>NC_092323.1:41470716-42095716 GCF_036785885.1 Coffea arabica | reverse complement strand
AAACTAGAAGTTATGTGACTTTCACTTTTCTATCCATCTTTTCAATCACCAAAAACTTAATATTACTTGCAAATTACCATAATATCTCTACAAATATAAATTACTTCTGCTAAAACTACTCACGTTACTCGTTCCTCTCTCCCAGCAAATTTTCCCAACAAGCAACAGCCAATTCACCAAATATGGGCACCCCGCGTCGAACGCGGGGTCTCACCACCTAGTACAACTACAAAATAGGTATTCTAATTGGCTAGCGATACTGTCATAGCAATTTTTATTTAAATACCAATATTACCCTCAGTTAGTCAACCTCATATATTCCCATTGATTTTGTTGGGGTTGATTGTTCACTCATTACTCTTTTTTCCCCCTTTCTTATTAATGCAGCAACCAGTTTTTCTTCTCTCTTATTCCCACCTTACGATCTCTCTCTGCATCTTTCCTATTTTACAATTTCTTTTCAGTCTCTTGAGACCTTAGCAGTATGTACTATGTAGTTCAAGACTTGCATATATTCTTCTCCACATTGCTTTTGCTATTTCTCCATCAATATCAGTAATTTTTTTCCTGCTTTTTTCTTTTCATTTTTGGTTTTATTCCATTATGTTTTCTATCAAATAATTTTTGCTTATAGTTTTTTTGGAGCGATCATAAATTTTGATTAAATTTAGGATGGAATTTTGTTGCAATTATAATGAGATTCAAAGTTCTCATCTTTTGAGTAATTTTTTGTTGCAATTATAGCAATATTGTACATTTTTTATTTTGTTCTATTTATTTATTTTTTGTTAATTCATTCTAGTAGTATCAAATTATAGATTCTATATAAAGTCTTTTTCAAGTTTTGTTTTACCATGAATTTGGGTTTAATCATAAATCATAAGTTAGACTTGTGACTTGTTGCTTACATAGGAGTAAATCATGAGTTGTTCAATTATTATATCAATCTTGACTTCAACATGTGTCCATAATTTTTTCAATAACTAGATTAAATTAATTTTAAATTGCATTATGTTCTACATCCATAATATTGAAGGAACAGTGTGTCTACATTTTTTGGATTATTTTCATTTAGATTGTTAGTTGTTTGAGTTAAACCACATTGTATTCACAAAAAATAACTTTTAAATACAACTTTGAAAATAAAAAATAAGGGCATTCTAAAACAAAAGAATTACACTATAAGAAAACATTATGGTAAAAAAACTCAAAACCAAATCAGTGATTTGCAAAAATAATAAGAGTAAATTTTATATACACTGACAGTTTATTCACTATTATGATTAAATGAATGCCACATAAGTGAAATTCATATTTGAAATTCAAATTTAGCATATGTAACATTCATCCAAACATGACAGTGTATACACTCAATATATAGAAGATTAATCCAAATAATAAATAAATAAGTTAAAGAGAAAGAATAAGAAGGCAAACTAGTCAATTAATTAGAGAGGGAAGCAAAAAGAGTAATTAGTGGACAATGGGTCCAACAAAATCAATGACAATATATGGGATTTACTAGTCAAGGGTAATGTTGGTATTTGAATAAAAATTACTCCGGTCGGAAGATTATTGCTCTGATGGCCAGCCATTCTAACAACATTTAGTAGCAGTATTTGGCTTAATTACAAGTTGCCCCGGTAATACAGAGTGAGTAGTAGATTATCTCTATAATTTGAAAACTCACAAATTACCCCCTGACAAAATGGTCAAACATTTGAGGTGGGATTTATACGTATGAAAGGTCTAAAAAGACATTCATGTCCTCGGTTACATGATGAAATAAGTTTCTAACTCACAAGTTGCTCTGAAGTTTCTATTGAAGAGCATTGTAGTGTGTAAAAGATAATGACATAAATTTAGTTGTAATAATTGAAATTAGATAAATTATTTTCATTAAATAAATGTTTTAGTTTTCATAAGAATTTGTGTTAGTTAAAAATATTTCATAAAGAAATATTGATTGATATTTGAGCATTAACAGGAATTATTAAGAATGACAAACAAAGAAAAACAAATAAATATTCATTGTGATATTTATTGAGCTTTTCGTGATTTTAATTTCAATTTTAGTTTTAACGAGAGGGAGGTAGACTTCCAATTGAGTGTCTGAAATGGGGCCATTGAATAACACCAACATTACACACACACACACAGATATATATATATATATATATATATATATATATATATATAATTTTCAAAAATAATTCCCAATCGCAAAAAATGAAAATTACATATTGGCATGAGATGTAATTCACTTTTATTTTTCTTTGTTTTCTTATTTATATCTATAATTGTATCATTATTTCTTAGATACTACAAAATTTTTTATAGAAAAGTATAATAATATAATCTTCTAAGGACACTATTATCAAAGCATTATGTATACGAGGGGCATGACTATCCTTTCACATCTCACATACATAATAAAATTTAACCTACATGTTTGACCAATTGATTACCAGGGGCAATATTTGCTACCCAACTTATATTACAGGGTGCAACTTAAAATTAAGCCTTTAAGTTTTTACATCTATTTTCAAATCCCATCACACCCGCTATGTAACATCATAAGCCTAATTTTTTCCTCAAGTCTACTGCTTTCTCTTCTTCAACATTTGGACCAATGGTAGACTATGATTTGGGTATTTCATGCTGCATCAAAAGGTATAGTTGGCAAGTTAAGTCACATTTTTTGTGTCACAAGCACTTTTACATCCAAAAGAATAAAAAGCTCCAAATGCATGTTTCTTGCAAATTTGGTTTTTTTTTTTTTGGCTATCCGCATCCCAATCTCAAAACTAATGAACCACAAGGGGCTAGGTTGCAGGTTGCAAAACTATAAGGGATCAATTGAACATTTGCTAAACCATAGGACAATTTTCAAGAATTAAAAAACCATCAGAGGATAAATTCCAAGTTTCACAACTATAAAGAAATAGGTTAAACAGTCACTAAACCACAGTGGAGTTTTGGGTATTTAACCCTTTTAATTTTTATTAGCTTTTTTTTGGGGGGGAGGGGTTTTAGTAATTTACCCTTTTAATTTTTATTGATTTCGTTTTGAGCATAAGAAGCTTTTTGCTATTTCGGTTTTTCTTTTTTTTTTTTCCTTTTCTTTTTGTAGGAGTAATGGGCTTGGTAAAATTTTTGTAGGCTTGGTCTAGGAACCAATTTATAAACCATTTGGTATGTGCAATAGACAAATGAGCTTTCTTACCTCATTATATATCACCCATTATCACTTTTCCTACGTCATCATATATTATTAAACCAACGTGGCTATTTTGTATACCGCATTGCCATATAATAGCGACCAATAAATATCTCACATTTGTTATGTGATCCAAAAATATGTACCCGTGAATCAACCTTTTAGAAAAACAAATGTGAATCAAAGTTCAAATTTCTTAAAGGGTAAAAGCCTTGATGCATTGGTGATTGTTCTTGGTTGAAAATCATAGAAGTTTCGTGTTCTTTTGTTCCGCTCGCGTTTTACTTTTTCCCTCCTTTGTCTTGCTGGTGAGTTCTGGTTTTGCTTCCTTTTGCTCATCTGTCTCTCATCTATGCTGTCTCATGTGTGCATGATGTAGGACACATGATTTTTCTTTCTCATAAACTCTTTTGTTTCTGTTGTCTTTTTCATGAATGTCTTCTCTCTTACGTTTCTGTTGGTCTATTGTATTTTGCTGGCTAATATATAAACAAAGTGTCATAGTGAACGCAAAATGTATATATGCATTATATTCTCTGTTTTTTAGAACTGATATTTACACTATAAACATCAAAATTTAGTTATCGTTTGCATATCGTTTTAGGATATTGACATTTTTCCTTTGATATCTGCTTTTCCATCAGTTGTCTCCTGGCTAATTTGGATTGTGAAGTTTTTCTTGCGCCACTTTCAAGGTACCTGCATTTCTTTTTAATTTGGATTTTGCATGTTAATCTGATACCTATATCATTTGCTTATATTTTCTCTTCTTGTTTCTATTTCATTTAAACATATTTGTTATTGTTATCATTCATTACCATCGCATTTTTATGTTTTTCTACTTTCTATGAATCTTGTTTGTTACACTTGTTATATAATCAATACCGTGGAACTTCTGCCATGAGATTCACTGTCACTTCTGTGACTTTTGCCATTAAGAGTGACCTTGTGATATGGGCCGAAAGCGCAAATCTATTTCTGAAGATGAGCGTCGTATACAAGTTAATCAGCGCCGACGAGAAAGATATGCTAAGAAAGCAGCTGAGAGACAACAAAAAACACAACAGAGTACTGAATATGAAAACAGATTCAGTCACGGTTCTCATGCTATGTCTTTTTCTCCAATAGATGATACACTTGTTGATGCTTCTATCCATAATGATGTATCACTTTCAGCTCTATTGAAAGCTGGGTGTACATGTTTTCAAATGCCTGTTGTTAGTTCTTCTGATCAGTCAGCCATGCATTTCAGCTCGACAAATGACACTGTTGACGAAAGTATACTCTTGAGCCTCCTAAACCAATTGTTTTGTACTAACCGTCAAATTTTCATGAAAGCTCACAAATTATTGTTGCTTATTTCCTTTCTTCTACTAACAGTTTTTGCAACAAGTGATTGTCTGCTTTCTCAAAACATCCTTCCTTGGACAACTTTTCAAACAGATATCTTTGATGATTCCTCAGCTGTAGATTTAGGTAGGCTTACGAATTATTTATCAACTATATCTCTGTTCTCTTCTTATATACTAAGAACTATTAACTTCCCTCTCTTTTAAGCCCATTCTTTTTTGTTGTGATCTCTTCTGGAATCTTGCTATCCTCTACTATCAATTGTTCTATCTGAAGACCGGCCATCAACCAGCAATCTGCAGCATCCAACTGGTAGCTATATACTATAGATTTCTATATACGTATGTCTATATAAGTGTGACTGAGATTCTTCATACTTTTTTCCATTCTCCTGTCAGTTAGAAGTGCCTATATTCCATATTGTATAGGTCCACGTCGTAGAAGAAAAAACATATCATTGTTGCAACAAATACCAGTTCACCCAAGTGTTTTACCAGACGTTCCAGACTGTATCTTTTGTCATGCTAAGCGATTCTACATGGAGCCACCAAAATTTTGTTGTTCAGCAGGTGAAATTCACTTAGCAGAAACTCAAATGCCAGAAAAATTAGTTCAACTTTACAAGGCAAATACCCCTGAAGCTAGAGAATTTCAATTGTGCATCAGGAGCTATAATAACATGTTTGCTTTTACATCCCTTGGCGTTCATTATGATAAAAATTTTAGCAGAAGGAATAATGGTATATATACGTTCAGAGTACAGGGCCAGATTTACCATTTTATTAATCCATTGGTTCCTTCTGAGGGTGAAAGAGCAACAAACTTGCAACTATATTTTTATGACACGCAACATGAAATAGCCAATCGTATGGCAATTTCTAGCAAGTTCAGGGAATCCATTATCCATCAACTCAAGGATATTCTTCATGATAATCCTTATTCCACTTTCATCAGAAGTTTGGTGGACCTTCATGATCTTGAAGATCATAAAATTTTCTTGAAATCAGATCCAGGTTTAGATCAAAGAGTCTACAACCTTCCTGCAGTGTCTCAGGTAGCAGCAATGTGGAATGAAAATGATTATAACACTGGTGATGGCACTCGGAATATCCAGATTTTCACAAAAACAGGAAGCAAGCGCATATTAAAGCAATATTACGGCTGCTATGATACACTTCAGTATCCACTTATATTTGCAAAGGGTGAGACTGGATGGCACAAGGATATACTGCGGATACCAAGATCAGATGTTCTTAACCAGTTAGGTTCAACATGCCAGAACCAAAATATCCTCTCAATCCAAAATTGCTCACACATTGATGAAGTCATATCTGCCGAAGAAAAAGGTACTGATATCAGTTGCAAAATTAATCGCAATGTCAGAAAAACTCATTCAAATACATTTATATTTTGCTGCTCTCTATTCAATTTCTCATTTATATTATCAGTCTTTACGATCAATACATTTCCAAAATATTTATGCAAATTTACTTATATGTTAAGTCTGTCCCTTCAATAACTAATTCATATTCTTGCTGATTTCTAACAGTCTCCAAGAAAAAGAAAATCAAGAGACCAACAGTATCTTGTCGTGAATATTATGCATATAAGTTTCAGGTCAGAGATGGTGATCAGTCAAATTTACTACACATAGGAAGACTACTGCAGCAATATTCAGTAGAAACCTATATTAAATTGGAGACATCACGGTTGGAATTCCACAGACACAGGCAGCAACACTTAAGAACTGAGGTTTATCAAGGATTAATGGATAGTGTAACAAGTGGTGAGACTTCAGGATCAAGAATTGGTAAACGGATTATTCTTCCAGCAAGTTTTATAGGAGGTCCCAGAGACATGCGTCGAAGATATATGGATGCCATGTCACTTGTTCAACGATATGGAAAACCTGACATCTTTCTCACAATGACATGTAATCCATCCTGGCCAGAGATAAAACTACATTTATCAGATGAAGATGAAATTCAAAATAGACCAGATTTGATTTCTCGGGTATTCCGAGCAAAAATTGAGCAGTTAAAAGATGATTTGTTCAAAAGAAATCTCTTCGGTGAAGTTGCAGCTTATACTTATGTCATTGAATTTCAGAAGCGAGGATTGCCACATGCTCATTTCCTGATTATCCTCAAACAAGGATCAAAAATGTTTTCTCCTGAGGCATATGATAGAATTGTTTCTGCAGAGTTACCAGATCCAAAAGAGTCACCGTATTTATATTCATTGGTGATAAAGCACATGCTTCATGGACCATGTGGCACATTGAATCCAAACAACCCCTGTATGCGTCAAAATGGAAAGTGCAGAAATAACTATCCAAAAGAATTCTCTGCATACACTAAACATGCAAGAAATTCCTATCCTGTTTATAGAAGGCGAAATGATGGAAAAAATGTTATTATCAGGGAACATTTGCTTGATAACCGATGGGTTGTACCATATAATGCATATCTACTTGCAAAATTTGATTGTCATATCAATGTCGAGATATGCTCTGCTATTGAAGCAGTCAAATATATTTACAAGTATATCTACAAGGGACACGACAAAGTTATGTATCAGATCACAACTCATCAGACAGAAAATATCATTGATGAGATTCATAACTTTCAATCTGCTAGATGGATTTGTGCTCCTGAAGCTATGTGGAGGATATTTGCATTTGATTTAACCAACATTCATCCATCAGTGATGACAATGCACTTACATCTGGAAAATTATCAGCCTATATCATTCACTCAAGATCAGATATTGCAAGATGTTCTTCGTAATGAAAGAAATTTAAGGACAATGTTGACAGAATTCTTGTCTATGAATCGAACAAATAAAAGAGCACAGGATCTCAATTGTCTCTATAGAGAATTTCCTCGGTACTTTACTTGGGATGAAGGTGACAGGATATGGATTGATAGGAAACGTGGAGAGGTCATCGGTCGTATTAACACAGCACACCCTGTTGAGGGAGAAAGATATTACCTCAGAATGTTACTTATGCATGTAAGAAAACCAACCTCTTTTGATGAGTTAAAATCTGTCAACGGTTGCCAGGCATCCTCATATAAAGAACTGCAACACTTCGTGGATTACTCCAGACGGACAGTGGTTTTGATGAATGTTTATCTGAGGCACTTGTATACAAGATGCCATGTTCCCTTAGACAACTTTTTGCTGTGTTACTTGTGCACTGTACACCAACAAATCCAAGAGATGCTTGGTTGAAATTCGAAAATCATTTGTCAGAAGACATTAGACAAAACTTAGCATTATCGCAGCAACAAGTACAAATTCAAGTTCTTAACTTGATTGATCAACATCTTCAGATCATGGGAAAAGATATAACTGATTACAATCTCACAGATATTCCTTATCAGATGTTGTGTGCAGATAAGTCTGTCAAAGAAATTGAAGTTGAGTATCAGATACCTATTTCTGATGAAGATTTAGCTGCAGTATCAATGTTAAACAGTGCACAAAAGTCTGCATTCGACAAAATAATGCAAAAAATCAATGAAAATGCTCCTGCTGCCTTTTTCATTGATGGTCCTGGTGGAACTGGTAAATCTTTTTTATACAAAGCATTGCTTGCAACTGTGAGATCAAGAGGTTATATTGCACTTGCAACAGCAACATCTGGTGCTGCAGCATCATTATTGCCGGGAGGACGCACGGCACACTCTCGCTTCAAGATTCCACTCCACCAAGACATCAAGCAAACATGTAACATTTCAAAACAAAGTAGCATCAGTAAGCTTCTGAAACTTGCAAAGTTGATTATATGGGATGAAGCAACGATGGCTAAAAAATATGCAATTGAATCATTTGATGCAATGCTTCGTGATATTCTAGATTGTGATACTATATTCGGTGGCAAAATCATTGTCTTTGGTGGAGATTTTCGACAAACTCTCCCTGTTGTTCGAAGAGGTCAGAAAGACGATTATATATCTGCATCACTTGTCAACTCTTACATCTGGCCTCATTTACAAAAAATGCATCTGACTGAAAATATGAGAGCTAGATTGGATCCTCAATTTTCAGATCTTTTGCTCAGAATTGGAAATGGGACAGAACCAACATTTGGAGACAGCAAAATTCAACTGCCACTATCTATCCTAATTCCTTTCATGAATGATGCTGTTTCCCTTGATCAGTTAATAAGTGCTGTTTATCCATCACTCACTGATTTTATTCACAATAGCTCAAACGTCACCAATAGAGCCATTCTTACTACAACAAATGACTTTGTCCATGATGTAAATAACCTTTTGATTCAAAGATTTCCTGGTCAAGAAACAAGATACATGAGTTTTGATCAAACACTTGATCCTTCAAAGCAAGCTGATCATGGAGATTTTCTGAACACTATCCAGCCACCAGGATTGCCGCACCATGAGTTAATCCTGAAACCTTGTTGTCCTATAATTCTTCTTAGAAATTTGAATCCCGCCCAAGGTTTGTGTAATGGTACACGTTTAATTTGTTTAAATTTTGCTCGCAATCTTATTCATGCACAGATTACTTCAGGAAATCACAGTGGAAAACAAGTTTTCATTCCTCGAATTCCACTGCATAGCTCAAATGATGAATCTTATCCAATACCATTCAAGCGAACTCAATTTCCTGTTTCATTATGTTTTGCAATGACTATTAACAAATCATAGGGGCAGACACTTGACTTTGTTGGAATATATTTAAAAGAACCAGTCTTTTCACATGGCCAATTGTATGTTGCAATGTCAAGGGCAAGAACTGCAGAAAAACTAAAGATACTTCTAAGACCAGTTGTGCTTGAATACATGGCAGATAGTAGTACACGAAACATTGTTTATGAAGAAATACTTGCAGCTGCAACTGCTACTTAAGTACCAGCCTTTTGTATTCTATCTATCCTATCTTTTATACTTAGTTCATATCAATTTGCATCTAAATCATTTCCAACGCATTCTGCTTTGTTTATCATATTCAACATGCCTGTCCTTTATGATTTTCTGTTATAATTGCTAATAATTGTGTTCACTAATTTATATATTTCATATATTGTAGTTATGGATGACAGATGTATTCCTGTTAGCAGTTTGAGTCATGAATCAAAAGATTGGATGATTAAGGGAATTCTCACCGAAAAATCACCAATCTATCCAGGAAAGAATCAAGGTTCTTGCTTCATCAGACTAATGTTTTCAGATCAACAGGTCAGATAAACACTTCATTTGCTCACTTAGTTACTTGTTTGTCCAACAAAGAAAAAAGGTTATCCGAATACACATTATGTCTACAACTCAATTTTGAAATACTAAAATTTAAGAATACTAAAATTTAATTATGTAAACTGTACATATCAAATTCTATATACCAATAAATCACTTTGTAAACAATTGTTAGAGTTTCTTGGTTATCAATTAGAAAACAGCAGGATTAAATAACCAAACGGTAAACAAAATTTGAAATCATTCATATCTCCTCATTTGTTTACTACTTTTTCTCTTGTTTTGACAGCATGAATCAATTCAAGCAATTGCCTTTAATAGAGATGTCAATTACGTTCATGACAAATTACAACTTTATGAGACCTATTATATTGCAAATGCTGCTGTTGTACCAATTACTGATCCAAGAAACCAAACTGGTTCTGTTCCACTCCAGTTAACACTCACTAAAGCTGCCTTCATCAAGAAAGTTGGCAAAACGGACTCAGTTCAGCTAGCAGACTCCTTTCCTATCACTGCGTTTTGGAGTCTTGACAAATACAAGAATAGTGATGCAGACAGATTCAGTATAAAAACTCATGAATAATAAATACTACATGATACTTTACTGTACATTTTCTAATCAGAAAATTTTCATGTTCAACTAGACATCCTGTGTGTAGCAATCCATGCATTTCTAGAAGAAGTGGTTGGTACTACAAGAGGACCACGTACAATTCAAAAATTCATAGTTGTCAATCCCGAGTAAGTATCTCATGATCTTAGCTGTGAGAACTACAAAATAAACATAGTTATAAAGCATTTGATATATGAACAACTTGTTGATCGTTTACTTGTAACTGTATCATCCATATATTAAAATTTACAGATGTAGACCATTGATATTCACAATGTGGGAACCTTACATTTACTATGAAGGTCTTGAGCTTGTTAACAGAATCCATACTCATCCACCAATTTTGATTCTACGACCTAGAATCAGCACTTATCATGGTAAAAATATAGTCAAAATCAACCTGATGCTATTTACATTTAGTTTAAATAAACATAACTTCATTTACTTTTTTGGCGCAATTAATCAGGAATTGACATTAGCACTCGACCAAATAGTACAATTGTCCTGGATCCACCACTCCATCAGACTGCTTCTCTCAAAATCTGGTATGCTTTCACTTACAAATATCACCTTCTTTTACTCAAAATTCTCTTCATAACTATCCACATAAATATTAACATTTGCTTTTACTATGATAGGTCTCAAGAGAATATTTCTTACATTCACAGAGTTATCAATCAAAGACTATATGAGAAAGATAAACAAAAAACAGTTGCGCCAGCCAACACTGAACTTCGTTTGATTGGACAGATTCTTGCATCATCAAATCCAGTAAAACATAGACATATATGCACCACTAATCTACATTATCAGCTACATACCTTATGATCTTATAATCTCGCTCATTCAATTTTATTAACATCTATATATAACTATGTTTGAATCAGATAAAGAACTTTTGGATCAGAGGAAAAATCAGAATCATCAACTGCAATCAGCGATTTTTTTCTGCGATATGCACTGGCTGCAACAAAATCACTGGTGCTCCAATGGATATGGAATTTGATTGCAATTTCTGTGGACTCAGAGATACAAAGCCCAAACCAAAGTAACTTTATCTTTAAGTTCTGAAAATTCCTTATGATACCCTTCATATATTCTATCTCATGTGCTAACAATCATCCCTACTGCAGAGTTAAATTCCAAGCATAGATTTATGACGACACTGGTTTCATTGATGCAACAGTAGAGGATCTAAATGCTGAAACCCTCATTGATTACACCGCTACTCAAATATATGAGAAGCATCTACAGGTAGATTAATTTTGATATAATTATACGAACAGATATAATTTCAATTAATATTGTCTACCAGAATCAGTAACAAAAGTTATTTTTTTACAGGGAGAATTGCTGCCTTTTAGCAGAATTACTGAAAAATTGCAAAATCAAAATTTTCTCTGTGAGATGAGATCATATCTTCCCTCTCAGAAGCATCTTCTTCCATTATTTTTCCTCACAACCTTCATTCCAGAAGAACCAGAACAACATCCAGAAGCTCATCAAATTGCTGAAACACAATCATCAGAGTTAGTTGCAACTCCACCATCCTTTGTAAAAGACACCACCACAGAAACTGCCGCTTACATTGAACCAGTTTCCCCGACTCTCATTGCAACGTCAACTTTATCTGTTGTCTCAGTGGATCAAGGCAGCCACAAAGGTCCCTCATCTTCAGTAAAACGAAGTCTTGAAGAAGAACTAACAAAGACGGCAAAACATCCAAAAGTTGATTGAACTCTCCAGTCAAGTGAAGAGATGACAGAAAATCCACTTTTGTTAGACATGCAAAAACACTGGTTAGGCATGTATTAGTTTCAGTTCAAACAACAGCGTGCTTTTGTTATTTGGTGATAAACTAGAAGTTATGTGACTTTCACTTTTCTATCCATCTTTTCAATCACCAAAAACTTAATATTACTTGCAAATTACCATAATATCTCTACAAATATAAATTACTTCTGCTAAAACTACTCACGTTACTCGTTCCTCTCTCCCAGCAAATTTTCCCAACAAGCAACAGCCAATTCACCAAATATGGGCACCCCGCGTCGAACGCGGGGTCTCACCACCTAGTACAACTACAAAATAGGTATTCTAATTGGCTAGCGATACTGTCATAGCAATTTTTATTTAAATACCAATATTACCCTCAGTTAGTCAACCTCATATATTCCCATTGATTTTGTTGGGGTTGATTGTTCACTCATTACTCTTTTTTCCCCCTTTCTTATTAATGCAGCAACCAGTTTTTCTTCTCTCTTATTCCCACCTTACGATCTCTCTCTGCATCTTTCCTATTTTACAATTTCTTTTCAGTCTCTTGAGACCTTAGCAGTATGTACTATGTAGTTCAAGACTTGCATATATTCTTCTCCACATTGCTTTTGCTATTTCTCCATCAATATCAGTAATTTTTTTCCTGCTTTTTTCTTTTCATTTTTGGTTTTATTCCATTATGTTTTCTATCAAATAATTTTTGCTTATAGTTTTTTTGGAGCGATCATAAATTTTGATTAAATTTAGGATGGAATTTTGTTGCAATTATAATGAGATTCAAAGTTCTCATCTTTTGAGTAATTTTTTGTTGCAATTATAGCAATATTGTACATTTTTTATTTTGTTCTATTTATTTATTTTTTGTTAATTCATTCTAGTAGTATCAAATTATAGATTCTATATAAAGTCTTTTTCAAGTTTTGTTTTACCATGAATTTGGGTTTAATCATAAATCATAAGTTAGACTTGTGACTTGTTGCTTACATAGGAGTAAATCATGAGTTGTTCAATTATTATATCAATCTTGACTTCAACATGTGTCCATAATTTTTTCAATAACTAGATTAAATTAATTTTAAATTGCATTATGTTCTACATCCATAATATTGAAGGAACAGTGTGTCTACATTTTTTGGATTATTTTCATTTAGATTGTTAGTTGTTTGAGTTAAACCACATTGTATTCACAAAAAATAACTTTTAAATACAACTTTGAAAATAAAAAATAAGGGCATTCTAAAACAAAAGAATTACACTATAAGAAAACATTATGGTAAAAAAACTCAAAACCAAATCAGTGATTTGCAAAAATAATAAGAGTAAATTTTATATACACTGACAGTTTATTCACTATTATGATTAAATGAATGCCACATAAGTGAAATTCATATTTGAAATTCAAATTTAGCATATGTAACATTCATCCAAACATGACAGTGTATACACTCAATATATAGAAGATTAATCCAAATAATAAATAAATAAGTTAAAGAGAAAGAATAAGAAGGCAAACTAGTCAATTAATTAGAGAGGGAAGCAAAAAGAGTAATTAGTGGACAATGGGTCCAACAAAATCAATGACAATATATGGGATTTACTAGTCAAGGGTAATGTTGGTATTTGAATAAAAATTACTCCGGTCGGAAGATTATTGCTCTGATGGCCAGCCATTCTAACAACATTTAGTAGCAGTATTTGGCTTAATTACAAGTTGCCCCGGTAATACAGAGTGAGTAGTAGATTATCTCTATAATTTGAAAACTCACAAATTACCCCCTGACAAAATGGTCAAACATTTGAGGTGGGATTTATACGTATGAAAGGTCTAAAAAGACATTCATGTCCTCGGTTACATGATGAAATAAGTTTCTAACTCACAAGTTGCTCTGAAGTTTCTATTGAAGAGCATTGTAGTGTGTAAAAGATAATGACATAAATTTAGTTGTAATAATTGAAATTAGATAAATTATTTTCATTAAATAAATGTTTTAGTTTTCATAAGAATTTGTGTTAGTTAAAAATATTTCATAAAGAAATATTGATTGATATTTGAGCATTAACAGGAATTATTAAGAATGACAAACAAAGAAAAACAAATAAATATTCATTGTGATATTTATTGAGCTTTTCGTGATTTTAATTTCAATTTTAGTTTTAACGAGAGGGAGGTAGACTTCCAATTGAGTGTCTGAAATGGGGCCATTGAATAACACCAACATTACACACACACACACACACACATATATATATATATATATATATATATATATATATATATATATATAATTTTCAAAAATAATTCCCAATCGCAAAAAATGAAAATTACATATTGGCATGAGATGTAATTCACTTTTATTTTTCTTTGTTTTCTTATTTATATCTATAATTGTATCATTATTTCTTAGATACTACAAAATTTTTTATAGAAAAGTATAATAATATAATCTTCTAAGGACACTATTATCAAAGCATTATGTATACGAGGGGCATGACTATCCTTTCACATCTCACATACATAATAAAATTTAACCTACATGTTTGACCAATTGATTACCAGGGGCAATATTTGCTACCCAACTTATATTACAGGGTGCAACTTAAAATTAAGCCTTTAAGTTTTTACATCTATTTTCAAATCCCATCACACCCGCTATGTAACATCATAAGCCTAATTTTTTCCTCAAGTCTACTGCTTTCTCTTCTTCAACATTTGGACCAATGGTAGACTATGATTTGGGTATTTCATGCTGCATCAAAAGGTATAGTTGGCAAGTTAAGTCACATTTTTTGTGTCACAAGCACTTTTACATCCAAAAGAATAAAAAGCTCCAAATGCATGTTTCTTGCAAATTTGGTTTTTTTTTTTTTGGCTATCCGCATCCCAATCTCAAAACTAATGAACCACAAGGGGCTAGGTTGCAGGTTGCAAAACTATAAGGGATCAATTGAACATTTGCTAAACCATAGGACAATTTTCAAGAATTAAAAAACCATCAGAGGATAAATTCCAAGTTTCACAACTATAAAGAAATAGGTTAAACAGTCACTAAACCACAGTGGAGTTTTGGGTATTTAACCCTTTTAATTTTTATTAGCTTTTTTTTGGGGGGGAGGGGTTTTAGTAATTTACCCTTTTAATTTTTATTGATTTCGTTTTGAGCATAAGAAGCTTTTTGCTATTTCGGTTTTTCTTTTTTTTTTTTCCTTTTCTTTTTGTAGGAGTAATGGGCTTGGTAAAATTTTTGTAGGCTTGGTCTAGGAACCAATTTATAAACCATTTGGTATGTGCAATAGACAAATGAGCTTTCTTACCTCATTATATATCACCCATTATCACTTTTCCTACGTCATCATATATTATTAAACCAACGTGGCTATTTTGTATACCGCATTGCCATATAATAGCGACCAATAAATATCTCACATTTGTTATGTGATCCAAAAATATGTACCCGTGAATCAACCTTTTAGAAAAACAAATGTGAATCAAAGTTCAAATTTCTTAAAGGGTAAAAGCCTTGATGCATTGGTGATTGTTCTTGGTCTCAATTCTTTTGGACGATTTCAAAACTTCACATGTATAAATGACGTCTTCTGCTCTGTTAAGAGAAGTCTATTCTTGGGGTGGTTAAACAAAATTAGAGGTGGCAAATCAACCCACTTAACTAAATTTACTCATACCTGCCCATGAATAGATGAGTATGGGTATCTTAAATTTTTTTATATGGGTATTAAAAGGGTATTATTGGGTAACCTATCAAACCCAATTAATCCATTTAAAATTCTCTTCCCCCAAGTCTCTTCTTTTCCCCCACCTTTTTTTTTTCAAATTTTTCATTTTTTCATGATGTTAACTACTTTTGTTTCATTATTATTATTATTATTTGTTGGTTTTATCTTATTATTTTATTTTCTCTTAGTTTGTTAACTTGCTCATTTTTTAGCATTACCAATTTATGATAAATTTTAGCCTATTTTCTTATCTTTATAAAATGAAATTTTAAATTTATATATGAAAAAATGTTAGGGGTTCAAAATTTTTGGATTAAGTTTTTATATTAATTTTTATAGTACTTAGTTCAAATTTTTATATTCTTATTATTCAATTATTAAATAATAGGTAATTTTGTGACATAGAGTATAAATGAAAAAAAATGGTAATTAAGTTTATTGAACATTATAAGTAAATATTTAAAACTAATGATGGGTACAAAGAGTGGTATAAATTGATAACTTAGTTTGCAAAAATGAATTTAAATGAGTTTACAAAAAGTTAAAATAAATCGGTTATAAATGGGTAATTGGGTTACCCAATTCATTTTTTGACTTACCCATTTATACCCATCTAATTAAATGGGTATAAATGAGTTGACTCACTTATACCCATTACCCATTTTACCCAACCCAAACTCACCCAAGTCACCTATTTTGACACCTCTAAACAAAATATAGACGGGTATTCAAAGGAAAATCCGAGTATTCATCGTGGGGTCTGGAATTCTCTGGGATAATAATGGACAATTTATACTAGCCTTTTCTTGTTATATTGGGCGGGTGTCCAATGTTTAAGTTGAAGTTAAAGCACTTGCATTTGGGATCAAATTGTGTTTACCACATGGATCTTCTTCTATGGATGTTAAACATTCCTTTCACATTGCTTTCAACAAGCGAAAAAACCTGTTGATATATTGTAAAATGTTTGATGTGTTGAAATAATTAGCAAGATTTATGAATCTCAGGATAATCTTTCGTAGCATATTAGAAGTGAGGTTCGAGTAGATATTATAGGTCTTCCTTTTTTTTGCGGTTTTCTTGATTGTCACATTTTCAATTTTCATTTTCATAGTTCCATTTTCTAAATTTCAAGTTTACATGTAATTTTCTAGAGGTAAGATTTATGTTCCCCTCCTTTATTATTATTATTATTATTATTATTAAAATTTAGGTTTGGCATCCCTACTCCCATGTATGGAGTTTGCCAAAAAAAAAAGATTGATTATTTTTCTCTTTATCTATTAAAAATTACATAAGGTATCTAGATGCAATTGATATGGATAACAGCTTCTGTTCCATTTCCAGTGTAAAGTAAATATTCGGTAAAATGAGGATCACATCTTGCTCTCATATTCTGGAATAGGTGTAGATTATGTAGCTATGGCCATATGTATGACTTGACTATGCTTGCTTCAATAAATTTAGATTTTGTTCTGGTGGCACTTGACAAAAATCACCTAAAAAAATGATAATCTTTGACCCAAATAAATCCTTTGAGTCCATTATATCCCTCAGTAGCTTGTCAACACCTTCAATCGAAACTTTATGTGCCATTGGTATCTCATCCCAGATTATTAGACTTGGTAATTGGAGAAGGTTTGCTGATTGAACTCTGCATTGCTTACTCCTTATTATTATATAAATTGGTATCTTGGATCTTGAATGAGCTATTCTTCTACCAGGAAAAATTGAAGCGGCAACTTCACAGGATGCTGTAGCAAGGGATACTTATACTTTTGATCTCACTTCTGCTAGTAATGCTTGATAAAGGAATGTTTTTTTGAAAAAAACTGTATTCATGATAATATCAAAAGCATTTTTCGATCAGCATTGAGTTGATTAATTGCTAGGAGGTCAAGTTCTGGTGTACAAATTCTTGTTTCAACTATTGTGTCACGAGTGTTCTTGTTCAAGTGATCAAAATTCATGATATTTGGAACCAAAACATAAAATTAATGTCTTTTCTCATTGATTGTAGAAAATCATTTATTTGTTGTAATACTTGGAATCGTACCTGATGAGGTGATAACTCTGGAATCCTACTGAAATGCTCAGATAATGATTCTTCAAAAATTTCCCAAGATGCCTAGTATCTAAAGGAGGAAAGTGAACAAGCAGAATCGCAAACAAACGTCTTAAGCTATATGGCATGTGATACAAACTCACTTCAAGGCATTGTTTTTGTGAACTATCTGAGTCGAAGTAGCCTCTGAGAATTGCTATTTCATAGAAAGTACGGATATAGGTTCCATTTATTGTTTTCATATTATCGAATGATGTTGGACATTTAACACATGTGAGAAGCAATCTGAGGAAGTATCGCTCTCTTTTTGTTGGACTCGCTATTACTATCTGGCCTATTGAGTCCTTTTGTCTTATAGGCTCCCATTTTCTCCTCCTTGGATATCAAACAAAATGCTTAGGAAACTCCGTTGAAGTTATTGAGAGAACGCCACCCCCAAGCAATGTCAAGGGGATCCAAAATTTTCTTGGACATGCTGACTTCTTTGAGGGATATTGTCTTGTTCCGAAAAAAAATCAAATAAAAAATCTACTCCCATAGCTTAAGTACTGAGTAATCGGGGGTCAATATCCACAAATGTTAACTTTTGCATAAAAAGGTGCTTCTGTTAAGAGTAAATGTAATAACACAACTAAGTGAAGTATTGAATAACCAGGGATTTTTATTTAAAAATATCAATCTTTGTTTCAAAAGGCACTTTCACAATTTGGGGATAAGGATTGTTAGAAAAAGTGAATAATTCCCTCTTTAAAGTTTGTGATTTTGAAAATTTAGGGTCTGTTTGGAACTCGAGTTTTTTACCAAGTTTTTTAGCTGTTAGTTTTTTAACAACTTTAACTACAGGAATCCAAAAAAACTTATCAAAATTTTTAACCTACACACTTCAAAATGTCTAATACACAAAAAACTTCCTCTTTTCTTCTTCTTTCTCCCCCACCCCGATCCACCACACCTTCATAGCCGGCCACCACCTTCGCCGCTGCTTCCGGCGCTGGCCTTCCCTTTTTTTTTTTTTCAAACAAAGTGGTCTTCTCCAGAGCCTTACCAACAACTATGGCCCCACCTTTTACTACCACTCCTCCCGCTCCTCCTTCTCTTCCTCCAACGATAGCGACGGCGACTAAGCACTACTTCACAACCATTTCCAACAATGATGGTGTTTCAACCCCACCCACATTTTTGACTTAGGAGGGCCAACTCACCAAACCTCGCTCGAGTCAACTTGCCCCCAACTCACCATTCCGTTCCTCCGAGCAGAAGAGGAGAAGAAGAACTAACAGCAACAACGAGCATGGAAACGGCGATGGCCGTAGTAATAACAAGCTGAAAGCCAACAGAGGTGCCCACCGTGTGCAGCTGTAAGGCCGGGTGCAACCCAATGAGTACAAACAATTTCACAATGATGCACAAAGATATATCAAATTTAAGCACAATAAAGAAAACTTAATTAAAGAGAAAAGATAAGAAATGCAAACCAAATATCAATCCAATAGCCTCTTCAATAGATGGCGATGCTAACCAAGATGTACATGTGAAGGTTCACTCCTTCCTCACCCCAAACACACTTTGGTTGAGCCAAGGAGTTTTACAACTATTCTAATTAACCCTCAACAACCTACACTTGAAAGATCACACACCCAATTTAGAACTATTTTATACAAATGAGGCAACCTTCACCAAGGTTTTACCACTTCAAGTGATAGGTTCACCTTCACCAAGGTTTTACTCCTCCTAGAGAGTAACCTTCACTTGAGCAACCTCACAACCCAACTTCCCCAACCCCTTATGCAACCAACAAAGAATCTTTCTACTCAAAAATCTCACTTGTAAGCTTGTATTTTGTGTTGGCAAAAGTCCTCTGAAGTATCTGACCAACCACTATTTATATAGGACCATGAAAGTGCCTCATTAAAGCATCCAACGGATAGAAAGTAGCTAAACAGTCAACTAGCCGTTGGGGACGTCGGACGTCCGACAGATTAATCACCGTCCGATCCCATCGTCCGAAAATCAGCCAAGTTGTCGTTCGGACGTCCGATGGGATTTTATCGTCCGAGCTTCTGTGTCCGAACATCGTCCAGAGAGTTATCAAATCTTCGTGGAATTTTTAGGACGTTCGATGAGATTGATGTGCGTCCGAAGCATGCGTCCGATCCTTCAGGACGTCCGATGCTTCCTTACGAGCGTCCGACAGAGTTTCTTTCTTGATGTTCTTCATCCTTTCGGACGTCCGACAGATTCCTTCGGACGTCCGACATGAGTGTCCTGTTTTTGTTTCTTCTAACAAATTTCTCACATAAAAACATTAGTCCAAATCTGCATTTTAGTTTGTTAATCATCAAAACCAAGGACTGATCAACCAAGGTCAACAATCTCCCCCTTTTTGATGATGACAAACAAAATGAAGATTTCTTTGATCAAATAAGTTCAAATAAAACTCCCCCTTAGAAAATGCCAACATACAAAGAAATTTCAATAAATCCTATGGTATACCAATCTCCCCCTTTTTGATGATGACAAACAAAATGAAGATTTCTTTGATCAAATAAGTTCAAATAAAACTCCCCCTTAGAAAATGCCAACATACAAAGAAATTTCAATAAATCCTACTCCCCCTTTTGACATCAATCAAAAAGCAAACTCCCCATTTATTTTTCAAATCAAGACGGGTTCTTGGGAGTTAGTACAACATGATCTAGCAATCCACATGGATTTCATACATTTTCTCATATTTTTCTTTACATAGCAATCATTTTGCATATGTCCAAATTGACAACAAAAGTGACACATGATAGAAGTATTTTGCACATAAGTGGATTTAATGCAACTAATTTTCTTACTTCTTATCATAGCAAACTTATTTGTGCCTTGAAAAGATTTGCTTTCTTTTGTTTGAGAAAACTTTTGTTTTTCATTTTGGAGAAACTCGTTCAAGTCATTAATTCTTTTCTTTAACAAATTTTGTTCCTCCAACATTTTTTCATAAAACTTTGTTTTCTCTTCCAACTTCCTTTTCAAATTATTTTTGCAATCAAAAACACCTTTTTGTTTTTTTAAATCATCATTTTCCATTCTCAAACATTTGTTTTCCTGAAAAAGTTTGGAGTTTTCTTCCAACAAATCATTTATTTTTGTTTTCAAATCTTTATTTTTAGCATAAGATTTTCTCAAACTTTTATGCATTTTAATCATAAGAATTTTCACATCATCATCTTCATTATCTTCATCACAAGAAGAGTGATAAGAATTTACATCATCTTCTCCAAAAGCCATTAGTGCCATTTGTGCCAACTCTTCTTTTTCTCTTTTTGAATTGCATTCATCCCATGTAATTTTGCAATCTCCTCTTGAACTTCTCTTGTTGAAGATCTTCTTGAAACTTTTGATGTGAGGAGTTATATCATTGTCCACTTTCATATTTTCATTACCCATGAAGGATGGGTTATCCCCCACTTGAGATGCTTTAAAAGCTATGCCTCTCTTATACATTCTTGCATTTTCTTCCTCTTGCACTTTGAATTTCAGCTTTAATTCATAAGAGGTTAGGGAATTCAAAAGAGATTCAATGGACATAGAATTTAAATCCTTTTGCCTCTTCTATAGCATTTATTTTGTTTTCCCATTCTTTTGGCAAGGCATTCAAAATCTTTCTATTTTTCTCTCCCAAAGAATATTCTTTTCCAAGCAATTTAAGATCTTGAATAATGTCACAAAATCTACTACACATCTTATCAACATTTTCAAGAGGATGCATTTTGAAAAATTCATATTGAGAAACAAGCAAAGATTTCTTTTGTTCTTTAATATCTTGGTTACCTTCATGAAATACACACAATTTATCCCAAATATCTTTAGCTGATTTACAACCTTTAATCCTACTAGATTCATTTACATCTAATGCATTGTACAATATACACATGGCCTTGGCATTCAAAGAAAGGTATCTCTTGCCTTTTTCATTCAATTCTTGTCTAGTCTTTAATCTACTCAAATTAGTGGTAGAGTCAATTATTCTGACTTCATAAGGACCATCTTCTACCACATACCATAATTCAATATAAACGGATTGTAAGAAAATCATCATTCTTTGTTTCCACATGCTAAAATGAGAACCATTAAACATAGGTGGTCTATCAATAGATTGCCCTTCTAAAAAAGAAACGTTTATGGTTGCCATGATCTTTACTCTAAGCGGTTAAGCTTGATCAAAAGAGACCAAACTCTGATACCAATTGTAAGGCCGGGTGCAACCCAATGAGTACAAACAATTTCACAATGATGCACAAAGATATATCAAATTTAAGCACAATAAATAAAACTTAATTAAAGAGAAAATATAAGAAATGCAAACCAAATATCAATCCAATAGCCTCTTCAATAGATGGCGATGCTAACCAAGATGTACATGTGAAGGCTCACTCCTTCCTCACCCCAAACACACTTTGGTTGAGCCAAGGAGTTTTACAACTATTCTAGTTAACCCTCAACAACTTACACTTGAAAGATCACACACCCAATTTAGAACTATTTTATACAAATGAGGCAACCTTCACCAAGGTTTTACCACTTCAAGTGATAGGTTCACCTTCACCAAGGTTTTACTCCTCCTAGAGAGTAACCTTCACTTGAGCAACCTCACAACCCAACTTTCCCAACCCCTTATACAACCAACAAAGAATCTTTCTACTCAAAAATCTCACTTGTAAGCTTGTATTTTGTGTTGGCAAAAGTCCTCTGAAGTATCTGACCAACCACTATTTATATAGGACCATGAAAGTGCCTCATTAAAGCATCCAACGGATAGAAAGTAGCTGAACAGTCAACTAGCCGTTGGGGACGTCGGACGTCCGACAGATTAATCACCGTCCGATCCTATCGTCCGAAAATCAGCCAAGTTGTCGTTCGGACGTCCGATGGGATTTTATCGTCCGAGCTTCTGTGTCCGAACATCATCCAGAGAGTTATCAAATCTTCGTGGAATTTTTAGGACGTCCGATGAGATTGATGTGCGTCCGAAGCATGCGTCCGATCCTTCAGGACGTCCGATGCTTCCTTACGAGCGTCCGACAGAGTTTCTTTCTTGATGTTCTTCATCCTTTCGGACGTCCGACAGATTCCTTCGGACGTCCGACACGAGTGTCCTGTTTTTGCTTCTTCTAACAAATTTCTCACATAAAAACATTAGTCCAAATCTACATTTTGGTTTGTTAATCATCAAAACCAAGGACTGATCAACCAAGGTCAACAGCAGCTGCCAGCACCCTGCGCCGCCCGTATCTTCCAACTCACTCACGAGCTCGGCCACCGCACAAACGGCCAAACGGTGGAGTGGTTGCTTCGAAATGTTCACCTTCCATCTGCCTCGGAAACCTCCTCCACCGTCGTTGCCTCTAATAGTTCTCCGACTTCTGCCTGGTCTCAATTCCCCAAGCAGGAACCCTATGAGATATTTTCGATGGAGGGAGAGGGACTATTTGACACGATGTCGTTTACATAGCTATTAATGCAAGCAGCTGGTTCTCTGGCTTCGGGAGGGAGAAGGGGAGGGTGAAGGGGAGCAAAGGGGGGGAGAGAGAGGGAGAAGAGGGGAAGAGAAAAAGCAAAAAAAATTGGGACCATGGCTGTTGGTTCGTCAACGCTGAAGGCAGAGGTGGCGGGGGGAGGGGGATGGAAGAAGAAGAAGAAGAAGAGAGGAAAGAAAAGAAAAAGAAAAAGAAAAAGAAAGAAAAAAAAATTTGGACCATCTGCTGGTTCTTCAATGTCGGAGGCAGAGGTGACGGGGAAGGGAAGGGGGAGGTGGAAGGAAGAAAAAGAAGAAGAAGAGAGGAAAGAAAAGAATAAGGAAAGAAAGAAAAAAAAAAGAAAGAAAAAAAAAAGGAAAAAAAAATTTTCATCTTAAAATTTTTTTTCAAAAACTTCTACAGTGCACTACAGTAAAGTTTTAAACAAACTTTCAAAAAACTCAGGTTCCAAATGGGACCTTAGTTTTGGAGGAAAAAGACTCAATATGACTATATGATTCATTTACTTGTGAAATTAGGTGACATTGAGAGATTAAGTTTGATTGGTTAAAATTTAGGTATAATTATCCCTTTTTTGCATGATAGTATGAGTATTTTAGGCAATTTGAATGATTGCATAATGATAAGTTTCAAGTTAAGAGGAATTGAATTTCAGGTTTACATGATTTATTTTACTTCTTAAATCATTATTGGATCGTATTTCCTATTGCTTGAGGACAAGCAATGATTTAAGTGTGGGGGAGTTTGATAGGATTTTATTTTGCATGTATTTAGTGTGTTTATTTGATTACTTTTGGTGTAAATTAGATTTTTTAAGCGTGAAACTTTCTCTTTCAACTTCTATTTTTATAAGTTTCATTTTATAACCAAAATTGGCATTTGAGTAGTTTAATATGCAAACTTGGTTGCATTTGTAGGATTTGAAAAGCAATGGCCACTTCGGATCAAAAAGGATTCATGCAATTACATTGGATGTGATTCAAGAATGATTTGGAGAAGACTAGACCAACAAAGGCAGTTCTTTGGGCTTAAACTGCAACATCAGTACACATGCATCTCTATTTTTATCTCCTTGATGAAGTTAGAGCAGAACAAGACAAAAAAAATATATACAAGGGAGGTAATACACACTGTTAAGCATGCGTTTTCTTTAAACGCATGTGCAATTTACATAGCAACTTGCTTTCCATTCCCATAGCTTCTTCAGCTCATTTCCAGTAAAGAATTTCGGCTGTAGCTACTCAAGAAACCTTAGAAGTTTGTGAATGAAGCTTTATGTCAATTCAAGAAAGACTTTTTGACTCTCTTAATGATAGGGTACATTTTAGTTGGTATTTTGGGCATTGTTGCACAATGAATTGACTAAATATTTTCATTAATTGGGTGGATTCTACTGATATTTTGTTTTGGTGCTAATTGCAGGAATGGATGCTGAAAAGTGCTTAAATTCAAATTTTAGAAGATTCATCATATGTGGGGCCCGCTTGAGAAGCTGAAGAAATCTAATTGTAATAGATTTTATATTATTATATTTTGAGGGAGTCTGGTTGCAATCTGGGACACATAACAATTCTCGGCTATCGAGGATTTTTCTTTATCTCTCATGCGGCTTAGGTTTGAGGGGAGTTTTTTGGCCTTACTCTAAAAAATTAGACTAGAGGGCCGCAGCTCTGCGGAGGGAAGCAGGAGACATTAGCCACTTTTGTTGACTTTAGGATACTTATAAGCTTTTGATTAGTCTTGACAAAAGGGAGAAATCAAACAATTCAATCCAATCTCTCGTATGTTCTTTGTGAGAGAAAAGAGAGAAAGCTTTAAATAGCCGCAATTGTGGACTTTTGCCATTGTTTTCCACTCTGGTCTTGACCGAAGAAATTGAAAGTGCGTACTCTCTGTACGGTTGGCTTAGGAGAACAATTGCAAACCACCCTAATCAATTGTTTCCTTTCTTTTCCTCGGTTGACCGAAATCAGCAAAAGGGGAAATTTCTTCCGTTCGCTTTGATTAAGGAATCGATGTTTTTTTCCCACTTTATCCGCATGGCCTGTACAGCAATTATGGGGAACTAAATCCTTATTTCTAGTAAAGGGAGCAACTGATGAATTGGTTCAACTAATACTGTGGATCTAAACCATTTCTAATTGTTTTCTTCATTTATTGATATTTACATGTTCCTTGCTTTTAATCGCTATAGCCTTGTGTATGATTGGTTAGTGCGCAATAATTAATTATTCATATAGGCTATTTTGCTAAATAGAGGTAATTGAATCCGTAATTGTTCGTTACCTCTATCCCAGTAGCAACTGGTATAATTGGGTTTATGTCAGGGGAATATACGATCTATAGCTTAAACAAACCCTCGTAGCGTGTTTGTTGGTTAGGATTGGGCCTTTCTGATTATTAATGCAAGCTAGAAATTAAATCCTACGGTCGTACCTGGGGTTGTTTTTGCGTTAGAGAAATAACTAACGGTCGTACTTTAGCTATCAATAAATTAAGGAAAGGTTGGTTGTTTAGTGCGTGCGAGACAACTATAACCAATCTATTAATAAATGTTGGAATTATCTGTGACTCGATGATCAGTGCATGAACCATTTCTGAAGTGTACCCTTGGCTAGAGTTTCTCTTAGTCAACACCCAAACATTAAGGGAGTTGGCTACCCCGGAGCTGACTCACCAGCCCTTGTGCATCACTTTCCCAACTCTGTCTGAGAATACCTCCTTCGAGCTGAAATCGGGGTTGATTCAGCTCCTACCTTCGTTCCATGGTCTTTCTGGTGAAGAACCTCACAAACACGTCAAGGAGTTCGAAGTGGTTTGCTCTAGCATGAAACCTCCTGGGGTTACCGAGGAGCAAATAAGACTTAGAACTTTCCCCTTCTCTCTCAAGGATGCAGCGAAGGATTGGCTATACTACCTACCTGCAGGTAGTATCACCACGTGGGCACAATTGAAAAAGAAATTCCTAGAAAAATTCTTCCCCGCATCCCGGGCTGCGAGTTTGAGAAAGGAAATATGCAGCATCAAGCAGTACTCCGGGGAGTCCTTGTACGACTATTGGGAAAGGTTCAACAAGTTGTGCACTAGATGCCCACAGCATCAAATTAGTGAACAACTGTTGATCCAGTACTTCTATTGTGACGACCCCACCTCCACCTAAGGCGTACCAAAGGGTTCGGCGGACCGCCTGCCCAGCTCTCGCCAGGACTCACTCACTATCTCAATCGAGTCATGTACACACATCCATGAACCATAAATAACATTCACAATTCAAGCTTATAATTTACATTGATAGAAATCGAGGTACAAAGCCTCAATACACCAAACTAGTTCAAAATGTATACAATCCAAGTACAACATGTTCCATTCGAGGAATAGCGCGAGTACAAGTCAAAAGTCAAAACAATTTCAAGAGCAACTAGACTACGCTAGTCTGTTCACGACTCACGCCTCACTCGTATTCCTGTAAGGAAAACAAATAGCGTGGAATGAGCTAAAAGCCCAGTGAGGTTTCAAATAACAAATTGCCCATTTTAAAAGTATGAATATCCATGTAGCAAGTTAACGGCATCAAAACTCATAAGAGTGGACAATAATATTTCAAGTAGCAAATTTCCAAATGAGCACGTATAAAGTGCTTTTCGATTTTCAAAAGGAACAGCAATCCAATAAGCAATAATCACTTTCAAGTATAAGGATACGGAAGGCTCTCAGGAGCCAAATTTCCATTGCATCTCCAGAGCTTGATCAAGTAACAGTTGACACTCCGTCAACTTTTAAGTAGGTAACCAATCCAGTAGAACACCACTTACACGACTCTCCGTCCACCGTTCACCCCCTACTGGGCCCAAAATCCTCAATAAACACGTGTGGTAATACTCGAGTATACCGTTTAGCCGAGGAGATATCACTCCACTCGACAAAACAAGAGACCCAGGGTTCGTTACCCAATCGACCAAGCCCTTGCCGGCTCGACTCAAGTAACTTGCCGCAGGGTTTCTGGAATTCCAGGAAGTGCGCGCACCATAAACAAGTATATCAAGTCAATTGCAACAATAAACAAGTATATCACGTAAGGGCAAGTGCGATAAAGTACACTCTTGCCCTAACAATTCACGTATATAACATGTACTCATATTGGTCACGTATCAAGTTCAAGTATCTAGTGCAATTCGGTATTTGAAAGCACTCACCAAAAGATATAGTGCTTCAATTATTCACGTTCAATTACACTCCAGGCTTGGAGTCCAGATCTGCGATAAAAATTCCAGTTTGAGAACTTTGAAACACGAGTCGAATTCGAAACGTTAACATTCCATTCATTAAAAATCGACCAATTGAAATTCATTTGAAAGACACTCGCGAAACACTTGCTCGCTTTTCAAATCATAAGGTTTTGTAGCATAAATACTTGGAAATAACACTTGAGTTGAAAGTACATGGAAATACAAGTTTACATTGGCCATTAAGTCTTTTCCTCAAGGTACGAGCTCGACCAAGTCTTAACATATAACACTCAAGAAACATAGTAGCAAAGGTCTTTACTAGTTCAAGTGATAAATACTTAACCTTCACTCAAGTCGCTAATATAGTTTTCTAGTCCTCGAGTAAAAATTCGGGCAGCATGCCCTTTGTGTTTACCTAATTTTCCAGCCTTTTAGGCTTCATTGTTTTTCTCAAACACAACCCAACATTATACATATCAGCAATTCATGTCAAGAGCCGTTCCATAGGCTCACAATATCATAATAACAAGAATCGTATTAAGTACAAGTGCAGAAATTCAATTTAGTTCAAAACAGATTTGACGTACAAATGCGGAAATAACATATCCGAGGCTACGCTTATCGGATTAAAATGAAACCTATGCCGTTTCGAAGCTAAGATACAGAGCTACAATATTCATGAAGGTCACTTAGTCCAGTTTCTAATGTAACTTGGTCAAATTCTCGAATTACTAAACCAGAAACTAATTCGTCGGCTGTTTAAACGCAGAACACTGTAATGAACATAACTCAGTGTACAAAAATCCAATTCAGGTGTTCTTAGAGGAATTTTAAAGCTACTACTCACATATTATTTCTCACTTAAAAGTCACTTTTAATCTCCAAATTTAATCCTTACTTTGTACCGAAAATTCATCCGGTGAAAAATTGCGAAAACCCTAATTTTACTCCGATCTTAAAACCAAAGGTGAAAACCTACTTTCTAGGTTTATTTACACTTATCGTGGAATAAATGGGGTAGCAAGCCTTAATAAAAATAATAATTTCCAAATAAAGGGACATTTTTAAAATAACATGAGGGATTTTCCAATTCCATAAATTGAATTTAGAGTTTCTATTAAAAGATGAGATATTGAAGGAAACCAGTTAATCACAAGTAAACTAGGGTTTTTTTGATTAAAATTTTAGGGTTTCTAATCTTTTTAAAACAAAATAAGGTTTTAAATCAAACCCAAAGAAATACACTTTAGTATCTTATTTACAAACAATCTCCTAATTTTCGGGGCGTCACACTCTCCCCTCCTTAAAAGAATTTCGTCCTCGAAATTCATACATGCACCTCGAAATAATGTAGGGTATTTTCCTTATATATTCATTTCCAGCTCTCAGGTTTCACTATAGTCAATATTTGGTTAAACAATAGTAAACACGAATCGTACCTTCTACTATCTCCAATGGTTCAGGTAAAGCCTGTTGATCCAGGGAGTACATTCTAGCTGGCACTCTTGACTTAGACCCTTCTAAATCATAGGCAATATAACACATTTAATCAAAACAAGTCGCATAACTTATAGAGCATTAATCTTACGTATCACTCAGGTACTACACTTAATCAAGGCTCGTAACACGTGGATAAGAAGGATCCCAAATCCCATGAATATCTTCAATATATTTCACGTCCATACTATTCACATTCCCCGTGCCTTTGCTTTCACAATCCAAATTTATCTCAATATTACGTGAGATCTCAGCTTATCGTGAAGGTGTCACTCTTTGGTATTCGGGGACAAGAATCCACAATAAGGTAATTCACAACTCGAGCCGGCCGGTCCCAAGAGTAAATCACCCGTATTAGAGATTCCTACCCAGCATACATATCTAAAATCTCCAACAATAGACAATCATTCCACACTTAACAAGTCAATCCCCACAGTCCGAGAACCTTCTCCCGGCACGAGCTCAATAGGAGCTCTGATACCATCTGTGACGACCCCACCTCCACCTAAGGCGTACCAAAGGGTTCGGCGGACCGCCTGCCCAGCTCTCGCCAGGACTCACTCACTATCTCAATCGAGTCATGTACACACATCCATGAACCATAAATAACATTCACAATTCAAGCTTATAATTTACATTGATAGAAATCGAGGTACAAAGCCTCAATACACCAAACTAGTTCAAAATGTATACAATCCAAGTACAACATGTTCCATTCGAGGAATAGCGCGAGTACAAGTCAAAAGTCAAAACAATTTCAAGAGCAACTAGACTACGCTAGTCTGTTCACGACTCACGCCTCACTCGTATTCCTGTAAGGAAAACAAATAGCGTGGAATGAGCTAAAAGCCCAGTGAGGTTTCAAATAACAAATTGCCCATTTTAAAAGTATGAATATCCATGTAGCAAGTTAACGGCATCAAAACTCATAAGAGTGGACAATAATATTTCAAGTAGCAAATTTCCAAATGAGCACGTATAAAGTGCTTTTCGATTTTCAAAAGGAACAGCAATCCAATAAGCAATAATCACTTTCAAGTATAAGGATACGGAAGGCTCTCAGGAGCCAAATTTCCATTGCATCTCCAGAGCTTGATCAAGTAACAGTTGACACTCCGTCAACTTTTAAGTAGGTAACCAATCCAGTAGAACACCACTTACACGACTCTCCGTCCACCGTTCACCCCCTACTGGGCCCAAAATCCTCAATAAACACGTGTGGTAATACTCGAGTATACCGTTTAGCCGAGGAGATATCACTCCACTCGACAAAACAAGAGACCCAGGGTTCGTTACCCAATCGACCAAGCCCTTGCCGGCTCGACTCAAGTAACTTGCCGCAGGGTTTCTGGAATTCCAGGAAGTGCGCGCACCATAAACAAGTATATCAAGTCAATTGCAACAATAAACAAGTATATCACGTAAGGGCAAGTGCGATAAAGTACACTCTTGCCCTAACAATTCACGTATATAACATGTACTCATATTGGTCACGTATCAAGTTCAAGTATCTAGTGCAATTCGGTATTTGAAAGCACTCACCAAAAGATATAGTGCTTCAATTATTCACGTTCAATTACACTCCAGGCTTGGAGTCCAGATCTGCGATAAAAATTCCAGTTTGAGAACTTTGAAACACGAGTCGAATTCGAAACGTTAACATTCCATTCATTAAAAATCGACCAATTGAAATTCATTTGAAAGACACTCGCGAAACACTTGCTCGCTTTTCAAATCATAAGGTTTTGTAGCATAAATACTTGGAAATAACACTTGAGTTGAAAGTACATGGAAATACAAGTTTACATTGGCCATTAAGTCTTTTCCTCAAGGTACGAGCTCGACCAAGTCTTAACATATAACACTCAAGAAACATAGTAGCAAAGGTCTTTACTAGTTCAAGTGATAAATACTTAACCTTCACTCAAGTCGCTAATATAGTTTTCTAGTCCTCGAGTAAAAATTCGGGCAGCATGCCCTTTGTGTTTACCTAATTTTCCAGCCTTTTAGGCTTCATTGTTTTTCTCAAACACAACCCAACATTATACATATCAGCAATTCATGTCAAGAGCCGTTCCATAGGCTCACAATATCATAATAACAAGAATCGTATTAAGTACAAGTGCAGAAATTCAATTTAGTTCAAAACAGATTTGACGTACAAATGCGGAAATAACATATCCGAGGGTACGCTTATCGGATTAAAATGAAACCTATGCCGTTTCGAAGCTAAGATACAGAGCTACAATATTCATGAAGGTCACTTAGTCCAGTTTCTAATGTAACTTGGTCAAATTCTCGAATTACTAAACCAGAAACTAATTCGTCGGCTGTTTAAACGCAGAACACTGTAATGAACATAACTCAGTGTACAAAAATCCAATTCAGGTGTTCTTAGAGGAATTTTAAAGCTACTACTCACATATTATTTCTCACTTAAAAGTCACTTTTAATCTCCAAATTTAATCCTTACTTTGTACCGAAAATTCATCCGGTGAAAAATTGCGAAAACCCTAATTTTACTCCGATCTTAAAACCAAAGGTGAAAACCTACTTTCTAGGTTTATTTACACTTATCGTGGAATAAATGGGGTAGCAAGCCTTAATAAAAATAATAATTTCCAAATAAAGGGACATTTTTAAAATAACATGAGGGATTTTCCAATTCCATAAATTGAATTTAGAGTTTCTATTAAAAGATGAGATATTGAAGGAAACCAGTTAATCACAAGTAAACTAGGGTTTTTTTGATTAAAATTTTAGGGTTTCTAATCTTTTTAAAACAAAATAAGGTTTTAAATCAAACCCAAAGAAATACACTTTAGTATCTTATTTACAAACAATCTCCTAATTTTCGGGGCGTCACACTCTCCCCTCCTTAAAAGAATTTCGTCCTCGAAATTCATACATGCACCTCGAAATAATGTAGGGTATTTTCCTTATATATTCATTTCCAGCTCTCAGGTTTCACTATAGTCAATATTTGGTTAAACAATAGTAAACACGAATCGTACCTTCTACTATCTCCAATGGTTCAGGTAAAGCCTGTTGATCCAGGGAGTACATTCTAGCTGGCACTCTTGACTTAGACCCTTCTAAATCATAGGCAATATAACACATTTAATCAAAACAAGTCGCATAACTTATAGAGCATTAATCTTACGTATCACTCAGGTACTACACTTAATCAAGGCTCGTAACACGTGGATAAGAAGGATCCCAAATCCCATGAATATCTTCAATATATTTCACGTCCATACTATTCACATTCCCCGTGCCTTTGCTTTCACAATCCAAATTTATCTCAATATTACGTGAGATCTCAGCTTATCGTGAAGGTGTCACTCTTTGGTATTCGGGGACAAGAATCCACAATAAGGTAATTCACAACTCGAGCCGGCCGGTCCCAAGAGTAAATCACCCGTATTAGAGATTCCTACCCAGCATACATATCTAAAATCTCCAACAATAGACAATCATTCCACACTTAACAAGTCAATCCCCACAGTCCGAGAACCTTCTCCCGGCACGAGCTCAATAGGAGCTCTGATACCATCTGTGACGACCCCACCTCCACCTAAGGCGTACCAAAGGGTTCGGCGGACCGCCTGCCCAGCTCTCGCCAGGACTCACTCACTATCTCAATCGAGTCATGTACACACATCCATGAACCATAAATAACATTCACAATTCAAGCTTATAATTTACATTGATAGAAATCGAGGTACAAAGCCTCAATACACCAAACTAGTTCAAAATGTATACAATCCAAGTACAACATGTTCCATTCGAGGAATAGCGCGAGTACAAGTCAAAAGTCAAAACAATTTCAAGAGCAACTAGACTACGCTAGTCTGTTCACGACTCACGCCTCACTCGTATTCCTGTAAGGAAAACAAATAGCGTGGAATGAGCTAAAAGCCCAGTGAGGTTTCAAATAACAAATTGCCCATTTTAAAAGTATGAATATCCATGTAGCAAGTTAACGGCATCAAAACTCATAAGAGTGGACAATAATATTTCAAGTAGCAAATTTCCAAATGAGCACGTATAAAGTGCTTTTCGATTTTCAAAAGGAACAGCAATCCAATAAGCAATAATCACTTTCAAGTATAAGGATACGGAAGGCTCTCAGGAGCCAAATTTCCATTGCATCTCCAGAGCTTGATCAAGTAACAGTTGACACTCCGTCAACTTTTAAGTAGGTAACCAATCCAGTAGAACACCACTTACACGACTCTCCGTCCACCGTTCACCCCCTACTGGGCCCAAAATCCTCAATAAACACGTGTGGTAATACTCGAGTATACCGTTTAGCCGAGGAGATATCACTCCACTCGACAAAACAAGAGACCCAGGGTTCGTTACCCAATCGACCAAGCCCTTGCCGGCTCGACTCAAGTAACTTGCCGCAGGGTTTCTGGAATTCCAGGAAGTGCGCGCACCATAAACAAGTATATCAAGTCAATTGCAACAATAAACAAGTATATCACGTAAGGGCAAGTGCGATAAAGTACACTCTTGCCCTAACAATTCACGTATATAACATGTACTCATATTGGTCACGTATCAAGTTCAAGTATCTAGTGCAATTCGGTATTTGAAAGCACTCACCAAAAGATATAGTGCTTCAATTATTCACGTTCAATTACACTCCAGGCTTGGAGTCCAGATCTGCGATAAAAATTCCAGTTTGAGAACTTTGAAACACGAGTCGAATTCGAAACGTTAACATTCCATTCATTAAAAATCGACCAATTGAAATTCATTTGAAAGACACTCGCGAAACACTTGCTCGCTTTTCAAATCATAAGGTTTTGTAGCATAAATACTTGGAAATAACACTTGAGTTGAAAGTACATGGAAATACAAGTTTACATTGGCCATTAAGTCTTTTCCTCAAGGTACGAGCTCGACCAAGTCTTAACATATAACACTCAAGAAACATAGTAGCAAAGGTCTTTACTAGTTCAAGTGATAAATACTTAACCTTCACTCAAGTCGCTAATATAGTTTTCTAGTCCTCGAGTAAAAATTCGGGCAGCATGCCCTTTGTGTTTACCTAATTTTCCAGCCTTTTAGGCTTCATTGTTTTTCTCAAACACAACCCAACATTATACATATCAGCAATTCATGTCAAGAGCCGTTCCATAGGCTCACAATATCATAATAACAAGAATCGTATTAAGTACAAGTGCAGAAATTCAATTTAGTTCAAAACAGATTTGACGTACAAATGCGGAAATAACATATCCGAGGCTACGCTTATCGGATTAAAATGAAACCTATGCCGTTTCGAAGCTAAGATACAGAGCTACAATATTCATGAAGGTCACTTAGTCCAGTTTCTAATGTAACTTGGTCAAATTCTCGAATTACTAAACCAGAAACTAATTCGTCGGCTGTTTAAACGCAGAACACTGTAATGAACATAACTCAGTGTACAAAAATCCAATTCAGGTGTTCTTAGAGGAATTTTAAAGCTACTACTCACATATTATTTCTCACTTAAAAGTCACTTTTAATCTCCAAATTTAATCCTTACTTTGTACCGAAAATTCATCCGGTGAAAAATTGCGAAAACCCTAATTTTACTCCGATCTTAAAACCAAAGGTGAAAACCTACTTTCTAGGTTTATTTACACTTATCGTGGAATAAATGGGGTAGCAAGCCTTAATAAAAATAATAATTTCCAAATAAAGGGACATTTTTAAAATAACATGAGGGATTTTCCAATTCCATAAATTGAATTTAGAGTTTCTATTAAAAGATGAGATATTGAAGGAAACCAGTTAATCACAAGTAAACTAGGGTTTTTTTGATTAAAATTTTAGGGTTTCTAATCTTTTTAAAACAAAATAAGGTTTTAAATCAAACCCAAAGAAATACACTTTAGTATCTTATTTACAAACAATCTCCTAATTTTCGGGGCGTCACACTCTCCCCTCCTTAAAAGAATTTCGTCCTCGAAATTCATACATGCACCTCGAAATAATGTAGGGTATTTTCCTTATATATTCATTTCCAGCTCTCAGGTTTCACTATAGTCAATATTTGGTTAAACAATAGTAAACACGAATCGTACCTTCTACTATCTCCAATGGTTCAGGTAAAGCCTGTTGATCCAGGGAGTACATTCTAGCTGGCACTCTTGACTTAGACCCTTCTAAATCATAGGCAATATAACACATTTAATCAAAACAAGTCGCATAACTTATAGAGCATTAATCTTACGTATCACTCAGGTACTACACTTAATCAAGGCTCGTAACACGTGGATAAGAAGGATCCCAAATCCCATGAATATCTTCAATATATTTCACGTCCATACTATTCACATTCCCCGTGCCTTTGCTTTCACAATCCAAATTTATCTCAATATTACGTGAGATCTCAGCTTATCGTGAAGGTGTCACTCTTTGGTATTCGGGGACAAGAATCCACAATAAGGTAATTCACAACTCGAGCCGGCCGGTCCCAAGAGTAAATCACCCGTATTAGAGATTCCTACCCAGCATACATATCTAAAATCTCCAACAATAGACAATCATTCCACACTTAACAAGTCAATCCCCACAGTCCGAGAACCTTCTCCCGGCACGAGCTCAATAGGAGCTCTGATACCATCTGTGACGACCCCACCTCCACCTAAGGCGTACCAAAGGGTTCGGCGGACCGCCTGCCCAGCTCTCGCCAGGACTCACTCACTATCTCAATCGAGTCATGTACACACATCCATGAACCATAAATAACATTCACAATTCAAGCTTATAATTTACATTGATAGAAATCGAGGTACAAAGCCTCAATACACCAAACTAGTTCAAAATGTATACAATCCAAGTACAACATGTTCCATTCGAGGAATAGCGCGAGTACAAGTCAAAAGTCAAAACAATTTCAAGAGCAACTAGACTACGCTAGTCTGTTCACGACTCACGCCTCACTCGTATTCCTGTAAGGAAAACAAATAGCGTGGAATGAGCTAAAAGCCCAGTGAGGTTTCAAATAACAAATTGCCCATTTTAAAAGTATGAATATCCATGTAGCAAGTTAACGGCATCAAAACTCATAAGAGTGGACAATAATATTTCAAGTAGCAAATTTCCAAATGAGCACGTATAAAGTGCTTTTCGATTTTCAAAAGGAACAGCAATCCAATAAGCAATAATCACTTTCAAGTATAAGGATACGGAAGGCTCTCAGGAGCCAAATTTCCATTGCATCTCCAGAGCTTGATCAAGTAACAGTTGACACTCCGTCAACTTTTAAGTAGGTAACCAATCCAGTAGAACACCACTTACACGACTCTCCGTCCACCGTTCACCCCCTACTGGGCCCAAAATCCTCAATAAACACGTGTGGTAATACTCGAGTATACCGTTTAGCCGAGGAGATATCACTCCACTCGACAAAACAAGAGACCCAGGGTTCGTTACCCAATCGACCAAGCCCTTGCCGGCTCGACTCAAGTAACTTGCCGCAGGGTTTCTGGAATTCCAGGAAGTGCGCGCACCATAAACAAGTATATCAAGTCAATTGCAACAATAAACAAGTATATCACGTAAGGGCAAGTGCGATAAAGTACACTCTTGCCCTAACAATTCACGTATATAACATGTACTCATATTGGTCACGTATCAAGTTCAAGTATCTAGTGCAATTCGGTATTTGAAAGCACTCACCAAAAGATATAGTGCTTCAATTATTCACGTTCAATTACACTCCAGGCTTGGAGTCCAGATCTGCGATAAAAATTCCAGTTTGAGAACTTTGAAACACGAGTCGAATTCGAAACGTTAACATTCCATTCATTAAAAATCGACCAATTGAAATTCATTTGAAAGACACTCGCGAAACACTTGCTCGCTTTTCAAATCATAAGGTTTTGTAGCATAAATACTTGGAAATAACACTTGAGTTGAAAGTACATGGAAATACAAGTTTACATTGGCCATTAAGTCTTTTCCTCAAGGTACGAGCTCGACCAAGTCTTAACATATAACACTCAAGAAACATAGTAGCAAAGGTCTTTACTAGTTCAAGTGATAAATACTTAACCTTCACTCAAGTCGCTAATATAGTTTTCTAGTCCTCGAGTAAAAATTCGGGCAGCATGCCCTTTGTGTTTACCTAATTTTCCAGCCTTTTAGGCTTCATTGTTTTTCTCAAACACAACCCAACATTATACATATCAGCAATTCATGTCAAGAGCCGTTCCATAGGCTCACAATATCATAATAACAAGAATCGTATTAAGTACAAGTGCAGAAATTCAATTTAGTTCAAAACAGATTTGACGTACAAATGCGGAAATAACATATCCGAGGCTACGCTTATCGGATTAAAATGAAACCTATGCCGTTTCGAAGCTAAGATACAGAGCTACAATATTCATGAAGGTCACTTAGTCCAGTTTCTAATGTAACTTGGTCAAATTCTCGAATTACTAAACCAGAAACTAATTCGTCGGCTGTTTAAACGCAGAACACTGTAATGAACATAACTCAGTGTACAAAAATCCAATTCAGGTGTTCTTAGAGGAATTTTAAAGCTACTACTCACATATTATTTCTCACTTAAAAGTCACTTTTAATCTCCAAATTTAATCCTTACTTTGTACCGAAAATTCATCCGGTGAAAAATTGCGAAAACCCTAATTTTACTCCGATCTTAAAACCAAAGGTGAAAACCTACTTTCTAGGTTTATTTACACTTATCGTGGAATAAATGGGGTAGCAAGCCTTAATAAAAATAATAATTTCCAAATAAAGGGACATTTTTAAAATAACATGAGGGATTTTCCAATTCCATAAATTGAATTTAGAGTTTCTATTAAAAGATGAGATATTGAAGGAAACCAGTTAATCACAAGTAAACTAGGGTTTTTTTGATTAAAATTTTAGGGTTTCTAATCTTTTTAAAACAAAATAAGGTTTTAAATCAAACCCAAAGAAATACACTTTAGTATCTTATTTACAAACAATCTCCTAATTTTCGGGGCGTCACACTCTCCCCTCCTTAAAAGAATTTCGTCCTCGAAATTCATACATGCACCTCGAAATAATGTAGGGTATTTTCCTTATATATTCATTTCCAGCTCTCAGGTTTCACTATAGTCAATATTTGGTTAAACAATAGTAAACACGAATCGTACCTTCTACTATCTCCAATGGTTCAGGTAAAGCCTGTTGATCCAGGGAGTACATTCTAGCTGGCACTCTTGACTTAGACCCTTCTAAATCATAGGCAATATAACACATTTAATCAAAACAAGTCGCATAACTTATAGAGCATTAATCTTACGTATCACTCAGGTACTACACTTAATCAAGGCTCGTAACACGTGGATAAGAAGGATCCCAAATCCCATGAATATCTTCAATATATTTCACGTCCATACTATTCACATTCCCCGTGCCTTTGCTTTCACAATCCAAATTTATCTCAATATTACGTGAGATCTCAGCTTATCGTGAAGGTGTCACTCTTTGGTATTCGGGGACAAGAATCCACAATAAGGTAATTCACAACTCGAGCCGGCCGGTCCCAAGAGTAAATCACCCGTATTAGAGATTCCTACCCAGCATACATATCTAAAATCTCCAACAATAGACAATCATTCCACACTTAACAAGTCAATCCCCACAGTCCGAGAACCTTCTCCCGGCACGAGCTCAATAGGAGCTCTGATACCATCTGTGACGACCCCACCTCCACCTAAGGCGTACCAAAGGGTTCGGCGGACCGCCTGCCCAGCTCTCGCCAGGACTCACTCACTATCTCAATCGAGTCATGTACACACATCCATGAACCATAAATAACATTCACAATTCAAGCTTATAATTTACATTGATAGAAATCGAGGTACAAAGCCTCAATACACCAAACTAGTTCAAAATGTATACAATCCAAGTACAACATGTTCCATTCGAGGAATAGCGCGAGTACAAGTCAAAAGTCAAAACAATTTCAAGAGCAACTAGACTACGCTAGTCTGTTCACGACTCACGCCTCACTCGTATTCCTGTAAGGAAAACAAATAGCGTGGAATGAGCTAAAAGCCCAGTGAGGTTTCAAATAACAAATTGCCCATTTTAAAAGTATGAATATCCATGTAGCAAGTTAACGGCATCAAAACTCATAAGAGTGGACAATAATATTTCAAGTAGCAAATTTCCAAATGAGCACGTATAAAGTGCTTTTCGATTTTCAAAAGGAACAGCAATCCAATAAGCAATAATCACTTTCAAGTATAAGGATACGGAAGGCTCTCAGGAGCCAAATTTCCATTGCATCTCCAGAGCTTGATCAAGTAACAGTTGACACTCCGTCAACTTTTAAGTAGGTAACCAATCCAGTAGAACACCACTTACACGACTCTCCGTCCACCGTTCACCCCCTACTGGGCCCAAAATCCTCAATAAACACGTGTGGTAATACTCGAGTATACCGTTTAGCCGAGGAGATATCACTCCACTCGACAAAACAAGAGACCCAGGGTTCGTTACCCAATCGACCAAGCCCTTGCCGGCTCGACTCAAGTAACTTGCCGCAGGGTTTCTGGAATTCCAGGAAGTGCGCGCACCATAAACAAGTATATCAAGTCAATTGCAACAATAAACAAGTATATCACGTAAGGGCAAGTGCGATAAAGTACACTCTTGCCCTAACAATTCACGTATATAACATGTACTCATATTGGTCACGTATCAAGTTCAAGTATCTAGTGCAATTCGGTATTTGAAAGCACTCACCAAAAGATATAGTGCTTCAATTATTCACGTTCAATTACACTCCAGGCTTGGAGTCCAGATCTGCGATAAAAATTCCAGTTTGAGAACTTTGAAACACGAGTCGAATTCGAAACGTTAACATTCCATTCATTAAAAATCGACCAATTGAAATTCATTTGAAAGACACTCGCGAAACACTTGCTCGCTTTTCAAATCATAAGGTTTTGTAGCATAAATACTTGGAAATAACACTTGAGTTGAAAGTACATGGAAATACAAGTTTACATTGGCCATTAAGTCTTTTCCTCAAGGTACGAGCTCGACCAAGTCTTAACATATAACACTCAAGAAACATAGTAGCAAAGGTCTTTACTAGTTCAAGTGATAAATACTTAACCTTCACTCAAGTCGCTAATATAGTTTTCTAGTCCTCGAGTAAAAATTCGGGCAGCATGCCCTTTGTGTTTACCTAATTTTCCAGCCTTTTAGGCTTCATTGTTTTTCTCAAACACAACCCAACATTATACATATCAGCAATTCATGTCAAGAGCCGTTCCATAGGCTCACAATATCATAATAACAAGAATCGTATTAAGTACAAGTGCAGAAATTCAATTTAGTTCAAAACAGATTTGACGTACAAATGCGGAAATAACATATCCGAGGCTACGCTTATCGGATTAAAATGAAACCTATGCCGTTTCGAAGCTAAGATACAGAGCTACAATATTCATGAAGGTCACTTAGTCCAGTTTCTAATGTAACTTGGTCAAATTCTCGAATTACTAAACCAGAAACTAATTCGTCGGCTGTTTAAACGCAGAACACTGTAATGAACATAACTCAGTGTACAAAAATCCAATTCAGGTGTTCTTAGAGGAATTTTAAAGCTACTACTCACATATTATTTCTCACTTAAAAGTCACTTTTAATCTCCAAATTTAATCCTTACTTTGTACCGAAAATTCATCCGGTGAAAAATTGCGAAAACCCTAATTTTACTCCGATCTTAAAACCAAAGGTGAAAACCTACTTTCTAGGTTTATTTACACTTATCGTGGAATAAATGGGGTAGCAAGCCTTAATAAAAATAATAATTTCCAAATAAAGGGACATTTTTAAAATAACATGAGGGATTTTCCAATTCCATAAATTGAATTTAGAGTTTCTATTAAAAGATGAGATATTGAAGGAAACCAGTTAATCACAAGTAAACTAGGGTTTTTTTGATTAAAATTTTAGGGTTTCTAATCTTTTTAAAACAAAATAAGGTTTTAAATCAAACCCAAAGAAATACACTTTAGTATCTTATTTACAAACAATCTCCTAATTTTCGGGGCGTCACACTCTCCCCTCCTTAAAAGAATTTCGTCCTCGAAATTCATACATGCACCTCGAAATAATGTAGGGTATTTTCCTTATATATTCATTTCCAGCTCTCAGGTTTCACTATAGTCAATATTTGGTTAAACAATAGTAAACACGAATCGTACCTTCTACTATCTCCAATGGTTCAGGTAAAGCCTGTTGATCCAGGGAGTACATTCTAGCTGGCACTCTTGACTTAGACCCTTCTAAATCATAGGCAATATAACACATTTAATCAAAACAAGTCGCATAACTTATAGAGCATTAATCTTACGTATCACTCAGGTACTACACTTAATCAAGGCTCGTAACACGTGGATAAGAAGGATCCCAAATCCCATGAATATCTTCAATATATTTCACGTCCATACTATTCACATTCCCCGTGCCTTTGCTTTCACAATCCAAATTTATCTCAATATTACGTGAGATCTCAGCTTATCGTGAAGGTGTCACTCTTTGGTATTCGGGGACAAGAATCCACAATAAGGTAATTCACAACTCGAGCCGGCCGGTCCCAAGAGTAAATCACCCGTATTAGAGATTCCTACCCAGCATACATATCTAAAATCTCCAACAATAGACAATCATTCCACACTTAACAAGTCAATCCCCACAGTCCGAGAACCTTCTCCCGGCACGAGCTCAATAGGAGCTCTGATACCATCTGTGACGACCCCACCTCCACCTAAGGCGTACCAAAGGGTTCGGCGGACCGCCTGCCCAGCTCTCGCCAGGACTCACTCACTATCTCAATCGAGTCATGTACACACATCCATGAACCATAAATAACATTCACAATTCAAGCTTATAATTTACATTGATAGAAATCGAGGTACAAAGCCTCAATACACCAAACTAGTTGAAAATGTATACAATCCAAGTACAACATGTTCCATTCGAGGAATAGCGCGAGTACAAGTCAAAAGTCAAAACAATTTCAAGAGCAACTAGACTACGCTAGTCTGTTCACGACTCACGCCTCACTCGTATTCCTGTAAGGAAAACAAATAGCGTGGAATGAGCTAAAAGCCCAGTGAGGTTTCAAATAACAAATTGCCCATTTTAAAAGTATGAATATCCATGTAGCAAGTTAACGGCATCAAAACTCATAAGAGTGGACAATAATATTTCAAGTAGCAAATTTCCAAATGAGCACGTATAAAGTGCTTTTCGATTTTCAAAAGGAACAGCAATCCAATAAGCAATAATCACTTTCAAGTATAAGGATACGGAAGGCTCTCAGGAGCCAAATTTCCATTGCATCTCCAGAGCTTGATCAAGTAACAGTTGACACTCCGTCAACTTTTAAGTAGGTAACCAATCCAGTAGAACACCACTTACACGACTCTCCGTCCACCGTTCACCCCCTACTGGGCCCAAAATCCTCAATAAACACGTGTGGTAATACTCGAGTATACCGTTTAGCCGAGGAGATATCACTCCACTCGACAAAACAAGAGACCCAGGGTTCGTTACCCAATCGACCAAGCCCTTGCCGGCTCGACTCAAGTAACTTGCCGCAGGGTTTCTGGAATTCCAGGAAGTGCGCGCACCATAAACAAGTATATCAAGTCAATTGCAACAATAAACAAGTATATCACGTAAGGGCAAGTGCGATAAAGTACACTCTTGCCCTAACAATTCACGTATATAACATGTACTCATATTGGTCACGTATCAAGTTCAAGTATCTAGTGCAATTCGGTATTTGAAAGCACTCACCAAAAGATATAGTGCTTCAATTATTCACGTTCAATTACACTCCAGGCTTGGAGTCCAGATCTGCGATAAAAATTCCAGTTTGAGAACTTTGAAACACGAGTCGAATTCGAAACGTTAACATTCCATTCATTAAAAATCGACCAATTGAAATTCATTTGAAAGACACTCGCGAAACACTTGCTCGCTTTTCAAATCATAAGGTTTTGTAGCATAAATACTTGGAAATAACACTTGAGTTGAAAGTACATGGAAATACAAGTTTACATTGGCCATTAAGTCTTTTCCTCAAGGTACGAGCTCGACCAAGTCTTAACATATAACACTCAAGAAACATAGTAGCAAAGGTCTTTACTAGTTCAAGTGATAAATACTTAACCTTCACTCAAGTCGCTAATATAGTTTTCTAGTCCTCGAGTAAAAATTCGGGCAGCATGCCCTTTGTGTTTACCTAATTTTCCAGCCTTTTAGGCTTCATTGTTTTTCTCAAACACAACCCAACATTATACATATCAGCAATTCATGTCAAGAGCCGTTCCATAGGCTCACAATATCATAATAACAAGAATCGTATTAAGTACAAGTGCAGAAATTCAATTTAGTTCAAAACAGATTTGACGTACAAATGCGGAAATAACATATCCGAGGCTACGCTTATCGGATTAAAATGAAACCTATGCCGTTTCGAAGCTAAGATACAGAGCTACAATATTCATGAAGGTCACTTAGTCCAGTTTCTAATGTAACTTGGTCAAATTCTCGAATTACTAAACCAGAAACTAATTCGTCGGCTGTTTAAACGCAGAACACTGTAATGAACATAACTCAGTGTACAAAAATCCAATTCAGGTGTTCTTAGAGGAATTTTAAAGCTACTACTCACATATTATTTCTCACTTAAAAGTCACTTTTAATCTCCAAATTTAATCCTTACTTTGTACCGAAAATTCATCCGGTGAAAAATTGCGAAAACCCTAATTTTACTCCGATCTTAAAACCAAAGGTGAAAACCTACTTTCTAGGTTTATTTACACTTATCGTGGAATAAATGGGGTAGCAAGCCTTAATAAAAATAATAATTTCCAAATAAAGGGACATTTTTAAAATAACATGAGGGATTTTCCAATTCCATAAATTGAATTTAGAGTTTCTATTAAAAGATGAGATATTGAAGGAAACCAGTTAATCACAAGTAAACTAGGGTTTTTTTGATTAAAATTTTAGGGTTTCTAATCTTTTTAAAACAAAATAAGGTTTTAAATCAAACCCAAAGAAATACACTTTAGTATCTTATTTACAAACAATCTCCTAATTTTCGGGGCGTCACATCTATGATGGGCTCCAGTCAACTGACATGAGTATTATTGACGCTGCGAATGGAGGAGCCCTGGCGAACAAGACACCGAAGGGAGCATGGGACCTGATCGAAGCCATGGCAGAGAACTCCCAACAATTTGGCTTCCGTGAGAGCAACCCTGCCCATAGAGTCAACGAGGTAGAGACTTCATCCATACAGCAACAACTGTCAGAGTTGACGTCTGCTGTCAGGCAATTAGCCATGAGGGACACACCGCGAGCGAAGGTGTGTGGCATCTGCACTAGTATGGATCACTGCACGGACACGTGCCCCATTTTGCAAGAGGACGGGACGGAATAGGTAAACATGACCGGAGGCGTGCCCGCGCCCCGCAGGCAGTATGACCCGTATTCCAACACATACAACCCCGGTTGGAGAGACCATCCCAATTTCAGTTATGGGAATCGACCGCAAAATTCACTCTCAAATCGCCCACCAGGGTTTCAGCAACCATGGCAGCAAAAGCCTCAACCTTCCTCCGCAAATTCAAGTAGCTCTCTGGAGGATATTGTCAAGATTCTGGCTACGACTACCGCCCAGATCCAACAAGAGACTAGACAGCTCCAGCAGGAGACTAGGTCATTAACCACGAATATGACTCAACTCCAGCAAGAAACTAGAGCCTTAACCCTGAGCACCACTCAGTTCCAGCAGGACACCAGAGCAGGCATGAAGGATATGGATGCTCGAATAAGCCAATTGGCAACTGCGATAAATCGCCTGGAGTCCCACACTCATGAAAAATTGTCATCTCAACCCGAGATGAATCCTAGGAATGTAAGTGCTATGACACTGAGGAGTGGCAAGGAACTGGAAGAGCCTAAAGTAAAAAATTCAAAAAGCAAAAGTGAGGAGGAGATAGAAAAGGAAAATGAAGAGGAAGGACGTATCCGAGAAGATCCTAAGGTAACCTTCATTTCTCCACCCACTACTACATCTAACTTACCTCCTTTTCCTTCCAGGTTGGCGAAGACAAGGAAAGTAGAGAAGGAAAAAGAACTTTTGGATGTGTTCAGGAAAGTAGAGATTAACATCCCCTTACTGGATGCAATCAAGCAGATACCGAAATATGCCAAATTTTTGAAGGACTTGTGCACCCACAAGAGAAAGCTAAGGGGAGATGAACGAGTGGCGGTGGGAGAAAACGTGTCAGCCATGCTCCAAAGGAAACTCCCACCAAAATGTGGAGACACAGGTGTCGCGCCCCACTTTTCGATAAGAAAAATAAATAAATGGTTTGAGAAAGATGTTTTTGATTCAATTTTGATTGAAAAATGATTTTTGTGAGTTGAAAAAGATATGGGTCTAATATGGGACTTGAAAAGCGACGATTCGACCCAAAAAACAGTTTTTAAAAGGGTTTTTGAATGAGAAATTGGAGTCGCCACTTGGTAATGATTAAGGTGTACCAAGTCACCCAAAAAAAATAAATTTTTAAAGACAAAGTAGTAAAACCCTTTTAAAAACGACTCCTAGTCCACGTAAGCCAAAGAAAAAGGTTCGGGAGTCACGTTTGACAAAGGGGAAGGCAAGGATAGAATCCAAGGCACCCCTTTGACCTAGCCAAGGCTAGTTGCGCGACTTAACCTTACCTTTCCTATTTTTCTACCCAATGTATGTTCGCACGTTGGATATGACTAGATGAATGCAAAACGGAAAGAAAAATGCAATCCTAGATTCTACGATGTCTCTTGTGAGGCTTTTGGTCCCAAACCACATGAATTGTGGCGGCCAACAAAGGAAAACCTCATAGAGGTCGATTAATGCAAATGAGACTCAAGTGTGCAAGTGTGAAAGTGTATGAAAGATGTAAGTGATGCAAGGTCGATGTGCAAGTGTGAAAGTATAAGTGCAAGTGTGCGAAATTGCATAAAAGGTGCTTGTGTGAAATTGTATAATGTTCAAGTGTTTTTCGTGTGCAAATGTATGAAAATAGAATAATAGATATAAGGTAAAGTGGAATGTCATTTGTGAAGTGAAAATAAGCAAGTGATGGGTAAAATGTAGTAAAATGAAGTATGGTTTGAGGAATGTAAAAAATGTGGTTAAGAGAGTATGTAGGTGATAAAAATGAGAGTATGACCCTAGAGGAATGCAACAAGTCGGGTACGGGGGTTGACTCCTAACTTTTCGACTTTGATTTACCCTTTGATTAGAAGGCAAAACTATCGTGCTAAGGCTATCGAATAGCCACACTCGCTCGTTTCCCTTATCAGAAGGGGACACTCAAGCAAAATGAACCCTATAGCTAGTATGGGATGCAAAACCTAAAATGAGGGGAAAAGGGGGTCGAGGATCATGCCAAATGATAAAACTAAGGAAAATGCGTGATATGTAGTGAACAGGCAAATAATGCATTTATGAAAAACAAAGGAAAAATCCTATTGGGTCTAGCGTTAGACTAGCCCTTTCTATGAATTCCTAATGAAATAATGAGCCACAACTAGCGTTGGACTAGTGTGGTGACGTACATTCATCCATTCCATTCATTCATGGTTATGAAAGCAAGTAGACATGCCAAAACGCTCGTAAACACGTAGCACGTAGCACTTAGCACTGCTCGACTAGATGCAAGAGCCTACCAAAGCAATTTAACATGTAACAACAAAAGCAAGCAACCAAGGGGAAGGGGGAATGGACCAGATGCTCTACGAGCCCTATCTATTACAAGCCAAGAGGTGTACACATACCCCATAAAAACTTAAATAAAAGCAACCAAGGGGAAGGGAAAATGGACCAAATGCTCTCCGAGCCCTATCTATTACAAGCCAAGAGGTGTACGCATACCCCATGAAAACTTAAATAAAAGTAAAAGTAAGCAAATGCACACAAGGAGATAAGGAAAGCGAAGTAGACAGGCATATTCACATAACACATAAGATCACGTAGGGTCAAATGAAGTGCAAATAAAAGGGTAGAGTGTACCTCCCTTGAAATTGGGCCCCAATGGAGTGGAATCACTTATTTATCCTCCAAAATAGAAGAAATGGTCAAGGTACCAATTTATTTGGCAAAATTAAAAGAAAATAAGCAAACACAAGCTCACTTGGTCACAAAGCCCCTAAAGTTATGACTTAAATGCAATTAAACAAACTATGGCAATTAATTGAAGCAAATAAACAATGAAATTGCAAAAATTAAGTTGCCAAGGACCAAATTGATAAAATTATTCAATTGGTTGGGTCATAGTGAAACAAGGGGGTATGTGAATGGTCAAAGTGCAATTATTCTAGGACTTGATTGCAAGCACATGGAATGTGATTGGGCCCTAATGCATTGCTGCAAAAATCACAGGGACCCAATTGATTAGTTTTCTCAATTTTGTAGGTCAAAATAGCATAAGGTGAAACTTGAGGGAGTTAAGAGGCAATTTTGAAGAATTGTTCCATGCATGCACGAAGAAAATTTCTGCAACAAACAAAGATGAAACTTGCTGCATTTCCGTTTCCTTTTGCATCAATGCAACATTCCATTTCCAACTGAAAACAGCAAGCATCAACGAACATCAAGCTATCATAAGATCCAAGCCTCCTAACTCAAATACTAGATCTTAACCCATGTAATTAACAAACAAACCCAACCAAAATGATTGGATAGAAATGCAGCAAAAGATAGGATGACACTAACAGCAAATTTTCCAGCTACGACTTTCATTCCATTTTGTAGACACCAAATTTTTGGTGTAATTTCATTTTTAGTTTTTTTATTTATTTGTCGTGTTCATTTTTAGTTTTTAGTTTCCAGTTTTATTTTTATTTTTAAGTTTTATCATAGAATTTGTTGAAGAAAAAGAAAAGAAAGAAAAGAAAAAGCATCAAAAATATGTTTTAGTCATTTTGTTTTTATTCAATGCTTTCTTGAAAGAAAAAAAAAGGAAAAGAGGAAAAGAAAGAAAAGTCATAAAAAAGAAAAAGGGAAATTTGTTCACAAAAATATGTTTATTTCTTTAAATTCAACCTTTTTGCACTTTAGTTATTTTTATTAAGTTATTTTGAAAAAAAGAAGAGAAAAAGGAAAAATGAAGAAAATTTGAAAAATGGACATTTTTGTTGTTTTTATTTATTTAGTTTGTTTTTTTTATTTATTTGTTTCCATTCTTATTATTATTACATGGTTTTGGCAATTTGTTATTATTATTATTATTTTATTTTATCATTTCTGTAATTATCAGGTTGTTCCTAAAAAAAAAAAAAAAAAAAATTGATCCGCGACTGCAAGCTGCGTAAAAAACGCAGCTTGCAAACAAAGGATTTAGCGGCCCTTAGCTGCAAATATGGCAAGAGGGCTGAATTGTTTTAGGGTTGGTTTTGCTGATATAAATAGAAAAGAGGGGACAGCCGCAAGGAGGGAGGATTGAGAAAAGAGTTACGGGAAAAAGAGAGAAGAAAGAAACGGCAAAGGAGAGTGACGGCTAAGGGACAAAAGAAAAAGAACAAAAGGCTAGAGCATACAGGGAGAGAGCAGGAAACTGGGAGGCTGGAAAAAACTGAGGGCTTGGAGAGCTTTATCTGGTAGAGGAAGGGGCGGCTGATGAAGAAAAGGAAAAATTGAGAGGTTGACGACGGCAAAAGAAAATACAAGGCAAACGAAAACAGCTTGGAGAGCTACGGGAAGAAAAGCCGAGGATTTGGGGGGGGGCTTCATCTAAGAGTTTGACGGCTGAGTTTTGAGGAGTAGTCTTGAAGTGTGAGCCAAAGACAGAGGGAGAATGATCGGGCAAGGAAACAGAGCATTCCAGTGACGACGGAGGAATGAAGCCAATCCAGCAGTTCGTTCACGGCGTTCTCCTGTCCGGGTTTTGATCCAAGAAGCTTGGGCAGGTACTCTCCTAAATCGGTGTCTTAGTCCCTTTTCCTTTTCGCTCTTTGTTAAATCGTTGTTTTGAATTACCTGTTTGCTGTGCTGTCTACGCTTCCTGTTTCCATTCATTTCTGGTTCCTTCATGCTAGCTTAATTTGCTAATCCTTTCGTTCGAAGCTTGGGGCTGCATGGTCTTGTCTTGATTAGGATCATTTGTAGATCTGGATTGAGGGTTATGAGCATGCTAGGTCTGGGTCCTCCACGCTAGTTGTCTCCAACCAGCCGTGCATTTCTTTTCATTCGCCTCCCCTGTTAGGAGTTTCGCACAAGGAAAATTGCAGACACTTATCATGACTTTTTCTCACACGTTTTCCTTTGTCCCGTAATAGTCTAAAGGCCGGGCTGCCTCACTTTGTTTGCATGATCACCTTGGGCTCTGTTTATAATCTTTGGCCATTTTTCTGGGCCGCTAACAAGCTGCAAAAGTTGCAGCAGAGATGATAAGAGAGTTGCAGCAGTTTTGTTTCTCCAAATGTTTGTATATTTTCCCTGTTCGCATGAGATTCTTCTAAGCTTTCTTCTAAACTTTCGCATGAGATTTTCAAGTTCATTGCAAGTGCGAAGTCATTGAGGGCTACAACATGGCAGGCCTGTCCGTTGCAGCCATAGCATTCCTTGAGTTTCTTTTGAAGTACTTTTGCTGCATTTTTCTTGGCTAGCTGCCCTCTCTATAATCTTGGAAATGTGTAAATATATTTTGGTTAATGGTAGCAATGGATTGAGGTTATTACGTCTGAGTTTTGGGTTGGAATCACTTTGCACGGGTATACCTCGGTTAGAGAAGAGATTTTGCAGAAAGTTAATAGTTGGGTTTTGATTTTTCACCGCTACACATATCCTCTATTTGGTTCTTCCTTTGTCTCCATTTGATTTTTAATTTAATGCTCATGTTTGGATTGTTAATCAAAGTGTCCGGTTTTTTTAAAATAATTTTGGGTGATGGCCTTTGCTAGAGTTTTGCTTGAAGTCTTGCATGAAGTTTGCGCTTGAAAGTTAAAATTGCAGCAAGAAACATAGGATTGATGTTAAACTTGCCAGTTTTCCCATTTCTCCTTGATTTGCATGCCTAGGCTAATGTTTTATGATGGTTTTTGAATCTAATGTAAGCTCCCTGAATAGCTAATGAAGTTGCAAAATCATGGAAAAGTGAGCGGAGTTGTTGCTGCACTCTTGTTTTGCTGTTATAATTCTTGCCGCCCTTTGTGTTAACTAGCAACCACCAAGTCAGATTTTTCTGATTTAATCAGGCAATGAAAGTGTGTCATGTGGTTTGGTTGATGAATGGGGGGATGACTATGATCATTTGACTCAAAAGTGTGGCTGTTTTGTTGGTAACGTTTTGGTAATAAGGCATAGCAGATTGCAAAGATTAGCGAAGAGAATTGCAGAAGCATTGTCTAAAGAAGAAAGCTACGTGATTGCATGCTTATGCATGAAATAATTTCTAAAAATTGCTCTTTAACCCCCCAAGTCCCCTCTTGACTCACTATGGCCCAAGTAATTTGAATACTTAATCAATTTAATCCCTCAAGCTTCTCCATGTTCCACAAAAGCCCAAGCATGTTCTCTTTTCTTTACAATTAGGTCCTAAGGAGGGTATATTTTGAGTCATCATTTGGCCTTTCATTGTTTTTGGGACTTTTGAAGCTCTTAAATTTTTCAATTGGTTTTATTTGGTTGATTAATGGTTGCTATTGAATTTTCAAAATGCATGTTGAAATCATTCATGGACCCTTGTTCATTCTTGGACCTTCAAAATTCCATAATGTTTGTTTGGATCTTGTTACTTACTTGGGGAACTTTTTGTGTTTTTAAATGTTTCAATTAGGTTCAAATGATTGAGTAGTCTTGCTTTTGGGTCTTTGGTAGACGTTATGCTTGGAGGTTGGATGATCATGTCTTTGCTTGGTCTTTTATTAGCTTTTTACTTCATTAAGTTGCAATTGGGGGAAAATTTGATGATTTGGTGGATTCAAATTGTTTAGTTTATATCTTATCACTAAATTGGTGCATTAATCTTTTGTTTTTGGTGATTTTAGCCTAAGTTAGTCTTTTCTTGGGTGACTCTAGCCAAGTTGAGTTTGTTTACTTCCTTACTAGCATCATACACGTGGGGAGGTACAATTTCTTTTATCCCTTTTTGTCTCTCCTATGTGATCTTATGTGTTATGTGAATATGCCTGTCTACTTCGCTTTCCTTACCTCCTTGCATGCATTTACTTACTTTTACTTTCATTTAAGTTTTATGGGGTATGTGTACACCTCTTGGCTTGTAATAGATAGGGCTCGGAGAGCATTTGGTCCATTTCCCCTTCCCCTTGGTTGCTTTTATTTAAGTTTTTATGGGGTATGTGTACACCTCTTGGCTTGTAATAGATAGGGCTCGGAGAGCATCTGGTCCACTTCCCCTTCCCCCTGGTTGCTTGCTTTTGTTGCTACATGTTTAATTGCTTTATTAGGCTCTTGCATCTAGTCGAGCATGCTAAATGTTATGTGCTATGTGTTTATGAGTGTTTTGGCATGTCTACTTGCTTTCATAGCCATGAATGAATGGAATGGATGAATGTACGTTTCCGCTAGTCCAACGCTAGTCGGAATTCATAGAATGGGCTAGTCCAACGCTAGACCCTTAGGGATTTCCCCTCGTTAGCACATCATTTGCTTGTTCACTACATATCATGCATTTTTCCTTAGTTTTATCATCTGGCATGCTCCTCGAGCCCCTTTTCCCCTCATTTTAGGATTTTTGCATCTCATACTAGTTATAGGGTACATTTGCGTGAGAGTCCCCTTAAATATGGGATATAGACGAGTGTGGCTTTTTCTAAGCCTTAGCACGCTTATATTCCCTCTATCAAAGGAAAAATCAAGTCACGATTTAGGTCTCCCCGTACCCAATATGCATGAATTCCCTAGGCTCATGCATTCTCAATCCACTCTATCATTACACTTTCACTTTTGTCTCATTTGCACACATGCACCTTTTTATCACTTTCACTTGCACACGAACACTTTTTTATCTCCACTTGCACACGAACACTCTTTTATCTCCACTTGCACACGAACCCTTTTATCTTCACTTGCACACGAACATTTTTATCTTCACTCGCACACGAGTACCTTCATCTACATTTGCACACCTTCACTTATATCTTATTACTTTTATCATTTTTCTCACTTCACACAAACTCACACTTTCACATGGCATGCATTCCACTCATTTTTCACGTCATTTAGGTTTAGGTGTGACCTCTCCAAAAGGATCATTGTTGGGCTTCACAATTAATGTGATTGGCACCACTCAACCTTTGAAGAGAAATTTTCCTAATACCCCCTAGGTCTAGGGTTTTTGCATTCATATAGACATATCCAATACGCGATACATACCTTGGGTAGAAAAATTAGGAAAAATTGGTTTAAGTCACGCAACTAGCCTTGGCTAGGTCGAAGGGGTGCCTTGGATTTTTATCCTTGCCTTCCCCTTCGTCAAATGTGACCCCCGATCCCTCTTTTGGTTACGTAGACCCAAAAGTTCTCAAAAAGGGTTTATTTACTTTTTTTATTCAAAAACAAAAAATCATTTTTGGGTGACTTGGTACACACTAACTCTATACCAAGTGGCGACTCCATTTTTGATACAAAAAACCCTTTTGAACTTCACTTGGCCAAATCGTCGCATTCTAAGTCCCATGGCCTTTTACTTTTCATTTTGCACACGTTCACACATTACACACCACACATCACACATTTCACATCATCAAAAAGTGGGGCGCGACACATTTTGTGTTCATTCTAATGCAACTTTTCCATAAAAAAAACTAGCTCCTACCCCAACCCAACATCAAAGCCTTGATTCCAAATAACGAACTCACGGAAACTCAACATTCAAACGAACCAAGAAAGAAAAGAAAAACTGAGAATGGGAACATGTAAATCTGGAAAATTTCCTGCGGTTGCTTCCTTGAACAGCAAATGCATCAGTTTTCTTATAAAACACACACAGGCCATCTAAAAACGATGAAATGTGCGCTGCATATTGAACAAAAAGAAAACAACAACCAATGGACAATCACAGCATTCGAAATATGCATTTTGTTCCTACTTTACTACAAGTGCAACCATAAAAACAGCGGAAGCAACGTGAGGACTTGCGGCAAGCTGATATTCATACGAAAAGAATGCAACAAAACTCATTTTTCTGTCAACTAAACCCGCATAAATCCCCATAGCACCATTGTTAACATAACCCAAGATATCACATATCAAAGCTTGATCTCCCAAATACAAACATCAGGTAACAAATAATCCAATAAAACCCAACCAGCGGCTGTTCTAAGAAGCAAAATGATAAGGCGAACAAAATGCATCAAAGTCTTTGACATATTTGGAAAATCTGAGCTTACGTGAGAAATAGAAGGCAAAAGAGTTACCTTTAGCACTTTACTAGGTCCAGTAAGCAAGGCGAGATTGAAAAAATCGCATCCAGATACCAATTTCGAAGCGTCAAATTTCTGACGACCTTGCTACCAGGGAGATGAAGTTTGGAGAGAATGGAGACGTCCGTTCCAGGATGTTTCTCAATAAAAATCGCTCTTTTGATAATGTAGTTTACCCAGAAACTGAGATCTCTCCTTGAGGAGCCCTGGGGAGATCAGAATGAAGCGGGAAAGTTGGCTGAAACGAAACCCAGAAAATTTCGTCGCAGCGGCATGCGGCAGGGACAAGCTCACGACTTGAAGCTTCGATTCAAGGGTGTTTCAGTGGTTTTTTCCAGAAATGTTCAACACAAAATCTACTCCCCAAATGACGTAGATTATTCAGAAATTTAAATAACCTCAAACAAAGCTATATCCAAAAAGAAAAATGCATCCGAGGGAGGCTAAAAGGTCAGCCTTTTCCCGTCGAAAAATTTTCTGCAAAGCTGCGCCTTTCTTTCTTCTCAGAACTCTCTCTCATTCTTGCTTTTGCTCTCTCCAAATCCTTCCCAGCCGTCACTCACTTTTCCTCTCCAGCCTTAGCCGTCACGCCTTCCTCTGATTCTTTCTCCAACTCCAGCCGCCAGAACCTCTGGAGTTTTCTGTTTCCCTCGCCGTTGTTCCTCTTCGATCCTCCTCTACAACCCAGCCGTATCCTTTTCTCCTCTGCCCTTTGTCAAAACCCAGCTCTCCCTCGCGGACTCAACAAACTCTTCCTTGCTAAACCTAGCCGCCCCCTCAAACTCTCTCTCCCTCCAAGATTCTAGCCGTTCCTTTCTACTTAGCTCTTTCTCGGTTGCTTTGTTTTCAGTTTTTCCTCCCCATCAGCCGCCACTCTCCCTCTCTCTCCTGATTCCTCATCCCTTTGCTGGTTTTTTCTTTTTGCCGTCAGAGAAACTCCCTCTTTCCTACGCTGTTTTTTTTTTTTTCACCTCCTCCGAGAACCTCTCCCTGCTTTCTCTTTTTGTTTTTGCCGTCCCACTCTTTCCGTCTCCCCCCCTTGCGGCTCTCTTTCCTCTTTTTATTTATATGGGAATCCTCTACCCTAAAACCCTCAGCTATACTCTCCAAAATTTGCAGCCAAGGGGCTGACCAAGCCATCCTTTGCAAGCTGCGACAAAACGCAGCTTGCATGCCGCGTTTTCCTTTTTTTTTTTTTTTTTTTTTAAACTAAATTAAACAAAATTGAAAATAATAAAAATAAATAACAAAAACAATTTAATTAACATTGGACGAAAAAAAAATAAACTAGCAACAACAAAAAATGTAATTTCCATTTCCCCTTTTTTTATTTTCCATTTTCATCGTTTTTTCTTTTTCCCTCTTTTTCCATGATTTTCTACGCTAAAACTTAAAAAGCAAGAACTAAAAAGTGAATAAAACTAAAATAAAATAAAATAAAATAAAATAACACCTAAAAGGCAAAACAAACAATAATGAACAAATGCAAACCATCTAAAACAAAATCATGAAATTAACAAAAATCAATAGACAAGAATTATCACTAAAACGAAGCATACAAATTATTTCAAAATTTGGTGTCTACAACAGGTATGTTCACCATTCCCTGCAAGATAGGAGGTGCCTCGATTAGGAAGGCAATGTTGGATTTAGGGGCGTCAATCAATGTAATGCCTAAAACAATTTATACGTCCCTTAATCTTGGTCCATTAAAAGGCACAGGCATTATAATCCAACTTGCAGACCGTACCAATGCTTACCCAGAAGGGTTAGTTGAAGATGTTTTGGTGCAGGTCAATGAGTTAGTTTTTCCTGCAGATTTCTATGTCTTAGATATGGGGGATGAAAGGGCACTAAATCCGTCTCTTATTTTGTTAGGTAGGCCATTTTTAAGCACTGCTAGGACGAAAATAGATGTAAATGAGGGCACTTTGTCGATGGAGTTTGATGGGAAAATTGTAAATTTTAATATTTTTGATGCGATGAAGTACCCAGATGAGACTAACTCTGTTTATGCTTTAAGTGTTGTTGAGCCCCTTGTACAGGAAATATTTGAATTGGATGGGGTTGATGCACTGGCAGTGGCATTAGCCAAACATCTTGAGTTGGGAGTAACCCCTGATGTAGAATTGAGTGATGAGTTATACCGGGCTGTTGGAGCACTGCATTCGCTCCCACCAATTTCTCCAAGGTATGAGCTTACTTCTGTCTTTGTACCAGAAACTCAGGCAAGATTGTTGCCGTCTATTGTCCAGGCACCTGAATTGGAGTTCAAACCTCTCCCTAAGCATCTGAAGTATGCTTTTCTCGGGGACAAGGAAACACTGCCAGTCATCATATCTGTACACTTATCACCAAGGCAAGAAGACAATCTGATTCGTCTTCTTCGAGATCATAAGGAGGCGATTGGGTGGAGTGTAGCAGATATCAAAGGAATTAGCCCCTCCTTATGCATGCATCGGATCCGGCTCGAGGATGATGCAAAGCCAGTTAGACAAGCGCAACGGAGATTGAACCCACTAATGATGGAAGTGGTGAAGAAGGAGATACTTAAACTCCTAGAGGTGGGGATCATCTTCGCCATCTCAGATAGTCCTTGGGTGAGCCCCGTGCAAGTAGTCCCGAAAAAGGCGGGAGTAACTGTTGAGGAGAACCAAGAGGGTGAGATGGTCCCGGTGAGGAAACCCACAGGATGGCGCCAGTGCATTGATTACCGGCGTCTGAATGCTGTGACAAAGAAGGACCACTTCCCTCTACCTTTTATTGATCAGATGATAGAAAGGTTAGTTGGCCGTGTCTATTATTGTTTTCTTGACGGTTTCTCTGATTATTTTCAGATCGCAATAGCACCAGAGGATCAGGAGAAAACTACCTTCACCTGCCCCTTTGGTACATTTGCCTACCGGAGGATGCCTTTCGGCCTCTGCAACGCCCCAACAACTTTTCAGAGTTGTATGGTAAGTATATCTCCGAGTACGTAGAAAAGATTATTGAGGTGTTTATGGATGATTTTAGTGTTTATGGAGATAGTTTTGATGAATGTCTGGATAATTTAGCTTTAATTTTGAAGAGGTGCGTTGAGGCGAATTTAGTTTTAAATTGGGAAAAGTGTCATTTCATGGTGGATCATGGCATTGTTTTAGGGCATGTAGTGTCGGCCAGAGGTATAGAGGTAGACAAGGCAAAAGTCGATATTATTTCTGCTTTACCTTACCCCGCAAGTGTGCGGGAGGTGCGCTCCTTTTTGGGTCATGCAGGGTTCTACAGGAGATTCATCAAAGATTTCTCCAAAATTGGAGTGCCCCTGTTCAAACTGTTGCAGAAGGATGTAGCATTTGACTTCACCGAGGAGTGCAAGGTGGCATTTGACAGGTTGAGGGAGTCATTGACATCACCACCTGTTATCCAACCTCCAGACTGGAGCCTCCCATTTGAGATAATGTGTGACGCGAGTGACTATGCAGTGGGAGCGGTGCTGGGGCAACGGATTGGCAGAGCTGCACATGCAATCTATTATGCATCAAAAGCGTTGAATGGAGCTCAGCTCAACTACTCTACAACAGAGAAAGAATTGCTAGCTGTGGTTTTTGCACTAGAAAAATTTAGACCTTATTTGTTAGGTGCAAAAATAACAGTTTTCTCTGATCATGCAGCTTTGAGGTACTTGATGACGAAGAAAGATGCTAAACCAAGACTCATCAGATGGATCCTGCTCCTTCAGGAGTTCAACTTGGAGATTAAGGACAAAAGTGGGGCAGAAAACTTAGTCGCTGATCACTTGAGCCGCTTGCTTGCTCATAAGGAGGAGCCACCATTGAGGGAGGCATTTCCAGAGGAGCAACTACTTGCCATTAACTCGTCTACACCCTGGTATGCTGATGTAGTAAATTTCTTGGTGACTAATCAATTGCCTGCAGGGTGGCCAAAGGCGAAGAGAGACAAGTTGAAGAGTGATGTCAAATACTACATTTGGGACGACCCCTACCTTTGGAGACAATGTTCAGATCAAGTGCTAAGGAGATGTGTAAGTGCAGGTGAATTCCACCCCATTTTAAATTTCTGTCATTCGTTTGCATGTGGGGGGCATTTTGGGCCCAAGCGAACAGCTCGCAAAGTGTTAGAGAGTGGCTTTTACTGGCCTACCCTTTTTAAAGATAATTATTTATTTTACAAATCCTGTGATAGGTGTCAAAGGGCGGGGAATATTTTTCGTAGGGACCAAATGCCTCAAACCCCCATGTTGTTTGTTGAGATTTTTGATGTTTGGGGGATAGATTTTATGGGTCCTTTTCCCTCATCTTTTGGGTTCCTATACATTCTACTTGCGGTTGATTATGTTTCTAAATGGGTGGAGGCCAAGGCCACCCGTACTAATGATTATAGAGTGGTTGCAGAGTTCTTAAAATCTAATATCTTTGTCCGTTTTGGAATGCCAAGAGCTGTGGTAAGTGATAGGGGGACACATTTCTGCAACAAGACTATCACTGCCTTATTTCGAAAATACGGTGTACTCCATAAGGTATCCACACCGTATCACTCGCAGGCAAACGGTCAAGCCGAAGTGTCAAACAGGGAAATCAAGTCGATCTTGGAGAAGATGGTGCATCCGGATAGGAAGGATTGGAGTTTAAAGTTAGAAGATGCACTGTGGGCATACCGCACCGCGTATAAGACGCCGATTGGGATGTCTCCGTATAGACTTGTCTTCGGTAAGGCTTGCCATCTCCCCGTGGAGTTCGAACACAATGCGTTTTGGGCAGTGAAGCAGTGTAACATGGGATTAGACGAAGCAGGGGTCCAAAGGAAATTGCAGCTACAAGAGCTGAAGGAGATAAGGAATGAATCATATGAGAATGCCACGATCTATAAGGAAAAGAGTAAAATCTTTCATGATCAGCAGGTTTCTAGGAAAACTTTTGTAGTGGGGCAAAAAGTCCTCTTGTATCACTCGAGACTTAAACTTTTTCCCGGTAAGTTGCGTTCTCGTTGGATTGGTCCATTTGTCGTTTCTAATGTGTTTCATTATGGTGCAGTGGAGATCCAAAGTTTAAAAACGGAGAAAAGGTTCGTGGTGAATGGCCATCGTCTCAAGCCTTATTATGAGGGATTCGCTGTTGAGGAAGTAGAAATTGTACACCTCCAAGATCCACTTTATCTTGCTTGAGGGTTTTGGCCATGTCTAGCCAAAGACATTAAAGAAAGGCGCTACTTGGGAGGCAACTCAAGACAATTTGTTTCAGTTTTCATGCGTTTTTTAAGTTTTAGTTAAGTGTTAGTGTTAATTAATAGTTTGATGTTTGGTGACAGGGAATTAGCAGTTAGACGTGCCCACGCCAGGTGGTCACGCCTGAGGGAAAGAAATTTTCGTTCAGGATCTGCGAACTCTATAGCAGTTAGACGTACCCACGCTAACGGATCGAGATTTTTCGACGGATGGTCAAATGACTAAGGGCAGTTAGGCGTGTCCACGCCTGAGACAGGGGTTGCTGGTTCATCTTCAAAAAAAAAAAAAAAAAAAAGGTGAAAAGACGAAATTGCCCTTACCAAATGAAAAAAAAGGGTTAAAAATTTTTTTTTTTTTCAAAGGGCACGAAGCCCTACTCTTTTCTTCTTCTTCTTTCTTTTCTTTTTCTTTTCTCTTCTTTCTTCTTCCTTTTCTTTCTTTTTCTTCTTGCTTCTTCTTCGGCCGCCACCCGCTCATCCGCCGCCGTCCACCGCACCAAGCCCACCTGGACAGCACGCGGCAACAAGCAACCTCGTCGCTTGTCCACCGCCGCCGCAGATCCAGCACCGCAGGGGACCGCGCGCGAGCTCCTCTGCCCCTCCTCAAGGGCTTCACCAACTCGCAGCAGCCAGGCGCGCAGCTTTTGCTCGCTGCCGTTCGCACGGAGCAGCAGCCATCAGCAGCCTTCAGCCTCTCCAGACGCGCAACTCCAGCTCGCGAGGGCCCAGCGCGAGGCCCGCGCGCAGCGCGCGACCACTTCACCTGGCACGCCTGCGCTCCAGCGCAGTCCAGCGCAGCCCAGCGAGCCCAGCAGCTCGGGACAGCCACGGCAGCGCTCCACCCCGCCGCGCCTCTAACCGAGCTCGCAGCTCGCGCACGAGCAAGCCAGCGCGCGTGCGACCTCCCCTGCCCTCCATTTCACCCACGGCCAGTCAAACACCTCGGTGATTTCTTTTTCAAATTCCTGTCACGTAGCTGAGGCCAGATTTTTTTTATTTTTATTTTTTGTTTAGCAGAGGACAGATTTTTACTTTCTTAGCTGAGGCCAGATTGTCAATTTCTTGCTTGATTTTGGGTGCTGTGATATATCTGGAATTGATTATGGTCTATTTGTGAAATTTTGTGCTCAACCAGAGATATTTGGGGAAAGTTTTACTGTGGTTGCTTGTTTCATTAGTTTTTGGGGGAGTTCTGCTGCGTTTGTTTAATTAAGTGATTTTTGGGTTTATTTGGTAGTGTTTGGGGAAAATTTTGCTGTTCACAGGATTAATTGGCTTTTGGGGTAATTTTATTGTTTGGTTGTGCACTTGTCTGTGACTGGAAGCTGTGATTGGGACCCTTTACTGAATCAGCTGCCTGTTGACCTCTTTTGTGCACATTTGCCTTGCCTCTGTCCTATCCAATAGACCAAATGACCAAACCAAAAACCAAAGGCAAGAATAAGCCTTCTACTTCCACCCCTCAGCCTATATGAACCAAACAATATATATATATTGTAAGAAGCATAGAAGAGAGCTAAGGAGTCTTAGAACATTAGAACTTAGCATACTTTTATCTCATTAGGAGAGAAAGTCTTGTAAGAAGAACTTGGAGAAACTCTTCATTGTACATCTCATTTTGGTGAAAAAATAGAAGATCTTGGGAGCTTGTTCACCTATTTGGTTAAGCTTTTCTCATCTATCTTTTCCTTGTGATTCAATAGGAGTTCATGCAATGAATCTGTGAGCTTTCTTGTCTTATTTCTTATGTTGAGCTAATTTTCTAGCTTTAGGAAGTAGATGAAACTTTTGGTACTATAATATGAGTCGAATGTGATTTAGACTTGTTACCTCTTGCTTTAACTTGTCCATTTATGTATGCTTATTACTTGTTGTTACTGGATCACCAATAACAAGTTCTAGTTGTTGTTACTCAATGGGAAGTGGTAATAATGATGGAACAAGATAAATGGAACTTAAGGAGTAAGCTCATAAGAGTAGAGGTACATTTAAATGCATTTTCTTACTATTTCATGAAGCTAAATGACAATATTTGGTTCTCCACCATGAGAGTAGGGAAGACTAAGCTAGTTCATGTTACTACATCATAAGAATGAATTTTGGTAATATTGGAAATGAATCCCTAGTTAAATAAGAGTAGTAACAAGAGGTAAATTTATTTACTTGTATTTTTGAACCATTAGTGGTTTCTACAATAGAACCTAAGTATTTAGTGCATTTTCTCCTAGTGTTTCTCTCTATAAGTTTATTAGTTATAAAGTGTGTAAGTCATTTAGTTGCTTTTTCTTGCTTTTAATTGATATTAGTCTAAATAATAAGGTAAGTTAAGGATCTAGTACTTGTATATTAGCTCCTCATGGGTTGACCCGAATATAACCTAAACTAGTAATTTGGCCTATATACTTACAGTAAAACGAGTGTATCTTGGAGTTAAACTTGCACACATATCTAAAACCTATCACAAATCTAGTGAGTTCTAAGCTTTTAGGTCAGCTATAAATATGGTTAGCTTGCCTATTTGGTCTCCAAATTGTGAATACTTGCTTGGGTTGAACATTCGAACTGTACTGCTTCATGCTTGAATTGTATCGTTCTTGCTAAAATTGTGAAGTTGAACTGACTATTGACTTCACCATATCCTCCAAGATGCACTAACATTAAGAATTGAATAATCTAGCACTTGTGGATGAATTGATTATTGATGTTTGAACGGGTGATATTGGTAGGGAGTTTGAGTTGGTTTACCTCCATAGCTATAGGTAGGATACACTTTTCACTCCCAATTGTCTACATATGGATAAGGGTTGTGTCTCATTTGAGGTGGATCGCACATCCATTTCACTAAATTGAACATACTCATATAGGTCTTATTGAAGTAGTGAGCACATATATGTAGAATATGTTCGCTAATGAACAAAATCTACAAACCTCTACTGCCTGCATATTTATCTATGTTACTTGCTGAACCATAGAGGCAGTGGCGGAGCCGGACAAGGGGCACAAACGGTTGCAGGTGCAACCGTTTGTGCCAATTGTATTCATTTTCCACTGCGCGTAACTTCCATTGCACACGATGTAACTTACTTTGCACACGATGTAATTTTACAACACTTTTTTGTGGACCCCACACATGGCGTGAAAATCGAGTTACATGGTGTAATCTGAGCCGCACAAATTTTTGAGGCCACATCGTGGCCGTGAACCTTCAGGAATGGTTGTCACTGACAACCGTTCCTGCCCCATTTCCGGCGGAGCCACATACAAGCAAGTGGAGCAAGTGGGGTCAATTGACCCCACTTAACTTTGAAAAATCAGTTCTTAGGCTTAGCAAATTTAGAAAATTATAAATTTGCATCTTATTTGACCCCACCATATTTTATCAAATTCTCTTTCCTATATACATTGACCCCAAAAAATTGAAAATTAGTAATTCTTACTATCACAGTATTTTTGAATTTATTTCAAATTATCTATGGAAGTTAGTTTAAGAATAAATTCATCTAAAATTTCCAAACACAAGAGGTGAACTTTCTTGAGTAGAGTGAGAAAAAAAATTCTTCAAATCATTGTTTTTCAAATTTCAAGGTCTTCAAAAACAACAATAATTCAAGTGGATGGTAAACTTTTTATTTATAATATGAAATTAAGTTATTATGATTTTTATTTATTGTAGGGTAAAGATAAATTTTATAAAAGAAACCTGTAGAAGATCAAGTTGATGGTGATTTGTAGATTATTTTGAAAAATTCAAGAGATTTGGTTACTTAAATTGAAAAGGATGTATTTAACAAAATTGATAATGAATTGATTTTGTAACATTTTTTTAAAAAAGAGTACTCGTAGGGTACAATTATAATGTTAGTTTTTTTTTTATTTTTTTAAAATAAATTTTACTATACTAAAATTTGATTCCACTTACTGTGGGGTCTTAGCCCCGTCCTTGCATAGAGGCCAAATTAGAAAGGATCCCTTTCAGAATAAAAGCACCAACTATTGCTTCTATCAACTGCCTTTGTGGGAAAGATCGAATACACCTAAAAATTGTGGACAAAAAAATAATAAAATTAGAAACAAAAATAAGTAAAAATTAACAAAGAAAAACAAAAGTTAACACCATTCCATGGCAATGGTGCCAAAATTTTGATCACTTGTCACGAGTGTCAAAAATTAATTATTAGAAGCCCAAAATTTCTAATAGTGGGAGTTCAAGTCGAATGCATGAGGAGCAGTTGAAAATCTTGATTTCCTTTGTTAAAATAATGAAAAGTAAATTGACATGATTGAAACTATAACTAGAACTAAACAATAATAATAAAAATAGAAGAAAAAATAATAAACAACGAGCCAAACCAAGGACATGAAGATCTTTTTTCGATTGATCATCAACTCCTAAAGATTCAATCTTTAATTAACTATTTGGCCTAAGTTATCCGAACGCCAGTAATAACTTGCAAATTCTCAAATTCTTTGAATTCAACAATTAGAATGATGCATTCAAATTGTATTCTTATTATTAGACAATCTAGCCATTGATGCAATCCTAAATTAACCTAACAACAGCATTAAGAACTCAAAACCAGTCAAAGATGACAATAAGCCATGACATGGGTAGTTATTTAATCAATAACATGCCTCCTCCTAAGGGTTCACAAAATGGGATAACCAATTGTTAGCCTTGTTTGCCACATAGACTTATCAATACAAGACAAATATAGATCAAGTTTAGTATTTTAGCATGAAAAATACATGTAGAGAAAATAATTGGCCACTTACTCTTATTACTGGCATTATATTTTTTAAAAAATAATACCAATAATTTTTTAAACTAGCTTTGTTATATTTAGACACTCTTGTGTTCTTAGTATTTAGTGCTTTTAGACTTAAGATTTCTTTCTTAGGATTTTGTATTCTCTTCTTTATAGTGAATTTGTTGCTTCTTCATTTGTGGATGATGGTCAATTGACTTTCATGGAAAAAGTGAGCCAAGATTATTATATTCATAATTTTGACCTATTGAGATCCGTTGAAACTTTTGTGATTTTGGTCCAATGAGATCCATTGAGGTTTTTACGATTTTGGCCCTTTGAGATTTGTTGAAGCTTTTCTGATTTTAGCCCATTGGGATCTTTTGTGGCTTTATTGGTTTTGACCCATTAGTATCAGTTGTGGGTTTTCTAATTTTGGTCTATTGGGATCCATTGAGACTTTTGTGAACAAGGTGAAGCATGTTTATTATTTGTCAATTTTGGATACACGTCAAGGTGAAAGTTTGTTGAATTTGTCTTTGTATATCATATCGAGAATCTTACAAAGAGACCACTCCTCTTGGTGGCCGTAAGTATAGTGGGTTTAAATGTGCTCAAATACACTAAAATACAGTCCAAGAGAAGTTTGGGGGCCCTAAATCCCATTTCAAGAGAGAAGTTTTTAAAAAGCGTCAAATCAAGAGAATGAGTTAGTGGATTATCTGGACCTTTTAAATCATTAACCCTTTTGTTATATTTAGACTCTCTTGTGTTGTTAATATTTACTACTTTGTGATCTTGAATTTCTTTCCTAGAGTTTTATACTCTTTTTTTTTGGTACTCTCTTATCTATAATGAACTTCTATTTGGCATGTGGACGTAAGTTAATTGGTCCAGCTACGTAATTCTTATGTCACTTTTTACGTTTATTTTTGTTTAATTATTTTCTTTTGGGATTGCCAAAAACCATTTCGTCAATTTTTCAGAATTAGACCTCACAAAAACTGTTTTATCGGGACTTGTAAATTGAAACAGACAATACAATTCAAAAATCAGAGGGAAAGAAGGTGAACTGAGATAAAATTGGACTACAAGAACTTGAAAAACAAATTTGGGATAACAATCTAGACTGACTTCCTGCCTTAGAAGTCCCCTCATTGATGCATCATTTACTCATCCAACACCCGTTTCAAACCAACGGTAACTTGCAACTCTCCCAAATTGCAAACAATTGACTTAGTGACTAATTGTAACTAACTTGTGCTGAGTTAGCATTCAATTAACTCCAACTAAGTAACTAACTTGCCTTGCTGACTCTGTAGCGAGTCAACTTGCTAAGATCTTGCAAAATCTTAATGTCATTTTTGAGGATTTTTTGTTTTAGGATGAGAATAAATTGATTGAGATATGGTATATCTCACTCAAGTGTTATTTCAATATATATATATATATATATATATATATGAAAGGAACTTTTTTTATTAGAGTGTTTCTCACTCATATGTGGCATGCCTAATTAAATATTATATTACATGTTTAAAAATTATCCCTAATTTAAAATAAATTTTATAAGTAACTAATCTTATATTAATGATACTTGTTTTCTATCAAATTATTACACAGAACTATAGTAAAGCCTTTTTCAAACTACAATTATTAAAATCTTACATATTTCATAAATTACTTCCTTTCATCACCATATCGTTGATTAGTATTCAAATGGTTCATCATCTCTTTCCTTAATTTTGAATTAACTTAGTGTAAAAAAGAGAATTAATTGTTACATTGACAGAATTACCAATATTATTGGAAACTAAACATTTATTGATGACAAAAAGCAAATTGCTGGATATTTTCTACTTAATTAAATGTGAATATATAGTTCTAGGTTTATGGTCATTATAAAAATTTAAATTATCTAAAAGAATATTTATAAAATTAAAGAATATTCACCAAGTTTTTGAAATGGGATACATTATGTGAAGTATACTATCATATTATAGTGAAAGTATGCAAACAAATTTTTAAAAATTAGTAAATAATTAAGCATTTAGAAAACATTAATTTTTTAAAGTTAATATAAATGGATATGTAGGATTGTTGTTAATTTTCATATTTAAATTATTCATATTTGCATAAAATCACAATAAATTAAAAAAACGATGCAAAGGCACGGGCAAAATTCTAGTAAAGAGTTAAAATATCTTACAATGTGTGGCTCACATGTGCATTCTTGGCATTTTCAATTATTGAGTGCTGGCAACGGTTCATATTAGGATAACATCAATTAACAATTTGATAAAAGATTGATAACAGTCTGAGTATAATAGTTCTAAGAATATGCTTATTTATGGCTAGAAAGTCCTAATCCAAAATGAAAATAAAAATATGTGAAAAATCCTAAGGCTTCATTTGGATTGTGGAATTTGATAAAGGATTTTGAAATCCGCCTAAATTAAATTGCTCCAGTTGTTTGAATTATTTAATAGACATTTAAATTTATAATTTACTAATTATCAAACTACATTTAAACACTATAATAGTTTATGATTTGCAAATTTAAATACCTTCTAAATAATCTAAACAATTAGAAGGATTTGAGAGAATTTTAAATATTTTGCCAAATCTCTCAGTTCAAATGCAACCATGATTAGCAATATCAGCTGATACTGATCCATTCGACCGATTCGTAATCAGAACGGAGGGGATCGGTATCATACCGATTCTCGAATCGCAGATATACCATATCCACGGTGACTCACTCTGATTCGATCGATATTGGCTGATTCGAATCTGTGATACATGGTATCGGCCGAAATATCCGAGTCAACTTGGAGTCAACTTTGATATTTTTTTAAAATTATGTCTTTTTTGATATTTTCTAATTTTAGTAATTTTTTTCAGATTTTTTAGAAACTTTCATGTGGTATAATGTACATATCACATAATATTCGACCGATATGCCGCGACGGATGTAGAACAACCGGAACAGCGATGGCCAACCATGAACGCAACCTAAACGAATTCAACTATGTATTTGGATGCATTGAGAATCCGCAGATGGATCGGTTAATGAACACCACGGATCCAGGGAGTAGATCCGAGATAGATGGCTCCGATTATGATCCACGATAGGCAATTGTGGATACGCTCACAGATCTGGTGTTGGCATCGGTTTCTTTTCTCTTCTTTCCCTTGCCAACACAAGTACAACTAATGGTAATAGTTATAATTCTAATAAAATTAAATACAAAAACTAATATATACTATGAGTACCCAAATTAAGAACCTTAATAAGTTTCTTGGGTAATTTATTGATACAGACAATAAATTTCCTGAACTCCGGATTCCTTGTTCAATAATAAACTCTGCCGTTCAAAAAAAGTACTCACCCTCGAGCTCTATGGAGAATCTTGACACAGGGATAGGTGAACAAGCCAATGATCCTCCCACAAAACTTGTAGGGTCCAAGCGGTGATGGGACTCGTCAAGAGCATAAGACACCACTAGTAGTCAACTCTTGGAAAGGAGATGCTGTACAAATATTACGAGCTTCCATGAATCTATAATCAAGGGTAGAGTTTGTTCACCTTTGTTAGAAAGTGACATGTTCAAACTTCTCAAAGGTATTGGTCATCATGGTGGTATGTTATAAGCCAAACTATACTGCTAGACATGATGTGTAATGGCGATTTGTTGGTATATCTTTTAGCATCATAAAAGGCTTGCATCTTTTAGCCTTGCACAATACTTGAAACTCAAATTACAGCATTCGGTATCCAACTTAGAAGGCTAAGCCTTGCATCTTTGAGCATCAGACAACTTTACCTCCAACCTTCCGGCAGAAACTATTAACATGGTTCAAAGTCGCGGTCGCGGCTTAGACTGTTCCACATCGATTTCGGCATATCGATCACGGTTTTGGTGAGACTCAAATTTTGAAATATTTAATATTCTAAAAATTATGAATAATATTAAAAAATATGCTAAACAAAAATAATTAAAAATTAGCAAAAGAAAATTTGTAAAATATAAATTTACGAGTTGACTCAGGATGATTCGGGCCAATTTGGCCGAGACTATCCATATCGAAGACTTCTCAGCCGAGTTCTCGGCGAGTCAAGTATCTCGGAGTCATCTCGTCTCGATATCGTATCGGAGGGATCCGTTCCGATGATGACTCGGCCGAGTCATCTCGGTTGAGACCGAGACTTTGAACCATGAATTTGACACAAAAAAGCACATGATTCTGGTATAGAGGATATTGATACCTCTCCTTTTTAGATGCCAGATGCAATTTTCATTAATCAAAACTTGCAAGCAATCAAAGCTTAGATGTCAGATGGCAGATTCTGAATTGTCAAATTTTATAGGTAATTAAACAGAGAAATAATAACCGCCTACTTGGGAAATGAATTACATGCTCAATAGTAAATAAAAAGACCCTGCTCATGGCTTTCTTATCAGTTAACTTGGAGTATCCACCAATTTCTTGTCCCCTAGTTTGTTCAGGATTTGGCATTCTTGCTGTCCCCTAATTTCTTATCAGTTAACTACATTAAGAAAGAGGCCCTGCTTACCATGCACCACGCAAAGACGAAGACTTCTATTCAAGAGACCAAGAGCAAGACCAAGACAATAGGCGTTTCTAATCAAGGAATCACTCTATCAAAGTTGTTGTTTTTACCCCTCATTAACATGTAAAGACCAACCTGGTGTCTCAGAACTTTAGGACCACTTCTGGCAAAAGCTTGTTAGACTAAACTTTCACTTGTTTGGTCAAAAATTTGAGTCGACCTCTATCCTATTTCTTCATTTCTTGATTCCGCTTTCTTTCTTCTTTTTTTTCTCATGTTTAACATATTGAATGACAATAGTTTGGCTTGCTGCATTCAACCAAAGTACCAAAACAAAAGAAAGGGGTCGATACCAGGAAAGAGGAGGATTAAATGTTATAGGGGATGCAATGAAGAGAATTTCTTGCAAATGGACGAATTGAAAGAAGAAAAGGGCAGGGGAATGGGAAATCATATGTTCTCATGTTGAGGTGCTCCAAGTCTGAAGGTGTTATTCTTGGAAAAGAACAAAGAGTCTATATGTAGGCTTTAAAACTGTCATCAATTTGGTGATCATCTGTAGTACATTATCTTAATCCTTGGTTAATCGTCGCTAATAACTACACACTCAGGACCAATTTAACAAATGACTTCTCATCAACAATAATATCTCTGCTTTCACTGTCTCAGACCAAACCCAATATCAAGTCGTTGTGGCATAAGATGGAAATGCAATACCTTTCTTCATCAAATTTCTTCAATTCACATCTTAGTGTGCTGATTATCCTTATGATCGGCTTACATGAACCTGTGATCCGTGGCATAGTGTTAGAAAGTGAGTGGTTCAGAATTTTCGAGGTATTGATGATGATGGTGGCAAGCAAGCAGCCAGCTCCTCTTCCGGACATGATCTGGAATAGCAATTGGTGGATGGATACACATTCTAGCAATATAAAAGGCTTACATCTTGTAGCCTTACAGGATACTTGAATCTCAAATTACAAATTAGCCATCAAACTGAGAAGGCTATAACCTTAAATCTTTTTGCTTCACATAATCCCCCTTCTCCTTGCCCCTCAAAAAAAATCTGCTTCCCTGTAGTACAAAGTTATCAGTGCATTCTCCAGTATTTTGTGGATTAACTTGTAGTATAAATGGCCAGAACAATGCTAACACTTGAACACTTGAATCGTGCTTGAAAGCACTGTCCTAAGAAACTATTTCAAGGTATTGAAACGTTTCCCTAGGATTAAACAAGCCTTCCTCTATTTTGTGAGAGGGACGTAGAACCAGCAAATTTCGTTTCAAAACCAGTAGGAATATAAGAATATTAAGAAGAGCAGATAGAGAAAAGGGAGGAGAGAGTTTTCAAAGTGTAGTTTTCTTTCAATCGGTATATAAAGAGCCTGACAAATGGCTCTATTTATAGGTTTCATGAGATTGTGCTTTGAAGAATGAAATCTGATTTCCCGTAGAAGATTTGCATGCTTCCCGGATTGTTTGCAATATGATAAGATCTTATTATCTAGACTTATCCTCTGTTGTGAAAACCGAAATGTTTGAAATAGTCAAAGCACGTGAACAAATCCTTTGGTTGAAACACATCAACTAGCCTTCTGAACTTGCTTTTTAGGCCTTATCAAAATCGTATCTTTGAAAATTTCTCCCTAAAAATAGGAGCAAACGTTTGGAAAACTTTATTAGATAAACTCTTATCATAACAAACATAATAACATTTTTGAAATATCTATCATTCACAACAATCTCCCACCTATTTCAAAAGATTTTGGACAAAAGAGTATAAACATCTGTTGGATTTGTCTAAGCTCAATGTAATCAGTTTGGTGTCTTTTGGACTATGAACCTAACTTAAATTGATAAAATATGTCTTACAGAATTATTGGTGAAAAATATCTTTCTATGAACCAATAATTCTTGTTGTATAACAGAGATCTTATTAATCACATTATAACCCATAATTTTGCTATTCAATGCAGTTTCGCGCATTTAGGCCGTGCGCCTGTCTAGTTGTTCATGAGAGCTCTAAAGATTCGGCAAAAAAAAAATCTTATAGGAGCGGCCCCACTCCACTCACATATAGATGAATTTATCAAGTGTATACTGCCCTAAATACACTTCCCTAAAGGGATATAAATTCATTAAGAGTATTTAAACTCAACCTCACAATTACTAGCAATCAAAGCACTTATTTTAAAAGGGACTTAAATTTCAAGTGCGTTATAGTCAATATCGACTTGTTGTTACCCATATGAACTTATTTCATGGGATCACCAATCATATAGGTTAGGTTACCATCTCTATTGACAACCATTGGCCCAAGTCCCATCTCCCTTGTAGTTTGAAGAATTAATTTTCTTCCTACAAGTTTAGTCAGAGGATCGGCCAAATTCAACTCTGATTTCACAAAATTAATGGAAATAATTCCATCTCTAAGCAGCTGCTTTACAACATTATGTCTCGATCTCATGTGTCGACTTTTACAATTATAAGATATATTTTTTGCAATAGCAATAGCTACTTGACAGTCACAGTGTATAGACATAGGAGGCAACAGATCCTTAATAGGAGGAATATTGGCTAAGAAATTTCTTAACCAATCTGCCTCAGAACCAGTTAACTCCAGAGCTATGAACTCCGATTCCATAGTTGACCGAGCAATGATTGTCTGTCTGGCTGACTTCCATGCTACTGCACTACCACCAAGGGTGAACACATAACCACTAGTGAATTTTGTATCATTTGAATCAGAGATCCAATTAGCATCACTGTAACCCTCTAATACAGTGGGAAATCCACTATACAAGATACCAAAATTCATGGTACCTCTCAAATATTTCATTAGTCTGACTAATGCAAACCAATGCTCACGATTGGGATTGTGAGTATATCTACTCAGTCTACATATAGCATAAGCTATATCCGGTCTAGTGAAATTCATTACATGCATCAGACACCCGATAATCTGAGCATATTTAGACTGAGCAATTGGGTCACCATTATTTTTCTTTAACTGAGTGTTAGCGTCATAAGGAGTACTCACAAGTGTCACATCATAATTTTCAAACTTCCTAAGAAGTCTCTCTGTATAATGTTCTTGTGACAACATTATACCATCACCTCTCCTTATGATTTTAACACCCAATATCATTTTGGCTTCACCCATATCTTTCATATCAAAAATAGAAGACAAAAAATATTTAGTACTATTTACAATATCTAGACTAGTTCCAAATATAAGCATGTCATCCACATACAAACTGATTATCACATATTGATCATTTATAATTTTGACATATACACATTTATCCACTTCTACTGATGAGAATCCATTTTTTATTAACACTTGATCAAATTTCTCATGCCACTGTTTAGGAGCTTGTTTTAGGCCATAAAGAGATTTAATTAGTTTACAAACCTTATTTTCTTGTTCAGATACAATACATCCCTCAGGTTGAAACATTTAAATTTCTTCTTCTAGATCACCATTTAAAAAGGCTGGTTTGACATCCATTAGATGAATGACAAGTTTATGGATAGAAGCTAAAGCAAATAAAACTCGAATAGACGCAATTCTTATTACTGGTGCAAATGTATCAAAATAGTCAATATTTTGTTTTTGAGAAAATCCTTTTGACTAAACGAGTTTTGTATTTTTCTATAGAGCCATCAGAGTTATATTTTCTTTTAAAAATCTATTTACAACCAATAGGTTTTACACCAGGAGGTAAGTCTACCAAAATTCAATTTTTATTTGTCAAGATAGAATCGATTTTCGATTTAATTGCTTCTTTCCAAAATTTACAATCAGGGGAAGAAATGGCATCGGAATATGTTAAAGGATCATTATCAACAAGAAAAGTTTGAAAATTATTTCCATAAGAAAATTTTTTTCTTGGCCTTTTACTCTGTCTTAATTTTTCATTCGGAATTATTTCTCTATTTATTTCAATAGGTGCATGAGAAATTTTACTAGACAGTGGTAAAATATGTTCAAAGAATTCAGCATTCTTTGTCTCAATAATTGTATTACAATCAAGCACATCACTTCTTAAAATAAGAAATTTATATGCAGCACTATGTTCAGCATATCCAATAAACATACAATCAAAAGTTTTAGAGTCTAATTTTCTTTTCTTAAGTTCAGGCAACAATACTTTAGCAAGACGCCCCCATATTTTCAAATATTTCAACTTAAGTTCATAATTTTTTTATAACTCATAAGGAGTTTTGCCAGTTTTCTTATGAGGTATCCTATTTTGTAAGTGACATGCAGATAAGATAGTTTCTCCCCATAAATTATCAGGAGCATGAAAACTAACTAATATAGAATTCATCATTTCTTTTAGTGTTCTATTTTTTCTTTCAGTTACTCCATTAGATTCGGGTGAATAAGGAGGTGTTATTTCATACATTATGCCTTCATGTTCCCAAAATTTCTAAGGCTAAATATTCACCTCCTCTATCAGACCTAATTCTTTTTATCTTCTTATTAAATTGATTTTCTACCTCAGACTTATAAGATAAAAAGGCATTATGAGTATCATTTTTATTTCTAAGTAAATAAAGTTTAGTATATCTAGAGTAGTCATCTATAAAAGTAACACAATATCTTTTTCCTCCTCTAGTCATAGTTTGTTTTAAATCACCTAAATCTGTGTAGATTAAATTTAATAGTTCAGTTTCTCTTTGAACAGTTATACAAGTCTTCTTTGTCATTTTAGTTTCTGCACATATCTCACATTTGTCCATTTTTTCATTAATACCAGAAATTAGACCACCAGATTGCATTTTTTTTTATATAACTCATATTAACATGTCCTAATCTTGCATGCCATAAAGAAATTGAATCAACAATATAAGCAGAAGAAGAAGCATTCTCATTGATCACATTGGAAATATTAAGTACAAAAAGTCCATGGTTACAATAGTTTTTCCCTATAAACACATTATTTCTTGTCATTATAATCTTATTAGATTCGAATGACACTTTCACCCCAACTTTTCCAAACAAAACCACAGAAACAAGATTTGCCTGAATATTTGGAACATGCAGCACATCATTAAGGGCCAAAGTTTTCCCGAAGTGAGTTTCAAGAACAGTTTGCCCTTACCAAGAACTTTAGCATTTCGTGAGTCTCCAAGGTAGACTACCTCTCCATCATCCTCTATTGGAGTATAGGAGGAAAACGCTTCTCGATTTGCATATATGTGCCGAGTAGCTCCAGAGTCTACCACCCACTCTTTCACATTGGCTACAATATTTACTTGTGAGATAACTGCAGCAATTATTTCATCTCCTTCGACTAAATTAGCCTTAGGAGGATTACCAGTTGCTTTGTCACCTCTATTATATCTGCACTGAGCAGCATGGTGACCTGGTTTTCCACAACTATAGCAATTGCCTTTCTTTTTCTTAAAATTGGAATTCTTTGGTTTGTAGTTGGGATTCCAAGACTTGTTACTTTGGGACTTATTGGCGTACCTTTTGTTGTTATTTTGTACCAGATTAGCTTTAAATGCCATCTCCTTTGCTTTGGCAGCTCTTAACTCCTTCCTGTGTGAATCTTCAATCAGGATGTGTTTCACGAGTTCATCAATTGTGTAATTTTCTTCCTTGTGCTTCAGGTTAATTTTGTAGTCGGCCCATGACTCGGATAGCTTTTCAATTATCATGTCTACAGCAAATTTCTCGGGCAGCTTGATCTCTTCATTTTTCAGCTCCTCGAGTAACATTTGGTATTCTGTGACCTGAGCTTTCATTTCTTTGTCGTCGGTCATCTGTCATTGATTGTACTTTCCCACAACAAATTTTTGTTTGGTTGCGTCTACAGCGGTAAACTTCGTTACCAACGCTTCCCAAATTTGCTTGGCTTCTTTGCAGCTACAGAATACGTCAAATAACTCATTAGAAAGTGTTTGTAAAATTGTATGTCGACATACCTTATTGGCATATTGCCACTACTCTTGTATCTTGACATCTACGGTTGCAACAGGTTGAGATTTTGTTAGTGCATAGGCCACTCTATGAATGTCGATTAGAGAGTAGACACATTCCTGCCACCTTTTGAAGTTTTCATCAACAAAAACCTCAATTCTAGAGATGTCAGGAAATGGTTTCGCAAAAGGTAGTGCGACTACGACTGCTGCGGAGGATGGTTGTGGGGTGTTAACACTGTCGGCTGCCATAGTTTCTTAGATTGTAGTATAAATGGCCAGAACAATGCTAACACTTGAACACTTGAGTCGTGCTTGAAAGTACTGTCCTAAGAAACTATTTTCGGGTATTGAAACGTTTGCCCAGGATTAAACAAGTCTTCCTCTATTTTGTGAGAGGGACGTAGAACCAGCAAATTTTGTTTCAAAATCAGCAGGAATATAAGAATATTAAGAAGAGCAAATAGAAAAGAGGGAGGAGAGAGTTTTCAAAGTGTAGTCTTTGTTCAATTGGTATATAAAGAGCCTGACAAATGGCTCTATTTATAAGCTTCATGAGATTGTGCTTTGAAGAATGAAATCTGATTTCCCGTAGAAGATTTGCATGCTTCCCGGATTGTTTGCAACATGATAAGATCTTATTATCTAGACTTATCCTCTGTTGTGAAAACCGAAATGTTTGAAATAGTCAAAGCACGTGAACAAATCCTTTGGTTGAAACACATCAACTAGCCTTCTGAACTTGCTTTTTAGGCCTTATCAAAATCTTATCTTTGAAAATTTCTCCCTAAAAATAGGAACAAACATTTGGAAACTTTATCAGATAAACTCTTATCATAACAAACATAATAAAATCTTTTGAAATATCTATCATTCACAACATAACTTTGTTTACGTTTTATCCTCGATATAGCACTCTTCTCCTTGTTGAACTCAATTTGATAGCAGAAACTATTGTAAGATCAGCAAATTTGAGAATCAAGATGTTCATATTTGACAGGTAAAGGCACATAATTCTGGCATGGTACAGAGGATATTTATACCTACAAAAACATAATAGGTTCCAATCTCTGCTTTAGATGTCAGATGCAGTTGTTAATTAATAAAAAATTGGAACTATTGTCAAAACAAACAGATTCATGTAAAGCTGAATTCTCAAGTTTTGCGGGTAATAAACAAAAGAATTAAGCCTCAGAATAATCTTCAACTTGGGAAAATTGTAAAAGAATATGGTGAATCACCAAGCTCGTAGTAATTAGATTAAGAAACAGACCCTGCTTTTGGTCCTCATGGGTTTCTTATTAGTTAACTTGAAGCATCTACCACTTTCTCGTCCCCTACTTTGTCCAGCAGCTGCAAGTATAAGTAACCATAGAAATTAGAGAACAGCTTCTTTTTCTTAGTAAAAGGTGCAGTAGAATCAAGGGTGAGAATAATTTTCTTTGTTTAATATTTTCTTTTTGCATCGTATTACAAAGTTGTGGAAATAAGACTTGACTTGATTTTTGGCAAATTACCTTGAAGATGAGAAATTCTTTAGTTACGATCACCAAAGACTAAAGATATATTAATTATTTTGCCGCACCTTTCGTCATCAATAGGTCCCAATTGTCTGCTAGGAGTATGTGAGATTTCCAAAAGTTGCAAAGTCTCAGGGGAGATTTCTAAAATTATCCCATAATATTGCAAGCTACATGTTCAAGAAACAAAATTCAAATTATCCACTAACATTATATCAAGTTTAGGTGGCATTCATTCATTTTTTTTTACTTTTTTTATTTATTTTATAAAAATTTCGGCAGAGTTTCCCCTTATAAAGGGACGAAACTCCCTGCCAGCAACCCACAATTCAATGGACGAAACTCCCTGCCAACAACCCACAATTCAACAACAAAATTACATCATAGTGAAAATTTTAAACATTTAAGATCTGAAACTAAGATTAAATCTTTCCTTTTCAACTTCAGCTCTTCCAGTCAATGTGAAGGATGAACCTTGAATATCAGCGGTCAATCTCCTCCCCTTGATGTCCTCCTAACAGCTGACATGCATAGCCTATCCAGGCGGGATTCCCTCCGAGCTAGTTTTGGGTAACTGTGGATATGCTCATAGACAGTACATGCACGTTGTTGATGATAAACACCCTGTTAGCCAGAATGTCCGCCACACGATTAGCCTCTTGGAAACAATGAGAAATCCGCATCACATCTCCCACCATTTGCCAGATCTGCTCTATTTCTCGACAAATCTGCCACGGGAATCGAAAGCGGCGTTGTACAATCGCCACCAATACCTGAGAATCCGATTGGATGTCAACACTGCTAAAACCCTTCTCTTCACATAGCTGCAGTCCCGTTAGCATTGCCAGAGTTTACGCGTGCAAACTGGATTTTCTCCCAAAGAATGCCGAGTAAGCGAATACCGGGCTGCCCGAAGAATCCCTTAATATCCCTCCCCCACCACTCCAACCTGGGTTGCCTTTGGAACACCCATCCGCATTCAGCGTTAAACCTCCCTATTTCTTTGTCTGCCATCGTACAATTTGATAGCTTACGCCGCTCGCTTGTTGACCCGACCAGTCATACAGTTGGGGAAACGTGACCCTTCCCAGCCTATAATTAAAATGAATTTCCAGTTCTGCCGCAACGTCTGACATAATGGCTTGTCGGATAGTGACCGCGCACATCCGAGTCCCCTCAAATACTGCTTGGTTCCTTGCCTTCCATATGTGCCAACAAATATAACAAGGTAAAATCCTGAAGAGTATGCGCATTTTCTCAGCTCTCAGACCCACCATCCACCAAACCACTACCCGTACCCGTAAAGTTGACACGACAGTCTGGAGCCCACTTAAGCCAGTAAAATAGGTCCATACCTCCATCGCGATCTGTTCCTCAGAGAAGAGATGCTCTAATGTTTCATTTGCTCCATTATGACAACAGAAACATTTGGAAGGCATATAAAATCCCATCTTACCGAAGACGTCTGGAATTGGCAGTCATCCGAGCAACAAGCGCAGCATGAAGAAGGATACTTTTGTCGGAATACGACAATGCCAGATGTGAGAGAGAACAAACGAGGAGTTTTGGCCTTGCCGTATCTCCTCAAACGCCCATGATAGACAGAATTTGCCTGATGAAGACAAGCTCCAAACGACCTTATCCGCCCGCCCATGCTAGGGAACCGGATAATGTAAAATTGAAGGGAGAAGGTCAAGAGTAATGACTCGGGAGAGCAAACTTGCATCCCACTTCCCATTTGTAATGAAATCTTTGAAAGAGAGGGTTGGATGCATTGTGGTTTTAAGAAACAATGCGCCAGTTCCCAACCAGTTATCATACAAAAAATGACAAGTTCCCTCCTGGATCAGCCAGACTATAGACAACTCCACTTGCCGACTGACACTGAACATCCTCCGCCATGTTCCCGAGGCGTGCTGAGTTAGTTCAACCTGACATGGGTGAAGATTTCTGCAGTATTTAGCCCGTAGAAAACTTGCCCAAAGTGATGAGCTCGTCCTAAACTGCCACCACAGTTTGCAAGAGAAATGTTGCATATACATCACTTAAACGTCTAATCCCCACTTCTCCCTCCCCAAGCGGGTAACACAACTGAGACCATCCAATCCAATGGTATTTCAACCCTGCCTCCGATTCACCCCAGAGAAATTTGCACATACCTTTTCCACCATTTTGAACACTGAAGTTGGTATCACGGTTGCTGCCAGCAAATGTACTGGAATGGACATCAAAACATGCCTGACCAAAGTAAGTTTCCCTTCCCAGGAAAAAAACTTAGATTTTCAGGAGACGATTCGACGCAGTATAGCCTGACCAACCTCCTCAAGGTATGACGGTTTACTCTTGCCGATGTATAGAGGGAAACCAAGATATTGAAATGAAAAAACTTGCCTTGAAAATCGTATAACTCGCTCAATCACCCTTCTGCGAGCCGAGGATATGGACGGGTACACTAAATACCCACTTTTTTGGACATTCACCAATTGGCCCGATGACTACTGATACTCCCCCAAAACTTGCATAATTTTTTTAATGCAGCAGTAGACCCATTCGAAAAAATTAGCACATCATCTGCGAAGGCAAGGTGCGTAACTGTAGGACAACCCCTTGGGACCCTAAAATCCAAAAAATCCACTTGTTGGGTTAAATTATTTAAACCGCGTGATAACACCTCCGCCCCAATAATAAAAAGTACGGGGGATAGGGGATCCCCCTGCCGTATATCTCTGCTAGATCTAAAAAATTCATAAGACACCCCGTTAATTAGAATCGAGAACCAGACATTCGAAACTAGACGCCATACCATGTCTATGAATCTTTCCCCAAAGCCAAATCTCCGCAGAACAGCAATAATATGCATCCAAGACATGCGATCATATGCCTTCGTCATGTCCAGCTTTAAAGCCACATTACCCCCTTTCAATTTTTTACCAATGTCCATCACCAGCTCCTGGGCTAACAAATAATTTTCCGTGATGGCTCGCCTTTTGACAAAACCCGTCTGTTTAGGGGAGATGAGTTTTGGTAAAATCGGAGCTACACTGTCCACCAATATCCTGGAAATCAGTTTATTAAAGAAATTACAAAGGTTGATCGGTCGAAACTTGGAGAAATCTTGGGGATTCAGAACTTTTGGAAGATGCACTATAGAGGTAGACGTTACAAACCGAGCTAGCTCTGCTCCACAAAAGAAACTCACCACTGCCCTATGGACATCACTAGCAATGAGGTCCCATGCAAATGTAAAGAACCTGCTTGTATATCCATATGGGCCTGCAGCACTATCTCCATCCATTGCAAATACAACTCGTTTGACTTCCTCTAGTGTCGGCGCCTCCTCTAACATTGAATTGTCTTCCCCCATGATCAAGGATGGAATTAAATCTAGTAGTCCACCCGAGGCGTAGGTCGTGCCTCCAGAAAAAAGATCCAAAAAGTGAGCGATCGCCTCATTTGCTATTGCATCGTCATTCTCCATCCATTGCCCATCTGCCTTCCTAATTCTGTGTATCATTTCGTGCACTCTCCTCTACTTAACCACCGCATGAAAGTATTTGGTGTTCCGGTTCTCACTACGAAGCCATTTCACTCTTGCCTTTTGCCGCCAAAATTGCTCTTCAATTGCTAGCTTCCTCGTAAGTTCCGCTTGAGCTCTTTGTAGCTCAATCTGTGTCTCCTCCGATGCTTAATTCTCCACAGCCGCCTCGGCTCTCAATACTCCCGCCTCTGCCTCCCGAACCGCATCAAATACATTCCCAAATGACTGCTTATTCCAATCCTGAATGCCTCGCCGTGTCACCAGCAATTTAGAACACAAGATCCGCAAGGGAGAACCCTGCATGTCCTCATTCCACGCACGGCGAATTACCTCCAATAGATCTGGCCTTGCTGCCCATACATTCAAGAAGCGAAAAAGCCGTGGTTTGTTGTCTACTCGTGACGCAAGGGAGATTCTTAGCGGAGAGTGATCCGAAGGGTGTCGTGCCAGGTGTACAACAGATATTGCTGAAGCAATATTTAGGCACTCCTCATTGATTAACAGTCTATCCAGCCTCTTCTAATTCGAGCTCGTCCCCTCCTGTTATTACTCCAAGTGAAACTCGATCTAGAAAATCCTGCATCAAAAACCTCTGCCTCCTCCATAAATGCCAGAAATTCTTCACATTCTGCCATGGAATAAGTCCGTCTTCCACGTTTTTCATGGGGAGCTATTACTATATTAAAATCACCCTCAATGCACCAAGGAAAAACATTTGGTTTATCCCTCAGCAAGTGGTGTCATAACTCACGACGCTCCTCCATTGTACATTTTACATGAACAAATGAGAAGAACAGAAGACCCGACAACCACGGATGATAAATCGACAGTGTAATATGTTGAGCAGAACTACTAACAATCGAGCATATAAATGGGCTACTAAAGAAGACCCAGAGATTTTTCGAAAGGTTAACAACTACTGAATCAAACGACAACCGCATGTGAATGTGATCAACATTACAAATGGGTTACTTAGGTTCTAATATAGCCAAAAATTTAACATCATATAATCGTACTAATTTACGAAGTCCACACAAATTTGGGGCTCGAGCCACCCCTCTAATATTCCATAAAAGTACATTAATCATGATGTAAATCCTGGTCAGAGTTATGGGTAGATGTTGCTGACCTGAGTTTTCTATTAGACGGCTGACGGATGCGAGCACCCCATCCTCTCGGTTTGGTGAAATCGTGTAAGCCCCCAGCATGATCAATGTTCAGTTCCACTACCAACGAAGTTGACTCATTTTCAGGTGAAATCCTTGGCGATAGGTTGCCCGCAACGCAGGGTAGGTGTATGGCCATTCCTTCATCCGTGTCCATGTTCGTGTCTATAGGCACTTGCTCGGCTCCTGTAAAACTTGAGAAGATAACCCCTCCATGTATGGCGTGCATCTCAATGCCATGGAGCTGCTCTTGCGCTTCCAAATGATCCCCGCCAGCTGGGTGCGGCAATGCCAATTCAGTAGAGGATTTCACTGCTGACCCAGCGATAACATGGCCTGCATCCACCGCCTCCGCCATGCCTGAATGGTGCCGGGTAGGAGACTTCTCACCCTCACGCAAGTCTAGCGCCTCGCTCAAGTCACTCAAAAGAGGCAGTTCACCCTCCCCGTCGACCGTCGCTCTGGAGGAAAGGTGCCCCTGGAGTGCGTTTTCCTCACTGTGCTCCTCCTGCTGTGCATCAACCGGCCGAGTCTCTGTTGCGGCCTGCTCGGGAGAAATGTTATCCCGCTGGTTCCACGCATCACCCTCAGACTCCTACCCCGCTGACGACTTGAGAGCCTGCCTCTCCTGAGTTTCTTTCCCTGCATCCAGCTGGACATGGAGCGGTACTCGTCTATCACCAGAAATGTCGTTTGTCTCCTGCGCCACAACAACGCTCGTCTGGCCGTGAACGTGTGATGATGGGTCGGCTGCAGCCTGAGTGAGCACCCAAGGCTGCGCATTGGGTTTCGACACCCCGTGCTCCTTAGCGTTCCTCTTGCAGTCGGCCACCGTATGTCCCAGGCGCCAGCACCCAGAGCAATATGCGGGCAGGTCCTCAGACACAAGTTTTTGCCAGAAGCCAGACTCTTCTTCCACTGCCACCCAGACTTTGGAGCAACGCGGTTTCATCAAATCCACTTCCACGCAAACCCGCGCCACCCTTGGCCGCGTTCCAGAAGCTGTGGCTGCATCCAAGAAGAGCAGCTTCCCCACAGGACTAACAATCGAGTAAAGAGAATGTTTGTCGAAGTAATGGACCGGCAATGAAGGCAATGAGAACCACACTGGAGCTAGGGAGGACTCCTTGTGAATATGGAAGTCTCTCGTCCATCGGAAAACCCACATAGGAAATTTGCCCAGCTGCCAAATCCCTCGTGTCCAGATTCTGGTAGAGTCCGATTCTGCCGTGCATCTCAACAACACATGACGATAGTCCGACAGGTCAATGGTTACCTGGTCCTTCAAGTTGAGTGTGGAGAAGAACTTCCGTATCTCCTCCAATGATGGTCTGCCATGGGAAAATTTTCCCACTAAGGCCCATCGAAATGGTGCAGCGAGTTTTTCCGCCTCAACTTTAGGGAAGAATACCGCTACCTCTCCTTTGTAGGAAGTCACTTGTCGAAACTGAATGGGTGAGGCGGGTGGTTGGGTAAACAGTTGGGCAAAGGACTTCCTTGTAGATGGGGAGTCCTCTAGCCCTTTAGACGGAGGCTGAATGTCAGCCATGGTGTCCAGTCATAGCCCCTGGAGATGGTTATTCTAGCAGCCCTTGATATGTCTTAGTATCTCCTATTTTTGCTAATTTGGACATTTTCTCCAACATGTGGTAGGCATGGTTTTAGCTCACATGTTTCTTGAAATTTGGCCAAATTTAAACCCCAAAAATTTTTGCCAGCAATCAAATGTTGAAAAGAAAAAATGGAATATATGAATTCTAAGAGCTTTTTCGGACAATTAGCTTAAATATCTAGAAAGCCGTGAGTTAAAGAAATAAAAGTTTTGTCTCCTCTGTCTTTCAAGCATGCGTCTTAGAAAGACAATCAATTCGTACCTCTAGCCTAATCCTATATTCTAAGGATCGAAATCAAGCATGCATTATGATGAAAACAAGATGTTCGAGGAATCACCAATTGTCACCAACAGCATGCCATGCTCCTGATTCATTCATTGTTGTTAGTATATACACTATCATTAGCTACAAAATTAACTTGTGAAATTATCCTAAATCCATACATGTTGCCATTGCTTTATGTGGAACAATTATCATTGCTAAAATCAACGAAACCCATGCACGTGTTGACATGGTGTGATGGTGTGATGGTCAGAAGAATATGTCTTGTTATGGGCATAATTAGACCAAACTTCCTAATAGTTGATGTTTCCTATTTCTAGTTTAGACGTATTCAAGTATAGCCAAGTTTCAGTAATTTAGTTGTTTAGGGTACGAAGTAATTATGTGGTAGTTTCTTGTTGCAGTAGTTTCTTAATTACTGTTAACTCTATATAGGGTATTTTAGCATTATACTGAGTTGAAAAGGGCGAGAAAAAAAATTAAAGAGAGTTGCGGTTGTTGTAAAAGCAATTCTACCTCGAATTTGTGCCAATCTCAATATGTGAATCAGATGTGCTCTATGTATTTATGGCTATTAAACTCCTCTTCTTCTACATATTTTTACATGTGCCAATATCCTCTTGTACGCATCTTTTATACATTAAAGTGGTATTAGAACCATAGTTATTAAACCCGGCCCGGCCCGGCGGTTCGACCGGTCAACCCGGTGAACCGGCCATTAAACCGGTCCAGTTCTCTAATTAGATCGCTTTTGCAAGTGAACCGTTGACTTTTCAACAGACCGGCGGTTCAATCGGATTAAACCGAAAACCCGCCCGGTTTTGTGGCCAACCCAATTTCAAGGAAAGAAAGCTTTCCAAGCATTTGCTTGGATTTGCTTGGATTCGATCCCAGGCCTTTAGCCTTGTTTATGTGTCGCTCACCACCAGGCCACTTTGTGACTTGTTCATTAATGGCTATTCTTATGCTATATGAACGTTTTGTTAATTTTATCTTTATTTTTTTAAAATTCTCCAAAACAAATTTATTTGGAATCTTTTAATAAAACTTATGACCCCTATATTCTATAAATTATAAAATAGATTTCAAAAATAACATATTACATAATTTATTTTAAAGACAAATATTGTTTTTAATAATTTTTTGCACTTAAAATTCGTAAATAACCTAGATAATTACAGTAAACATATAAAATTTTACACTTGAAGTTTGGTGGATTACTAATTAAATTTATGTTTTGCTGATTCTTATATGAATTAAATATTCTATAGCAAATTAAATTAAATGAATATTTGTTATGCCATTATTTATTACAATTTATATCATATATCCTATATCAAAATTTATAAGATATAATATTTAAATATATTTAGTGACCCACTGGTTCAACCACTCACCCACCGGTTGAACCAGTGACCCGTTGACCCACCTCCTTCGCCGGTCTCCTCTCCGGGCCGAGTTTAATAACTATGATTAGAACCCTGCCTTTTGATCTTGGGATGTTTGTAAACTTAAGATTACAAGGTTGATGTTGATAGATTTTGAAATGTGAATTTTTTGATGAGTCAGAGTATTCGAACATCAGAAAAAATTGGGCCACTAATTAATCTTGGGCTACTTGAGTTACTTGACAATTAGGAAAAAATTGACCCTAATTGGATAGACATGTGAGAAGAAGCATCCTGTCGTGTTATAGTGATTAGAAAAAAAGATCCTACCATAGTTGTTGGTATTTAATTTGGTAATGTGAAAGAGTTGAAAAAAATGCTTGTCAACCTTTTTTTTTTTTTGTGATGGACTTGCAAAATTGAGAATCTTGATATCAGTTATCAACTAGTGAGGCTAATAAATTGAAAGTGAAGTGATTGGCAAGAACTGATTTATAATTGAACAAATATCTTAGAAGATTTTTTTTTGGTTGGCAATAGAATAGAGCTATATTCATGAAAAGTTTGGTTTAAAAGAGGCAATGTCGTATACTACCGGGACTAATGGATCCAAAGGATTTTTTTCCCTTTTTTTGTTTTCTTTTGTTGATACAATATTAGCAGATCTACTCCTAATCCTGACCCAACGCTATGTGAAGTAAGGTGTGGCCAAAAAAGCATAGTTGAGCACCTTTTAAATAAAATGCAAACTAGGGGATTGGATCCTCTGGAGTGAAGGTACTATGGGAAATGGGTGGCAAGAAGAGTGCTCTTGAGCAGCTTCTGGATTAAATGCACTACTAATGATACATGTCATTCTATTAGGGTGTGTAATATTACCTTAAATTCATTATTAGGATCGAATCCCTCGATTTGCATTTAATTTGAAAGATGCTCAAGTGCATTTAATTCTTTTTGCACAAACAATTGTTAGAATAGAAGAGTTCAGTTAATATAAAGTTGGCACAGGAGAACTAAAAATTGAGGGAAGGGATAGTTTAAGTAAAAAATAATTGTTAAGATGACCATTCTTTGATGAATTTTGGTTTTTTTTCCTTCTAAACTTTTTTGCCTAAAAATTTGTTAGAATAGCAAGGGCTATTTAATATAAGATTGTCATTAGAGTATTCAAAGTGGATTAAAGGGGTGTTTAAGTGAAATATAATTTTTAGAATATCAAATTTTTAGTTGTATAAAATTTTGGTACTTAATCTACTAATTTTTTTTTGAATAATTGTTAGAGTAGGGTGGGTATTCTAATATAAAGTTGGTATAGAAGGACTTTAAAAAAAATTGGAGTGTAGGAAGGGGGTTTAAGTGCAAAATTAACTCCTAAATGGGAATTATCTATATTGATCTAAGTTTTTTTTTTTTTTTACATGTTTAGTCTAAATTATTATTAGAATATTGAGGACAATGTAATAAATGGGTGGCATAGAAGGACTAAAAAAGTATGAAGGTTTAAGTGCCAAAAATTGTTAAGATAGACACTCTAATTTGTCAATTTATATTTTTTTTCCTTCCAAAATCTTTTAGAACAAATAATCCTAAGTTGTGAGGGTAATACTTTCACTTTGCATGCTGCGATGGTGAATTTTTGCCACATCACTTGTGGGGAAGGTAAGTGATACTTTTAGAACTATAGGGGTGCTAAATGATATTAGTAGAAACTTCAGGGAGGATTTTTTTTTTCAAAGTATTCGACTTTTTGAAAAACTTTAGCAGTTAAAAATATTTTGAAAGGCGGACCAGTGATGAACAAAATGAGTGACTGGTTTTGACTTTCTCAGTTCAAACATCTGAACCATCAGTTCAATCATTTTAATGTATTTTGAGTTTGAAAAAGTTCTGAGGTGTCGGAAATCATTACGAAAACCAAAACCTCATGGAGTTTGGGACTCCTGAAGAAAAAATGGTCCAAAAAGAATAAAAGGTTCTCCTTGAAGAAAAAAATCATAACTCAAACAAAAATTTGTCTAATCCAATGTAAACTAGCCTCAACTTCCAGAAGAGCTTTGAGGTTTTAAACCTGTAATTAAGTTAAATATTTGAATATACTAATGAGCAAAATGGATGTAAATTAGGATAGATTGGAAAAAAGAGGAACTATGAGGAAGGATTCGTGGCAAATGGTATACAAAACGAGAATTTGTTCTACTGCTGGTTATTCTGGTAACCTCATCTTCTCCAACTTGCCCTTTTTTTGTCAACAAATCTCATCTTTTATGCCAGGGAGAAGGAGAACGCCAAATGGGATACATGTAGTGACAGAGCCAAGATTTTTTTCTCAGGCGTCCAAGAAGTTTTCTAAATGTATGTTTATTTTATAAATATACAACATAGTCAAACGAAAAATAAGACAAAAATAAACTTTTCTTATATCTTATAATATCACAAACCATCCAAGTTGCACATTATGAAAAGATGCTCCAACATGTCGCCTATGCAAAATATATATATATGCAAAATAAATATAAATATTTTAATTAAAAAAGATAAAAGTTATGTTAACATACACCAAAATTTCAACCCCTTTTCTTAAAAGTAAATTGAGTTTTACATTCCTTTTAGAAGTAAATTTATCTATGATTGAATCAGTGCTAAATTTTTCAACAACTTTCTTTTCTATGTATACAATTAGGCAATCATTTAAAAAATTATCTTCCATCTTGTATATATATATATATATATGCAAAATAAATATAAATATTTTAATTAAAAAAGATAAAAGTTATGCTAACATACACCAAAATTTCAACCCCTTTTCTTAAAAGTAAATTGAGTTTTACATTCATTTTAGAAGTAAATTTATCTATGATTGAATCAATGCTAAATTTTTCAACAACTTTCTTTTCTATGTATACAATTAGGCAATCATTTAAAAAATTATCTTCCATCTTGTTTTTTAACTATCTTGATTATCTTCATAATTGAAAATATTCGTTCTATACTTATAGTTGATGCAGCAAGAGTGAGAACGAGTCTAATCAATTGGGCTAAATTGTATATTTATATATTAGCCAAAAAAGTAATTGCTTTTGTTTTAACCCATTGATAATTATGAATTGGATCATTTATTATAACGTAATCAAATTGGGTCAATTTACTATGGATTATTGATTATATGTTTACTTTTTTAAAAGTTAAATAACTAGCACAATAAATAATAAATAACTTTTTTTGAAGAAAAAAATAATTTAAAGGTGGCTAAATCATATATATATATATATAAACTAAAATTATGAAAATTAGGGGGCTAACTCTGTTTTACACCCATATTTACACACTGTGAATTAAAACTTTCAAAACACAGCCCTGCTCAGCACCCCTTGGATGCATGGCATTAACAATAGTAGATTGTGCTCTCATGCCCTAGTTCAGCTTAGAGCAGTATTAACTAGGTGAATATTTGACAAAAAAAAAGGTGAATATAAGGTTTTTCATTCAATTTTAAGCCCTTTGTAAGATTTAGAATTTGTTTTGAAAGATAAGATGTAAAGTTTTGTAACTAAGATTAAGCAAAATGAAAATAGAAAGAACTTTAAAGGTGCAAGTGGAATAAAGCTTAAAAGGTTAACGTAGAGTGATTTGATCATTAGAAGTCTTGCCTTTGCTGTCTAGTCAATTATACAAGCCACATAGAGGAACACTATTGTATATAGACAAGAGGAGACTCTTCCATTTTTTTTTAATCCTCCCATCCCTTCTCACATGCATTTTACTCTCTGCTATCAAGTACATAATTCGAACTGCTTTTTAACTCCAATTGTCAGGTACATGATTCAAACCTTGAACTTGGTATGAAAAAGAATCTAAGAACCCTTTCTTGATCATTGGGACGAGATTTGATAGAGTAATCAAATGGCTATTAAAAGAACTAATTATGTTTTGTGATGCTTGAATAGTGGTCTATCCATGAGGACTCCATGAGTTTGTAAACTGTGTCTATACATGCGTATGTAAATTAATAAGTTTTTTTTTTATATAATTTTCTATTTTGTCAATTTTGTAGGTTTCTTTTAGGGAACCCAAGAAAGGGGAAAAAAGAAAAATAAGGAAAAAAATAAATCACAGAAACAAATATATAGAGAATACAAAAAAAACTAAAACATAAAAAAAAAACTAGAAGAAATAATAAACCTAGTAAGCCAAAGCCCAAAATCAGAAAAGCACAAATGAAACAAAGGCTCAAACAAAGAAAGAAAGTCGAAAAATAAAGCAGAGGAAACGATACTTGGAATTTTGGATTACAATCATTTGGATAGAAGAAAGGTAAATTCAGCTTTCACCTGGCATTCTGTACTTTTTAGCCTCACAAGTCATAGCAACCCCAAAAAAAAAAAAAAAATTCATGTAATGGTTTCCTCATCAACGTTAATATTGGTCTTAAATGATCGCCAGCTAATGATTTTCTCTATTTTCTAAATATTCTTGTATTAAATATGTTACATGGTATAGAATATCACAATTAGATATCATCCAGCTTCTTTAATTTGTCATTTTTAGCAGGTTGAACATTGAACAATGAATCACATTGATCAGAAAATAAAAGATGAAAAAAGTTTAAGAAAAGTTACACCCTTTAGACTTTTGCTAAGATAAAGAATGCAAAGAAATGCGAGTGGCTACTAAATAGCCTCCTTTTATTGTATGTGTTCGCCAAAATATGTTACATGGTATTAAGGATCATTTGATCATTTCAATCCGTAGTAGCAATGAAGAAGATTTCAAAAATTGGGATCATAAACACTAGTAAACATCAAATCAGAAAAGAACATGGAGAACATTCTACAAACAGCTAGTTTTAAGGATCATTTCAATCTGTAGCAGGATTGAAGAATATTTGAAAAATTGGGATCATGAAAACTATTAAACATCAAAATCAGGAAAGAACTTGGAGAATATTTTACAAACAGATTGTGATGGATCGTAAGCACTATTAAACATCAAACCATGACTGTGCTTTAAACAGAGAGTTACAAACAGCTAGTTTTACAAACAGATTATGATGGATAATATTGGCTTGATAGAATGCATGACTGTGCTTGCCCCTGCAATGACAAGTAATACTGCTGCATCAGGTTCAAACCAAATAATTTGGTACAGATGAAGAAGGGACATGAGTTATATCATTGAACTGAATTAACATGGACATGCAATTATATCTGACCTGATGAGTGGAATGATCACACAAAGTCAAGAAGAGACATAAATGCTTCAGTCTTTACCATTGCCTAATGTGATGATGAGAAGAAATGGACTCTCCGGCTGAGGAAATCTACTCTGGAAGAAGGGATAATTACAGTACTACATCAGTTGAATGAAGAGGTATACAGATTACCCAACAAAATAGGTCATCTGGTTTCTTTGATTTGCCATTTTGATCAGTTTGAGCAATAAACCACTTAAAATAGCAAAATAAAACATGAAACCACACACAAAAAAAAAGTTTAAGAAAAAATTGCTTCCTTTTTTATTTCCGAAAATATTGCCTATTAAAGAATGAAAATGTTTGTATTTCAGCATATTGTAGTGAAGAAAAACACATATTAAGTCCTATGCCCTTCCTCTGTTGAAAAATAACACAACCATAGGTTTTTTTTGGGCTTTTGTCTCCACTTAATATTTGTTGCAAAACTGTTATTGTATGTTTAAACATATCAATCAGTTGAGTTACACTTTTCTGTATTACTCTTATTTACAAACACAAATTGGGAATAGAAAAGTGTATCTGGTTTTGAGTATATCATATCAAGTTATGCTTTTGCTCTGCTGGTTCTGAGTATCATATCAATATGTAGCAACATGGAAGAAGATTTTAGAAACAGATTGTGCATCAATGTGTTTCCTACTGCAATCAGAAATGTATCAGGAAGTTATGCAGCAGCATCAGGTTTAAACAGATAAAGAATTTAGACGCCTCCAGAAATTGCTTCAAAATACACATGAATTAACATATCATTGGACTGATTCAACATATAAACAGATGAAAAGGAGACATGAATGGTTTGCCGTGGTAAACTGTTGAGAGAAACATGAATCATTATATAATTGAACTGATTCAACATATGCAAATATAGTTTTATCTGACCTGATGAGTGGAATCCTACTGTACATTCACTCTCACAATTGTCAACTGCGTGATGACTGATGAGAGGATATAGATTCTCTTTCTGAAGAAATCTCCTCTGCTTCTGAGGGAGTTGACTCTGCTTCTGTAGACTATTCTTCTGAGGAAATGGATGTATCATACTCATCAATTTCTATCTTTAGAACCTCATTTCCCATATCTATCTGCTCTTGTTGAATTTGCTTTACAGAATCTACAACAGACTCAGGACACTCTTTCACCTCAATCATTTCAAGCGTCTCACACTCCCCTAAACAGGAAGGGACCTTTTCCAGCTCCTCACACGAGTGCAAGACCAATTTCTCAAGGCGGGAAAAATTATCAGAAAATGCAGTCCAGTTGCGAAATTCTAATTCCGACAATTTTAAGACTCGGAGTTTAAGGAACTCCCCTTCTTTCATTACCCATTCTTCCCCAACAAAGCAGTCCTCAAGTAATTTAAGCACTTCAAGATTGGGCAACTTTCCAATTGTTGAAATTTCACTCCATGGCTGACGATTATGTGAGAGAACCAACTTTTTCAAATTCAACGGGAATTTAAATCCACATCCATGAAAACGAAACAAATGAAGTGATTCCAGTTGACTCAAACCGTCAAATTCAAGAATCTCGTTGCAATTTCTGGTAGCTTCTCTTGAGCTGTTCCAGCGTTCCATACATTTTAACCTGCGAAGGCTTGGTAACTTTCTCAGTATCTTTTGCAAGCTTTGAGGGGAGGGATCAATTGCAAGGTGTAAAGTGTCTAAATGATCTAAATCTGGGGATCCTTCAAGATTTCCAAGTGGAAAAATAAAACCCATTGGCCATGCTTCATCATAATTTAAAACACGTAGATGACTCAATGTCTTAATGTTCCAAATAGTACTTGGCAGCTCAGTACCAAACGGATCTTCTACGATGAGAGTTTCTAACCTTGAGAGATTGGCTATCGCAGATGGGATGTATGGTATTCGTTTGAGCGCCAGGTATCTCAAGTGAACAAGCAATACTACTTCCATTGGAAAAGAATAACGAAAGTCCAAATTCCTAATATCCAACACTCTGAGAAGTTTAGGTAACAAAATACCCAAATCCTCCTCTTCATGTTTAAAATCATCTTGTCCAAACAAGATCAAAGAGCGTAAATTGGGAAAAATAAGCGTTAACTCCCAAATCTTCAATTCCCTGGCATTGGAAACACAAACTCGGTGGGGGTTGCTTGGTCCAGTAAGACAAAGAGGGTTCCAACTATGAATAGCATATAGAAAACTTTCTTCTTTGGCTTTTTTCACACAAAACTCGTGTACCAAATCGTGAAGTAGACAGTATTTGGCACCACCCACATTTCTTTGTCTGACAGCCATAACTAAACTTCTATTAATTAGAGTCGTCAAGTAGTCATAAGCTGCTTCCTTTAAGCTCTTTCCTTCAGTTTGTTGCACGAATCTTTCAGAGATCCAAAGCCGTAACAACCTTCGCACATTAATAACCTCATCTTCTTGAAATGCAGCAAAGTACAGAAGGCATGGCTTCAAATAATCTGGTAAATGACTATAACTCAGCTCAAGTGCCTTCATGCAGTATTCATCCTCAAGGACCATAGAACTTAGACTTTTTGCAACTTCTTCCCAACTATCTTGTGCAGTAGTAGCAAGAATTCCAGCAATAAGGACAACTGCGAGGGGTAAGCCCTGACAAAGTTTTGATATTTGAGATCCAACTTCACTTAGCGCGGGAGGACAATCTTCCATGCCAAATAGCTTTCTCTGCAGCAATGTCCAACTCTCTTCGTCAGTAAGATGGCGGAGATGGTGAGGCTCGCTATTAGGTTTGAAATGCAAAGATAAATTCTGGTATCTACTGGTGAAGAGAATCCTGCTTCCATTGGCATCATTCGGTAGTGATTTTTCCAACAAATTCCATGCCTCAACATCCCACAAGTCATCCAAAAAAAGGAGATACCTACTTCTCAGCAAAACCTGCCTTAGCTTGTTAGCCAAATTATTTTCATCCTCCTTAAGATATTCATCTGGACTCCTAGAATCAACACTACACAAAAGTTGAACTAACAAACTGTGTTTACTACACGTTTGAGAAACACGACACCAACCATGAACATGGAAATGTGACCTAACTGAAGGAGCATTATAAACTTTGTGGGCTAATGTGGTCTTACCAAGGCCTGGCATACCCACAATGGGAACAACATCCAATTGCTTGGATCCTCTCGTAAGCCGATGAGTAATAGTTTCCACCTCGTCGTCAAGACCTACCAGATCTTCGTCGTGCATGGCGGCAGCAAGTTGTGACGGTATGTGAAGGGAAGTCTTGTTAACTCTTTGGGTTTGACCATTATGGATCTCAAGGGCCTCAATCTTCAAAAGATTGATATCTCTAGAAACAGCATCCAAAGAATCTTCACATTTATCACCAACAAGTGCCAAGTCAATCAGTAACTCTGCCTTGTATGCAGCCTCCATAACATGACTCCAGAAAGCTTGAAGTTTTCCATTCTGATAGCACTGCTCCTTGATATTTTCCAGGAAAGATCTTAAGAATACGAGATCGTTTTGGATCACTTGGATTCTATGATGTTGAAAACCAATTGAATCATCAGCCTCATCACACCTTGCTAGTTCCTTGAGATTTTCTAGGAAAGAATCCATACAGCCCAACTCATTGGGTCTAGGATAATTAAATGATGAATATGGTGATTTTAGTGGATAATTTTGTGCAACCTCTGCCACCATATATTTGAGAACTTTGTGCAAATGAAACACCCCAAGATCTGTTTCCTCAGGCAAGCCTTCTTTGATTTCATTAACAGAAAGGGAGAAGGTCAAAATTCCTACATCAGAGACCGCAACTCGAATAAGATCCTTTATTTCATCACCTAGTTTCTCCTCCTGTTTAAGAAGGATATCCAGGTATCTTAATCCCTCATGGAGTTTCAGTATTTGATCCTTCACTGGAACCTGAAAACTGGCATAAGATCCTAGTAGATCTATAAGATAATAGCAGAGAGAACCAATAAACTGGCCTACCACTGGATCGTCATTCTTCTGAAGGGCTAAATCATATGATGATCTCGGTTGTTTCTTTGAAGCTGTCAGGGCATGGACAAAAGTTTCTCGAACTTGTAGATCATGAAGATTGATCTTCTCGTGTATCAGCTGATAAATTTCAGATTCCATTCGATTGACCGCTTGTTCATCATCATAGTCAGACAGACATATAGAAATCAGGCTTCCAGCTGCAACTACAGTGTAAGTCAAGAGATCTGTCAGTTGCGAACATTCAAGACCTTGCATTGTCACAAAGCAAATGAGATTCCTTAAGAGTTTTAGCCTATTTCTAAGTGTATCCCTTAGCTCCCCAGCACGTAAAACGCAATTCAGATTCTCTATAAGGCACATAATAAGATCCATAACTAGTCGTGGATCTTCTGGTGAGTAATAGTCGATGAAGATGGCGGCGCATGATTTCTTGAGATCTGTCTCAAGAAGCATTTTCATCTTTTCCTTGGATCTGGTAGCCGTCCTTTCAACGATGTCAAAATCTAAGAGATAATCAGTACTAATAAATTCAAAATAAATAGGCTGAAGTTCTTGAATCATCCTGATAGCCACATCTTGAATTCTGAAGCAAATAATACTACGTCTCAAATTTTCAGACATAATATTACACCTGTCCTCGCGATCATGCTCCAAAAGCGCTTCGTGGTTCCTCCTCCTCCTACACTTTTTGACATACAGAAAACAGGTTTTCATTAATCTTACCCTCTTCTCCACGTCCTTGAAGACCCGGCGCTCGGCTAGAAAATCTAAAGCAAGATCAAAGCAACTAGTGCTAGTGCTGGAGGAGACGTGATGCGACTGCAGATAATCAAAGCAATTGGCGTTACTGCTGGAGGGGATCTCCATTATCATATCTTCTTTTCACTCTGATATTAGATTTTTATGTGGTTTAGCAGCTGCTCAATAAAATCAGTTCAGGATCCAAAACTTTCTCATCTAACAATAGCCAACAAACAATAGGCTGGACTTTTTTTATCCCACTTTTTGTGTAAATATTGCAAGACACTATCTTGTTCACAGAAGATATGGTGCTTCAGAACTTTGCCAACAACTTCAGTGTAGCGCCAAACAAAGATTCCTCCCAATCTGATGCACATTATTGGTGGGCCATGCATGTACCAATTTGGCCGCTTTTTTTTATGACCAAATGCATGTACCAAATTGGACACTTTTTGCAGTCACATCAGTTATTAGATTACAACATTCATGTAATGGTTTCTGCATTAATTTCAAGTTTTCAAACTAATTGTCTAATTTGAATCATATATTGTAAATCAATCAAGAATTAGCCAGTCTTCCTGCTACAATATTGTGGCTAGCGTGTAGCTCTAATTAAACGCTTATAGAGGTACAACTTATCTATAATATATTAAGAGCAAGAGTCTAAATTAGCGGATTAGTGCATTAGATCTTGTATTCCGATAATACCCTCTGTATGCAATGTTGTTTTTTTAGCTCTGCATTATTTATGATAATTGTGGCTATTTATGTAATTCAATGTAACAGCAAGAATGAGTTTTTACTTTAGAAATATAAAATATATTAAACTCAGATTTTGTTAACTTTGTTGGGCAATAGTTGGAAAGAAATTTTTTGTAAGAAGTTTTAGAAATTTCTTTGGCAATCGATTAATTTTGGAGCAAGTAAGCAGATTTCCTGAATTTTCTTGAGCAATATTGTTAAAAGAAATTGTTCGGAAAGAAGTTTAACAAATTTCTTTGACAATATTTTTGGAAACTAAAGAAGATTAGCATATCAATTTCTTGTTCAACATGATTAATTGTTGCGATATTAAGAAACCTCTCCTGGGGAAACTTTTGGAAACTAAAGAAGAATATCTAAAAACTTTTAAGGAATAAAATTATGAATGAAGGAAATACTTGAGGAAAGGGATAAAAATAAAAGGAGTAAATATTATATATACTGACAATATATATCACTATTAGATCTTTGACAGATATACAAAAATTGAATTTCAAATTCAAATTTTGCATTATTGTCATTCATCTAAGACTAATAGTGTATCACTGTCGGAGTTAGACAGATTAATCCATACAAAAAAAATAAACACTGACAGTATATATTCTATCACTATTGGATCCATGACACATGGGTAAAAGTTGAATTTCAAATTTAAAGTTTGCATAATTGTTATTAATCGAAGCCTGATAATGTATACATCATCAGTGTATGAAAAATTAATCCATACAAAAAAAATAAATCTTATATCTATTGACAGTGTATATACTATCATTATTGGATCTATGACATATGCCAAAATAAGTTCTTGTGGATGGATTTTAGAAGTTAACTGATGCTACATTTATAAGAAAATTTCTTGCCATTCTAGATAAACGTGAGAACTCAAAATCAACTAGCTACCTTGGAACCCAATTACACCAAGTAATGTGATTCTTGAAGCCCCATACTGTGAAGGCATAAAAATGAAATTAAACTCATGCCTTTAGGAAGAGCTCAACTTGCTAATTGCTTAAACTTTGCAGAACTAAACTTAGAGAAAATATTAACCTTGAGGTTATATTTCGTAATAGAATGTTGTTGACACAAATTTCTACATGCAATTTTGAGGCAAGGATTCCTGCATGCAATTTTGAGTTGAAGACAGAATGCTTGCAATGAAACGTGAATATCATTCCTGCTAGTGGATTTTTTTTTTCTTTTTGTCAAAACCTGCTAGTGGATATAGATATATCCCTTGTGACATATCTATGTGAGAAGAGTTAGTATTTGCATGTCACGACCACTAATTTGATGCAGTTCCAACTCAAAATGTTGATTTGACAGAGTAGTGGAGAGATTATATGATTTAAGAATTATAAAATCTTTATGCAATTATCTAAATTTTGACTTTTCTAATCAATTCTATTACTCTTTGTTGAGATGTTGAGCTTTTTAAGCAATCCAAAAAATAACTATTCTTTGGCTAAAAAAATTCCATAAGACATTATTATATATAATTTAGCAATATGTTCATCAAATTTGTCTTCTATGCTAGGGCATGATCATTTAGATCAGCTGAGTTAACAAGAAGATTAAGTGGTATGTCTAAGATTAATTTTGGAGTGCCAAAGTCATTCACAAATCAAAATATAGAAAAATGAATAGCGATCGATGTGTCATACGAAGGTGAAAATATTTTCTTAGATGCTTTCTAATAAAAATTTTTTAATTGTAATTCAAATTAATTCCAGTCATTTCAATATAATTACCACCTAATGTTATTAAAAAATAATTGGTAGCTTGCAAGAATTATTAATCAAGCTAATTCCTTTTGGAATATTTTTTCCTTAGTAATCTTGAAAGTAAATCATTTCATGCATTTAACACTAGAAATAATGATATATGGAGGTTAACATGCACGTGTTTAATTGTTTGTTGACTTAATAGGAAATAAAAGCAAAGCGTTGCAAGTTGAAACCAACTCTTCAGAAGAATAACAAACACTATTTCAAATCAACTAAATAGGGAGCTAATGTCTGTTTAAGAAAAAGCACAAGGAATACAGGAAAAAAAAAATCAATTTTAGCTAACAGGTTCCTTTCAAAATCAATAGGTGGCACTTAAGTTTGCCATTTCATGGGTTTTTATTAGTTTCTCAAATTAAAAAATATGTATTTCAATTGCCAAATTTGCTGTGTTATGATGTTCATTAAATTTGGTTCATTCTATGTGAAAATCTAAAGGAGTTTCAACCGTGATAGAAGTTTTTATTTTGCCACACCTCTAAGTATGCATAATGCTTATATAAGTACCTAGCCTCTAACTGAGAATTAGCACTAATAAAAACAAGAAAGCTAAGAAAATATAGAGCAAACAATTTATATGTATTTATAAAATTATTAGTCAATTGGTTTGGTTAAATTTTTTTTTAGTTTTATATTTTTCCTGTTGATATAAATGTAGGATATCTACGCTTACCACCAAGACAATGGATGTTACTTTATCAAAGGAACAAAGAAAAGTATAGATCATCCTGGTGTTGCTAACTTAGGATTCTCACCCATTTGGTCATGAACTTCATAAAGAGAACTCGTTGCAAATGGAAGACCTGATAAGATAGAAAAGCTAAGAAAAGTTAGTGCCAAACTCTTTGTTGGACTTTCTCGTGAAAAGAGACTAATAGCAAGCTTGGACCGTTAGTATATCAAGAGAGATTCGGGAGGCCCCAATTTAAGAGACAGATTTTTGAGAACTGCCAACCGAAAGAGCTAGAGAAGCTTATTTGGACCTCTTTTAGGTTGTTGGGCCTTTTGCTATATCTAACTTTTTTTTTTGTATTTTAGTATTTAGTACTTTAAAACTTATGATTTTGTACTCTCTTCTTTACAGTCAACTTGCCGCTCTTTCACTTGTGGCATAGGTCAATTGGCCAAACAACAAGATTCTTGTATGTTATATTTATTTTTGCTTTATTATTGTATGTTGAAGTTGCCAAAAACTCTTTCATCAATTTTCCTGATGACAACTCAAGATGGAGGCTATTTTTAGTCCTTGCTGGAGTTAATTTAATGCTACAGGGAATTGAGAAAAAATCCATTGAGGGTTTTGTGGAGAAGATGAAACAAGATTATTGTATTCGTGAATTTTTGTCGCATTTCACTTGTGGGGAAGGTAAGTGATACTTTTAGAACTATAGGGGCGCTAAATGATATTACTAGAAATTCAGGGAGGATTTTTTTTTAAAGTATTCCACATTTTGAACAACTTTAACAGTTAAAAATATTTTTGAAACGCAGACTAATGATAAACAAAATGAGTGATTGGTTTTGACTTTATCAGTTCAAACATCTGAACCATCAATTCAATCATTTTAATGTAGGGAAAATTGCAGAAACCTCTCTTGAGGATTCTGACACTTGCACTGACCTCTCCTGTGATTTGAAAAATTGCACTGACCTCCCCTAACCTTACTAATTCTTTGCAAATTCAGTTCAAACGATTAAAATATTGTTTTAGGGAGTGAAATGAGAAGTTTGTACTAGATTTGCTCTTTGTGCTACATGTCAAGTAGTATTAGCAAATGAATGACACAGTACTACAAATCAATTAACAATTAATAAACTTTAAGGAGTTTAGTTTATGGGCAAATACGCATTACCTATTTAAAGTATCGGTTCTTTATGGGCATTTTACTCTCAAACATTTAATTTATGATAAATATATCAATGTTTGTAAGTAAAATTCAAAATATGTTACAGTAATATTCTTACAAAAAGGAAATCGCTAGGTTATCTATTTAATATAAATTAAACATTTCTAAAAAAAGAAATGGCCCATAAAGTATTAATTCTTTATGGCTTTCATCCATTACATGAGTAAAGTATTGGCTCTTTATGGGCATTTTATTTTGAATCATTTAATTTATGTTAAATACATAAATATTTGTACTAAAATTGAAAAAGTGTTACATTAATTAATATTTTTACGGAAGGGAAACTGTAGATTTTGTATTTAACAAAAATTAAATATTTGAGAGTAAATACAAATTTAATTGCTCTGGCAAGAAGATTATCGCTCTGAGGGCTATCCATTCTAACAACATTTAATTGCAATATTTGGCTTAATTACAAGTTGCCCCTATAATAAGAAGTGAGTAGCAGATTATATCTATAATTTGAAAACTCACAAATTACCCCCCACAAACAAAATGGTCAAACATATGAGTTGGCATTTATATGTATGAAAGGTCTAAAAGACATTCATGTCCTCGGTTATATGATGAAATAAGTTTCTAACTCACAAGTTGCTCTGAAGTTTCTATTGACATAAATTTAGTTGTAATAATTGAAATGAGATATATTACTTTTATTAAATAAATGTTTTAGTTTTCATAAGAATTCGTGTTAGTTAAAAATATTTCATCAGAAAATATCAGTTGATATTTGAACATTAACAGGAATTATTAAGAATGACAAACAATGAAAAACATATAAATATTCAATGTGATATTTATTAAGCATTTCATGATTTTAATTTCAATGTGTAAAAGGATATGGTGAATCACCAAGCTCATAGTAATTAGATTAAGAAACAGACCCTGCATTTGGCCCTCATGGGTTTCTTTGTCATCCCCTAGTTTGTCCAGCAGCTGCAAGTGTCCGAGGACAGAGAATATGCACTTAATCAAGAATCTTGTGTCTTTTTCCTGAGATTTTTAATTTGTTTGTAATTAATCTCTCTAGAGGACGGAAAGTTGGATTGCTTAACAAAACTATACATGCAGTTTCTTTCATTTGTAATTTTCATTAGCTTGGGACAGTTATTCACTAAAGCTGGAGAAGAAAAGAGTAAACAGCAAAGAAAAATGTTTAGGGAAAATTACTTTTGTTGGACTTCCAAAAATATTGCTAAGTTGAAGAATGAAAAGTTTGTACTTACTGCGAAACAAGAAAGATGAACATAAAAACAACATTTTGACAGGTTTTCAGATTGTTTCTTTCGGCTGATATATGCAGCTATTTCAAAGTGTCTGTTTCAAATGAAACAGGGACTCAATATAACAACCTTCATGCAACATATAAAACTGCTGTGTTTGACATTTAACGTTTGTGCAACTTACTTGGACCGGTATAATGCTTTTAAATTCTTTTCCTAATTCTGTCTCTGCTTAGTATTTACTGCATAACAAGTGTTCTATGCAAGTCACAGAGATTTTAACATATCAAACAGTTAAAGTTTATGGTTCTTTACTCAAAAATGAGAGAAGCAGTTGAAATTTCAGTATTAGTCAGACTGATTTATAGAAAAGTCACGAAAAATGTCTAACTAGCACATATGCTGGTTTGAAGGATCATATCAACGCTGTATTAGCAGCATTGGAGAAGATTTCAGAATTGAGATGATATATGACAAGTATTACTTTAACGCATGATAATTACAAACACTTATTTTAAAGCGTTATTGATGTATATTCTAAAGAATGATTTTTGAAGCCATCAATGGAATTAGTATCGGAAATCCCTGAGAAAAGGGTGAAGATCAAAGCAGTGACGAAGCCAGAAAAAAAATCTTAGTGCGGGCAAAATAACACTAAAATTTTTTATCTACTCTTTTTCTAGTTTTTTAAGCAAAAAAAAATAATAAATTCACCAACAAGTACAAATAATACGTATATTCCATGAAAAACATAAAAAGACAAACTCAAAATTATTAATGTAATAATAATTTTATTTCAAAAAAAAACTAAACTATTTACAATTACGAATTTTCATATTTTGATAATGGTTTATAACTTTCTCATTTTGAATTTCACAAAGTATATTTTTCTCAATATAAATAACTAAACTAAATTTTGTGACCCATTCTTTCACATCTTTTCTAAAAAAACTCTGAGGACACGCTTAAAATTATGTTAAAATTATATAAGTATTATAGGAATTTAAGGGGGGTAGTGGGGGCCCGTGCCCCCACCTTAAATCCGCCCCCGGATCAAAATGCTTTAAGAGGAGGAAAGCTGTGATTGCAAAGTGAACTACTGTAAAGAAACTAAACTTGTGGTTTTCCAAGGATTTCACGTTTTATGTTCCCCCTCCTCCCAAGTAGGGCTGCAAACGAGCTGAGTCGAGTCGAATTTTAGCCTAATTGAGTTGAGCCTTGACTTAGTTTTATTGAACTTGAACTCGAGTTCAAGCTCGACGAACTGACAATTTAAAGTTCGAACTCGAAAAAATAAAAATAATTATTTTATAACTCGAGTCGAACTTGACTCGAGCCGCTCTTCATTTGCAGCCCTACTCCCAAGGCCGTTTTTGATATTTTTGTGCCTGTTTTGGCTGTAAACTATTACCTCAAAAAAACAAAGATATAAAAAATGGCTAGCAGTTCCATCAGGAAAGAAAGGTTTGGAAATTGGAATTACATTTGATATGCATTAGCAATTCGGCATTAGTACGAAATTAATGTTGCACCATCATGTCTCATTTTGTAATATGACACTTTAAATGTAGACTTTTTTACTTTGGACACTTCATTATTTGTATCTTAAAGTCCTGCCTGCTTCCAAATTTGAATAACTTCAATAACATTGGGGACAATAAGAAGTTCACTTACCTCCCCTAAACTTTTGAAAGTCTTACATGCGTCCATTATTTGGCATTTTTGTACGCCATGTCAACCCAAATCAATAAAGGATAAACAATTTCAAGGGAGAGAATAGAATTTTGTACCATAATGAACTTTTGTGTTGCAACAATTTGTTTTATGATGGATTTGGATTGAGGGATTTGATGAAAATTTGATATCCTCTCTAATTCTTCTAGGTCATTTGAATTACTTCAGAGGCCTTTGGTTTTAAAATCCACCATTTATTTTACTGCTTAAATGCATTCAATGAGTAGTGAATTCCAAAATCATATACAACCTAAGTAATCCAAAAAATTTAGAAGTGTTTGAGAAGATTTCAAATCTTTCTTCAAATCCCTCAATCCAAGCCAATAATTAAGAAATTTTTAATTGTATTAAAAGTTGTAGACCAAAAGCAAAAGACTAGATGTGACACCCTGTATTTTTTTACATTTATTTAGTTATATAAATTTGAGATGTTTCAAGTTTTAAATACAGATTTCATTTTAGCAAAAATGATATTACTAGAACATTGTTTTTTCTAATACCAAAGTTACCATAACTAGAGTGTATTATCAAAGAGTTCTCTCCTAGAATTATAAAAACTAGAGTAACGCAATCATTTGCTAATTGATGAAAAGACCAAATTACGTATAGGAATTGATAAACTTGATTTAATGAATTGCTATATATTAGGAAGAACTAATTCTTATGTTTAAAATTGGAGAAAGAAACTAATCATTAGAATTGCAATAAGTATGACTTGTTTATTAGACTTGGTCTTTTTTTGTTTAATTTTTCTTTTAAAGATTTTCATCATTCTTTGTAATTGATAAGTTGAAGGTTAAACAAAAAATGAGTAATAAGTACGAGGGATTCCTAGAACTCAATTATTGAATTAATGTCAATCTTATCCAGAAAAGCAAGAATAAAATGCCGGCAAAGTTGAAGAGCTTTTTTGAAATTTATGTGCTATTGATTATGAGAAAATGGTGATGTTACAAGTTTCTTATTAAAAGCTTGGAAGTTTATACTAAAATATATATGGCTTGACGAGCGTGAATTAAAGCTTAGAAGAGAAAGTAACCATGGAAAATTGGAGAACAGCTTTTTTTTTCCTTGTGAAAGGTGCAGTAGAATCATTATCATTGCTAATTTTTGTTTGTTTAATATTTTCTTTTTGCATCGTATTACGAAGTTGTGGAAATAAGACTTGACTTGATTTTTTGCAAATTACCTTTGAAGGTGAGAAATTGTTTAGTTAATATCACCAAAGACTAAAGATATAAGTATTTTGCTGCGCCTTTCGTCATCAACAGGTCCCAATTGTCTGCTAGGAATATGTGAGATTTCCAAAAGTTGAGGAGAGACAAGTGACAGGTGCCGAACCTGTGCAATAATAATAATAAAACCTAACTACCACTAAAAGCAGTCAATAATCAATTCTAGGTACTGGAGCAGGGACTCTAGGTGTGTAATGGGTTACTTGATTCACCCTGTTCCCGAAGAGGTTGCTTAATCCGATATACCAGAATTAATTAACTGACAAAATTCACTAACTAGTAGACAGTGGCGAGTAAGGTCGTCTCCTCAGGGACTGGAGAGAAATTTGTTTCCTTTCGAATCAAGATAAATGGGAGGTTTTAGAATTAAATGCTAATGAACTAAATAAATCAAATGCGAAAAATAATTAAATGACAGAAATAAATGGAGAAACTCTAGCCAGGGTACACTTCAGAAATGGTTCATGCACTGATCATCAATTCACAAATAATTTCAACATTTATTAATAGATTGATTATAGCTGTAGTCATACACGCGATAAACAACCAACTTTTCCTTACTTATTCGATAGTTAAGGTACGACCGTTAACTATTTCTCCAACCCAGAAACAATCCTAGGTACGACCATAGGATTTAATTTCTGGTTTGCATTAAGATTTGGAAAGACCCAATCCTAACTAACAAACACGCTACGAGGGTTTGTTTAAATTAGATCGTATGATTTCTTGACATAAACCCAATTATGCCAGTTGCTACCGAGATGAAAGTAATCGAACAATTACGGATTCAACTACCCCTCATTAGCAAATAACCTCCGTGAATAATTTAATATTGCGCATCTATTCAATCGTACACGATAGCTATAACAACAATTAAAAACAGAAAACATACGAATACCAATAAATGGAAGAAACAGTTAAAATAATTTAGATCTCACAGTGATTGTTGAACTAAATCTTCAATTGTCTCCTTGACTAGAAGTATAAAATTAGTTTTCCATTAATGGAGAACAAGCCATGCAAATAATTGTTCCAAGCTTTTCCATCATTTTTCCGCCCAAAAGTCGGCTAAAAATAAAAAGTAAAAGACAAGAGTAACTATCGCTTTTTTTTTTTTTTTTTTTCTGTAGCCAAAGAGATGATGAATTGATGTCTGTAGAATCTTTTCTCAATTACCTAATTGATTGGCTTCTTAATACCAATCCAATTCTTAAAAAGATTTCTATTACAAATCAATTTCCTCCAACTTTCTTTTTCTTTGAGAATGATCCCCGAAATAAGGAGAGTCCTGGCAGCTAACAAATTAGGAAGTTGATTTGGATTGGGAGACTGCCCAATATCAATCCCGACTTTCTAGCCTTGAATGTAGGTCCCGAACGTACCACCATCAAATTAACTGAAAAATTATCACTTTTAATCACGTTTTGCTCCTTTTTCCTACAACTAGCACCATTAATCAAATATAAGTAGAATCAATCAATTAAAATAATATTTGGCTAAAATCAAAGGAAAAAATAATTATAAATTTAGCAACAAATTATGACCTATCAATTTTTCCCACACCTAAACCATGCTTGTCCTCAAGCATGAGAGCAACAAATCAAACAATCAAATTCAAACAATGGCTATTGCTCAAATCTTCTATTGCCAATGTACAATTAAAACATATGTCAAGTATTAGTGACAATTTTCAAAAAATATCTCTCCAGTTAGTTTTCAAGATCAAGGACTCTTTCAATTTATGACTAATTAATCTAAAAATATAAAATATTCAATCAATATCCATAAGCAAATGATTCGGCTATTAAGCAAAATTTCAATATTAAAATTTATGGATTAGCGGGCTAACAATTCACTCAAATAGTTCCACATTTTTCACTATTAGCACATATTTTTTCTAAATATCCTCACATTTGATTGATTTTTTTTTCTTCAGGGGGGGAATGCTTAGTCTTTAGCCATTTAAACGTTTTGACGCGAACTCCGACATTGGCCAAATGAAGGAACCCGATTATTCAACTTTTATCGCTAAAGGACCAAATACTTATAATTATCGTCGCTTTTTAACGCGAAAGTCAACACTTGTGATGAAGACCTCCGGTTACTAGGCAACAATACTAGTGGAGTATAGCCGAATACTGCTCATAAATAAACACCAAATTAAAATTAAAAATTATACAAACCCACTTCATTTCTTAAACATGGAGAACTAAGATTAATAGTTGAACCAATTTGTATAAAAAAAAATGCTAGACAAATATTTACAATATTTAGAGAAGTTAACAAAAAAGTGCAAAAGTCACAAAATCTCAAATATTCATCAAAAAGATACCCTTAAACTTAATCATGTCATACTTAACACCTTAGAATGTAAAATCTTAGCAATAGAAAATTTTGAGACATCTAATCATCATTTATCAGGAATAATAACAAATATGTACAAAGATAGGCAAAAATTGGATAAAATTCGACAAAGTCAAACAAAAAATTCCAACAAAAATGCCTACACTTACACTTTTGCAATAAAATACCAATATACTATTCCCCCCACACCTAAATCTTACATTGTCCCCAATATAAGTAATAAAGAATAAAATACAAAGTAAAAAGGAACAACGAAAGGGAGGTTGTGGCACAGCTGTAGGTGAGAGGCAAAAGACATGTAGAGCTTGATAGCAAAACTGATCATCAAAGGGAGGTTGTGGCACAGCTGTAAGTGAGAGGCAAAAGACATGTAGAGCTTGATAGCAAAACTAATGAAGATGAAAGATATGATCGGCAGCTAAGGATGTCGAGTGGCTCACGATGGATGAGGAAGAATTACGCGCGATGAGTAGCGATAATTAGGAACTAACGACCCACGATGAACAGCGCAACGGTGGCAATGGAATTTAAGGACCTTTGGCTGCGGTCTTGTGGCTAGAAAAGAAAAGAAAGGAATAAAAAAAAGGAAGAGAAGAAGAAAAGAGAGAAAGAAAGAAGAAAGAAAAAGAAAAGGAAAAAGAAAAAGAAAAGAAAGGAAAAAAAAAATTTTTGGAACCACTGCGTTAGACGTAGGCACGCCTAACTGCCCTTGAATCTTCTGACCAACCCACGAAAATTAAGTTTCTTAAGCGTGTCCACTTGACATGGGCACGCCTAACTACTAGAGAGTCTTCTGACCAATCTTCGAAATCCTTAGACGTGACCACTTGGCGTGAGCACGCCTAATTACTATAAAGTCTTTTGACTGCATACGAAAATTGCCTTCCTTAAACATGACCATCTGGCGTGGGCACGTCTAACTATTGAAAAGTTTTCTGACCGCAGAAAAATAATTGCATTTCTTAGGCGTGCCTACTAGACGCGAGCACGCCCAACTATCAACTTCCTGCCACAAAAGCAACAAATCACTAAATGCAACTAACACTTAATAAAAACTCTAAAAATATAAGAAAACTAAAACAAAGGCCTTGGATTGCCTCCCAAGCAGCCCCTTTCTTTAATGTCTTTAGTTAGACATTTCCATATTTATTCATGGGAGATAAAATCGTGCAGTTCGTTTCAGTACTTCATCTTCTATGTAGTCCTGATATCTCTCGTAAATAGCGTAATTCTTGAGCCCATGAGGTACGGTCTTCCATGGATTAGTAGATAGCGTCAAACAAACAAGTAATGACCTTAATTCTTCAGTCACTCCTCCATCACGAGCACTTATTGATTCGAGATATTTTGCTATTGCAACTCTTAACTTATTCCTATCATGAAACTCAAAATCTTCTAGTATAATAAAATCAATTTCACTAACAGGAATTAAAGAATAAGAGTTAGAAAAATATTGATTAAGAAATGGAGGAGATGTCACCGTATTTGGAGATTGTTCACTGGATTCATTCATTTGAACCATTTAATGTTGGGTTCTCATTTCTTGTACTCAACTTTCTTTTCAACTGCATCTTTAGATCCTTCTTCTTGAGACTCTTGCAGTACCATGTCATTCGTCAGGATAATTGTACTCTCATCTTTCTCATGGTCGATAATAGTCCGTTAGGTCAATTCTTCACACATTCGAGAATTCAATTGCGTTATCCTAGATGTCAATTGATTCTCTTGATCTGCCAGGTTACGCATGCTTGCTTGTGTCTCCTGATAAAAATCCATTGTCTCTTGATGAAAATTCATTGTCTCTTGTTGAAGTTGATGTGTGTTAGCAGCTATTGATTTTATCATTTCTTCAAGAGACATACCTGACATGGATGATGGCTGTTGAGACTCTTGCTGTTGAAAATCCATTGGCCTTTTTGCATAATTGAGATTGGAATTATCCCACCATCTTTGATCATACCCGTTTGAATACGGGTCATATCACATTTGATATTGAGATGAAAAATCTCCAAAAGTATCGATTGGAGTACTTAGGCCATCTTGAAATGCGGGGTATTTGTCGGTTGAATGATCTGAGATAAAATAACTTCCATAATTTGCAATAGCCAATTGATCATTAGGAAAAGCATGAGTCTCATAACCCCTTTTAGAAATAAAATCCAATCTATCACCAAAATACGAAATGTTAGCAGCCATAAATTATATATTAAAAAAAGAGAAAAATAAAAAAAATGAGAACAAGATGAACTCAAAAGGAAACAAATTAATCAGACACCAATCCCCGACAACGGCACCAAAAATTGACAGGTGCCGAACTTGTGCAATAATGATAATAAAACCTAACTATCACCAAAAGCAGTCAATAATCAATTCTAGGTACTGGAGCAGGGACTCTAGGTGTGTAATGGGTTACTTGATTCATCCTGTTCCCGAAGAATTTGCTTAATCCGATATACCAGAATTAATTAACTGACAAAATTCACTAACTAGTAGACAGTGGTGAGTAGGTTCGTCTCCTCAGGGACTAGAGAGAAATTTGTTTCCCTTCGAGTCAAGATAAATGGGAGGTTTTAGAATTAAATGCTAATGAACTAAATAAATCAAATGCGAAAAATAATTAATTGACAGAAATAAATGGAGAAACTCTAGCCAAGTGTACACTTCAGAAATGGTTCATGCACTGATCATCAATTCACAAATAATTTCAACATTTATTAATAGATTGATTATAGCTGTCATACACGCGATAAACAACCAACTTTTCCTTACTTATTCGATAGTCAAGGTACGACCGTTAACTATTTCTTCAACCCAAAAATAATCTTAGGTACTACCATAGGATTTAATTTCTGGTTTGCATTAAGATTTGTAAAGGTCCAATCCTAACTAACAAACATGTTACGAGAGTTTGTTTAAATTAGATCGTATGTTTTCCTGACATAAACCCAATTATGCCAGTTGCTACCGGGATGAAAGTAATCGAACAATTACAGATTTAACTACCCCCAATTAGCAAATAGCCTACGTAAATAATTAAATATTGCGCATATATTCAATTATACACGATAACTATAACAACAATTAAAAGCAGGAAACATACGAATACCAATAAATGGAGGAAACAGTTAAAATAATTTAGATCTCACAGTAATTGTTGAACCAAATCTTCAGTTGTCCCTTGACTAGAAGTATAAAATTAGTTCTCCATTAATGGAGAACAAGCCATGCAAATAATTGTTCCAAGCTTTTCCATCATTTTTCCTCCCAAAAGTCGGCTAAAAAAAAAAAGTAAAAGACAAGAGTAACTATCGCTTTTTTTTTTTTCTGTAGCCAAAGAGATGATGAATTGATGTCTGCCAAATCTTTTCTCAATTACCTAATTGATTGGTTTCTTAATACCAATCCAACTCTTAAAAAAATTCCTATTACAAATCAATTTCCTCCAACTTTTCTTTTCTTTGAGAATGATCCCCAAAATAAGGAGAGTCATAGCAGCTAACAAATTAGGAACTTGATTTGGATTGGGAAACTGTCCAATATCAATCCCGACTTTCTGGCCTTGAATGTAAGTCCCGAACGTACCATCATCAAATTAACTGGAAAATTACCACTTTTAATCACGTTTTGCTCCTTTTCCTACAATTAGCATCATTAACCAAATATAAGTAGAATCAATCAATTAAAATAATATTTGGCTAAAATCAAAGGGAAAAATAATTATAAATTTAGCAACAAATTATGACCTATCAACAAGTGAAATTGTCAATAACCTTAGTGGAGATTTCTGAAATTATCCCATAATATTACAAGCTACATGTTCAAGAAACAAAATTCAAATTATACACTACCATTATATCAAGTTTAGGTGGCATTCATTCATTGTTGTTACTATATGCACTATCATTATATGCAAAATTAACTTATGAAATTATCCTAAATCCATGCATGTTGCCATTGCTTTTTGTGGAACAGTTATCATTGCTAAAATCAACGAAACCCATGCACGTTTTGACATAGCGTGATGGTCGGAAGAATATGTCTTTTTATTGGCATAATTAAACCAAAGTTCCTAATAGTTGATGTTTCCTATTTCTAGTTTAGATGTATTCAAGTATAGCCAAGTTTTAGTAATTTAGTTGTTTAGGGTACGGAGTAATTATGTGGTAGTTCTTGTTGCAGTAGTTTCTTAATTACTAAGTTATGTTAACTCTATATAGGGTATTTTAGCATTATACTGAGTTGAAAAGGGTGAGAAAAAAATTAAGGAGAGTTGGGGCTGTTGTAAAAGCAATTCTGCCTAGTATTTGTGCCAATCTCAATATGTGAATCAGATGTGCTTTATGCATTTATGGCTATTAAACTCCTCTTCTCCTACATATTTTTACATGTGGCAATATCCTCTTGTACGCATCTTTTATACACTAAAGTGGTATTAGAGCCCTGCCTTTTGATCTTGGGATGCTTGTAAACTTAAGATTACAAGGTTGATGTTGATAGATTTTGAAATGTGAATTTTTTGATGAGTCAGAGTACTCGAACATCAGAAACAATTGGGCCACTAAATTACTAAATTAATATTGGGGTACTCCAGTTACTTGACTATTAGGAAAAAAATTGAACCTAATTGGATAGACGTTATCGTGTTATTTGTGTTAGACAGTGATTAGAGAAAAAAATCCTACCATAGTTGTTGATATTTAATTTGGTAATGTGAAAGAGTTGAAAAAAATGTCGAAAAATTCTTGTCGACATTTTTTTTGTGATGGACTTGCAAAATTGAGAATCTTGATATCAATAATCAGCTAGTGAGGCTAATAAATTGAAAGTGAAGTGATTGGCAAGAATTGATTTATAAAGAAAAAATATCTTAGAAGATTTTTTTTTTGGTTGGCAATAGTATAGAGCTATATTCATGAAAAGTTTGGTTTAAAGGAGGCAATGTTGACATAATTAAACCGAACTTCCTAATAATTGATGTTTTCTATTTCTAGTTTAGAAGTATTCAAGTATAGCCAAGTTTTGCCTAGAAACCTCAGTTTAATGGATAAGGTTAAGGCTCTAGAAATTAGAGACCTTAGGTTCAAATCACTCCGTCACTTCTTCACTTCTTAAGTCCCACATTTTCCCTACTGGAAAAATTAAAACAAAAGTATAGCCAAGTTTTACCAATTTAGGTATTCAAGCTATAAAGTAATTATATGGTACTTTCTTATTTTAGTAGAATTTTAATTTTCAAGTCATGTTGAGAATATATAAGATATTTCAATATTGTATCCAGTTGAGAAAATTAAGAGAAATGCTAAAGAGATTTGCAGTTGTTATAAAGGCAATTCTGCTAGAATTTATGCAAGTCTAAATATGAGAAACAGATATGCTTTATACGTTTATGGTTATTAAACTCCGCTTCTACCACATGTTTCTATATGTGTCCAACATGCTTAGGGGTGAGTATATTCGCTACATACCAAATTCATAACCGAATTCAAATTCAATTTGGTAATTAGAAATCGGGTATTTGGTAATTTGGTACAAAAGCAGTATTTATCGAATTCACCGAATTCTAAATGTTATAAAATAGGTAATGAGATTATAAATTTGATAATAACCGATTTCGCATTCAAATTCGGTAAAATGAAATAGGGTACTTTATTACCGTATTCGAATACCAAATTAGTTTATAAAATTATATAATATATAGATAAATGCTATTTAGTATTAGTACATACTATTAATATATTATTATATTATATAGGTAAATGCTATTAATAATAGTTAGTATATGGTATTATCATGTACTTATGATAATAATAATATATAGTGATGTACAATATACTATTTTAGTATTTGTTAATTGTTATATGACTATAATAATACAAATATACAATAATACATAACATAACTATAATACCTATTATTTTTACATGACTAGAATTAGATAATAATTAATAAGTAATGTATAATACTAAATATTAAACAATAAACATAATTAGTAATTAGAATTTAGGCTTTAAGCACAGACAAGACAACTACACGATAACATAAGTAAGTAATAAGCTGTATTTGATTTAAAATAAATTATAAGTTTGTAACTTAGTAACTTATCACTAATTATTGTAAATTATAAGTTTGTAACTAATATAACTTATCACTAATCATTGTAATTTGTAAGTTTGTAACTAATATTACTTATTATTAATCATTGTAATTTTTTTCATTACCATTTCCGAATTCAAAATTGGAAATGAAATGAATTCGGTTATATCCAATTTGAATTTGAAAGCGGTTTAAATTTCTATAAATCAAATAACCGAATTTACCGAATTCAACTAACTGATTTACCGAATATGCATCGTTTGCTCACCCTAATGTAACAAGCTTCCGTTGTGTGTTTTTATGTGCTAACACTTTCTAATTGGAGGAGTTATTTTTCCAACTACATTGTTATAAGTTAGATAACTCTGAGAAAAGGGTCAACATGGGTTTAAATAATTTCTTCTTCGATAATATTGTAATACCGGGGTGGATCCACCGTCCATTTTTAGTTTGTTTATTGTACGGCCCTACGACATTATATAGAAAAAGCCTTACAATGTGAACATTAATAGATTGGAATCTCAAGCTTCGATCCAATTGGAAGACATTAATAAAAATTCATAAGGTTTTTAATTCAACTTTCTAACCTTCCCTTCTTTTCTTTTCCTTTTGTAAGGCATGAAAAGCCAACTTTAGAAAGAAAATCCTGTAAAGTTTTCAAGCTAAATATTTAAAGAGCAAAATGAAAATAAAAGGAACTTTAAGGTGGCCAAGTGTAGTAAACCCTTTACAGCAATCAAAGACCATTTTAGGAACATCAGATTCTAAGAATTTAAAATTCTAGAAAAAACAAAAAATGGATAGTCATAAACGTTTGACATGGTGTGATGGTTAAACGGTTGTCTTTGTCTTTTTTGTTTTTAACCAAATATGATATTGGTTAATCTGTACCTATATTATGGAAAAGGAGTTATTAAAAAAGTGCACTCTACTCCTAGTCGAATACCACCGGGACTAGTGGATCCAAAGGATCTAGGTTATCTTTGTTTTTTTTTTGTTCCTTTTTTTTCTTTTGTTGATACAATATTAGTTAATCTACTCCTAATCCTAACCCAACACTGTGTGGCCAAAAAAGTATAGTTGAGCACCTTTTAAATTGAATGCAAGCTAGGAGATTAGATCTGCTGGACTGAAGGTTCTATGGGAAATGGGTGGCAAGAAGAGTCCTCTTGAGCAGCTTCTGGATTAAACGCACTACTAATGATACATGTCATTCTATTAGGGTGTGTAATAGTACCTTTAAATTCTTTATTAGTTTGTATTTTAGGTGATCGAATCCTTGGATTTGCATTTAATTCAGAAGATGCTCAAGTGCATTTGATTCTTTTTGCACAAACAATTGTTAGAATAGGAGAATTCAGTCAATATAAAGTTGGCACAGGAGAACTAAAACTTGGGGGACGGGATAGTTTAAGTAAACAATAATTGTTAAGATGACCATTCCTTGATGGATTTTGGTTTTTTTTTTTCCTTCTAAACTTTTTTGCCTAAAAAGTTGTTAGAATAGCAAGGGCTATTTAATATAAGATTGTCATTAGAGTATTCAAAGTGAATCAAAGGGGTGTTTAAGTGAAATATAATTTTTAGAATATCAAATTTTTAGTTGTATAAAATTTTGGTACTTAATCTACTAATTTTTTTTTTGAATAATTGTTAGAGTAGGGAGGGTATTCTAATATAAAGTTGGCATAGAAGGACTTTAAAAAAAATTGGAGTGTAGGAAAGGGGGGTTTAAGTGCAAAATTAACTCCTAAGTGGCAATTATCTATATTGATCTAAGTTTTGTTTTTTATATAGATTTTTTGTCTAAATTATTATTAGAATATTAAGGACAATGTAATATATAGGTGGCATAGAAGGACTAGAAAAGTATGAAGGTTTAAGTGCTAAAAATTGTTAAGATAGACATTCTAATTTGTCAATTTATATTCTTTTTCCTTCCAAAATCTTTTAGAACAAATAATCTTAAGTTGTGAGGGTAATACTTTCACTTTGCATGCTGCGATGGTGAATTTTTGCCACATCACTTGTGGGGAAGGTAAGTGATACTTTTAGAACTATTGGGGTGCTAAATGATATTACTAGAAGCTTTAGGGACGTTTTTTTTTCAAAGTATTAGACTTTTTGAACAACTTTAGCAGATAAAAATATATTGAAAGGTGGACCAGTGATGAACAAAATGAGTGACTGGTTTTATCTGAACCATCAGTTCAATCATTTTAATGTATGTTGAGTTTGAAAAAGTTCTGATGTGTCGGAAATCACTAGAAAAACCAAAACCTCATGGAGTTCGGGACTCCTGAAGAAAAAATGGTCCAAAAAGAATAAAAGATTCATTTTGACTCCTTCAAGAAAAAAATCATAACTCAAACAAAAATTTGTCTAATCCAATGTAAACTAGCCTCAACTTCCAGAAGAGCTTTGAGGTTTTAAACTTGTAATTAAGTTAAATATTTGAATATACTAATGAGCAAAATGGATGTAAAATTAGGATAGATTGGAAAAAAGAGGAACTATGATGAAGGATTCGTGGCAAATGGTATACAAGACGAGAATTTGTTCTACTGCTGGTCATTCTGGTAACCTCATCATCTCCAACTTGCTTTCTTTTTGTGAACAAATCTCATCTTTTATGCCAGGGAGAAGGAGAACACCAAATGGGATACATGCAGTGACGAAGCCAAGATTTTTTTCCCAGGCGGTCAAAAATTTTTCTAACAAAATTATTTTAATATGCTATGTTCAAAATAATTTCTATCTATTTAAATATATGACATCTAAACATAACAAATATTAACTTTAATTACAAAGGTATGTTTATTTTATAAATATGCAACATAGTCAAAATGAAAATTAAGACAAAAAATAAACTTTTCTTAAATATCTTATAATATCACAAACAACCCAAGTTGCACATTATGAAAAAATGCTTCAATATGTCGCCTATGCAAAATAAATATATATATGTAATATAAATATAAATATTTTAATTAAAAAGATAAAAATTATGTTAACATACACTAAAATTTCAACCTCTTTTCTTAAAAGTAAATTGAGTTTTACATTCCTTTTAGAAGTAAATTTATCTATGATTGAATTAACGCTAATTTTTCAACAAATTTCTTTTCTATGTACACAATTAGGCAACCATTCAAGAAATTATCTTCCATCTTGTTTCGTAACTATTTTGAATATCTTCATAATTGAAAATATCCGTCATATAGTTACAGTTGATACAGTAAGAGTGAGAATGAGTCTAATTAATTGAGCTAAATTGTATATTTATATATTAGCCAAAAAAAGTAATTGTTTTGTTTTAACCCATTGATAATTATGAATTGGGTCATTTATTATAATGTATCAAATTGGGTCAATTTACTATGGGTTATTGATTATATGTTTTCTTTTTTAAAAGTTAAATAACTAGCACAATAAAATATTAATAATTTTTTGAAGAAAAAATTAATTCAAAGGTGGCTAAATCATATATATATATATATATCATAATATAAACTAAAATTATGAAAATTAGGGGGCTAACTTTGTTTTACACCCATATTTACACACTGTGAATTAAAACTTTCAAAACTTAGGGGGCTGTGGCCCCCCTCAGCACCCCTTGGATGCATGGCATTAACAATAGTAGATTGTGCTCTCATGCCCTAGTTCAGCTTAGAGTAGTATAACTAGGTGAATATTTGACAAAAAAAAAAACTAGGTGAATATAAGGTTTTTCATTCAATATTTAAGCCCTTTGTAAGATTTAGAATTTGTTTTGAAAGATAAGATGTAAAGTTTTGTAACTAAGATTAAGCAAAATGAAAATAGAAGGAACTTTAAAGGTGCAAGTGGAATAAACATTAAAAGGTTAACGTAGAGTGACTTGATCATTAGAAGTCTTGCCTTTGCTGTCTAGTCAATTATACAAGCCACATAGAGGAACACTATTGTATATAGACAAGGAGAGACTCTTCTTTTTTCTTTTTTTTTTAAAATCCTCCCATTCCTTCTCACATACATTTTACTCTCCACTGTCAAGCACATGATTTGAATTGCTTTTTAATTCCAATTGTCAGATACATGATTCGAATTTTGAACTTGGTATGAAAAAGAATCTAAGAACCCTTTGTTGATCATTGGGACGAGATTTGATAGAGTAATTAAATGGCTATTAAAAGAACTAATTATGTTTTGTGATGCTTCAGTAGTGGTCCATCCATGAGGACTCCGTGAGTTTGTAAACTGCGTCTATACATGCGTATTTAGATTAATAAGTTTTGGTTTTTAATATAATAATATGTTCTATTTTGTTAGTTGTGTAGGTTTCTTTTAGGGAACCCAAGAAAATATACAGAGAATACCAAAAAAAAACTAAAACATCAAAAAAAAAACAGAAGAAATAATATACCCAGTAAGCTACAGCCCAAATTCCGAAAAACAAAATTGAAACAAAGGCCCAAAGAAAGAAAGAAAGTTGAAAAATAAAGCGGAGGAAATGATATTTGGAATTTTGGATTACAATCATTTGGATAGAAGAAAGTTAAAGTCAGCTTTCACCTGGCATTCTGTACCTTTTAGGCTCACAAGTCATAGCAACAATCATTAGCCTTAGATGATTGCCAGCTAATGGTTTTCTCTATTTTCTAAATATTCTTGTACTCCCTCCCTTTTTTTTATAACTGACGTTTTAGAAATTTGTTCTAGTGTACTTTTATCTGTCGTTTTATTATTCCCATACAGTATTAATTATTTTTTCATAATTTTACCCTTTTATCTCTCTTTCCAATACAGGGTTCTTAATTACTACTCCTAGTAATTATTGCTTCTCTCTTTGTAACAACTCTAGTAATTAATGAGGGTACAAAAGGAAAGTAGTGTATAGATTTAAGTAATGAAAAACTTTTCTTAATTGGTGTGCAAAACTTTAAACGTCAGTTATAAAAAAAAGGGAAGGAGTATTAAATAAGTTACATGGTTAAATGAAGAAGTACATTAGATTGTTCAGCAAAAATGTCATCCAGCTTCTTTAATTTGTCAATTTTACCAGGTTGAACATTGAACAATTAATCGCATTGATCAGAAAATAAAAGATGAAATAGCACAGAAAAGAGTTAAGAAAAGTTACACCCTTTAGACTTTTGCTAGGTTGAAGAATGCAAAGAAATGCGAGTGGCTACTAAATAGCCTCCTTTTATTGTCTGCGTTAATTTTAATCCGTAGTAGCAATGAAGAATATTTGAAGAATTGGGATCAAGAACACTATTAAACATCAAATCAGAAAAGAACATGGAGAACATTCTACAAAGAGCTAGTTTTGAGGATCATTTCAATCTGTAGCAGGATTGAAGAATATTTGAGAAACTGGGATCATGAACACTATTAAACATCAAAATCAGGAAAGAACTTGGAGAATATTTTACAAACAGATTGTGATGGATCATAAACACTATTAAACATCAAACCAGAAAAGAACATTTTACAAACAGATTATGATGGATAATGTTGGCTTGAAAGAATGCATGACTGTGCTTGCCCCTGCAATGACAAAGTAATACAGCTGCATCAAAGTTCAAATCAAATAATTTGGTACAGATGATGAAGAAGGGACATGATCAGTAATTATACGTCATTGAACTGAATTAACATACACATACAATTATATCTAACCTGATGAGTGGAATGACCACACCAAATCAAGGAGAGACATAAATGTTTCAGTCTTCACCCTCTGAGGAAACCTGCTCTGGAAGAAGGAAAAATTGCAGTACTACATCAGTTGAATGAAGAGGTATACAGAATACCCAACAAAATAGGTCATCTGGTTTCTTTGATTTGTCATTTTGATCAGTTTGAGCAATTAACCACTTAAAATAGCAAAATAAAACATGAAACCACACACAAAAAAAAAGTTTAAGAAAAAATTGCTTCCTTTTTTATTTCCGAAAATATTGCCTATTAAAGAATGAAAATGTTTGTATTTCAGCATGTTGTAGTGAAGAAAAACACATATTAAGTCCTATGCCCTTCCTCTGTTGAAAAGTAACACAACCACAGTTTGTTGTTTTTTTTTTTTTTTTTTGGGTTTTTGTCTTCACTTAATATTTGTTGCAAAACTGTGATTGTAGGTTTCAACATATCAGTCAATTGAATCATGGTTTTTATTGAGGAAAAATAGAAGTAAGTCACACTTTTCTGTATTACTCTTATTTACATGCACAAATTGGGAACAGATAAGTGTATCTGGTTTGAGCATCATATCAAGTTATGTAGCAACAAGGAAGAAGATTTCGGAAATTGGGACATAAAAATTACTCAACACTGAACCAGAAAATGGCAAGAAGAAGATTTTAGAAACAGATTGTGCATCAATCAGAAATTTATCAGAAAGTTATGCAGCAGAAATTGCTTCAAAATACACATGAATTAACACATCATTGGACTGATTCAACATATAAACAAATGAAAAAGAGACATGAATGGTTTGCCGTCGTAAACTGTTAAGAGAAGCATGAATCATTATATAATTGAACTGATTCAACATATGCAAATATAGTTTTATCTGACCTGATGAGTGGAATCCCACTGTACATTCACTCTCACAATTGCCAACTGCGTGATGAGAGGATATAGACTCTCTTTCTGAAGAAACCTCCTCTGCTTCTGAGGGAGTTGACTCTGCTTCTGTAGACTCTTCTTATGAGGAAATGGAATGAATTTCGATCTTTAGAACCTCATTTCCCATATCAATCTGCTCTTGTTGAATTTGCTCTACAGAATCTACGACAGACTCAAGACACCCTTCCACCTCAATCATTTCAAGAGTCTCACACTCCCCCAAACAAGAAGGGACCTTTTCCAGCTCCTTACATCGGTGCAAGACCAATTTCACAAGGCGGGAAAAATTATCAGAAAATGCAGTCCAGTTGCGAAATTTCAACCTTGACAATTTTAAGACTCGGAGGTTAGGGAACTCCCCCTCTTTCATTACCCATTCTTCCCCGACAAAGCTGTGATCAAGTAATTTAAGCACTTCAAGATTGGGCAACTTTCCGATTGTTGAAATTTCACTCCATGGCTGAGCATTATATGAGAGAGTCAACTTTTTCAAATTCAATGGGGATTTGAATCCACATCCGTGAAAACCATACAAATAAAGTGATTCCAGTTGACTCAAACTGTCAAACTCAAGAATCTCGTTGCAATTTCTGGTAGCTTCTCTTGATCCGCCCCGGTGTTCCATACATTTTAACCTGCGAATGCTTGGTAACTTTCTCAGTATCTTTTGCAAGCTTTGAGGAGAGGGATCAACTGCAAGGTTTAAAGTGTCCAAACGATCTAAATCTGGGGATACTTCAAGATTTTCAACTGGAAAAATAAAACCCCTTCGCCATACTCCATGATAATTTATAACAAGTAGATGACTCAATGTCTTAATGTTCCAAATAGTACTTGGCAGCTCAATACCCAAACTCGGATAATCTACGATAAGAGTTTCTAACCTTAAGAGGTTGGCTATCGCAGATGGGATGTATGTTACTCCTTTGAGCGCCAGGTATCTCAAGTGAACAAGCAATACTACTTCGATTGGGAAAGAATTGTAACGAAAGTGCAAACTCCGAAAATCCAACACTCTGAGAAGTTTAGGTAACAAAATACCCAAATCCTCCTCTTCATGTTTAAAATAATCTTGTCCAAACAAGATCAAAGAGCGTAAATTGGGAAATATAAGTGTTAACTCCCAAATCTTCAATTCTCTGGTATTGCGGACACAAACTCGGTGGGGGTTGCTTGGTCCAGTAAGCCCAAGAGGGTTCCAAGTATGAACATCATATAGAAAACTTTCTTCTTTGGCTTTTTTCACACAAAACTCGTGTACCAAATCATGAAGTAGACAGGCTTTGGCACCACCCACAGTTCTTTGTCCGACACCCTTAACTAAACTTCTATTAACTAGAGCCACAAAGTAGTCATGAGCTGCTTCCTCTACTCTCTTTCCTTCAGCCTGTTGCACGAATCTTTCAGAGATCCAAAGCCGTAACAACCTTCGCACATTAATAACCTCGTCTTCTTTAAATGCAGCAAAGTACAGAAGGCATGGCTTCAAATAATCTGGCAGATGACTATAACTCAGTTCAAGTGCCTTCATGCAGTATTCATCCTCAAGGACAATAGAACTTAGACTTTTTGCAACTTCTAACCAGCTATCTCGTGCAGTAGTAGCAAGAATTCCAGCAATAAGGACAACTGCGAGGGGTAAGCCCTGACAAAGTTTTGCTATTTGAGATCCAACTTCACTTACTGCTGGAGGACAATCTTCCCTGCCAAATAGCTTTCTCTGCAGCAATGTCCAACTCTCTTCGTCAGTAAGATGGCGGAGATGGTGAGGCTCGCTATTAGGTTTGAAATGCAAAGATAAATTCTGGTATCTACTGGTGAAGAGAATCCTGCTACCATTGGCATCATTCGGTAGTGATTTTTCCAACAAATTCCATGCCTCAACGTCCCACAAGTCATCCAAAAAAAGGAGATACCTATTTCTCAGCAAAACCTGTCTTAGCTTGTTAGCCAAATTATTTTCATCCTCCTTAAGATATTCATCTGGACTCCTAGAATCAACACTACACAAAAGTTGAACTAACAAACTGTGTTTGCTACACGTTTGAGAAACACGACACCAACCATGAACATGGAAATGTGACCTAACTGAAGGAGCATTATAAACTTTGTGGGCTAATGTGGTCTTACCAAGGCCTGGCATACCCACAATGGGAACAACATCCAATTGCTTTGATCCTCTCGTAAGCCGATGAGTAATAGTTTCCACCTCGTCGTCAAGACCTACCAGATCTTCGTCGTGCATGGCGGCAGCAAGTTGTGACGGTATGTGAAGGGAAGTCTTGTTAACTCTTTGGGTTTGACCATTATGGATCTCAGGGGCATCAATCTTCAAAAGATTGATATCTCTAGAAACAGCATCCAAAGAATCTTCACATTTATCACCAACAAGTGTCAAGTCAATCAGTAACTCTGCCTTGTAAGCAGCCTCCATAACATGACTCCAGAAAGCTTGAAGTTTTCCATTCTGATAGCGCTGCTCCTTGATATTTTCCAGGAAAGATCTTAAGAATACGAGATCATTTTGGATCACTTGGATTCTATGATGTTGAAAACCAATTGAATCATCAGCCTCATCACACCTTGCTAGTTCCTTGAGATTTTCTAGGAAAGAATCCATACAGCCCAACTCATTGGGTCTAGGATAATTAAATGATGAATATGGTGATTTTAGTGGATAATTGTGTGCAACCTCTGCCACCATATATTTGAGAACTTTGTGCAAATGAAACACCGCAAGATCTATTTCCTTAGGCAAGCCTTCTTTGATTTCATTGACAGAAAGGGAGAAGGTCAAAATTGCTACATCAGAGACCACCACAGCTCCAATAAGATCCTTCATTTCATCACCTAGTTTCTCCTCCTGTTTAAGAAGGATACCCAGGCATCTTATTTCCTCATGGAGTCTTAGTATTTGATCCTTCACTGGAACCTGAAAACTGGCATAAGATCCTAGTAGATCCATAAGATAATCACGGAGAGAACCAACAAACTGGCCTACCACATGATCCTCATTCTTCTGAAGGGCAAAAGCATATGATGGTCTCGGTTGTTTCTTTGAAGCTGTCAGGACATGGACAAAAGTTTCTCGGACTTGGAGATCAAAAAGATTGATCTTCTCGTGTATCAGCTTATAAATTTCAGATTCCAATCGATTGGCCACTTGTTCATCATGGTAAAACAGACATACAGAAATCAGGCGTCCAGCTGCAACTACAGTGTAAGTCAAGAGATCTGTCAGTTGCGAACATTCAAGACCTTGCATTGTCACAAAGCCAATGAGATTCCTTAAGAGTTTTAGCCTGTTTCTAATTGTCTCCCTTAGCTCCCCAACACGTAAATTCCAATCCAAAGTCTCTAAAAGGCACATAATAAGATCCATAACTAGTCGTGGATCTCCCGGTGCGTAATAGTCAATGAAGATGGCGGCGCATGATTTCTTGAGATCCGTCTCAAGAAACATTTTGATCTTTTCCTTGGATCTGGTAATCGCACTTTCAATGTTGGCATAATCTAAGTAACGACCAGAATGAATATATTGAAAATAAGCAGGCTGAAGATCATGAATCATCCTGATAGCCACTTCTTGAATTCTGAAGCAAATAATACTACGTCTCAAATTTTCAGACATAATATTACACCTGTCCTCGCGATCGGGCTCCAAAAGCGCTTCGTGGTTCCTCCTCCTCCTACACTTTTTGACATACAGAAAACAGGTTTTCATTAATCTTGCCTTCTCGTTCAGGTACTTGAAGTACCAGCCATAGTAGGGCTCTTTTTCAAGCTCGGCTAGAGTATCTAAAGCAAGATCAAAGCAACTAGTGCTAGTGCTGGAGGAGACGAGATGCGACTGCAGATAATCATAAGAAGCAAAATCAAAGCAATTGGCGTTACTGCTGGAGGGGATCTCCATTATAATATCTTCTTTTCACTCTGATATTAGATTTTTATCTGGTTTAGCAGCTGCTCAATAAAATCAGTTCAGGATCCAAAACTTTCTCATCTAACAATAGCCAACAAACAATAGGCTGGACTTTTTTTTCCCACTTTTTGTGTAAATATTGCAAGACACTATCTTGTTCACAGAAGATATGGTGCTTCAGAACTTTGCCAGCAACTTCAGTGTAGCGCCAAAGAAAGATACCTCCCAATCTGATGCATTATTGGTGGGCCATGCATGTACCAATTTGGCCGCTTTTTTTTATGACCAAATGCGTGTACCAAATTGGGCACTTTTTGCAGTCACATCAGTAATTAGATTACAACATTCATGTAATGGTTTCTGCATTAATTTCAATATTGTTCTTAAACAATTGCTGGCTTATGGCTTTCAAGTTTTCAAACTAATTGTCTAATTTGAATCATATTGTAAATCAATCAAGAAATAGCTTTGCATTAGTCTTCCTGCTACAATATTGTGGCTAGCGTGTAGCTCTAATTAAACGCTTATAGAGGTATAACTTATCTATAATATATTAAGAGCAAGAGCCTAAATTAGCGGATTAGTGCATTAGATCTCGTATTCCGATAATACCCTCTGTATGCAATGTTGTTTTTTTAGCTCTGCATTATTTATGATAATTGTGGCTATTTATGTAATTCAATGTAACAGCAAGAATGAGTTTTTTCTTTAGAAATATAAATATATTAAACTCAGATTTTGTTAACTTTGTTGAGCAATAGTTGGAAAGAAATTGTTTGTAAAGAAGTTTTAGAAATTTCTTTGGCAATCAATTAATTTTGGAGCAAGCAAGCAGATTTCCTTGAGCAATAGTGCAAAAAACATTGTTCGGAAAGAAGTTTAACAAATTTCTTTGACAATACTTTTGGAAACTAAAGAACTTTTGGAAACTTTCGGAAACTAAAGATTAGCATATCAATAAAATTGTGAATGAAGGAAATACTTGAGGAAAGGGATTAAAATTAAACGTTTTACAAAAGGAGTAAATCTTATATATACTTATAGTGTATAAACTATCATTGTTAGATCTCTGACATATGTGTAAAAGTTGAATTTCAAATTCAAATTTTGCATAATTGTCATTTATTAAAAATGAGTTATTATGGATGGATTTTAGAAGTTTACTGAAGCTACATTTAGAAGAAAATTTCTTGCCATGCTAGATCAACGTGAGAACTCAAAATCAACTGGCTCCTTTGGAACCTAATTACACCAAGTAATGTGATTCTTGGAGCCCCATACTGTGAAGGCATAATAAAGAAATTAAACTCATGCCTTTAGGAAAAGCTCAATTTTCCAATTGCTTAAACTTTGTAGAACTAAACAAAAGATAGCTAAAAAATTAACCTTGAGGTTATATTTAGTAATAGAGTGTTGTTGACATAAATTTCTTTATAGAAAAGAAATTGATTTGGAGCAAAACATTGGTATATTTATCTATCTAGCTATTTGTAAAAAAAAGTTTTCATTCTTTTATTTATTTTTTGTTAAAGGAAATCCAATACTAAATACGTCCTTACATTTTTCAGACATTTAGGCACTCAATGTGACCTTTTCTTTCCTATTATCTCTTTCATCTGTTTTTGAATTTAAAATAAAAAAGAAAATATGTATTTCAATTACCAAATTTGCTGTGTTAGGATGTTCATTTAATTTGGCTCATTCTAAGTGAAAATCTAAAGGAGTTTCAACCGTGATAAAAGTTTTAACCGTCCATTTGCTCCTTTTTTGTAAAAACTGTATTGTTTTTAAAATACTTAAAAATTTGTAGGCAAACAGAGAGATTATCCAATCTTAGAAGTAATAGGATTGTTCTAGCTGAGAATCAACAAGGTTATGCCTACTTGTTACACAGGTTTTTTTTCCTTTTACCTTTGTTTTTTTGGGTTAGATATAATATTCCCACGAGCAGTAACCACCAAATCAACTAGTTCACGCTCAACTATATTGGCATATTTGAATACTCTTTTGGAATAGAGGAAAAGAACAAGAAAATTCAAGTTGTCATCTTGTTTATAGCCTATCTTGTTCTCTTTCTACAAAAGATAAAGTGCAGTAGTGCTTTGGGCAAAAAAAAAAAACCAAAAAGGCTAAATAAGTTAGACCACAGTTTCCAGCAACCAAGACAATGGATGTTACTTTATCAAAGGAACAAAGAAAGGTATAGACCATCCTGGTGCTGTTAACTTTATGACCACATCTGATAAAAATCTGTCAAACTTAGGATTCCCAGCCGCCTGTTTCATAAATTTGAGTCCTCCATCCTATTTCTTCATCTCTTGGTTTCGCTTTCTTTTCCCCTTTTTCCTCTAGCTAATTGGACAACTCTTCTAGTCTTCTACCCTCAACCAGAAAATACAGCTAATTGACCAAACCAAATCCAAACTCTACTGGGACTGAACGGCCAGCTTAAGATGATCTAAAAATGTAACAGAAAAGATATTATTGCTAGGAAGTCCCCACTAACCAAACTCTTTGCTGGACTTTCTTGTGAAAAGATACTAATAGCAAGCTTGAACCATTAGTTAGGGTGCGTTTGATAAAACTGAAATCTGAAAAACTGAAATCTAAAATCTGTAGTTTGAATTCATTAAGTTATTAAATTGCTAAATATTAAATTTAATATATTTGAGTGTATATCATAGTCAGTGATAAGTGAATAGCTTATTACTTATTTTTTTAAGCAGATTTTCTCTAGAAAATTTAGTGCCACATAATTAATTCAGATATTCAATTTTTAGTTATCAAACGCATCTAAACATGTTAAGATCCGAATTCATTAAATTTAAATACTAAATTAAATTATCGAACAGCTGGGCCTTAGTATATCAACAGAGATTTGGGAGGCCCTAGGCCCCACTTTAAGAGAGATTTTTAAGAAGTGCCACAGCCACCCAAAAGAACTAGTTAGTAGCTTATTTGGACCTTTTAGGCTGTTGAGCCTTTTGTTTTATTAAGGCTTTTTTGTGTTTTTAGTATTTAGTACTCTTAAACTTATGATTTTGTACTCTCTTATTTATAGTGAATTTGCTGCTCTTTCACTTGTGACATAGGTCAATTGTCCAAACAACATAATTCTTGTCTGTTATATATATATATATATATATATATATATATATATATATATTTTGCTTTATTATTGTATTTTGAAGTTGCCAAAAACTCTTTCATCAATTTTCCGGATGACAACTCAAGATGGAGGCTATTTTTAGTTCATGCTGGAGTTAATTTAGTGCTACAGGGAATTGAAAAAAAGTCCATTGAGCGTTTTGTGGAAAAGATGAAACAAGATTACTATATTTATGATTTCAACCTGTTGAGATCTGCTGAGACTTTTGTGATTTTGGCCGATTGGAAACTGTTGGGGCTTTTGTGGCTTTGACCCATTAGAATTCATTGTGGCTTTTATGATCTTGATCTATTAGGATCCGTTGAAACTTTCGTACAGAAGGTGAAGCATGGTTGCTGCTTGTCGATGTTGGATATATAAGATAGATATTTGTTGTCTTTGTCTTTGTAAAATATATCAAAAATTTTAAAAAGGCATCTCTCCTTTAGTGGTTATAAATATGATGGGTTTAAATGAGTTCAAATACATCAAAGCACCAGTGAAGGACCCTAAGCCCCAATTCAAGAGAGAAGTACCTTTTAGGTTGTTGGGCCTTTTGTTATATTTAGATTCTCTTGTATTTTTAGAATTTAGTGCTTTTAGACCTAGCATTTCTTTTCTAGCATTTTATACTCTTTCTTTTGTACTTTCTTTTTTATAGTGAATTTGCTACTCTTTTGCCTGCGAATGTAGGTTAGTTGGCCAAGCCACGTAATTCTTATGTCTCTCTTCTATATTTATTTTTGCTTTATTATTGTCTTTCGGGGTTGTCAAAAAACCTTTTCATCAATTTTCTAGGACCAGGCCTTACAGAAACTATTTTAGCTCATGACTTTGTAAATTGAAATGGACAATACAATTCAGAAACCAGAGGAAAAGATGGTGAACTGAGAGAAAATTGCGCAAGAAGAACTTGAGAAATTGTAACAGCAATTTAGACCCTTCCTCACTCAGTAACCCCAGTATTGATGCATCATTTATTCGTCCAACCCCCGTTTCAAACCAATTGTAACTTACTACTCTACCTGGCTGCCGACAATTAACAGTAATTAATTGTAACTAATTTACAGCAAAGTAGCTAACTTGTCTTGCGGAGTCAGCATTCAATTAACTCCAACTAATTGCTAAGTAACTAAGTCTTTCTGACACAGTAACGAAGTTAGCTTGCTAAGATCTTACAAAATCTCAATGATTTTTTTGAGAACTTTTTTATTTTAGGATGAAAATATAATGTATTTTAGGGTATATCTCACTCAAGTGTTATTTCAATATATAAACTAAAATACCCTACTTTTGGTTTCGAATTTTCTGTCTCCAAATTAGTCTCTATCCCTTCTTTATACAACTGCCACATGTCTCCAACTTTTTGATAATTCAAACTCAAATAAACCAATAATAATCGGTTGACAAGTTTACTCTAACCCCCAACTTGAATGTCAGATGATTTATTGAGTACAAGATATTAGATGTCAATCCCGTAGAAAAGATTGTCAATTACTGATAGTTTTCGAACTCCTCCATTGTTTAGATGATCACAAATAAAGCACTTAAATTTACTCTACTAACATGTAATAAAAGAAGTAAAATAACAACAAAAATGTGTCTAAAATTATGAAATCCCTAACTACTCTTGCAAGTGAAAACAAATCATCTATTAGTATCCGTCTTCTTGACTTTCTTGAAAGAGGACAATCTACATCTAATTACCTCAAGGATCTCTTGTTGAATAACTTTTGTATCCCTACATTCATTCCTAAATTGTGTTGCATTCCTTTCTTTCCAAATGCACTAAATAGCAGCTGCCAACAAAAACTCTTCCTTGTTTTAGCAAGAGATTTGCCTTTCAAATTAATTCCAATCCAATCAATCAAATTGCTCCTATTGGTACCATCATACAGCACATTTGGATTCGAAATAAATCCAAATACTATTAGTAATAGAGCAATCAAAAAACAAATGGCTGTGGTCTTCAATGTCAGCTTTTTATCTTCAATAGTTTTTTCTTTTCGCTTCTCAATTTTGCTGAACATATTAGCTCTTGCTTATCTGGAGCCTGCAGCACAGGATTTGGATCAATACTTATGGTCTAAATATATTCCAACAAGATACTTACACAGTCAAGCTCAATTATTTTTGTGTTTCATTGTTTTCTTCCAGTGCCAACTTCCAAATAGTTAGCTTACTATAAAGATAAAACTCAGGAAGGGCTCAAAGACATGCAGACTTGAAAGTATTTAGTTAGAATTTAAAGTTACACTATTAAGATGTCAAATATATCGTTTAAAGTTATTGAACTCAACATAACAAAATTACTTTCTTGCATTGAATCAATCTGAATAAAGCAAAAATTTCCAAGCTCATCTATTAGAGCGGACAAAAAATTAGAAGGGATTTGCAATTTTCACCCTCGAAGTGTCATCAATTTTTGGTTTGCACCATCCTAAACTATTACTTGTAGCACTTAGCTGGAAAAAGATAAGATGACCAGCAAAGAAAAAGTTTAGACAGTTTACTTTCATTAGACTTGTGAAAACATTGCTAAGTTGGAGAATGAAAAAGCTTGTTCCTGTGTAAAGATGAAACGTTTAAAAAAAATAGAGAGAGAGAGAGAGAGAGAGAGAGAGAGAGAGAGAGAGAGAGAGAGAGAGAGAGAGAGAGAGAGAGAGAGAGAGAGAGAGAGAGAGAGATTTGATCATCTTTTGTTTTTTTTTTTTTTTTGGATAACATATTAATCAATTTACCTAAGGTACACGATAAGCAATTTAATATTTTCATATAGTAATTAGGACAGAAAATCCCAATCACTTAACGTAAACTATAAGCAATTTAACAATTGTGTAAAAGAATTTTCTGGAATAACTTAGATTACTCATGTAAAATTCACTTCACTTTGTGCTCCATCTGGTTACAGCCTAGCTGAAGCCCAGAAAGGGTAGCCCCAACGGGGTAAGTTCGGCCGGTCATGTAGTCCTTCTTTAAGGCATTGATCAGTGTTCGAGTTCCGTAGTTACCATGTTTAGAGTAGGTTGGGGCGTCCTCTCCCGGGCCGCAGAGGGATTAGTCAGGTCAAAGGTCCGGATACCCAATGTGTCGTAAAAAAAAAAAAAAAAGAAGCCCAGAAAGTGGCAACAAATGTAGTCAACCTACAAAAACAACTTAAGCTGGTTAGCCAAATCATCCAAGTAAATATTACCGGTTGTAAACAATTGCTAATTGATTTTCTGGTCAATTTTAGGACAAACACTTTTACCTGTTCCTTTAAAATCTTGGTGTAAAAATACATTGAGAACATCTTTTCCTGCTAGAATCTTTCTTTATATATTAGTCGACTTATTTAGCTATGATCCCCCGAATCCTGCATCCAAAGCCTGTCCAATACGAAGACTACTTTTCTGACTCTCATCTAATCTTTCTTTATTTTCTTGCTTCTAAAAATTCTTTCTTTATTTCAAAATTACCTTTAATTCAATGTTCAATTATAAAAACTTAGGCTTGTATTACTCAACATACTCTCTTTTTTTTCTGACAACGATAACATTTGTATAACCTAATCTAATGTGTAAGGAACTAGTAGATGTATAGATCTGATTAAAGTAAAATGGTGCTCTGACACCTCCTTTAGATTTTTTTCAGTGCAGATAAAATTGAAACCTCTGACCTACAGGTTAAAAAGGGGCTTGGTCCCTTTTGGTGTAGTACTAAACATACTCGTTTAACTTTTCATTGTCAGTCCAACGAATGAGGCATCAAACTACAAAATACATTTCACCTATCATTTTCTAAAAAATAATAATGAAAGATTTTCAGCATTAAAGAGCATCAACAAAACGGTTAATAATTGACTTACCATGACAGCACAAAAAGCATCTAAGTGGTTCCTTGTCTTCATGTAAATAAATAAATATATATATATATATATATACATGCTAACCTCTGTTATTGATCATCCCAAAAACCAAGAAAATAGGTTCTCAATGGCTACTTTAATTTCTTCATAAAAAATCAAAGGTTCTCAATGGCTACTTTCATAAAAAATCGTATATCATTTATGGCGCGTAATATTACTCTCTTTTTTTATTTTTACCCTCTTCAACTCCATGGTGCGAGCAGACAAGAGTTGAGTTTTGAGCAATATGTTTCACTTCAGAATAAAGGTGTTCCCCACAACGTTTTGAAACTTGGACCGTTAATTAAACCAGTAAAGTAATTGGGTCGAGATTCAATATGTCAAATCGATTCAACCCCAGTTCGATGATATTTTATATATATATACACATACACATAAACACCTACACTTATGCATAGAATAATTGTTTCAATTGTTCCAGACTGTTATCCCATAGACTAATTTAAGACATCACTTGATAAAAAATTAAATATTTTAAAAAACAAATAAATATTTTAAATTGTAAATTCAAACAAATAAATTTATCTCAATTGTACCTACTTCGTAAAAATGTTAAATCCCATACAAACCACAACCATATTCTAAAATTAAACAAAATGCATTGAGATTTTTGAAATTAAACAAAATCTAATAGAACTACAAAAGAAAACAACAATCTTTGAGTTTGAGACTGAGAAACATAAAGAGTTTGATTACTTTTTTAGAAATTATTGGGAACAAAAGATTCTACTAATAAGTTTTATTATGTTTAAAACTTTAGGTTCAATTTTTTAGCGGTTCACGATTCAATTCGGGTTGAACGGTCTGACCGATTTTTAGCGATTTTGATCGATTTTTACGAAAAGTCGATATTAGTAATGAATTGGATCAAAGACTTGGCCGATTTGCAGTCTGATTAGTCGAATTGACAGGTCGATCCGATTTTCAAAACATTGGTTCCCCAAGCTTTTAAAAGGGAGCTGATCCCTCCATCAGGTCCTACAAAGGATCCTCCACCACCTCCACTGATAGAGCCACATGGGCCACATGCTTTACCCCAGGGTAGCGTATTTCCTAGGCTTTAAAGAAGGGTGCCTGTCCCTCCATCAGGTCCGCCAAAGAATCCACCGCCGCCACCACCATTAGGGCCATTTGTGGATCAAAAATCCTAAATAATCGGTATTCCGGTCCATGAAACATTGAGTTGATATAATAATAGTAACTAGTTGCTATCAATGCCTAGATTGCATAACTAGGCGCTTGTTCAATGTGGCTATCCAAATAAAGTTTTTTGCTTATCTATTGTCGTTAGCATTTTTATTTGCTAGTCAATAAAACTATGCGATTTTTCTTGCTGATGGTTGTGAACTTTTGCTTCTAATCATATACTATCGCAAATTAATTTCTTTTTATATAAAGTTTCGTGTAATTCATTAGCGTGGGGGTCAATCAAAGCCTCGTCAACTCTCATTTAGTGACAATGTATTTGGCATTAATGTTGGCTGTGCATGTAAATTTTTTAAGTGATTATATATTTTGCCATGATGAACAATTTATGGCAAAGATTTTCTCCACTCAGTTTCTTCTCGTAAATAATGGTTTGTATTGTTAACACGTCAAAAAATTACAAAGGTGAGATAGTTTTGGATTTTGTTGGATAGTTTATAACCCAAAAAGGGTCTAAAACAGCTGAACAATCCCTGAAAATAAGCGCAATGTTTGCTTAATTTGATTTTAGTGGAATTCAGCTGCTTTAGTCATCCAAAGGCAAATTTTGGATCTTTAAGAAGGTGGAGAGAGATTTGCCCTGAACAATATGTCCTGATCATCTGGCCCCTTTGTATCTTTCACGTATCCTCCCACCTATTTTTGTGAGTGGAGGAGAAATCAGATCTTAATGGTATATTTCATGCACACTTTGATTCGGTTATCTCACTTGTTAATGCTATGTTACAAATATATGATTAGCATAAGAAAAAGAAGACAAATTTCTTGTGGCCTAGCTTAGGCCAGCTTGCATCCACCAATTGGAATTCGAAATATTTTTTACATCCAAGATTTACATGATCATTAGCTAAATAGATTCTAACAAAGCTTTCAACCAAAAATGTCAAAAAGACGGTTCAGTAGCCTTTATGAGGATTGAAGCCTATTACTTCATGCTGAAGGCTTTGTTCGCAATCTAAGTGATTGAACACATCAAGTTATACAGGACATTATGATGATCCTTTATCTCCTCCTCAATTGGTGAAGGACAATAGGTTTTATTCATGAATCTGACCTTTATCTCTTGAATTGATGAAGGACAGTAGGTTTCATTCACAAATGTAACGTGGTCAATGCTGTTATGCTCCTGCAACTTAACATTGAACTAAGCCCCATGTACTGAATAACAGTTGTTTTTTTTTGTTTTGTGGCTTTTTGAAAATTTGTACAGAAAACAGAAGGACAACTCTCTTGTCAATGATTCTCAGGCAAATATAAAGTGATCCCCTACCAATCCAAGCTCAATTGGAGGATATCTACATACTCCAATTTACCTAATCTTCTCCTAGCAGCATTTTCTTCAACAAACAATGCTAGAGTGCATTTGAAGTTGAATAAAATCCCGGACAAGCAGCGTTTTAAGGGGGGAGTATTGTCATGACCCCAAATGTATTAGATAATCCAAATCCTTAGTTGTTAATATTGTAGTTTAGTGGAGGACTTTGGATTGATTAGTAAAGATAAGCATGTATATATAGTTGTAAATGGTTGAAACCCATTAGGCAATATCAGAATTTTCAAGTTAACTTCTCTCTCATTTCTAGTTTCTCTGTTTCTCTCTCTGTTCTTCCTCGATTCCTCCTTTTTCCTTCTTCTTCTTCTTCAACTAGTCTTCCTTGTATCTTCTTCTTGAAGCTGGGTTCCTGACAGTTGGTATCAGAGCAGCCCTTCCTTGGACTGCCATTAATTTCAATTGCAAGCTCTGTTTCTTTCTTTCCTTCCTCTTCTTCTCTGTTTTTTCTTCTTTTCTCTCTCTACTCTATCTTTGATCCTTCTTTCCTTCCTAACTTCTATTTCTGATTCCTTCTTGTTAACTTTTCAAGATTCATCAATAATCCACTACTACTACTACCGAATTGAGTTCCCAATTCCCATCTTATTAAATTGTACCGATGGATGAAAATAATGTCTATGAACTCTTAGAAGACCAAATCATGAGGGGAGACTTGAATATGGATGAGTTGCAGGAACAAGTTGAATTACAAGCTCAAAGATTCCAAGAACAATTCCAAGAATAGTTGGCTGCAAAAGGAAATGGTGGCTATCATAAGTTGGATGTAACAATGTACAAATTCAATTGTAATTTCAACATTATGCTTCGAGTACTCAGTCATAAAAAGGGGTATACACTGGAAGAGCATCAAAGAATTATTGGGGAAATGGGGTTGCCTGCCACATCCATTCAAACCAAGGAGGTCCCTCTTTCAACATCTACCCCAATCAAGAAGTGGACTGATGCACATTCGACAACGGTAGAAACAGAAAAGTTTAGAGCCCTCCGTGGTGAAATGGAAGAACATTTGGAAGGTGACTATAGTTTTGCAATTGAAGACCACCACCTGTTTGATAAAAGTTCAAAGCTTCCTTCTTCAGTCATCTCAGTTCAAGGGGACTTGAAACATTCAACGTTGGGCAGTGAAAGAGAATTAGAATTCAAGAATCAACTTCTTGAAACTGAGACAAGTAATTTGAATCAGAAGCTGATAGAGGAAAAAGTTGGTATGATTTCTTTTCCACAATTTTCAAGTACTGACTTGGTTATGTCTTCTAAAGGAAATTCTAGACAAGATAGAAAAGGTGATGAAATCATCTTAAATCATCAAGTGCTGGATAACACAGAGATTGAAACTCATAGAATTGATATTCAAGAAAATGTTGATATTGAGTCACATGACTTGCAATTGATGAAAGGAGAGATTAATATGTCTGAATCTGTTGAGGCTTGTCATAAACTAGAAAGGCAAAGATTGCAAGATGAAGTGGAAGAGCCTAGTGTATTGCAGCAATGGGTTGTTGTTGAAAAAAATCACAAAACTGTTGAAGAATTTAGATTGTTGATGTTGTTAGGAGGTCCTGGATTGATTGGAGATTATGTAATTAGTGCCTCGAAGGCAGACACCAAATTTGTGCTACAGTTTTTGAAGCCAGGAGACCTCATAGAGGTTATTGCAAGTGTTTTCCTTCAAGAGCACTTGCCTGAAATCATCGGAAATGAGTCCAAAGTTGTGATTAAAGCATGGGCTCAAATTATTACTCGGTTCAAGGGTGGCACTCTTACAAGAAGTATTAATCAAAGTCCAAGCCAAAATTATAGAATAGCTACTTGGGTAAACTTGAATAATGATTGCATGTCTCTCCTTGAAGATGTTTCTAGTGATCAAGATTCATCCTTTGCTGCTGAATCAAATACAAGTTTCACGCTTGTTTTTGATGGCCTTAGTGGTTACCAAGTTGGTGCGGATGTGGAAATGATTAAATCAGTGGCACTGGATTGAGTGTGTGACTACATTTAAAGGTGGCATTGGTAGTTTGAGGGAATTGTTGCATTCAAGAGTTTCACATTTACCTTTTAAGAAATATGTGTAGAAGTTAGAAAACTTAAAGCTCGGAATTCAGAAATGGAATAGGGTTATGGACTGGCTACAACCTTATGCTGCAAAGGAGTTGTTCCAACTTAGAGGATAACTTTTGATAGAGTTTTGGAAGGGTGAGATCAAAGAGATTTCCCTGTTGCACCCTGTCTTTGAGTAGCACAATGCCAGTGGGAAAGCAACTGGTATTAGAAGATTATGAAGCTGCATTTTGATTGTCTGAAGTTGACCAAGAGAGTTCACAAGATTTCTATGAATGTTGCATTTCTCCAGGTTTCAGTTTCAAAGCTCAATCCTTGAGGACAAGGATTCTTTTAAGGGGGCAGTATTGTCATGACCCCAAATGTATTAGATAATCCAAATCCTTAGTTGTTAATATTGTAGTTTAGTGGAGGACTTTGGATTGATTAGTAAAGATAAGCATGTATATATAGTTGTAAATGGTTGAAACCCATTAGGCAATATCAGAATTTTCAAGTTAACTTCTCTCTCATTTCTAGTTTCTCTGTTTCTCTCTCTGTTCTTCCTCGATTCCTCCTTTTTCCTGCTTCTTCTTCTTCAACTAGTCTTCCTTGTATCTTCTTCTTGAAGCTGGGTTCCTGACAGTAAACCTAAAATTGAAACAAATAAAAACTCAAATTAAACTAATTAAAAGGTAAAATTCAAAACCAAAAATTTGGTGTCTACAGTTTGCCCCTCTTTGTCTGAGTTTTGGAAAAACTTGAGACAAAGAAGTAGACACCAAGTGCTTACCTGTGTTATTTGGCTGCAAAAGGACTCCAACGAATAAAAATTCAAAACAAGACTGACCTGCATAAACGAAAATCATGGGACTGACCCGAATAAAATGAAAATCATGGGACTGGCCCGAATAAAATGAAAATCATGGTGCACACTAGTGGGACTGACCCACGGCTAATGGCAATGACAAATGAAAGACACACTAGTGGGACAAACCCAACGGCTAGCGGCGAATGCAAATGAAAGGCACACTAGTGGGACGAACCCAACGGCTAGCGGCGAATGCAATTAAAAGGCACACTAGTGGGACAAACCCAACGGCTAGCGGCGAATGCAATTAAAAGGCACACTAGTGGGACAAACCCAACGGCTAGCGGCGGATGCACATGAAAGGCACACTAGTGGGACAAACCCAACGGCTAGTGGCGAAAGCAAATGAAAGGCTCACTAGTGGGACAAACCCAACGGCTAGCGGCGAATGCAAATGAAAGGCACACTAGTGGGACAAACCCAACGGTTAGCGGCGAATGCAAATGAAAGGCACACTAGTGGGACAAACCCAACGGCTAGTGGCGAAAGCAAATGAAAGGCACACTAGTGGGACAAACCCAACGGCTAGCGGCGAATGCAATTAAAAGGCACACTAGTGGGACAAACCCAACGGCTAGCGGCGGATGCAATTAAAAGGCACACTAGTGGGACAAACCCAACGGCTAGCGGCGAATGCAAATGAAAGGCACACTAGTGGGACAAACCCAACGGCTAGCGGCGAATGCAAATGAAAGGCACACTAGTGGGACAAACCCAACGGCTAGCGGCGAAAGCAAATGAACATGCTTACTGGCGGGACAAACCTAGCTCCAGCAGCGATGAAAATGAAATGCTTACTGGCGGGACAAACCCAGCTCCAGTAGCAATGAAAATGAAATGCTTTTGACAATCGGACAGTGGAATCAAAACCCGAGCCTGCCGTGATGAACTTGACTTGATTGATTTTTTTGATTTTTGTTTGGTGATTTTTCTTTTCTTTTTGCTTTTCTTTTTGACTTTTGAGAATCTTTCCAAAAAAAAATTAATTTGCCCCAGTATGATGAATTTTTGTAACTTGAGTCCATAGTTGATTCTGTATCGCCATGTTGTTGCACCTTTTGATCAAATTTGCTTGCAACATTTTCGATTTGCCTTTGTTCACCAGAGGACTCCTTCCAACACCGATTCCAGTGCGAGGTGTGATTGTTTTCGTCCATGCATGGAATTTTTCTGCAAAAGAGAAAAAACAAAAGAATTGCCACCATCATTTGATCTGCTTGCCTTTTGAGAATCGTGTAAACATAAGCCTTTTGATGCCTTCGTCAAAGTTGGCCGCGGCATCTGACTTGGTTGGATTTATCACTTCAAATGTCTCTGCTTTTCCAGACTGACCGGGTAAGCATTTTGCCATATTGCGAAGCCTTCGTAATTGGCTTGGCTGCACCTTAGCCCTTTTTTAAGAGATGACTGAACCCAAGTATGCTTCGAGTAAACCACGGTATGGCCAACTACACTTCAACAAGACTTGATAAACACCAAAATGCATGATTCATATCACCTTAATGTCAAAGCTAATGACTTCTCTAAATGCAGCTTTAAACAGATATTATTCACGACATCATAGTCAGGCAGCGAACAAAATCAAGCAGGTCAAACCAGCCGCAACTTGACAAACAAAGAAAGGAAAATCAATTGCAATGAAACCGAAAGTTTGAAGCTTGCTGCAGCCAAATCTAAGTTTAACCTTGGAAATCTAACAACCGTGTGCCTTGCCTAACATGAAGGCTCTAGGGACAAAGGCCAGAGGCCATACTTATAAGAATATATCAACATCAGCCACAATAATGATACACGAACCATAAAGCAAGGACTCACCTCCATGAATACACAAACCATAAACTATAAATCCCTACACAAACTTATCAAATCTGAAAGCTAAAGTGAAAGTTCTACCAAGAAGCAGAGACAAAGATGGATTAACTGTCGCGCCCCACTTTTTGAATGATGAGTGTGGTGTGAGATGTGAGTGTGTAGTGTGTGTGTGGACGTGTGCAAAATGAAAATAAAGGGCCATGGGACTTAAGAATGCGACGATTTGGCCAAGTGAAGTTCAGAAAGGGTTTTTTAATGAAAATGGAGTCGCCACTTGGTATAGAGTTAGGGTGTACCAAGTCACCCAAAAATGATTTTTGTTTTTTGAATGAAAAAGTAAATAAACCCTTTTAGAGAACTTTTGGGTCTACGTAACCAAAAGAGGGATCGGGGGTCACATTTGACGAAGGGGAAGGCAAGGATAAAAATCCAAGGCACCCCTTCGACCTAGCCAAGGCTAGTTGCGTGAGTTAAACCAATTTTTCCTAATTTTTCTACCCAAGGTATGTATCGCGTGTTGGATATGTCTATATGAATGCAAAAACCTAGACCTAGGGGGACATGGGGGAAATTTCTCTTCAAAGGTCAAGTGGTGTCAATCACATTAATTGTGAAGCCCAATAATGATCCTTTGGAGAGGTCACACATAATCCTAAATGACGTAAAATGAGTGGAATGCATGCCATGTGAAAATGTGAGTTTGTGTGAAGTGAGAAAAAGTGATAAAATAATAGGATGTAAGTGGAGGTGTGCAAATGTATTTACAAAGTAAGGTAAGTAAAGAATGATAATGTGAAAACAACATAAAGTGCATGTGTGCGAGTGATATTATATAAAGTGTAAGTAGTTGAGTGAAAACGTGCAAAAATTAAAGTAGTGTGAAGTGAGAATGTAGAAAAAAAAAAAAAAGAGAATATAAAGTAAGTGTATGTGATCGTGAATGAATAAAATGCATGAATCCTATAGGAATGCATCAAGACGGGAACGGGGAGTCCTAACTTTGTGACTTTAATCTTCCCTTTGATTAGAAGGGGGGAACTAGCGTGCTAAGGCTATTTTGTAGCCACACTCGCTCGTTTCCCTTATCGAAAGGGGACTCTTCAGGCAAATGTACCCTATAACTAGCATGAAAATGCAAAAGTCTAAAATGAAGGGGAAAGGGTGGAGGAGCATGCCAAATGATAAAAACTAAGAAAAATGCATGAAATGTAGTGAGCACGCAAGTATGCACTAACAAAAAGGGACGGCCTATTGGGTCTAGCGTTGGACTAACCCTTTCTATGAATTCCTACTAGCATTGGACTAGTGGAAACGGAACCAAGAACCACAACTAGCGTTGGACTATTGTGGTGACGAGAAAGGGGGCCACAACTAGCATTGGACTAGTGTGGTGACGTCCATTCATCCATCACATTTATTCATGACTATAAAAAGCGAGTAGACATGCGAATCACTTATAAACACGTAGCACATAACACTTAGCATGCTCGACTAGATGCAAGGACCTAATAAAGCGATTAAACACGTAACAACAAAAGCAAGCAATGAACCTATTACATTTGCTAACTAAAACAAAGGGGGGAAAGGGAAAATGGACAAGAAAGCTCGCCAAGCCCTATCTATTACAAGCCAAGAGGTGTACACATACCCCATAATGAATAACTTAAATAAAAGTAAAAAGTAAATGAAATAAATGCAAGGAATTAAAGAAGGGCAAGGAAAGCAACGTAGACATGCAATTCACACTTAGCACGTTGGATCACATAGGAGAAATGAAAATCAAGGAGATAGAGGTTACCTCCCTTGCAATTGGGCCCCAATGAAGTGAAATCACTTATTATCCTCCAAAATAAAAGAAATGGTCAAGGTATCAATTTATTTGGGAAAATTAAAGAAAATAGGCAAACACAAGCTCACTTGGTCATATAGCCCCTAAAATAATGAATTAAGTGCAATTGAAACGAAGCATGGTAGTCAATTGAAACAAACAAGCAATGAATTGCAAAAATTAAAACTACTAAGGATCAAATTGATGAAATTATTCAATTGACTGGGCCATAGCGAAGAAAAAGGGAACTTCGGGGGTCAAAGTGCAATTTCCAGAATTTATTTCATGCATGCAACGAAGGCAAAGTCTTCTTTGCTTCTGCACCAGTTCAACCGCAATCCTTTTCCAGTTCCTCATGCCAAGCGAGTTTAGCAAATACCAAAGTTTCAACTATCAATTACCAACTAAATGAAACATGAATTTTTGTTGCAAGATTGAAACAAAGATTGGAGCTGACCATCAAGGATAAAAACCAAATAGCAAAAGAAGGAAGAAAAGAAAAAACATGCGGCAAAGTTTTCTGCAGCAAAACATTTGACAACTGATGCAGCTCTTCTGAAATTTTCCAGAGCTTGCAACATGATTTCATGACATCTGATGTAAGAGCAAGGTAACCCATCATGGTTCAAGCAATTCAACACCTCCAGCAACATATGAATCCCACCCTTCACGCAATTTACAAGACCCGACACACACAAAACAAAGACAAAGCAGTTTGCTGCAATTTTCCAGCCACGATTCTATGCAATTGCTATGTTCATCAAGCGTAAATTTTCCATCCGACCGCAGCTAACATCTCAACCGGACACCAAAGGCATGATCTTGAACAATAAAACGCAGAGAACACAAGCAGACAAGTTTTCGGCAAAAAAACAAAAAAAAAAAAAAACTCTGCAATCTTAGGGGTTTCATCCTTTCATTACCAAACATATAAGTTATGCAAATCAGTTTCTAAACTAGCAAGCTGTGCAACCTATACCCTTTACTGCTAACATCCATCACCAATCTTACGAAAGTCACAAACAAAACAGCAGCCACGGGGACATCAAAGAGATACCAAACACAACAAAGCTCATGAAACCGAACCCGCAGCCAAAAATGTCCCAAGATTCCTGCCCCATCGAATTGTATTCTCATTAAAGGGACTTGCCCAAAGCAAATAAAGGAGGAAACTATGGTTACCTGAGAATGCAAGCGCGGTTGAGCTGCCTTGAAATCTGCCCAGCAACGCGTACGGGCTCCCAAAACCGCAATCGAGAACTTCTGCTACGAAGGTTGCTGCCTCGTCGAGCCATCCTCTTGCTCTCGCTCTTAGCTTCGCAGACTTTCTCAAAACTTTCCCAGAGTTCCTTTGTCCGAAGACCTTTTCTTTTTCAGCTCCCTACTGCCCAGCCATCCTCTCGATTCTATTCTCAGCCTTTGCTAGTTTCCTGGTTGACTTCCTTTCAAAACCCTTCTCTTAGCCGTCACTACTCTCGGACTCTCTCCCTTCTGTTTTTAGCCGTTATCCAGAACTCTTCCACCCTCCAAGATCGAAGCTTTCTTCAAGTTTCTTCTCAAGACCTAGCCTTCACTCCAGATCTTAGTCGCAACCCCTCTATTCTTTTTGCTTCTTTCTTTTGCCGTTCTCCAGATTTTTGCAGCCGCCCTCTTTCTCTGAAAACCTCTCCTTTCTCTCGCTGGTTTCTTTCTATCCCTCAGCCGTTACTCCTAGCCTCTCTCTATCTCCCTTTCAGTTGTTTCCAGTTCTTGCTCCAACCCCGACCGTATGCTCCCTCTGTTTTGTCTAGCCTCTTTGTTCAGCTTTTCTTTCCGCCATCCCCCTCTTTCTCTCGCTGTTTTTTTTTTTGTTCTATAGCCATTCACTCCCTAAGAATCCCCCCCTTGCGGCTGCTGCTTTCATTTGTATTTATATGGGGGACAAAACCAACCCTAAACCTTCAGTCCTTTTTCTGTATTTGCAGCCAAGGGCTGCCCGAAGCTCTCAGATTGCAAGCTGCGGCAAAACGCAGCATCATGCCGCGTTTCTGTTTTTTTTTTTTTTTTTTTTTTTACCTTACCTTAAATAACAAAATTAAAAAATAGTAAAAACAATTTAATTAAAATGCAAATCCAATTTTCGTTTTTTCCTTTGAATGATTTTCCTTCTTCTTTTTCCTAGAAACTCTATGCTAAAACTTAAAAATAAAACAAAAACAAAAACCTAAAACCTAAAAACTAAAAAGCGACTAAAAAACTGAAATAAGGAGTAAATGAAATTACACCAAAAATTTGGTGTCTACAGTGAAGTTGCAAGAGGCTTTTTCAGCTGATGTCAGGAGATAAAAATGATTGAAGAAAGAAAGAGGCTAACTACACAAATCCAATTATGCTTGAAAGGCACACAGTTTTAGATAAATAGATCCTACAACTAGCCAAAGTAACTCAATAATTTTGGTGTCTTAGAGGTTTGAGCCTCAGAATTGCTGCTCATTGTCTTGTGCTTCACTATGTCCATTTGTTGATATGTATAAAACAAAATCAAAAGTGAACCTCAGCAGTAGCATAAAAATGATGTATGGAAAAAATTCCTAGATAGCTATCATCTGGTGACAAATGAGAGAACCCAGAGTAACACGGGTATATAAAGTTTCAACAGCTACTAATTTAGGGGGGGGAAAAAAATCAAGTTGTAACAGCTATTAAAATATGACAGCTAAGTAGCATCAGCATGTTTCTTGCTACATGCTGAAGCTCATTTCAAGCTCTAGTCATTGAATACATGCAAGTCAAATCAGTGGCGGATCCAGAAAAAATTATCAATTGGGACAAAAATAACACTAAAATTTTTTACCTACTCTTTTTCTAATATTTCAAGCAAAAAAATATTCACCACTAAGTTGAGGTGAAAAGGCTTTTTCTAGTTTACTTCAAATGGAACTTTGTGCTCCACATATCCTTTCAAAATTTTAGTTCATGAATTAATTTAAAGAACCACGTAATTCTTTCACATCCTTCATAAAAAAACTTCAGGGGCACACTTGAAATTATATCAAAATTTTATGGGTACTATAGGAATTTAAGGATCCCCAGTGCCCTTTCCTTGAATCCGCCACCAAGTCAAATAGAGCATTGTAATCACACTTTTTATCTCCTCGTCTGTCGCTTAATGAAGTAAAGGTGTTTCAAAAATGAAATCTTCCAATCAATTTCAAATTGCATGTTGATTTCTTTCTTGCTGCCATTTTTGCATTTTGAAATAAAAAGATAATGCCCATTATCTGGGATAGCGCCAGATGGACGTAAAATCCTCAGTATACACAGCAGTGCTTTATCTTTTACCCCTCACATTACAAGCCATGATGCTATCCTCAAAATAGAACGTCATAGCAACAGGGCAGGATCATCTTACACAAAGAGAACTAAGTAAAATTAAACCAGACTATCTTATTCTAAGCTTTTAAGGAGCCTAAACAACATAGCTGCTTCTCTCATCCTTGAAAACTCTATACAAAAGGCTTGGACTTCAATAAATAGATCCTGAACTGCATTGCAAAGGTTCGACAACATTTAGTAAAATTAGATCAATGAGAATAAATCAAGGTTTGAGAGATGAAAGCTGCCATATGCACCAGGTAGTCAACACTTTATATTTAAAACAGATCAAGGTGCATAAAATTTGAATTGAACTTTCATATTCATCGAGTCTTAACTTAAAATGGAAAAGGAAACTTTGTGTGCCATTGAAAATATTCGAATCACAACAACCTGTTACGGTCCAGAGTCACCTGGAATACTAATTCCAAGTCATATGTTATTTCAGGTGACTGAAAATTTAGCTTGCAGGATCACTGCATACCTGGTATTCTAACACCAATGATATTTTTACCTTTAAATCACCTTATACATTTGTTGACTAGTACGGAAAATAATTCTAATAAGATATCTAATGTAAATTTTGACGTTACTCAAGCAAGGAAATGTTCAGAAAGGAAAGAATTTCGACGTATAACAAAACCCCCTATAAATCAACAGATGAAATAAATTATCTTCCGTAGAGTTAAGTTTTATTCAAAAACTTTTTGACTCAGCAATGGTGTCATTAAAATTTTACCTGTTGCCGAAAGAACCACTAGCCCATAATTAACTGAATTAATTATCTTTTCAACCACATAAGGTTCTAGCATTGCTCCATCTAATAATTTGCCAATCCATTTCATGTTGACTAAATAATGCAATTATTCTTATTAGTTATCCAATAATGTTAGTGACAAAGATGATTGGGCGATTAAGTTCATCTTCCACTGTCTAAAGGTCGTACACAAAAACAAAACATGCAGAGTGTCCTGCTGACACGAAAAAAGTAGTCAAGAAATAATGACAATGAGTTAGAATAGGCGCAGAACCATCATTCAATACATACTTCATATGCAGGTACAGCGAATACTACAATACAGAGATGTAGTTAAAGGTTACAATAGCAAAAGAACACCAAGTTTAACTCTGCAACAGCTGAAGGTGAATCTATGTTCAGTAATCTGCCTCTTAATTTGGCAGATAATTTCATCGATTCTCCTAAACAGCTTGTGTGAACCAACCATTCATGATTTTCATTAGCATTCGTGAATCAACTTGTGCATGAACCATCCATGACATGCACAGCTTAGTCCCCTCTTTCTTTGAGTGTTCATTATTGCGGTTTACTGAAAATGCTTATATGCCTGCGACTTTCCTCACATAAGCAAAATATATGCTGAACTTTAATTCTGCACAACAGATTGATGACTGGACATCCTAGGTCTCGAATTGCAGATGAGGCTTTACTGAAAATCTATTTTGGACCATCGTAGTACCTACCAAGATGCTTTAATTTTCACGCAAAAAGAACACTCCATCTGATAGCTATTTCTTTGCACCTACTTGCTTATTTTCTATGAATCCATACTGACAAGAACAGTAAAATACCTGCATTTCATAAAAAAAATTTGTTGTCGGAACACTAATAAGATTAAGTTTCTTATACTATAACGTAAAAAGATGAACATACTCTTCAATTTCAGGTGAATTTGCAGGCTTAATGAGAACTTCAACTGCTATGACAGGATTATTCTCCACAATTTCCTGATAACCAAACAAAAGAACACTCACATTCTGGAAATTAACACATAGAACACATCGATATGCCTATAAAATAACATACTGGCAGCTTTCTTGGTGTCAGCCCACAGTGATATACGTTATAGTATAAGAAAGGATTTGTTACTATTAATTTGTCAACGATTTCTTATTCTAGAAGCAAAAATAGGCTCTGAAAAGAAGTCTTTCCCACAGTAATGAATAGGCCTCCACATCAGGGTCATGTGGTTATCTAAATTCACTAGACTCAGTATTTCATACAGCAGACAGTCCAATAATTCTCAGCACTCCGTATAAAAGTTAACTGAAAATACTGTCAGCTTTCTACTATCACTGAATAAACAAGTCAAAAATGCAGTTGATGTGCATACTGCATAGCTGAACAATCTTACACGGTGCATGATTATTAAAAATTGACCATTAATAGAGCACAAACAAAATCCTGAGAACAACAAATACAATGAGGAGAAGACATATGCATACTTACATTCACAAGCACAAAACTGAACGGGTTAGAACTAGGCTGCTGGGAAGAATATGCCTGGTGGAGAATTGCAAATCCAACTAGACGCTGTGTTGGTCTTAACACTTTACTCTGCAATAACAGAACATACAACCATTGATGATTGGAACTCCCCATATTAGGAGATTAAAAATGGCAAGAAAAAAATTTAACCTTCTTATTTTCGTTTTTATTCACAAGCAAAAGAGAAGAAAAATATAGCCAAATATCATTCGTCTATCTTTGTTAACAATCCCTGACACCCATGTACTAACAGATATCTTTTATGGAGAATAAGTATATTGTTGAATTTTAAAACCATATTTGAATTATCTATCCGACTGAATAAGTCAACTTCCTTTCTTCCAAACTTTGAACTACTTATCCATTCACCAATTACTTGATTTCCTTCATAGCTGCAACAACATCCACTAAACAGATCATTTCGGCGCAAATTTTCATCCTGTAATTAAGGTTTCAAGGATTCCAGCTAGCTTCCCTCAAACCATTACCTCCGATACAGCCAGATCCTCAATGAAATCCTAGGTACCAGAATAGGAAATTAACATCTTATCTTATTGTTAATGCAGGAAGCTCAAAGTCCATGTTCTCTGAAGACGCCGCTCGCCAAAACAAGTAGGGAATGGAAATAAACATAATGGTAGCTCCTCCATTTTCCTTTTCATAGTGTACTAGTCGCTGCCTGACAGTCTTGGTGATAACCGCCCACGAAAACAAAAGGATTTAATACTGATAATTTCAACAAGAAATCAACAGGTAGCCCCATCACCTGACTGCTGAAAAGGTATTGACCAAATAGAATCAACAGAGTTCAGACACAGATGCATTAATGCAGAACATAAAAGAGCGAAAATATCTAGTACATATCCTAAATGAAACAAGAATCTCAGCTGACGTCTCAAATTGGCCAAGAATAATCTCTTACATAGTTCTACTGCACCGTAGCAATCACTTTTGAGGAAGAAGAACAGCATTGTGTAGGGAAAACAGAACAGCAATCAAATTGCAAAATCAGCTTGGCAGAGATGTATTCATCCAACCCATTCGAATAAGTAACACCAAAGAGCTTGGAGGCTCGTATATACACGCTTATGAGAACAAAAAGGGCCACTACAGCTCCTTAAGTGAAATCCCCAAACCATTTCTTCTACATGTACAAACACAGTATAAACAAGCCAATCCTATCTTCAATGAAAGAATTGACGAAAATGGGCCTGCATGGATTTGTTTTGTCAACCTATATAGTAAAAGCGCAAACGGATCTGTTAAGGATGGTGGTTGTTGTGCTGATATGGCTGTTGTTTATTGGTTGGAGGATGGTCGTCACTCATGCATTTCTCACGTGTCAAAAAATTTGTTTTAGGGCTTCCCTTGTTTTCTTTCCCCTCATTCATCTCCGCTGCTTCGTTGCTCTCCAGAGCTCCTCTCCTCTCCCCTTCCATTTTTCCTTTCTTTTCTTTGTTCCTTTGTTCTTTTTTATTGTTCTTTATTTGGTCCTTTTTTCTCTGTTTTTCCTTCCCGTTCCCCCACCCCCCCCCCCCCCTTTTTCCTTTCTTCCCTTTCCTTTTTTTTTCAATTATATGATTCTAACTGATTTTTTTCCCTTGTTAGAATTGGTCTGGATATGAAGCTACTAAACGCATGAGACACAGAAATCATCTTAATTGGTAAGCTCCAATATTTCCCCAAACTTTTACAGTTTCCTTTATTCAAGAAAGAAAGACATTTTTCCTCCTAAGATTTGTTAATCTTTCGATTAATAACCCAGAGGTCTGAAATACTATTCTTTCATCTCCTTCTTTGAGCAAACAAAGAAAGCTGTAGTAAAATCTTCATCCAAAAGCAGCGAAAGTCAGAAGTATTTATAAACCCAGAGATCTGTTTTTTTTTTTTTTTTTCTTGTTGAGTATGCTTTTGAGTTTGTAGGTGAAATATTAGAAATCTGCTTTCCTTCCCGTAGTACGTTTTTTATTTTCTTCTGCTTAGATCTTGCAGGTGAAATATTAGAAATCTCTGGGTTTTCAGTTCCCTCGCAGCTGAAGCGCGGCCAGTTTATTCGAGCAAAGAGGCTAATTTTTCCGAGAAAAGCGCAGGCGAGTCCAACGAAGGTTTCTACATCTTCGGATGATAATGGAAGCCCTCCCAAATCCTTTGATTACGATCTCATCATTATTGGCGCTGGCGTCGGTGGTCATGGAGCTGCATTGCATGCCGTAAAAAAGGTTCCAAACATTAATTCCATGGATTATTTTTTTTTGCTTTTAAAATGTCGGATTTTATGTGTTTTTGTGCTTTTGCTTATTCCTTTTCCGTTGTATAGTGTTTTGAGCTAAAATTTCAACTGAGTGATTGCACAGACGTCGCAAGCTTTGAAGTTTGAGCACATTAAAGTTGATTTTTTATTATTACTGTATTATTGCGCGAGTGACATCCGCGTGGGGTGGGTCGCGGCTGGTGGTTCGATGAAAGGGAGAGAGATGCGGTGAAGGGTGAGCCGTCGTCGCTGGTGGAGGGGAGTTGCGAGCAGGTGGAGCTCGCACGAGGAGGTAGATGGCTGGTTAGCGGCGGCGAGATGGAGAGAGATGTGGCGGCGTGCTGCTGGTTGGCTTGCCGCACGCGAGGATGGACGCTGCCTCTGGTGGCGGTGGCTCGCGAAGAGGAGAGAGGACGTGCGAGGTGGTGGTGGAAGGCAGCAGCAGTCACGCGGGCAAGTGGGCGGCGTGCGATTGAAGAGGCGGCCAAAATGGGAAAGAAGACGTAGCGGAGAAGAAGAAAGGAAGAAGAAAGGAAGAAAGAAAAGAAGAAGAAAGAAGGAAAAGGAAAGAAAAGAAGAAAAAGAAAAAGAAAGAGAAATTGTGTTTGTTTTTTTTTTTTTTTTTTAGTAAAAAAAAAATTATATTTTGAAAATCTAAGCTACGGTGAAACAAAAGATTAAAAATTTTTTTTTTAAAATTTAAAAAGAAAAAAAAAATTTTGAAATTTTTTTTTCATTGGCAAATTTTATTTTCGAGATTCAAAAGCAAAGATAACCAACAATCAACAACCGTTCTTGAATTTTTTAAATACTTATCTCTCCCGTGAACGTGACGTGGGTACGCCATGAAGGCACGGAATCTGGAGCTCTCCAGGTGACTTGACGCGGGCACGTCATGAGGGTAAGAGAGCTCTCTGACCATGAGCTTTCCATACGACTTGACGCGGGCGCGTCAAGTCGGAGAGATATCTATGAGTCATCAAAAACGAAAATTGAAGCCATAAATCAGTCAAATCCAAGGAAAAACATATTTAAACTAACAAATAAAATCAAACAAACAACTAAAAGAAATTGGGTTGCCTCCCAATGAGCGCCTTTCATTAATGTCTTTGGCTAGACATTATCATGTTTTGCTCATGGAGGATAAAATCGTGTGCCTCGTCTTAATGCTTCATCCTCTATATAGTCTTGATAGCCCTCGTAAATAGAGTAATCCTTGAGCTCACGAGTTAAGGTCTTCCCTGGACTAGTAAATGGCACCAAACAAGTCAACGATAAGTTGAATTCTCCATTCACTCCTCCCTCACTTGCATTTATTGGTTCAAGATATCTTGCCATCGCCACTCTTAATTTATTCCTGTCATGAAATTCAAAATTTTCTGGTATAATAAAATCAATTTCATTAACAGGAATTGAAGAATAAGAGTCAAGAGAATATTGATGAAGGAATGGAGGAGATGTCACCGCATTTGGAAATTGTTCACTGGATTCATTCACTTGAACGAGTTGATCCTGGAGTCTCATTTCTTGCACTTCAACTTCCTTTTCAACTGCATCTTTAAATCCGTTTTCTTGAAACTCTTGCAGTTCCATGTCATTTGACCGGACAATTGCACTCTCATCTTCCTCAAGGTTGATATTGGTTTGTGCAGGCAATTCTTCCATTTGAGAAGCCAATCGATTTATTCTGGATGTCAATAGACATAGTTGATCTGCCAGATAACTCATTGCATCCTTCATCATCTCATTCCTCATTTGTGTCTCCTGTTGGAATTGGTATGTATTAGTAGCTATTGATTCAACTATTTCTTCAAGAGACATACCTGACATAGATGACGATTCTTGAGACTCATACTGCTGAAAATTCATTGGCCCCGTTGTATAATTATAATTGGAGTTATCCCACCATCCTTGATCATACCCGTTTGGATTAGGGTTATACCACGTTTGAGACCAGGGTGAAAAATCTCCATAATTATTGAGTGGGACACTCATATTATCTTGATATTCGGGGCACATACCGGTTGAATGATCCCTGGCATAACAAATTTTACAGGTTGCAGTAGCCATTCTTTCTCTAATAGAGTTTAGTGCCTCTGCATATGCAAACTCAGGAAAAAAACAAGCCTCATTGCCTTCCCTGGAAACAAAATCCAGTCTATCACCAAAATATGGAGTGTTAGAAGCCATAAACTATATAAAAAAAAATAAGAGAAAAAATAAATAAAAAAAATAAAAACAAGATGAATTCAAAAAGAAACAAATTAATCTGGCACCAGTCCCCGGCAACGGCGCCAAAAATTGACAGGTTGTCAGCCTGTACAATAATAAAACCTGCTCAAACTAAAAGTAATTTCTGTAGATAGCGGTGAGCAGAGTCGAATCCACAGGGATTGGGAGTAATTGTTTCTTTTCAAATTCACAGTAACCAGGGGGTGTTTTTGTGCAGAGAGTGACAATCAAATAAATGCAAATAAAATCCAAGGAACTACATAGAAATTAAATAACAATTTACTAAAATCAGACGAGTGATAATTAAGGATCTAACCAAGGAATAACTTCAGCAATGGTTCACCTAATTGATCATTGAAGCAAAGGCAATTCCAATTATTTATCAATAAATAGGTTATAACTACCAAACAAGCGATGGCAGTCAACCCCTCATTACTGTGTCGGTGATCAAGGTACGCCCGTTAATCACTGCTCTAATTGAGAAATAATTCTAGGTACGCCCATAGAATTTAATTCTCCAATTGCCTTACGTATTAGAGGAGCCCTATTCTAACCAAATAACGCACTACCAGGGTTATTTTAGATTAGCCCGCGTATTCCCCTGACACAAATCTAATCATGCCAGTTGTCACTATTTTAGAGCAATTAAACAATTACGGATTTAATGCCCTAATTGACAATAGATTACCCAATCAATTAATTATTTGGATCAAAGACAATCAATTAATTAAATAACCATAAACATAGCAATCAAGAAATACGCGGATACCAATAAATAAAAGGAAAAGATTAAATTAAAACGATCTCACAATTTTTAGGCGAACCAGAACCTTCGTTCCTCCTTGACTAGAGCGGGGAAATTAGTTCATAATTGATGAACAAAATCCACACAAAATTGAAGAAATAACTGCGGCCATTGTACCTCAAAACTAGGAAAAACTCAATTCGTTTAATTGGTGAAAAGCTCCTGACATGCGCAGGGGGCAACCACAAAAGACGAAAGGAGAAAGTCAAAGAAAGCTAAAGGAACTCCATTGTTTTTCCTTGTCATCACCCAGGAGAGAACTGCTACTCAAAACTCAAAAGCTAAGAAAGGAAAAGTCAAAGCTACTCTAACTAAACTAGAAAATGGAAAAACTCAAAGAAAAGCCAGCTCCTAATGCCTATTCCTATCTAAAATTGCCATCCTCTGGCGGCGGCTCCCACCCGAGAGGAAGAAGCCTCTCCTGTGCGGCGCCCCCGCTCCCCTGCAATTTTCTATTCTTATATAGTAGTCTATCTCTTGCTTCCTTTCCATCGTTTGTGCGGCAGTTTCCTAATCCAAGCCCATCCATCCGCTGCCCTCTTCCGCAATTTTACCAAAATAGGCACAACGTCTTCTTTTTCAAAATGCCCTTGGGACAAACTCTATCATTTGGACCCTTTTTCTGCTAAATTGGCACCTGTTATTATATTTTCATTCTACTCCCTGAAATAAATACAAATTACGAAAAGTGAATAGAATCTAATAATTAGTCCACATCAAGTCAGGTAATAAGGAAAATTAATAATAAAATAAATGATAAAATTGCAACCTATCAGTTTTTAGTTCCCTCGCAGCTGAAGCGCGGCCAGTTTATTCGAGCAAAGAGGCTAATTTTTCCGAGAAAAGCGCAGGCGAGTCCAACGAAGGTTTCTGCATCTTCGGATGATAATGGAAGCCCTCCCAAATCCTTTGATTACGATCTCATCATTATTGGCGCTGGCGTCGGTGGTCATGGAGCTGCATTGCATGCCGTAAAAAAGGTTCCAAACATTAATTCCATGGATTATTTTTTTTTGCTTTTAAAATGTCGGATTTTATGTGTTTTTGTGCTTTTGCTTATTCCTTTTCCGTTGTATAGTGTTTTGAGCTAAAATTTCAACTGAGTGATTGCACAGACGTCGCAAGCTTTGAAATTTGAGCACATTAAAGTTGATTTTTTATTATTGCTGTATTTGTGGTGTCATTTAAGCTTAGGAACCAAGCCATAAATAAGTTATCTCATCTGTTGGCTTTGGCTTTTAGTGCAAAAGTTGCATGCTTTTCAGTTTATGCTGTACTATATTACTTGATCATTTGGAGTCTTGGAGCTCAAAATCAAGATTGCATTGGTTATCACTCGAGATGTTATATGCTCAAATTTCCCAGCTCTTGTTTAGTTGTTGCTTGGGATTTTCAAAATAACTTAAATTGTCAATTTTCTTTGTTTCTTTTTCATGTCTCTGCCATTGTCAATTTCCAATGGAATTGAACTTATTTCATCTTTTGATGACTTTAGTTTGAAGTTTTTAATTATAGTTTTGAATAATTTTCAACTAATTGTGGGAAAGGAGGTTAAAGTGGCAAAATTTGTTAGATTGGTTCGTAGATAACACTTTGGCCACAAATGCTGTTACGAAAGGTGTATGTTTACCAAAAAACCTATTATTTAGAAGAAAAAATCCCTAGATCTCTTTTCCTTCTTTGACCATATAGTTTTGGATTCATGGGTTGTTTAAATTTTAGCACAATGTCTTTGGCTAAAAACTTGGTGATTATCTTTGTGTAACATTTTATAGCCTTCTTTTTTTCTACTTGTTTCCATTTTGCATATGAACAATTTATTTTTGCTCCTGTTTATTGTTGTTAACTTTTGGGTTGAATTTTATAGGGGTAATGCTTCGTTTAGTACCAGTCAGTCTAAGCCCAAGCTTTGGCCTTTTAGCATAGTTCAGCTTTAGACAAGTAAGCTGTTTACACTTTATTTAAAAAAATATCTTAGTCAAATAGATGTGCTTGTATACTAATAATTAGTAGATGTCTCTGTTGATTATGTTTCTGTTAATTATGAGAAAATGATTAAGTTTCTATTAATTATCTTTTCTACTATTTAACTTGCGAACCATTTCTTTGTGTCCTTATTTGGCGTTAAATTAGATGGATACCGGGCTCTTCATGATGGAATTAGGTATTAAAATTATCGGCATATAATAAAGCAAATAATGGCCTTCTACTACTTTTAAGGTGCTGATTCTAACCTTTTTTTCTTTCACCTTTCGGTTTAATATAACCATCTCTATGAATGGAAATTTTTTTTTACAACAGTGTCTATATTGTGTATATAATAATGTAATGGAAAATTGTTCATTTGTAGTTATTGCATGTTTTATATTGTAATTGAAGATTGTTCGTTTATTCTTTGGCTACACTGGTGCAGTATGCCCCGACCTATGAATTGTACAAAATCCTTTGCCCCATACTTTTGCCTTCAGGGATAATTATATGGAAAAAACTTGGCTGCCATATAGGTAATTGCATAGATAGGCGCTAATGTTGATGTTCCTGTAAGTGAAAAAAGTTAGATTAAAATGGAAGTGACAATGATAAAAGAAAAAAAATCTATGATATATTTTTGGAGAATATGGTAATTGTTACTAATATTTAACTGTATGAAGTGGGTTTTTGCAGTACCACTCAAGAATGCCTCTGCCATTTGATTAACAAAACTACGTGTTTATTTATGTGGGAAGCAGAATCGGCCACCCTTGAAGCTTTATCAAGATCAAAGCCTTGAAGCGTATGACCCTGGATACTAGATTTTGCACTAACTGTAGCTATCTGATCTTTGCATTACCTGCTGTATATGTATGTCAGCTCTTGATGCATTATATCTCACGTGGATGGTGTTATCATAATATTTTTATTTGGTTTAAAATCTTGTGTAACTGGATGAGTTATTTTGTGCCAAGAGTTTGACCATCCCTTTTGCTACTGATGTATTGAGAGGATAGAAGTATGGCCTATATTAATAATCCTCCTCCTTTTTTGATCAAATGCAATTTATCCCACTAAGGTTGATATGTAAGCACAGTTTCTTTTCATTAGATTTCTTGAAGTTATATGCTAATGAAAACCTTTTTAGTTATTGTACTACAAAGTAATGCATTTTTCGGTCTTTCGGTTATTTTGAAGTGTATGATTCTAATAACAAGGAAAAGGCTTGATGCAATACTACACTGTGCATTTCTTTTTTCTTCTTTTTCTTATATTCCTTTTTGAGTTGGAACAGCTTTGATCTGTAATGAGAACCTCTGGAATGCAGTCTACTGGTCGTAAGTTTCATAAATGCAGGCTTTTACATTATCTCATGTACTTGTCTTTCCTTTTACGGGATTCTGGCTGTTGACATGCATCAAATGATCAAGGGTAGAATTGCATCGAGGCCTGTGAAACTTCCTTTTTTCTTTTTTTTTTTGTGTATTGAGTAGTTGACCATCCCCTATGCTATTGATGTGTTGAGAAGATACACCTGCATTAGGTAATCCTCCTCCGTTTTTGGTCAAATGCAGTTTATCTCACTACGGTTGATATGTGAGCACAATTCTTTTGCTTTCCGTAGATTTCTTGAAGTTACAAGCTAATGAAGCCATTTTGGTTATTGTACTACAAAGTAATGGGTCTTTCTTTCAGTCTTTGGGTTAATTTGATGCAATTACGAAAATAGTGGATTGGTTGTATCAGAGTCTAAAAATAAGGCTAAGCCTTGCTGCAATACTACACTGCTCTTTTTTTTTTTTTTTTTTTTTTTGAGCTACAAAGTCACAGATTTTGGTGTACATAAAAAATATAAGGCAGCATTACACAGTGTTATATTATTTTCAAACTAATGACATTGCCATTGCTGTCCAAATTAGTCAGCATACCAAAAATGACTGTCATTTACCAACCAGACTGAAATTGTGGCTCTCTTCATTGCTTAATAAAATTACAAAAAATAATCACAAACATTTGGATGCACCTTCACGTAACTTTTTATATTGAATATCTCAGTTTGAATAATTGAACATTTCTAGGCAAACTTGAAAATTACACCGCGCATCGCGTGGTGTTCCCCTCCTAGTCATGTACAAACTATCAAAAAATATGATACGCACGTCAGATTTTCTTTCTGTCTTCTATCTATTTCGCTTAACCAAGAAGTTACCAAATTGTACAACAAGAAGAAGACCGTTCTGGATCTTTATGAATCATTCAACTCATATTTCTGCACCCATTGACACAAATAGCTCTCTTCGCAGCCAATTCTCTTCGCCAGCAGAAGTATATAAGGGCACGGAAATGTCAGCCAACTTCTTGCTGCTCAATCGAGCCCTTTGAATTCTCACTTGCCTTGGAGCTTGTTCAATCTCATTAACTCATCCACATTTTCAAAATCAATAGCATTTGGAAATCCGAGTGTCTTCTTGGGGGTGCTATCTGCAAAATGCCATCGCTTTGCAATCAAAGTCTGCATTTTTGTTTAAGAAATCCAAATCAAAATCAACCAATGCTCAAGACATGTTGAAGAAACCACTCAAATTTTAAATTAATTCAATTCATAGAGATGTATAAAAGCTTACCGCTTCTCTTATCGATTTTGACACAAAAAACAGCCTCTTCAAATCATCATGTTCAACACCACACAATATCAAGATTAATTTCCTGATGTGACCATCCAAAAAAGCCCTCATCTTTCACCAGTAAAGCAAAACTTAATTAGTGACCGTAAATGCAAATGTCCCTAAGAAAGCGGCATAACATTTACTTCAACTCTTAAGCAATTAAAAAATTACTCCATAAAACCAAGCCAATAACTACCTTTCAGCATAATTAAAGTACAAACCGCGTATCCAAATATGATTTAACACAGAAAGCTTAAGAACAACGCTCAGTTAAAATCGAATCACACGTGAGAGGGACAGGAGTAGAGATGTTTTGGTCGGATTATCATTATACCATATCCAGGGCCTCTAAGCATATGACGGAATAGTAGTTGAAGTAATACTTCCTCAAACTTCGTGCGCAACTAAGATACTTAGAACATTTTTCGCACTTAAAAGCTTAAAAATATGATAGGTTAGGACATTTGCCAAGGAGATCTGTCTTTACATGTAGACTAGTGCAGAAAAGAAAGATTACTTCAGAGGAGCCTTCTAAGCTTTTTGGTCCGATCAAATTTTGATAAAGAAGTATGTCAAAAAAACTAAAGAGATTGACTTGGCCTCCGGTCGAGTTTGAAAGCATCCACTAGTTCAAACACTTAAAAATAAGCACTTAAAGTTTTCCTTTAATAATTTTGACTATCCTTATTTGGTTGGCAGATTAGTCCCCGAAGATGATGTATAAAATATGGATTAGGGGATACTTTGAATCAATTCAACTTACTACCAATTTGCACTATGGTATACTATTTTTTCCTTTTTTGATACTTTGCACGCTAATTTTTGTGTCACAACTTAGTCGCTGAATTTCAAAATTTTCAATCTTTAAATTAGTAGTTGTCCTCCGGTTTTTTACTTATTCATCAATATTTTGAAGTTAGACACTTGAGATCAATTATTGAGCATTAGTGATGGTTGTCTAAATATCACATGTTCAGTCGAAAATCAAAATCTGATCCAGGGATACGCAAAGCCAATTGCATGGTCATGTAATGTATACTCGTACGCATAAAATAGATAAATAATTAAATAAAATGTTTGCACATATAAATAGCATCCGTTTTTTTTTGGGTTCAAATAAATTGAGCAAATTCGGAAGTTGCAGTCTGTACACCCTATAAGCTTAAATCTTTTTTTTTTTTCTAAATTTCCGTATAAGCTTATGTCAATGCATATATAGTCTGTGGTTTTTACTTTTAAAAAAAAAAAAACATTTGTGGGCTTTTGAGAAAATTAACAGGTGACTTGTCTTAAAAGCAAAGGTATAAATTTATTCATAGTTTTTTATTGAATGAGGGAAAAGGCAAATAAAGCGATCACAGAGTGTACTCATATTTTTTTAATTGGGAATTTTCTCCCATCATCACATATCGCTTCTTCCATCATTCAATGATGGGAAAAACGGATAAAATGTCTTTTTACCGAAATCAAAACCCAAGAATTACCCATTTGCACATATCCATTTTATAGCTCATGCGCTTGACGTGGCATTAGTAAAAAAAAAAAAAAAAGGTACTAATATAAAAAGAGTAGGATTAATTTGTGACCAAGAAAATATGTCCCGATGGTTAAAAGTAGTAGATTGACAGTGGAACGAGAAGAATTCTACGCACGTACGCACTTCCAAAGATAGTTGAATTTTATCGATGTATTAAATATCAGAAAAAGGAGAGATTGCCCTGAATAAAAAGAAGTATAAACAAGAACATTTTTTTAATCAAATATCAACAATAATGTTAAAATCAAGGGATAATTTCACTAGCCTCCCTTGTACTGGTAATGATAGGGCAAAACCCACCGTGTAAGACTTAGTAGCAATTTTGTAAATGTTTGATAGCCATTTGACTTTATTGTTACCTTTTTTTTTCTTTTAAATAAAGGCAATAATAACTTTGGCTTCAAATTTTGCTTAGGATGAGTGTCATTCTTTTAAGAAAGTTATTATAGCTTTTTTTTTTTGTCCTTTGAGAATGGAGGTAAATGTAACTTTTCAAATGAAAGGGAAATTAGGTGAAATTGTCAGAAATTTCTAGAGAGGTTTCTGAAATTATCCCTTATTAAATCAAGAAAGAAACTGGAATAATTGCGACAGATATTGCAGTACAAATTGTGAGCTCATCGGAAAGGTTAAAACCTTGGCGAAATAATCAAGTCCATGCGGTTGAAGGTACATATATTTCTATTATATGCAATGACTCAAAAATTGGAGCATCCAAAAACTACTAGAGATAAAATGTTCAAAACTTTTTCCACTTTTTATGGCCCTTTTTTTTTAATTTTTACTTAACATATGAAAATTTAATTACAAATAGCAAAGTTTAAATTTTCAAGAGGCAAGCTATTGTAAATTCTCAAGGACTTAAGAGTTAAATTTTACTTAGGCTTGAGATTATGCTGTCCAACATTTAAATAATTTCATTGTTACAAATATGATCAATTGTGGGAACATATTCTGACCAAAGTATGTAAAATGAACACCAATACGAGGCATAACATATCTTGGAAAAAGTCAACAAGAAATAAGTTCTACATTGAATAAAAACCAATATGATATTGCTAGACTCGAATCCTATAAACGGGAGGAGCAAAAACAGGTTCTTTTGTGATAGAAGATGCTTGAAAAAAAGGGGACTGGAACAAGTAGTTAAGTGGGCATGGGAGGAGCAACAAACAGGCTCTAATATGTATAAAGTGCATAGGAAGATAGCAAACTGTAGGATAGCTATGCTGAAGTGGAGAAAAAACTTCCAAGGCAATGCTAGAAAGAAAATTGAAAGCCTTAAAAAACTTTTGGGCGAACTCCAAAACATTGAGTGTGAGGACAAACATGAAAGAAAAAAGGCTCTCAAAATGCAACTCAAGGAAGCTTATGATGAAGAGAAGCTCTTCTGGAGCCAAAAATCTAGAGTTCAATGGCTAAAGGAGGGGGATAGGAACACTCACTTCTTCCACTCGAGTGTTAAGGGTCGAAGGAAGAGGAACAGGATGCAAAAGATACAAAGGGAGGACAACTCTTGGACTACTTCAGATGAGGAAATTGGAGAAGAAGTTGTGAAGCAATTTAAAGACCTTTTCAGTAGTAAGGGAGTGAATCACTCGGATATGGTTCTAGAGGCAATATCACAGACCACAAGAACACAGAACTCACCCAGCCTGTTAGGGAGAAAGAAATCACAGAAGCACTCTTTTCCATGAACTCAACCAAAGCCCCTGGACCAGATGAATGACACCAATTTTCTTTCACAAAGTTTGGCACATCCTCAAACAAGATGCCATCCGAGCCATTAAGAGTTTCTTCCATTCTGGTCAAATGTTGAAGGCAATGAACCACACGATCGTATCCCTCATCCCCAAAGTAGATAACCCCACTGAGGTTAAACAGTTCAAGCCTATAAGCCTTTGCAATGTGCTTTACAAAATCATTTCCAAAATTTTATCAAACAGGCTGAAAAAAGTTTTGGAAAAATGCACAAGTAAAAACCAGGCAGCTTTTGTTCCTGGAAGACAAATTTTAGATAACGTAATTATCTCTCATAAGTACTTACATTTCCTCAAAAATAAAAGGCAGGGTCCTCAAGGTTTTATGGCTTTAAAGTTAGATATGTCGAAAACTTATGACAGAGTGGAGTGGGGATATCTGGAAGCAATCATGACAAAAATGGGATTTTGTGATACATGGATCAACTGGATAATGGAGTGCATTACGACAGCTTCTTTTTCTTTTAACATAAATGGGGAACCTAAAGGTTATGTGATACCCTCAAGAGGAATTAGACAAGGTGATCCATTATCACCTTATCTATTCCTACTCATTTCAGAAGGCTTTTCAAATTTGCTGGCTCAAGCAGAGAGGAACCAAAGACTGACAGGGATGAAGATCAGCAGACATGGACCATCAATAACTCACCTCTTCTTTGCAGACGACTCTTTGATTTTTTGTAAAGCGGACAAAACCCAGGCTGAAGAAGTGATGGGAATTCTAAAGATGTATGAAAGAGGCTCAGGACAGATGATCAACATGGATAAGTCATCAGTTTTATTTAGCAAGAATGTGGAGCAAGCCAAACAAGGAGAGATTTGCAGCAGACTAGGAAAAATAAAGGTGATGAAGCAAGGAAAGTACTTGGGGCTACCGATGGTTATCACAAAAAGTAAAGACCAAATATTTGGCTTCATTAGAGATAAATGCCAGAAGACGGTCTCTAACTGGTGCAACAAACAGTTAAGTCAAGCAGGGAAAGAGATCTTGCTGAAAGCCATAACCATGGCAATGCCAACTTATGTCATGTCGTGTTTTAAACTCCCAGTTAAGTTATGCAAAGAAATCAGTGCCTTGATGGCAAGATTTTGGTGGGGAGAAGACAATGGGAAAAGGAAAATTCATTGGTGCTCCTGGAAAAAGATAACAACTGAAAAGCACATTGGTGGATTAGGCTTCAAAGACCTCCAAGGTTTTAACAAAGCTCTCTGGGAAAACAGATTTGGAGACTCCTCACAAGCCCAAATCGACTGATGAGTAAAGTGATGAAAGCTAGATACTATCCTACGGCATCACCATTGAGCTGTGAAGTAAAGTGCAACTCATCCTGGATATGGAAAAGTTTGATGGGGGCAAGAGAGGATGTGCAGAGAGGAGCAAGGAAGAAAATTGGAAATGGGAAGAGTATTAGAATTTGGGAGGATGCATGGCTACAGGAGGGCAAGGATGGTAAATTACAGTCCCCTAAACCGCCAGGTTCCAAGATCAGTAGAGCAAGTGAATTGATATCCAATTTTAGATGGAACTCAGTACTCATTTTTAGGACCTTTACCCAATAGGAAGCAAGGACAAAACTCAAAATGCCTTTAAGCATAATAGGCCGGCCTGACACTTACTTTTGGAGCCATTAGCAACAATGGACATTACACAGTCAGTTCAGCCTATAAAGTAATGACAGGAGAGAATAGGCAATTGACAGCACAAGTGCAGTTAATAGGAGAAACAAGCTGGGCAGGTGGAAGTGATAGAGTGTGGAAACAGCTATGGAAAATAAAGATTAAGCACAAGCAAAAGTTGTTTCTATGGAACAGCTTACACCAAACATTACAAGGAAGGGAAGCGATTTTTAGAAGAACAGGGAAAGGTAACCTGATATGCAAAACGTGCGGAGAAAATAGTGAGACAATAGAACACATTTTCTTCCACTGCAGCAAGGCAAGATTGATATGGCAAGTGGCTCCATTACAGTGGGATGGACTTAAGGAATATACAGATGACTTTAGGAGGTGGTGGAGTATGCTAATGGATGTGAAGATCCGAAAGTATGGCATGGAGCATATAGCATTAACAGTGGAAATTCTTTGGCAGGTTTGGAAAGCCAAGAACAAAGTAGAGTTTGGAGACAAAGTCAAGCATCCAATGGCAGTAATTAGAAAAGTAGTAAAAGATTGAGAGAAATACCAACAATCCCAACGGATAGAGCAGCAGCTGAGCATCTCAGAAACAGATATAGCAGAAGTACAAGAGGAAATGGTGGAGGAAAGTGACAACATGCTGATCATTTCAATAGAAGTGGGGCAACATATTGATGGTCAGAATATGGGCATTGGCATCACAGCACAAAACACACAAAGCCAGATATGTGCAGCTTGGGTTTTGAAGGAGAGAAGCATTGGATCAGTTACGTTGGATCATGCTCTCAGGTGTTACAACTGATAAAAAGTCAAGCTTCAAGAGACATATGTCTAGCAGCCCACCTAGAGGACATAAGAGACATAAGCTCAATGTTTAGGAGATGCTCATTTGATAGTCTACCTGTTGAAGGTAATAGAATCAGTAATAGATTAAGCAAGATAGCAATGCACGTTCACTTTGATGAGGAGTTTCTAGACCCTCGGTGTCTTAGTACACATTTGTAAAATCCAAGTTTGAACCCTTGCTCATATATTGTACTACCATTTTATTAGAAATAAAATTTCTATCGTTTCTGAAAAAAAAAAAGAATAAAAACCAATATTTACCCCGTTAACTACTTGGGCCCTCCCGACCTAGTCTACCCCGTGTTACCAAAAACAGATAAATTAGCTAATGGCCCCAAAATTCTCCGAGATGGAATTTTTAACACAAAAAGTGGGCCTGCAAAATTCGGAAGAACGGAACCGCTGGACTGGGTCCAGGGTCAAAGTAGGAACTACGCAGTCCCTATTTTACTTTCAAAATTTGTTATATATTTTAATTTAGACAAGTACCCTATTCCACCGCAACTTTTGTTTCTAACCTTTAGTACTAATCTTCTCATTTTTCTCACTTTCACCCAATAAATGCTCAAATATTAAATTTTGAATGTTAATTGCACTTGATTTGCACATTGGTCTACATAGCTAGTATATACAGTAATATTAAATCTTGCTCAGTGGGTAATTGGCAATTACCTTCGTAAGCTACTGCCTATATATTTTTTTCAATCATTTTGGTGGGATAAAACCATAGTTAAAAAATCCTATCTGGCATGTTTTAAGGAATATATTTATGAAAGATTCCACCATATAAGTATTTTTTTTATTAAAATTCTACCATAGAAACTTGTGTAGGCTTGATCTAACGCTTCATTTATAGACCATTTAGTACATGCAATAGTCATATGGGTATACGAGAATGTAAGAAGGATGAATTAATCCAAGCATAATTTTACAAGCGAAGAAGTTTTATGTTTTTTTCTTAGCAAGCTTGATGAGATTTTAATTCTTTTATCTGAAATACATGTACTATAATATTAGGACCCAAAAAAAAAAGCAAATACATGTAATATTGACGAGTATTAAGGGTCAAATTATCGAATTTGAATATTTCAATTCTATTACAAATCTTCATTAACACCAAAATTTTCAAGGCAAGTTAGAAATAAGTAAGTCCCTCTTTGTAGGTGGTTTACTTTCTCTCTCTAAGCAGGGAGCCAAAATCACCTCTAGTGGGTGTTTTGTACTGGTTTTCAAATTTTCAAATTTCCCGTACTTTTTCGAAAACAAACAAAAAACCAAAACAAAATTCTTCGATCCTCTTTGCCTGTTAAATCAATAGTGAATTCAATGGAGTAATAACGCGTTAGTATGATGCTGTTTTCCTTTTTGTTTGGTGTCCTTTGTTTGCACGTCAGGTTTTTCCATGGTAGGATGATTGAAGATGGCGGTATAGAAGATCTTCTATCTCACGAGCTCCGATCTTCTAGCTTATGATCTCTAGTTCCTTTTGAGTTGTCTTTCCAGGTTTTATAGATCTAATTCTTCATTCCAGATCCTGCTATTTGGTTCCTGATTCCATTTTCCATTTCTAGTAAGCTAGCTACTAGGCGTAAGTCATTTTTCTGTTTTCTCTCTGTTTTGTTGGTAACACTTTGCTTTCATAGTTTTCTGGCTCGTTTTGGATAGGCTACTGGTATTGACCTTCATTGTGTCTGTGTTGATTGGGGAATACTCCTGGTACTGGTTAGGATGACTGAGGAATTAGAGGAAGTGTTGAGGAAATTTGCTCTGACTGAAGAAGAGGGGAGTGGAATTGGATTGATCAGATCTGTTCCAGGGTGTGGCTGAATGTCAGATGAGTATTATTGGGAAAGTGGTGGTGGAAAAGTCTGCAAACATATCTGGTATTAGAAGTTTTACGAATAATATGTGGCCTTTTGCAAGGAAGTTGAAAGTAGTGGAGATTGGGGTTAATATGTTTCAATTTATATTTAATAACACTCAGGATATGGAGAGGGTACTAAGAGGGAAACCATGGATATATGATAACTTGCCCTTAGTAGTATTACCATGGAAGGAGGGGTTAGAACAGAGTGATGTAGCTTTTAATAGGACTTGGATTTGGGTTCAATTATGGAATTTACCTATCCACCGGATTACTAAGGAAATTGGTAGGAAGATTGAGGGGGTTTTCAATTCTGTGAAGGAAGTTATAATTCTGAATAAGAGGGAAGGAGGGGAAACATTTAAAGATTCTGGTGGAAATGGAGTTATCTAAACCACTGCTGAGGGAACTACAGTGAAGCTAGGTGGTAGTGCTAGATGGATAGAGTTTAGATATGAGAAATGTCCTGATTTCTACTATTGTTGTGGGATTATGGGGCATAGTGAGAGAAGCTACAGGGTGAAAGGCATTAATATTACCAAGGAAGCTCAGTATGGCGCCTGGTTAAGAGCAAGTAATGCTAGGAGCCAAACCAGAAGACACAATACTTCAAGTAATCTGGATAGTAATGGTGGGGATGGCTCTCAGCTAACTAGGGATTAGGGAGAGAAGGAGCAGGACCAATTATTGTTACCTTGGAAGCTGGTTGAGGTTAGTGTTGATACAGTAGTGCAGGAGACTGTGAAGGAAGAAGTTAAGGACAGGCATCAAAGTAGTCTGATGGAAGGCCCTAAGAAGGAGAGTTCTTTGCAGTCTAGTTGTAAAAAGAAGGGGGATGAACTGAAGGGAAGAACTAATGTTAGTAAAGCACTAAGTTTCAGTGCTTTTGGGTTATTTAGGGAGATAGTTAGAAGAAGGAATTGAGTGAAAAGGAATACTTTGATTCAATGTGGATTGATGGATAAACTACAGAAAATAAGGGAAGTGAAAGTGAAGGGAAAAGAATAGGTCCTGTTAATAAAAAACAGGATCAAATCAATAGTTCAGGGATGAGAGCTGGGAAGTACAAAGGGAATAGAGGTTGGAAGAGACTAATTCGTGAGGTGAGTAAAAGAGTACCTCTGAGTGACAAAAATGAGGTTATGGACATTGACATTAAGGGGGGAAAAAGAAAACTGAATGAGAAAGCTGATAAAGAGAATGAATAAGGGGGGAAGGGAAGGAATGCCAGAAAAAAAAAAGCAAAACTGAAGGAAGTGGAGCAGGTCTGGAACATACAGCTAAGGTGGTGGAGTCCTACCTTAATGGGGCTCCCAAGCCCCAATGAGAGCTCTGGTGTGGAACTGTCGAGGTGTTGGGAGCTTCTTGACAGTTCCCCAGTTAAAGGAGAGTGTCAAACTCCATTCCCCTGAGGTGATCTTTTTGTCTGAAACAAAAAACAGAAAAGATGTTATGAATAAAGTAAGACTAAAGTTGAGGTATGATAGATTGTTTGTGGTTGATCCAGTTGGAAAAGCTGGTGGATTGCCAGTTATGTGAAGGAATGAGCTACAAGTCTATAAAGTGCTATATACTGATTTCACTATCAAGCTATTGCTGGAAAGGAGTGGTGCTAGAGCTAGATGGTGGCTAATATGTGTGTATGCCAGTAGTGAGGATCAGATTAGGGAAAAACAGTGGAAGACTATAGAAGATAGGAAAAGCCTGTAGGGCTAGTAGTGGGTGTTGGCAGGTGATATGAATGATATACTGTCTAATGATGAGAAGTGGGGAGGTAGTAGAAGGCCAGAAAGGAGTTTTCAAACATTCAGGGACTTTGTAAACAATAACAAACTTATTGACATTGGTTTTGAAGGAATTCCATGGACATGGTCTAATAATTGGGAAGAGGAAAAGAAAATTAAGGAAAGATTGGATAGAGTTTTATGTAGTAGACACTGGAGGAGAGAAAATGGGAAGGCTAAATGCCTGTATATCGAGAATGATGCCTCTGACCATGCTATACTGTTGTTTGATACTGATTCAAAGGGTGGGAAGTGGAAGAGGAGGTTTTCCTTTGACAGGAACTAGGTACAATATAAGGAAGTAGGGGAGATCATCAGTAGAGAATGGGGTAAACAACAGGAAGGATCAAGATTTTTTAAGCTACACCAAAAAATAAAAAGATGTAGAGTGACTCTTTTGAACTGGCATAGGCAAAGAGATACTAATGCAAAAAAGGAGATTAGGGAGCTAAAACAGAGACTTGCTGAGGTTCAGGGGGATGGGTATGCAAATAAGAATAGAAAGGTGAGAGTGCATAAGAAGGAACTAAAGGAGGCCTATAAGAGAGAGGAGGTGTATTGGGGGCAGAAAGCTAGAGTTAGGTGGTTGAAGGAAGGGGATAAGAATACTAATTACTTTCATGCTAGTGTTGTAGAGAGGAGAAGAAGAAATAATATCTCAAGTCTTAAGAAAGGTGATGGAACTTGGTGTGAGTCTGAACATGAAATTGAAAATGAAATAAATGGGTATTTTCAGGATCTCTTCACTTCCAGTAATCCTCAGCAGATTGAATCAATATTGTATGATGTTCCCCTAGTTATCACAGACCAAATGAATGAGATGCTGGTTAGACCTGTTTCAGAAATGAAAATCAGAAAAGCTGTCTTCTCTCTGCAACCAAATAAAGCCCCGGGGCCTAATGGTATGACTCCTGTATTTTTCCAACAATTCTGGAATGTGATAAGTGCCATTTCCAGCTTCTTTCATTCTGGCTAGTTATTTAAGCCTATCAATGAAACTATCATTACTCTTATACCTAAAGTTGTTTCCCCGGTCTTAGTGTCACAGTTTAGACCAATTAGTCTATGTAATGTAGTCTACAGGATCATATCTAAAATCTTGGTCAACAGACTGAAACCTCTTCTCAAACTATGTATAAGCCAAAACCAATATACTTTTGTTCTAGGAAGACAAATCATTGATAATGTTGTTATTGCTCATGAATTCATTCATTGCTTAAATAATAGGAGAAGTGGATCAAATACTTTCATGGCTTTAAAACTAGATATGTCCAAATCTTATGATAGAGTTGAGTGGCTTTTTATGCAAAAAATTATGCAAAAAATGGGATTTTGTCAAAAATAGACAGATTGGATTCTAAAGTCTATGTATTCTGTTGTTTACTCCTTTAACTTGAATGGGGAGAAAAGGGCTTAGTTACACCTACAAGAGGGATTAGGCGGGGAGATCCATTATCTCCATACATATTTTTGCTAATTTCTGAGGGTCTATCCAGTTTATTTAAGAGTGCTATATCTAATTTGGAAATATCTGGTCTAAAGATTGCACAACATAGTCCAGCTTTGTCTCACCTCTTTTTTGCAGATGATACATTGATTTTCTGTATAGCTAACAAGGAAGAAGGTGAGAAGGTGATGCAGTTGTTGAAAAGGTATGGTGATGCCTCAGGACAAGTCATAAATGCTGAAAAATCATCTGTGTTTTTTAGTAAGAACACAAGGAAGGAACGGAAGGCAAAAATTTTGGACATCCTGGGAGGCATGAAGGAAGCTAAGTAGAGCAAATATCTGGGGCTTCCATTGGTTATAGGGAGATCAAAAAGACAGATTTTCAACAGGGAGAGGGTCATCAACAGAATGTGTGGATGGAAGGAAAGGCTACTGAGCAATGCTGGTAAGGAAGTCCTTAAAATCTGTGATCCTAGCTTTGCCTGCTTATGCTATGAGTTGCTGGAAACTTCCAAAGGGATTATGTGTGGATATGTGTAAAGAGATGGCAAAGTTTTGGTGGGGGGATAGTGGAGAGAATAGGAAAATTCATTGGGTAGAATGAAGGAAGTTATCTGAGGTTAAAGGGAAGGGAGGGCTGAGTTTTAGAGATCTCTAGCAGGTGTTGTCCTGTTTGACATCTTTGTGCTTAGCAAGGATTTTAGTTTTTGTGTCTTCTCCTTTGTTAAAAGGGGAGGGAATAATGTGTCTCACCAGTTGGCAAAGTTTGCCTTAAATTCCATTTCTGAGATAGCTTGGATGGAGTCATTTCCAAGTTGGCTAATCAGTTTTGCCAAAAATGATGTAGGAGCCTTTGCTCCAAAGTTGTAAACTTTCGTTTCCAGTAATGAAGTCTCCTATCGTTTGGTAAAAAAAAAGAAAAGTTAGAAATAGGTCCCTTCCCATTGTTAACAAGTAAAAGAGAAGAACTTCAATTATTATTTGAAAGTTGAAACCATTGATCTCTCAGCAGTTAAATCTCAATCTTTGTGCTTGTTCATGGCCTCAATCTGAGAAGCATTTGAACATGAAAGTCCAATAGCTTGCCAACTTCTTGTTGCTGATATGTTGAAAACTGTCAAAACCCCAACGACTTGAATGAACATAGATAGTCCTGAATTGTTTTCCAGTTGCTTACGAGCTTAGTTTTCTCCTGGATTTGGCATTTCTCCTTAGAAGATTGCATATATATATTCACACCTCCAGTAAGGTCATATGATCAAACTCAACCATCCTTAGGACAATTGGAAAGATAATTGGTCACGGACCAGATTATTCTTTTCTAGCAGAAGGAATTTTATCAGCTACTGGATCCTTAATGGTCTCAACTTCCTTCCCAGGATTAGTTCCAAGGATATCAATAGATTCAAGAACCCCTGCAACTATAATCAACTGATCAGTTGATGTTTCCTTGTCCCGACTTCACATTCTTAGGATATGAATCATTTTTTCTCCCTGTCCCTGACTGCCATCTTCCTTCAAAGGCTATGACTCTTCATCTTTTGTTGGCATCTGAATTGGCAAATTACTGTCATCATCCTTGAGGTATATGGTAGGATCCCAATGCATTCCCTTAATAATAATAATTGGTTTATCATCTTACATTTCTTTCATAACTACATCACATGAATTCAGGGGGTACATCTATGAATAAAGTGTTTGCAATGCAGGATAAATCAAACATCTTGTTCAAAATTGGATTTGGGGTAGGGACGGTCATCAGGCGGACCGTCCCTGAGCAGTTCTCTCACAAAAGGAAATGAGAGGACTGCAACAGGCCACGTATAATGGGGGCAACAGCAAAGGAAAATGACGTTGTTTTAGTAAGTGAATAGGGAAAAAAAAAATTTCAGGGGATAACGGGCTCCGTTAAAATACCTTAGCTATCCGTTCCAAAAATTCCCGCTCAAATTAATGAGGCATGACTCTTCATCTGAAATCTTCAAATGAAATAGAATTTTGGTCTCCCTCCAAAAATATATCTTGTGAACATTCATTCACAATTCCAGAGTATCAGCAAAATAATATCCCTACCTCAAATTGGAAAGTTTAAGATGAGAAGTTTTTGGAGAAAGTGTTGCAAAAATATACTGAGGGGACACAAGAAGTAACTGTTGTGGGACAAAAATTTTTCATAATGGCTGCCAAAAGACGAAAGTTGGTGAGATCTGAAGCAGAGATAGACTCAATTGAATTGGACTAAACCCAAAGGTAAGAATATTGCAAACTCATTGCACTATTTGACTTGTTTTGCGATAGCAGGGGGATGAATTTACTTGCATGATTTTGTTTGTACAACTTGTTTAAGACAGTGTGACATGAATAATGAAATTGAAACTCTGGCAAAAACTCCTAAACAAGGAAATCATATGGGTAGCACAAGTTAGATACATTGAAAGCCAACTTAAAGAACGTATACACAGGGAACTTATGCATGCCAAGTGTTTGTAAATTTGACTCAATAGACGAATTAAACGACTTAGGATGTTTATAGGTATATAAAATAACAGGGAGAGTGTGAAGTAGGGGTGGGCGTGGGTCGGATACCCGCCCCATTCACCATTTGGCTGACCCGACCCGCACCTTGCGGGTTAGTCATTTTCTGACCCTTACCCACCCCGAATATCAGCGGGTACCCGCTGAGATAGGGTCGGATTAGTGGGTACCCGTCCTGCCCCGTTTATCATTTAATTTTAAAAAAAATGATTTATATCAATTTAATTTTATATTTTACACATTCATCTAAAATTTAATAATTTTTTTTCTAAAAAAAGGTTTCCCACCAAGAAACAAGCATATGAAGAGAATATAAGATAAAAGAAAAAAATTAAAAGAATTCAAAATCAATAAAAGTTTGAAATAAGTAGCACAATTTTTAATATATATGTTCCACATTAATTAAACTTTTTTCTATAAAATATAAGATCATGGCCTTTACAAATGAATCTTGTAAATAAACTATAGTCTCTCATATTTGTAATGCAATTTGTTCAATAAAATTACTTATTTAGTTCTAACTTATTATTTTATAGTGTGTGTATAAAAATAAAAATAAAAAATATATATATGCGGGGCGGATCGGGTACCCGCGGATTTTTAATTATGTGACCCTAACCCTCCCCGCATCTTAGCGGATACCTGACCCTCTTTTGACCCAATCAAATAATAAAAATCGGATATCCTAATTTTCGGATTGGATGGAATATGACGGGTTTTCGGATTAGCGGATAATTTTGCCCACCCCTAGTGTGAAGGTAATTATTACTTGCTTTTTTTTTTATTCTTGTTGCAGGATAGTAGTGACACCGTATAGTTTAAACTATATTACCGACTGTGTATGGGCGCTTACACCATAGTAGATTGACACATACAAAGATAAAAGATAAGTAAAGTGAGTTATTGTAAATTACACGAATGAAATAGGGAATACAACACTGCAATGCCTGACTCACAATGTGTACATTTATGACTATAAACCGTAACTGTCATCTAACAACATGTATATTATCGGAAACCTATTGTGCACAATTATGACACTATGCGACCATCACTCACATATATGCTTTTGTCATAGGTTTCAGTATCCGAAAAGTCTACCTAAACAAGGATTAGGATGGCTTGACAACATCAAGAAGGTACACTTGTCGCAAGGTATCCCATAACATGATTACATGATATTTGCCTACTCGTAATTACTTTTAAAGTATGATGTAACTTGTTGCAAGGTATAAATTTTACTACTTGTAATTGCTTTTAAAGTATGGCATAACTTTTGATAACTTATAAGATTTTACCTAGACAAAGTATATGATGTACACCGTGTTTATTGGAACGTACAACATATTAGTCATTAATAACATTTATATCAGATGTTTTTACTAGATGGTTATTTGTTCCAATCGTCTATGAAATTGACCATTAGTGCTTATGAGAGTGCATTAAATTAGATAGATAGTTTATTTCAATGAACGGCAAGTACATAAATACTTAGTGAATGTACAATCTAATTGAAGTAATGTACACCATATAACCGACCAAATACAAAGTGTACAAATTATTGAATATGCGGTTAGTTGTCCACATGCATATTGCAATTAGCGTTGCAGCCACAACTTGTACTGATTTTTAGGAAATGTTTTTTACTTGTATGAGTAGTACTGGTTTGTCTGTAAACATCTTATACTGTGTGTGAGGACCTCAAAAATTTCATTATCCTCTGGAAAATTAAATCAAAATATTATTGAAAAGATTAAAATTATCCAATAATATGTATTTATATTTAAATAATATTGTTTTCAATCATTCAAATGTTACATTTCAATTTATTTGAATTTTTAAGATTTAATTGACGGTTCGCGTTCGGCAAAGCCCTAAGTTGAATTTTCGCGCACCGACGCGCGAATTAGTCCTAAGTTGAAATGTAGTATATGTAGAGGCTATAAAAAGGTATAATTAAGTTGGAGAAATGTTAGATGAGGAATGTGAGGACTCGCAGTTTATTTTTTTTAAATTCCCATTCTGAGGTTATTTAATTAGTTAATTGTTCAATTATTTCGAATGTTATTTTCTAGCCCTATTGGACCCAATTCTATAGCATTATAGCTCATGCGTAATTTTAAGGCAATTAGTTCGCAATTCAAGTCTTGAAAGTTGTTAAGTGTGAATAGTGCCCGTAGGCTCAGGAATAGTAACTGACTTGAGAGTTCATGAGCCCGAATAATGGGAGATTTATACCCTAGTCTTAAAATAGGTATTTTTATGCCTAAATATCCATGTATTAGTTAGAAATGCCATCGTTATAAGAATTTCTCAAAAATTTCACCTTGTCGCGCATAAGTGGGAAATACGCGTTTTACGCGCGCGATTTATTTGAAGGACTTTAGAACCTTATTTTGAGGTCATTAAGAGTGAATGATAATTACATGAATATATGTGCATTAGAGGTTTAGTGCACAGTTAAAACAAACCTCAGAGGAAACGGGCGCGAAACGCGCGCGCTGTAACATCCCGAATATTAGGAGGTTGTTTGTGAAGAAAATATTAAAGTGTATTTCTTTGGGTTGATTTAAAACCTTATTTTGGTTTAAAAGACTAGAAACCCTAATATTGTAGCCAAAAACCCTAGTTTACTTGTGACTAACCGGTTTTCCTAAATGTCTCATATTTTAATTGAAACCCTAATTTTAATTACTGGAATTGGAAAATTCCTCACGTTTTCTTAAAAATTTCTTTTTATTTGAAGATTATCATTTATTAAAGCCCTACTATCCAATTATTCCATGATAAGTGTAATTAAACCTAGAAAATAAGGTTTTACGCTTTGGTTTCAAGTTTGGAGTAAAATTAGGGTTTTCGCGATTTTTCGCCGGATGAATTTTCGGTACAGAGTAAGGATTAAATTTGGAGATTAAAAGTGACTTTTAAGTGAAAAATAATATGTGAGTAGTAGCAGTAATATAAGGTTAGTGAATGGGAAGTAAAAACCCTAGTACGTGAGTTTTTAAGAAAAACGGCGCGAACCGGCGGGTCCCGCGCACTACCGTTTGAACGCACCACTGGACCACCACTTTCTTGCACCACAAGCTTATTGATATTTGAGCCAAAATATCTTCTTATATTACAGCTAAGGGGACCGAAATTTGTGGCTTATAAGTAAGGGGAAGAAAGAGAAAAATTAGTGGCTAAGAATTGTCCAAGTGTTAGCAAAATTGTGGTCTTAATTAACTCTAACCTTCTTACTCCTTATAAGACAAAAATCAGCTTCATTTCTCTTCATTTTCTGCTGCCAAGAGCCGAGAGAGAGAGAGAGTAAGAATAAGAGAGGAAAAACAAAACTCTTCTCCATTTCTTCTTCAATCCACCAACAAAGTGAGAAATCAAACAAAAGAAACCGATTAATCTTGTCTTTGAGTGGTTAGTTAGTGTTTGGTGGTGAAAGTTTGGAAAAGGAAAGCTTGGGGCTGCTTTTAGAGACTTCTAACCAAGGTAAGAGAACTCATCTCTCTAAGTTTTGCTTTTGATTTTGTTAAATTAAGTTAGTAGTTTGATTATAGTGGTGGAATCATGGATGATTAGCATGATTTAGAGGTTTTCCCCAATTTATTTGATGAACTAGGGGTTCTGATTTTCTGCTCAATGTGATGTATGATGTGTAAATGTTGCAATTAAGGTTATATAAGGTTGTTTAGTGGTGATTAGAACCAGAAATTTGAGGAAATTACACTTAGAGCTAAAAATTCCAGATTTCTGGAAAATTTCCCAAGCATTCTGTCCGAAATTGTACCTATATGTTAGAGGCCGAATTGGCCTTTGGTCAAAGAAGGAAAGTTGTAGAGAATGGCATTTTATAGGTGCCTGTAAAATTTCAGCTCAATCGGAGCAACGGAGGTCATGAAAAGTCCAAAATACCCTTGCTGTTTTAAGAATTTCCCAGCAGTCCGTTTCTTCAGTTCAGTCCAGTTTATCACGATTTTTGATCAGGATCCATTCTGATTTAGCTCTGGGCCAAAACATAAAAGTTGTAGTGTTCTGAAGTAGCTTTAAAATGCCTCAAAGAAAACCTGATTCGGACTTGTGTACACTGAGTTAGGTCCGCTACAGCATAATGCGTTTAAACAGCCGATGAATTGGTTTCTGGTTTAGTAGTCTGAGATTTTTACTAAGTTACATTAGGAAATGGACTAAGTGACCTTCATAAATGTTGTAGCTTTGTGTCTTAGCTTCGAAATGGCACAGGTTTCGTATTAATCCGATAAGTGTAGCCTTGGATAAGTTATTTCCGCTTGTATACGTCAAATCTGTCTTGTGCCACATTGAATTTCTGCACTTGTACTTGATGCGGTTCTTGTTGTTATGATATTGTGAGCCTATGGAACGGCTCTTGACATAAATTGCTGATATGTATGTTGTTGGGCTGTTGTTGAAGAAAAATAATGAAGCCTAAATGGCTGGAAAATTAGGTAAACACAAAGGGCATGCTGCCCAAATTTACGCTCGAGGACTATATAAATACACTTGCGACTTGGGTCGAGTTGATATGAATAGTACTTGAACCATCTAGGGTACTTGAGTCTTCTTGTTCGAGGTATATAAGTAAGGACTTGGCCGAACTTGTACCCTTGAGAAATGAAATAATGATTGCTCAAAGTACGTTTTCCCTTGTACTTTCGACTCGCATGACCATTTCAAGTATAAATGTTACAAAGTTTTATCATTTAAAAAGTGATAGAGTATCTCACGAGTATTCTCCAAGTGAATTTCAATTTCTTGATTCTTATTGAACGAAACGTCTAAGTTTCGAACTCTAGTCATGTTTCAAAGTTCTCAAATTGAGTTTTATCGCAGATTTGGACTCCGAACTCGGAGTATAACCTGAAAGTGACCAGTAGCACTATATCTTTTGGGTGAGTGCTTTCAAATACCGAATTGCACTAGATACTTGAACTTGATACATGACTAATATGAGTACATGTTATATACGTGAATTGATAGGGCAAGAGTGTACTTTATCGCACTTGCCCTTACGTGATATACTTGTTTATTGTTGCAATTGACTTGATATACTTGTTTATGATGCGCGCACTTCCTGGAATTCCAGAAACCCTGTGGCGAGTTACTCTAGTCGAGCCGGCAAGGGCTTGGTCGATTGGGTAACGAACCCTGGGTCTCTTGTATTGTCGAGTGGAGTGATATCTCCTCGACTAATCGGTATACTCGAGTATTACCACCCGTGTTCTTGAGGATTTTGGGCCCAGCTGGGGGTTGAACGGTGGACGGAGAGTCGTTTAAGTGGTGTTCTACTGGATTGGTTACTTACTTGAAAGTTGACGGAGTGTCAACTACTACGGGATCAAGCTTCTAGTAATGTAATGGGAATTTGGCTCCTGAGAGTCATCCGTATCCTTATACTTTGGAGTAGTTATTGTTTATTGGATTATTGTTTCTTTTGAAAAATTTTCTACATTCGCTCATTTTAAGATTTCTACTTGACGTGTTACTGTTCACATTTATGAACAATTTATGCTCGTTACTTTGCTATATCGAAAACTCGTACTTATAAATAATGGTCAATTTGCTATTTGGAACCTCACTGGGCTTTTAGCTCATTCCACTCCATTTGTTTTCCTTTCAGGGGTACGAGCGAGGTGTGAGATATGTAAAGTCTAGCATAGACTAGCTGTTTGATTTTGACTTGTACTCACGCTATTCCTCGGATGGAACATGTTGTATTTGGATTGTATTCGTTTTGATCTAGTTTGGTGTATTGAGACTTCGTACTTCGATTTCTATTAATGTAAATTATAAGCTTGAATTGGGAATGTTATTTATGGTTCATGAATGTGTGTACGTGACTCGATTGAGATAGTGAGTGAGTCCTGGCGAGAGCTGGGCAGGCGGTCCGCCGAACCCTTTGGTACGCCTTAGGGGGAGGTGGGGTCGTCACACGCGCGATACACTGTTCACGGTTGACTTGGGAGCACAAAAGTTGTACCACACTCAAGCTTCTCAAGGAAGCTCTCCATTTCAGATTTTTCCCTCCCTTTCCCCTCACCATAACCGCCGGTCTCTACTCTCTCTCACACTCCAAATTTCACAATTTTTCCTCCACCATTTTCTTGCTCCGATTCACACCAAATTCACCACACAAGCTCAAGACAATTTGGACAATCACTTGGACAAAGAAGGAGCTGCACATACACGGATTTTCTTGGGGCTTTTGGGACACCAAAATCTGACCTTTTAGCACACAAGTAAGGTAACCATGATCCACTCTTCAATTCTTGTTCAATGAAGGCCAACTCACACTTAAGAGCTTGATTATGCTTATGGGTAGCTTATTATTGTTGAAAATTGTTAAATGTGGGCTCTATGAACTCCCACTTTGAGTTGATGGCTGTGATGATGTTTGATGACGGTTTTATTGTTGAATTAGTGCTTAAGGAAGTAGATTAAATGTGCATTATTGCTAGAAACTTCATTGAGCTCTTGAAGCAAAAAGTTCCGATTCTGCCCCTGCCAAGACCGACCTTTTTGATGCTAAATTCTGAGGTTTTAACGGCTTTTATTTGATGTTTATGTGTTGTTGGAGTTGTGTGTAAAGTTTCATTGAAAGATATTGAGGTTTGGTTGACCAAAGGTGATGAATTCCAAAACCAGCAAAATCTGGAAATTTTTCCCGTATGGCTCAGGCAGCCATTTTGTTTCGATCATAACTCTGCCCTCCGACATCGAAATTGAGTGCCGTTAGCGCCATTAGAAACTAGACTCTTCAAGCTTTCCAAAGGTGTAAAATTCACGTCCTGGTTCCACCTGAGTGAACCGTGGCAGTCTTTTAAAGTCACCTGTCCTGCTCCACTGGTTCACTGGAAGCCAGGATATGAGCTGCGTTTTGTTGCCAGATTTCGAGCTAGTTATGAGTAGAATTTTAAAACGATTTCTTCTGAAAAATTGTATCCCTATGAGTGTAGTTTCCAACGCTACCAACCATGCTCAAATCTAAGTTGAATTGAATGAGATGTGACCAAAAATACGAAAACTGCTCTGCTGTTGAACCAAACTGTCCAAATTTTCCCAGTTTGTGTTCAAGTTTTTGATCTGATTCTTGACAAGAAATTGAGCTTCATGGATTGTGTAAATGTTAAGCTGAATGTCTATGGTCATTTGAGGGAAAATGAACCACTTTCGTAGTTGAAATGATGTTGAGGAATTGAAGGAAAAGGAAGGTATATGCTGTCCAAAAAATTCTGGAAATTTTCCAGATTTTAGTCGAATTTTGGGGGTCAATTTTGACAAATTTGTGAACTACTTGGGCTGTATACATGTTAACCTATATGGGTAGTATTGTTTGGGTGAAAATGTAGCTTTTGGGTAGTTGAAAAATTTTGGATAAATTGAAGGGGAAATGGACTACTTGCTACCGAATGCACCTGAAATTTTTCCAGCTTTGAATGATAATTGTGAACTGTTTTCACGATAACTTGGGCTCAAATGATTTGTGTATTAATTAAGGGGTTTGTATAGCTCAATTTGGGACAAAAATCTAGTAGAGGTTACGTCCAAAAAGTGGACCAAAATCTTATTCTTCAAGAAGATACCAAAACAGAATTTTTGTTTGAAATTAGAAATGGTTTGATGTTTGGATTTCATTGTGGGTAAATGTGGACCAAAGTTGTCCCGAAAATGTTTTCTAGCATTAACCGTTGTTACTAGGTCCACTTTGAGTTGATAACCTTGAATTTTATTAGACCAAATGCCCTATTTTGAGGAATTTGTCAAATCTGGAAATTTTCCTAAAAACTCAAGTTTTTGCCTTCATGAAAATCATTGGACTAAGTTGGTCGTGGAATTTGGCAAACTTAAGGAGTTTCTATTTTATAGAAATTCTAACGACTAGTTTTACTTGGTTTATATGATTGCCTCTTAAAGGAATTTCCCAAGATATGTTTGGGAAAAATTTGAGGGGAAAATTCCTCTAAATGGTTTAGATGTGATTTTTCTCAACTTGTGACACCAAATTGGTGTTAAATGGCTTATATGATTCTAGAACTTGGATGTTGGAATATTTGACGAATTTAGCAAGTTTTTGGGTTTTAAAGAAACCTCAAAATTTAATTTCACTCGATTTGTGGATTTCACTTTGAGAAAACGATTAATACTAGTTTGGGATTTTTGAGTGAAATTAAATGCTAGTTGACTCGAGTTAAATTCGCCAACTCAAAAGTGGAAATTTATGTGAATTATTTGTATGATTTTAGGAGTTGGTGAAGAGCACAATCTCGATCAAAGTTTGGAATTCTAGACACTTCACTTGAGGTGAGTGTCTCTTGCATGAATCGTGTTTAACTGCTAGTTGAACTACTTGTTAAAAGTACTTGCTAGAGATATCATGAAATGTTATATGCTATGTGATTGCGTGAAATGCCACAAGTACAAGTGTTGCAATGTCGATTGGAGCGTGGTCTCGTCGACTAAATAAACCAAACGGATGCACGTACCACGCTCTATTAGAGTGGGAGGTACCTCTCTGCCGTCTTGGTAAAAGTGCTTGCAATATTCGTGTTGGAGTCGGGCCCGAAAATAAGGGGGAAGACGTTGGTAGGAGATGTGTAGATTAGGGAAAATGTCTACATGGAGTTTAGGTAGTGAAAGTTGACGGAGTGTCAACTACTATAAATTTTCTGATCAAGTGCGTGGACTTTGGCTCCTGAGAGCCCCGTATCCTTTTCTTGTCATGTTATTTCGCTTTCTTAAATTGTTAAGTGTTTACTTGTCTATTTGTACTTGTTAAATTGCCTTATGTGAATTGCATGTTTCGAGGCACCACTGAGCTATTGGCTCATCCCTTCCAAATTGTTTTCTTTGACAGGTTCTGAAATGCATGAAGTCTTGGAGAACTAGAACAGAAATGTTATATTTTGAATGCCCACTTTTGTAATTGTACTTTTGGAAACGTTAGTATCTTTTGGATGATTTTTGTGTTTTTGGGAAAATGTGAATCCTGTGGTGCTTCTGTGCTCTGGATTAGGAACTTTAAATTGTAAATGAAGTTGAATTTAAGTATACTAAGCTCGACGTTTTCGTTGGTACTTGGAATTGTGTTTTGGGCTGTATAAGTTGAATTGTATGAATTATTTAAGTACGTGACTTGCTCGAGAAGTAAGGTTTATTTTCAATTTATATTTGGTGAAATTAGTTACTAGAGTGCGTGAGTCCTAGCGAGAGCTAGGCAGGCGACCGGCCAACCCTTTGGTTCGCCTTAGGGAGAAGTGGGACCGCCACACTGTGTGATGTATAAATACAATTAGTTTACAAAAATGTACATCATCTTAGGTATTAGTTACTTGAATGTGTATATCTATAAAAGATAGTGCAATGGTATGCATACCTTTGGAAAGGTTATTGGTGCTTTGACCAACTTGGGCATCTCCTTACAAGCAGCAGTAGATGTGTAATATTACTTGTATGAGTAATACTAATTTGCTTATAAGCACCTTATACGGGGTGATCTATGAGGTACAATCAATTTATAAAAATATACATTATGTTAGGTATTAGTTACTTGACTGTGTGTATATCTGTGAAAGGTACTGCAATGATATGTATAACTTTGAAATAGTTATTGGCCTAGATAAGGTGTGTGATGTACACCATATTTATCAGAATGTACAATATTTTATTCATCAATACGATGCACAGAAATTGTTAAACATGCAGTTATTTGTTCACATGCATATTGCAATTAGTCATCACAGCAATATGCATGGTGCAATAGTATGCATACATTTGGAATGGTTATTGATGCTTTGACCCGCTTGTGCATCCCCTTGCAGGTTGCAGTGGATGTGTAATTTTATCTATATGAATAATACTAATTTGCCTATAAGCACCTTACACTGGGTGATTTATGAGGTACAATCAGTTTACGAAAATGTACATTATGTTAGATGTTAGTTGTTTGATTGCGTATATTTATAAAAGGCAGTGCAATTGTACACAAATTTGGAACAGTTATTTAGCCCTTTGATCAATTTGTGCATCTACCTATAGTAGATGTGTAATTTTAATTGTATGAGTAGTCTTTGTTTGTCTGTGAGTATCTTACATAGGGTGATCTATGAGGTACAATTAGTTTACAAAAATGTACATCATGTTAGGTGTTAGTTACTTGACTATGTATATATGTAAAAGAGAGATTAGATATAACGCAAAAAAAAGTAGTTACGTGAATTGGAATGTATTCTACAAATTTTGGTATAGTTGATATTAAAATTTCTCCGTAGAGTGTACACGTTGTTAGTGAGTATGGAGTAGTGCTATATGTTATGTACGGTTATATGGTCATAAATTTACAAAAGTTAGTCATTTAAATTTGTAATTGGTTGTTAGCCCTTACACACTGTCACATGCATACACATAATGTAAGAATGAATTTAATATAGTTATTCATTGGTTACATAGAATTCATATAGGCATACAAATTGGGGTTTGATTAGCTATACCTTGTATATAATTATTAACACATTATATCGTATTCACCTTATTTTGCAGCATGTCATGGGCAAAGATAGCGTCTTTTGACAAATCAATGGATATCAATCAATGCTAGTGGAGCAAAGGCATTATATTGTATAATTAGATAGTTTCATTGTGCCAAACTCATAACACTCGTTAGAATGTACTTACATTTAGTTCTTAATGTATTACCACATGTTCATTCTATTTTACAATGTCCAAGAGGAAAAAAAAGTTAAATTGCTAATTTCAGATTCTGTGTATTAGTATTGTACATTAGTTAGTATTTAAGTACTATTTATTGCTAATTTTTTAGTGTTAGCTCAATCTGTTTTACAATATATCCAAAACAATAATTTCTATTCTATCAATTGGTAAAAAAAAATTATATTCTATTGGTAATTAGTAACATACCGATGTTGTACCCAATGTTGGTATTTATTGATTTTCCATTGATAATGTCTTACAAACTGTTTAGCCTATTTTACAATATGTTTAAGGAACTAAAGATTTTTATTTCACAAATTGGTGAAAACTAGTTACATTTGGTTACTTATAAGTTACATACATGCTGATTGAATAAAAATTTAACTAGTTATCTATCACTAATAGCCAAACTGATATGTATTGAACAAAGTAAATAGCCTTTACAATTTGCATGAGCGGTGGTAAGATAACATGGAAAAGGATAAAGAAGAATCCAAATGAAAAGGAAGAAATATAAAAAAGTGGGAACTATTGAGCTTGTAGAACCAATCCCGCCATTTATAATTAGAAAAAAAAAAGAAGAAATCAACTTGAGAAGAAGAAATGGAGTAAGTGAAAATCAGTTAACAGCATTGTATAACTCTTTTAATTTCTTTTTATAGATTTTTGTTAGCACAACATTTGTAAATTTTCAATTTCGATTTATGCAAAATGTTATGTAGTGATAGGTAAGAATCCTTGTAGATATCATTGTAATCATCGTAGATTTTTGTTCAATTTGTAGATTTGTTTGAAGTATTGTATATATCTATTAGAATTGTACATATTGTTATAACTAGAGTGTTCATTTGGTTTATTTTTATATGCATCATAGCTAATAAACTTAAGGATATTTGTTCAAAGATCAATTAAATGATAGAAGTAGCCCAAAATTGACATTCCAACCATGTTTTTAAGGTTTTTAGTTTGGGGTTTGATAAAAAACGAAAACGAATGACGTATACTATGATTGGGTGTTACAAATTTGCTGATGGACAATTACTACTTTTTGAGATTATAATATATTGACAACTAAAATTTTACCTAAAGCTACTATTTCCATAATAGTGGTATATGACTAGTTAAATTTGTGTTTAATCAACATGTATGTAACTTATAAATAACCAAATGTAACTAGTTTTCACCAATTTGTAAAACAAAAATTTTTATTTTCTTAAATATATCATAAAATGGACTAAACAGTTTGTAAGATAATAGCAACAAAAAGTTAATAGATACTAACATGGGGTACAACATCGGGATGTTACTAATTAGCAATAGAAATTAAATTTTTTTTACCAATTGATAAAATCTAAGTTACTACTTTGGATATATTGTAAAACAAATCGAGGTAACATTAAAAAAATTAACAACAAATACTACTTAAATACTAACTAGATGTACAATACTGATAAATAGAATATAAAATTAGCAATTTAACTTTTTTTCCTCTAGTACATTGTAAAATAGATTGCACATGTGATAATGCATTAAGAACTAAATGTAGGTACATTCTAGCAAGTGTTATGAGTCTAGCACAATGAAACAATCTAATTATCCAATATAATTTCTTTGCTCCACCAGCATTGATTGAAATCCATTGATTTGTCAAAAGAAGCTATTTTTGTCCTTTACATGCTGCAAAATAAGGTAAAAAAATATAATGTGTTAACAATTACATACACGGTATAGCTAATCAAACCCCAATTTGTACGCCTATATGAGCTCTATGTAACCAGCAAACAACTATATGGTAAATTCATTCTTACATTATGTGTATGTACGTGACAGTGTGTAAGAGCTAACAACAATTACAAATTTAAACAATAAACTAACTTTTTGTAAATTTATGACCATGTAAGCAAACATAACATATAGCACTACTCTGTATCCACTAACAATGTGTACACTCCACAAAAAAAAAATGCTAATATCAATTATACCAAAGTTTCTAAAATACATTCCAACTCATGTGGCTACTTTTTATTGCACTATATCTAATCTCCCTCTTACAGATATACATAGTCAAGTAACAAACATCTAACATAATGCACATTTTTATAAACTGATTGTACCTTATAGATCCCCGTGTAAGATGCTCATAGACAAACTAGTATTACTCATACAAGTAAAATTATGCATCAATTGTAGGGAGATGCACAAGTTGATCAAATGGCCAATAACCATTCCAAAGTTATGCGTACCATTGCACTATCTTTCATATATATACACAGTCAAGTAACTAACATCTAATATGTTGTACATTTTTGTAAACTGATTGTACCTCATATATCATCCCATGTAATTTGCTTATAGACAAATTAGTATTAGTCATACAAATAAAATTACACATCCACTGCAGCCTGCAAGGAGATGCACAAGTGGATTAAAGCACCAATAATCACTCCAAATGTATGCATACCATTGCACTATGCATGTGGCTGCGATAACTAATTGCAATATGCATGTGGACAAATAACTGCTTATTAGCAATATCGATACACAAAATCTAAAATTAGCAATTTAACTTTTCTTTCCCCTAGTACATTATAAAATAGATTGAACATGTGGTAATGCACTAAGAACTAAGTGTAAATATATTCTAATGAGTGTTATGAGTTTGATGAAATAAAAAAACTATCTAATTATCCAATTTAGCTTCTTTGCTCTACCACCTTTGATTGATATCCATTGATTTGTGAAAAGAAGCTGTCTTTATCCTTGGTATGCTGCAAAATAAATTGAACAAAATATAATGTATCAACAATTACATGCAGGGTATAACATATTAGATCCCATTTTGTATGCCTATATGGATTCTATATAACCGGCGAACAATTATATAGTAAATTCATTTTTACATTATGTGTATGCACGTGATAGTATGTAAGTGCCAACAATTAATTGCAAATTTAAACAATAGGCTAACTTCTATAAATTTATGACCATGTAAGCATACATAAGTGTTAATGGATACCTTGCAACAAGTGTACCTTCTTGATGTTGTCAAGCCATCCTAGTCCTCGTTCAAGTAGTCTTTTTGGATGCTGAAACCCATGACAAAACCATATGTATTGTAAAATTTATAAGCCTCATCTTCTGCATCAAACGCTATTCCTATTTTAGGAATCCCATCCTCTATCAACTTGTTGCTATCAACAACTGCATTTTCTGTCAATTACCATGTGTACATCAGTCATCACAATGTGAACCATTGTACTTACTCATTCCATCAACAAAAAGATTGCACATAAGTCATTAATTATGTACACGTTTTGCCTATTTCAACACATACACCCTGCCATGAAGTCAACATAATTACTAACCATCTGTATAGCAACTTTATTATCGTATTATGTGCCATATAGACAACATTACCTATGAACCAACACCCAATTGCAAATTCAAAGAAACAGCTAAGTTATGTAAATTTCTCGCCATGCAGTTGTAAATTTTGATAGACATGTACTTATCAACTATCCTAATAGTTTTTGCTATGCAAGCCACCCAACTCAACCTCTTTTAGCCAAGATATATGTATACTATGCAACCGGGTTTTAAAAGGTGAGGACTTTGCTTACGTTGTACTAACGAGTTAACTGACTACAATGCTTGACTCACAATGTGTACACTCATGACTATGCACAGTAATTGTCATCTAACAACATGTACATTATTGGAAACTTATTGTGCACAATCGTGACACTATGTGACCATTACTCACATACAATACTCACGCCGTCAACAACCATGACATCTATTTCAAATCAATATATTATACGCTCATGTTGCCTACTTTTTACACATTTATAGTTCATGGGTAGAATGCCTAATTCTTACACATTTCCTATGAAATAATTGAATGTATTACCTTTGTTGGTCTCCGACTTAGTGTCCGCCAACCATGCTACTACCCTTAATCACTACTGTACGCTTCACCAGGGATAATAGGGATGACTAAGTACTGTATTTAGTTTCTTCTCTATTCCAATTCACTCTGCATATGCAGTGTCATTGGATGATGTAGATCTTTTACTTCTACTTCCTTGTTTTGCTCTGTAAACACCTGCTTAACACACTAGCGACACTATGCGTCTTCATCCCTCCCATACTTTGTGCCTTTGAGATCTCCTTCTCAAACCTATAATCCCCTGAATGTATGCAAGCTTGTCTCTCCACAACTATTTCTCCCCTTATCTTACTATTAAATGATATTTTGACTACTAAATGATGTGGCTGGTGATTTTCCCGGGTTTCATTTCAAACAATTCCAATTCATTTCGATTTTTGAACATTTGAAACCGCTGTTAAGTTCCAACGGCGTTCGTTAGGTTCACAAATTTCTTTTTTCCACTATTGATTTAGGCGACATCGTCTTTGCTCCTTCCCAAAACTGATCGACGTGGCTGTTTGTGGTTCTTTCGCATGGGATTATGAGGAGACTGTTCAGGGACGGTCATTCTGATGACCGTCCCTGCCCCATATCCTGCAAAATCTGTATGAAAAAGTTATGACAATTACTTTTTTCCCTTTTTTTTATGATAATGATATAGATGGTCAGCTGTAGCAACTCAGGTGCCAACATAGACGGAATTCTAGCTTAACGGGGGCGAACATCAAACATATAATGGTGAAAAATTGTAACAACAAACAAAGCACAACAAATTCATAAAAGAAGATTAATAAAGCCATAAGCAGTAATCAAATGTTTAAAATAGTCAAAGTGCGTAAAATACAAAGTAACATGCAACATGCTACTAGCAGCCCACATACAAGACATAACGGATCTTAGCTTAATGTTTACGATATGCTCATTTGAGTTTCAGTCCGCTAATGATAGCATTAATTGTCTCAGTCATAAACTGAGTCAGCAGGCAATGCATTTACATTTTGATGAGGAATTCTTCGATCCTCAGTGTTTCAGTACACTTTTGTGAAGAAAAACTTGAGCCTTTGCTCGAATAGTGTAATTTCTCTATTAGTAGAAATAAAAACTTCTACCATTTCGGAAAAAAAAAAGAGTAAAATACAAAGTAACATTCTATTCCTTATTAATGCTAGGCATGCGAAATTGTGATCGACACTCATTCATTTGATTAAATGCATCTATAATTGAATAAAATTAGTTCTTTCTCGAAGTATGTCATCAATGACTCTGCACGAAAATCATCACATATCTGATTGCCTATGGACTCTTGATGATTTTCATATCAGAAAAATTTTTAAAGAAAATAGGAGTAATAAACTTGCCTTGCAACAATGGAGTTCGGTGGAACAAAAAAAACCAAAAAACTTTCCTTGGAAAAATGGAGTTTGCGGGAAAATGGATGCTTGAAGACACAAGAATGTTATTTGGGGAGGGTTAATTGTTAAAAGTACAGATTTTGGAAGAAGTCATGACTTTAGTAGTTGTTTTTGCCTAATATATGAGTGTTAATTGAAGTCAATTTAATACAAACAAATTGCAGTAGAAGTTAGATTTCCTTTGGTTTATCTTTTGTTTCCTTGGTATAATTTCCTTATTTTGCTATGTTATACTAATTTTATGGAGATTAGAAGTTGGTTTGGTTCATAAAATTTGTCAAAAAAGAAAGTGACTATAAGAGATTGACTAGTCGGTGGTTTGTTTTAGGAAGCGTATAAAAGAAAGGTTCTTGAACATGTGCCAATGGAGATTTGTTAAAACACCTAAATGACAACAAATTTAACTTAAATTACGAGGTGAATGTACATTAACAACTATTATCCTATCTTATATTTATATTTTTAAAATTTTGAAAATATCACCACCTTAACAAGTGCCCATTAAATATTGTCTAAAAAATGCTTAGTGGGTATTCATTAGACAGACCCAAGAAAGAAACTAAACTAGAAATTTGTTTATTGCAAGAAACTTTAAAAGAAATAACTTTAGATAAATAAACTAGATAAATATGTAGAGACAATAAATAACTTTAGATATATATGTGGGGTTGGGGGGAGGGGAGCAAAGTAGCATTATTTTGGTGGGTTAATTCTATTTTACACCCTTCAACTACATTTCGATTTACATTTTGATTCCTAAACTCTAAATTGGGATATCTTAGTCCCTAAACTATACATTGATTCCCACTTTGGTCCCTAAGCTTTAAATTGAGTCATTTTAGTTGCTAAATTATACTATGATTCTCAAACTGTTTCCTAAACTCCCTTTTTTTCTCTCTAATTTGGGATTTTTTTTGGTTATTGTTTAATTTTTTTTGCTCCTCACTTGACTAGTATTCTGTTAATTTTGGGGATTCATTAACAATTATCCTTAAGTGAGACATTTTCTAAAGTTTAAGAACTAAAGTGTCCCAATTCATAATTTAAAAATCAAAGTGAGAATTGATGTATAATTGAGAGGTGAAAATCAAATAGAGGAGTATTGAGTTTGAGAAAACTACCTACGTAGTTGATAGGGTGATAGCTCTTGCATTCCTTCCAAATTCAGCAAAACTGAACACCAGCTCAAACAATCAGTTTCTTTTTAACTCTCACTATTTCTGAACATTTCACACTCGTTGGCAATTGATCCAACTATGACTCGTGAGTTTCAGGTCGGTTTCCTTGGATAACTAAAATCTCTCTATCTCACTTTTCAGTTGGAAATTCATCTGGTCTAGACTCCAAACTGTATTAGAATTTGACAAAGTTTTGTTATGTAGTTATTTGAAATTAAGTCGAAGCCATCCATCCACGTTTTGAATCGTTGTATAATTTGCATTAAAACCTGTATAAATTCTGCAATTTGCAGGCATATGTATCCATTGAATTAAAGACATTCAGTTTTCAAAAAATAAAAAAAAAAATTGCAGGGTACTTGTGATCATGAAGAGTCGTGCGTAGTGCGTGATTCTAACAGTCAACTGTACTAAAATTTCCATACAATCTACCAAATATTTGTTCAATTTCTACGGCTGACTTTATCTTTATTTTTTTAGCCTCAAAAATTCCATACTTAATTGGATAATTCAATTATTATCATCAACTTTATCTTCAATTTTTATTTTTTTTTAAAAAAAAGAACTTCCCTATATCACAATTGGTATCAAAATTCTCAATTTTGTAAAATCACAACCAACCATTATGGCAATTGCTTTCGCAAGTTTAGCAAAACCACAACTCACACCAATTTAATGGACCAAGTTCAATTCGCTGTTGCTTTTGGAGTTCAACCAGCTAATCCTAACTTTAAAGGGCTTTCTGGACAAGGCTTCATGAATAATAGCATAAAAGCGAGGCATACCACCTCATTGTCATATGCAGCCCAAACCTGGTTGTCAAATCCGGATCAGCCACATCCATCGTCATGAATATATCAGTTGCTTCTATGTTTGAGCCATTGGTTGAAGCAGAAGGCAAGCTCCCTAGTGCATGATCTAGGTCAGGGTACTAATGGTGGCAGTTGTGTCTGAGAAAGTTATAATACAAGAAATTGACTACTTTTTGGGGTGTATCTGCAGTATTGGCACCCTTCATCATAGTGTTTTCATGTTTCTAGCCTCCTTCGTGCCACTTCCAACAGATTCTTTCGTAGCATTAATGAAGTTGGCTTCTTTCATTGGCTTCTCCTGCTTCTTTAACTGAAGACTTCTGTACAGCAGCCATATTCCATTCCTTAAACTTCTTGTGGATTTCCATCCTTGCCTTTCCCATCAACACATCTCGAATTTCTGACCGTGATAATTCCCTTAAACTTTTAGGCTAGTTATCAGAAATAATGACTTTCTCTGCTCCAAACCTATCCATAAGAATTTCCGCATCAACTACACATTCTGAATTTTGTAAAATCACAACTATTTTTATTCATATCTTCCATATCACCATTAAAACAGCAATCATTCATGTTTTTTTCCCTCTAATTACTGTCCAATATTAATAAAGTAACATAAGACTACAGTAGGACCAATCCAGTTGCACAATTATATTCCCATCTGGGTGAACACTCACCCTATCAATACTATGTGGAATCTCTTTCTCTGCTGCTTTCAAGTAGGCATTGTACAAGAAGAAAAACGAAATCCAAAAAGTCTCCGGAAAATGGGGTAACTTCTCTCAAAACTACGGACAATTTCTAGCCACTCATTTCAATTTGGGTGCATAGACTACTTGCTTGTTCGGGAACAGTACAATCATCTTATTTCACATTCTCTTTTCTTTGTCCTTCTCTTTTACATTTTGCATCTTCCCAACTCTATAATTCTTTGCCTTATCCATCTATGCTTTGATCCAATTCCATTCTCCTTAATCCTCTTTATCCACATCTCTATCTCATCCATTTGGTCATCACCTTCCTTTCCTCCTCTTCTAGCTATCCTTAATTTGCCCTCAAAGCCCAAATCAATTATCTTCTCTAGGTGATTATGTTCCTCATAACCAGAGCTACACTCTTGAATGGTTAACTTGTATCTCTCCATTTTTTTGTCTTCTGAAAAAACTATTCAATTATTTAGACATGTATTGTATATAGAAGTTTATGCAACTACGATGATGATTAAAGGGATGATTGATTATGCTTTGCTGGTGGTGGATGGCTTGAGATTTAGATTTCTATAAAGCTAAATCATGAACATGAGTAAAATGGTTGCTAAAGCTCATTGGTCATCTATTATAATTTATTGTCAATGGAGTTGGGTTGGCTTTCTTGTAAGTTGATTCGATTGCTTATTGGATATGAATATTTTTCTCATAATAATAACTAAAGATTGGTTTTCACTGCCAACGTCGAGCGACAAGATGGATTACATCAGGGAAAAGGAGAAATAAGATATCGGCAGTCAGGCAACAAAAAGGGGTTGATCGGTAGAATCTAGTGGAGGAGAAAAATATTTTGGGTTTTTGAACAATTAAGTATAATCAAGGAACTAAATTTGTTAAATTAATGAAACTGTCTTGATTGGCGTCTGTGACTGTGAAACTCACACCGTCCGTCATCCTATTCCCGTTCAAAGTCTCCAAAACCCGAAACTTGTGAAAAATTCACTATGCCCAATTTACTGTCGAAAAGGGCCTGAAAATTTTACTAGCTTTGTAACAAAGCAATATGTGCATCCTGCATAGTTAAGTCTCTGGTTGTCCTATACCAAACTTATCAAATGGGATGATAAAACAACCTCATGATCTCTTCTAATAACCTTTGCAGAGGTATTCATGAGCTTCATTTTGGTGAGTTAGCCTCTGAAAACTACTACACCTCCATTGATGCTGAAGGTTCTGTATTGGATCTTATTCTCGATGATATTAGAACGTCAATGTATAGTCATCAACTGAATGGATTTGTCTTCTTGTGGAAAAACATAGTAGGAGAAATTTGTATTGTATTGAGAAGCTGAAAACTGAACTGTCTGATGATGGAAGAGGAGCCATAATATCACATGCCCCTGGCACAGGGAAGACTTGCCTAACAATTGTTCTCATTTTGTCATTGTTAAAAATGGACAATACTTTAGTAACGATAATTATGGTAACGAAATAGTTTTTACCTAATATAATAGGTTGTTGCACTTTTAGCGACCATTTGATTACTTGTTGAATCTATACACCTAAATAGGATAACACCTAAAAATATGGAAGTAAGTTTCCTATCTAAAATAGTAAGTTAACCTTAATATATTAGTAATTTTTATACCTCAAAAGGTAAATTGGAATAAAGATTAAACTTACTTTTTAAATAAATAAATTACTACTTTATATCCCAAACTTACTTTTTAGAGAGTAAGTTTAGTTCAAGTAACAGTAAGTTTTTATAATAAATAGTAATTCTTACTAATAACATGGTAAATTTGATTAATGATCAAAACTTACTGATTTTTGGAATACAAATACAATTTTACATTAAAAATTATCTCAAACTAGTATTAGGAAATTTATTTGAAATAATGATAATATATTTTATTAATGATTAAAACTTAGTACCTTAGTTAGTAAGCACTCATAATATACCTATATAATAAATTATTATAGGTATAATTTAAAATTTTTTTGTATTTATATATTTTCAAATCTTATGAAAAGTAGTTTCACATTTCAAATAACCTTGTAAAATATGTAATAAAATTTTGTCATATTATAAGGTTTTAATTATTTTCAATTTTTGAAAACTTTGAAAGTTTGGATAACAATAACAACAAATCTTCCTAGTTATATATAGAATATCACTTGTTTATATATCACAATTTTTATAATTTAACACCTATGAATATAATAAGATGATAAAGTTTTAATAAATTTACATCTGGGACACAAGAATTAATAAGACTTAAAGCCCAAACAAAATGAGAAATAGTATAACAATAAAAATGATAAAATTAGTATAACAATTAATATAAGAAAATCTGTATGATCTGGACCTTTTTCGTTGGGAGATTGTTCATGAAAATAAGATCCAACAATTAAATGAAAATCACATGCACATATATTCTATTGTATAATTTAAATTAAATTCTGTTCACGTATAAAACGGTCCAAAATTAATTAGCTCACTATGATACAATGTTATTTTAATAACACAATTTTTTTTTTACTGAAAGTCACAAATATCCATGACATACATATGAGGGATATTTTACCATATTTGTATCTAACTATAAGCACAAATTTCATTGCCGAAAATAAAAGACATGAAAACTTGCATAAATATGAAATTTATTAAATCAAATAATAAGAGAGTTACAATCTCTAAAAATTCTTTTTTCTTTTGATAATTACAATCTCTAAAAATTCTTGAATCAAAGAAATTAATCCCCTAATTCTTCTCTTCAAAAGCACTCCTAATTAAAGCATAATAAAATCAAGTTTTTTTTAAACTTTTTAATGTAGTAGTTATGTTTACTAAAAAAATTAGTAAACCATTCCTACAATGCATTGCTTCTCCTAAAAGTACTAATATTTTGTAAATAAATTGAAATAATTTTGTAAAAGATTTTGTGCATTTTCACTAATATAATCAAGAGAATTTTGCACGGTTAAATATATAAATAGAAAGAAAGGAAAATGGTATGAGTTTAAAGGTGACCAAATCACATCTTGTGTTTAGATATGATTTGTTAAGTAATCAGGAATTTAGTTCTGGTCAATATATGATGCATATTGATTTCTTATAAGTAAAAATATAATTTAGCAATTATGCACTAACAGAATTCATAATTTGAATGCAATCAATTGAGCACCTATTTCCTTTTCTTAAGTAGCTGTTATTTATTTTATTACTAAGGTTATATATTTACATGTAAAATAACAACAATAGCATGCCAATCCTCGGACCAACAGAATTTCAATTATTGTTAACTAAACTAATTTTACATTGATAAAAATTAGTCTAGAAAATGAAATGTTAATGGCAACAATTGGTAAAAAAATAGCAATCTTTTAATTTTGGGAAAATAAAAAATAAGTTCCCAAAATGTTTCACTTTTATTTAAAAAAAAATCTCAACTTGTTAATTAAATTCAAAATGATTTTATTATAAAAAATATTCTTCCTCAAATTAACATCAATGATTAGACATGAGATACAAATATGGGAAAAAGGGGGATATAAATATGGTAAAATATCTCTCATACATATATCATGGATATTGGAGACTTGGGGGGGGGGATTTTTTGTTGTTAAAATAATATGGTATTGTAGTGTGCTAATTATTTTAGGATCATTTTGTACATGAACTAAATTTAATTTAAATTATACAATAGATTATATATGCATGTAATTTTTGTTTAGTGGTTGGATCTTATATTCATGAACAATCTCTAGAGGAAAAAAAATTCCAGATTATACTAATTCTGTTATTTTTATTGTTGTATTAATTGTTACACTATTTCTCTCATTTTGTTAGGTCTATATTAATACAAGTTTAATTCTTATTATTTCTTGTGTTCCAGACAATAAATATTTTAAAAATTTATCATCTTATTATATTAATAGGTTTTAAATTATAGAAATTACATAGATAAGTGATATTCCATATATAACTAGGAAGATGTGTTGTTATTATTATTCAAACTTTTAAACTTTTCAAAAATTGTTCAAAATTATAATACGGCAAAATTTTATTATTTTATAAAGTTATGTGAAAGGTCAAAATATTTTTCATAGTATTTTAAAATATATAAATATAAAAAATTTTAAATTATACATATAATCATGTATTATACAAGTATATTACGAGTACTTACAAAATAAGATACTAAGTTTTAATCATTAATAAAATATTTTATTGTTATTTCAAATAAACTTCCTAGTATTGGTTTGGTATAAGTTTTTTAAGCAAAATAGTACATTTGTGCCATAAATTAGTAAGTTTTGGTCACTAATCAAATTTTCTATGTTATAAGTAAGAATTACTATTTATGTATAATATTTTACTATTACTTGAACTAAACTTACTCTCTCAAAAGTATGTTTGGGATATAAAATAGTAATTTATCTCTTTAAAAAGTAAGTTTCATAATTATTCCAATTTACCTTTTGGGACACAAAAATTACTAATTATTACGGTTAACTTACTATTTTAAATGAGAAACTTACTTCCTTATTTTTAGGCATTATCTCATTTAGGTGAATAGGTCCAACAGGTAATCAAATGGTCGCTAAAAGTATAATAACCTGTTATATCAGGTAAAAACTGTTTAGTTATCATAACGATAGTTACTACAGCATTTTCCGTTAAAAATATATCCAGTGTGCCGTCTCTTGATTATAGCTCCCCTACAAGCATGCTGCTTATCTGGAAAAATGAGTCCCGAAATGGGGATATAGAATTCCTTTTCATAACTTTCATAGCAAGGACTTGTCAGGAAACGAACTCAAAACTGATGCAGAATTTCTTCGGAGAGTTGGAAGTCGAATGACAAAGCTGTACTCTTGGACAAAGGATAAAAGTGCTCTTGGAATCAGCTACAAGTTATTTGAGCAGATTGCTAGTGGACGGAAGGAAAAAGGAAGTGATGAAAGACTTAATAGCACGGCCTTGTTTGGAAAGGAATTTTTCATCAAAAAAATCTTTATATTTTTCGTGAACACATTTTTCAATCACCTTTTTATCTCACATATATCAAATCGTTAAGGTATATTTTTTACAAAAACTTCAGAAAATTGCAATCCAAATACGACCTTAGGGAAATCTTTCTTCAACTGCCTGGTCTTGTGGTTCTTGACGAAGGGCGCACACCTCGCAATCAACAGAGTCTTGTGTGGAAGGTTTTGACAAGAGTCAAGACAAAAAGAAAAATAATCCTCTCTTGAACTCCTTTTAAGAACAACTTTGACGAGTTGTATAATACTTTTTGCCTGGTAAACCCAAAGTTTCATGCTCTTAATTGTCTAATCACTCTTTCGATGGAGGAACGCAAAGTATTATGCTGGAGAGGAAATAATTTTGTAACTCAAATATCACAACTCTCTCGATAACAAAAGTTGAACTCAAGTCTTTAAATAGACGCATAAAACCATAACACCTGTTTCAATACTAATATCTAAACACAACTCAACTGTATTTTCTAAATCAATTTTAATGCAAATTCTAATCTAGTTACCAAATAACAAATCAGATTGGTGATAGGGCATTATTTGATAGTCATTTTATTACTCATTTCCCCTGTTATACCTATCAAATATTGTGTTAATTGCCGATATCTACTTATATTTGGTACTTGGGTCTAATTCCAGGAATGGAGAGAAAACTACCAAAAAGAAAGCGAACAAAAGACAATTGGGCTAAGGGCCCACCTTGTGTACTTCATTGGCTCAAGTCCTACGGGAGAGAGCATTAGTAATCTCCTTTGGCTTTTAAGAGGGACATCAGCGGGGACCACGAAGAAGCAAAGGCTTTTCTTCAATTGGGCTTTTGAGAGAAACACACGAGGAGAAGCTTTTTCCTTATAATCTTTTGCTTGCTTCCCAATTGCGGTGGGACCAGAGACTAGATAGCTTTAGTCAACTTCCTTTTCTTTCTCTATAAGTAGAGAGCGGACAGAAGCAAACGAGAGTTTTAGCTTTTAGTTCAGTTTTTAGTTTTCTTTCTTTTCTCTCTGACTGGCCTCTGACACACGCCTGGTGTTTGACAATATTCCCCAACGGGGAAACATCTTTTATTCCTTGCTCTCTAGTAAAAAGGCGATGCCGTTGCAATCAGTTAATTCGTGTGGTGATTTAATTATGCGGCGTGGCTAAACCTTCAATCTAGTCAACGGTCAACTCGACGGCGCAGTCCCGAAATTCTGTGAGATCTAATTAGTTTTCACGCGTTCCTCAATTTATTAATATTTGCATGCTGTCTGCTTGAATTCTCATGGGATTTATTTATTAATTGGATGTCAAGGGCCCGATGTTCCATGTGATTTATTAATCTCGTGCCAATTTAGTCAATTAAATCCGTAATTGTTTGATTGATTAATATTAGTGGCAACTGGTGTGTTTACACATCAGGAGAGCGTGCAATCTAATTTAAATAACCCTCGTAGCGTGTTATTGATTAGGGCTAGGTTTTTCTAGTTGTTAATGCAATTGGGAAATTAATTCCTATGGTCGTACCTAGGAGTATTTTCTGATTAGGGGTAACCAACGGTCGTACCTTGGTTATCAATAAATTAAGGAAAAATTGGTCGTCACACTTCGTCAACGACTATAACTAGCCTATTAATACATTAAGTGAACCTCTCTTGCATCCATGATCGGATAATTGGACTGTGCCTGAGTAGTTGTATCCTTGGCTAGAATTTATATATTCTTGATTTAATTCCTTTTCGTATTCGTGCTAGTTAATCATTTGTTCCAGTGAATTATTTAATTATTTTTAGTTTAACTCCGATAAAATCCCCTGTATTCCAATTGGAATTTTAAAAGAAACAAATATCCCCAGTCCCTGCGGATTCGACCCTGCTTATCACTGTCTACAGAAGTTATATTTTGTTTGAGCAGGTATTTATTATTGCACAGGTTCGACACCCTGTCAATTGGTTTAATTTTTTTGTCAACAATTTTTTAATGCGTCTTTGAACTATTTTATTCATATTACTTGAAAGAATGGATGTATTTATTTTTTTAATGCGTGTTATTCACAATTCTAATGATTCCCAAGTTTCAACAAAATAGTATTTATTTACATGTTTGTATGCACTAATAGAAATAATCTAACTTGTATTTGGCTACATCGCTTAGTAGAGTAAATTATTGAACCAATTGAAAGACATTAAGTCGAAGCCATCCATGTTTTGAATAGTTGTATAATTTGCATTAAAACTTGTATAAATTCTTCAATTTGCAGAGATATGTCTCCATTGAATTGAGTTAAGGAAATTCAGTTTTCTGAAAACAAAAAAGTTGCATAGAACTTGTGATCATGAAGAGTCATGCGTCATGCGTGATTCACCTATTAAAATTTCTCTAGCATCTTCCAAATATTTGTTCAATTTCTACTGCTGACTTTATCTTTAATTTTTTAGCCTCCTTACAAATTTCATACGCAATTATACAAGTCAATTATTATCATCGACTTTATCTTCAATTTTTTTTTTAAACTTCCCTATATTTCAATTGGTATCAAAATTCTCAATTTTGTAAAATCAGAACCAACCATTGTGACAAATTGGTATAGCAAGTTTTATAAAAATCACAACCCACCTAATTTAATGGGCCAAGTTCGCTGTTGCTTTTGGAGTTCAACTAGAAATCCTAACTATAAAGGGCTTTCTGGACAAGACTTCATGAATAATAGCATGAAAGCCAGGCATGCCATCCTCATTGTCATGAGCACCTCTTTGTCTCTGTCAAACTCCGAATCAGGCACATCCATTGTCATAATAATATCATAGCCTTCCTGTTTGAACTTTGAACCATCTGTTGAAGCAGAAGGCAAGCTCTCCAGTGCATGGTCTGGCTCAGGGGCACTAATGGTGGTAGCTGTGTTTGAGAAAGTTATTATAGAAGAAACTGATGACTTTTTGGGGTGTAGTGAAAGTATTGGCACCATAAATCAAAGCGTTTCCTAGCCTTCTTCATGCCACTTCCAACAGAATCTTTCGGAGCATTATTGAAGTTGGATTCTTCCCTGCTTTTTTACCTGAAGACTTCTCTATAGAAACCATATTCCATTCCTGTAACTTCTTGTGGATTTCTGTCCTTGCCTTTCCCATCAACATATCTCAAATTTCTGACTGTGATGATTCCCTTAAACTTTTTAGGCTGGTTATCAAACATAATGACTTGCTCTGCTCCAAACCTACCCATTTGGCTTTTATAAGAACTTTCGCGTCCACTGTCCATTCTCAATTTTCTAAAATCACAACTACTTTTATTCATATCTTCCATATCGCCATTAAAACAACAATTGTTCATGATCTTTTTCTCTTAGTACCGTTCAATATTCACACAGTAACACGAGACAACATATATAGCGCCATTCCAGTCGCACAATTTTATTCCTACCTTATGTTTATATTCAGCCCATCAAACAGGTCCTACATGTTACAATATACTTATTGTTACTATCATCCCTTAAAACCATCTGGAGAGCTCACGGGAGGCAGCAATTGCCTTTCGTTTTTCAGAATATTAGCAACATACATCCTGGTTCGCTGCTATTACTGTAGAACACATATACATGATAGGCAAGGAATTGCCTTAATCAGTTGAATCGTGCAAAATACGTGATTTACAAGATATGGATACTGTTTCTTCTTTCTTTTTTTATTTATTTAATCTTGTTATAGTGGTAGGGTAAGAGGTAGTGCTTTGCCTAAATAACCACAAGATCTCTTCTAACAACCTCACCTTTTTAGTAATTTTGAAGTGTCTTATTGGTATCAATTGAAAAAGAAATTATATAGGAATTTAATAACAAAGAAATTACAAGGTCTGCAAAACCTCCCTAGAAAAGAAAATCATCCAACAAATTTAATAGTTCCAAGAAAACAGTGAAAACATTCATTAAACCGAAATAACTTTCACAGTCATATCAATAAAAAAAAATTCAGTAATTTGTGATACATCCAATAAAAAAAATAGCAATATGTCCTAAGTTTCACCAAAATAGTCACTATTTGTAGGCTTATGTTTATATTCTTTATGCTAATGGGAATAATCTAGCTCGTATTTGCCTCCATTACTTAATTAATAAAGTATGATCTGTCAAATCATTAGAAAAAACTATTCTCAAGTTTCAAGTGAGATATGGTTCCCAATAGCTAAGAAACGAAAAACCAAAATCTTTCATTGTTGCTAATGTAGAATTTCTGTCATTTTATAGAAATTAATCTTGTATAGCTATTATAAATACAATTGAAGACTATAGTAAATTTGAAGTTATAGTAAATTTGTTTCTCAATTTTTTCAATTTACTATATTCATGAATTCAGTGAAATCGGAATTTATTTCATGTTTATGCAACTATATTGAAAAAGAAAGAACTTTGGTGGAATGCATTACATGAAAGGCATAATGACTAAATTTAAAGCTAAAGTTTTAATGTACAATGTTGCTTAATCAAAGAACAACAAACTTTCACACATTTTTCATAGATTAATCACAAATAGTCCTCCGTTGGCTGAATCCATTGCAATTAGTTCCCCTTCTTATCTCAAAAAAGAAAAAAAAAAAAGTTATGCGAAGACAAAGCGATATTTTTGTTTCATAATCCACTCCAAAAGGCTTTTTCCTAGAGGAATTTACTCTAGAATTTTACCTGTGGTTAAGATAAAAAACACCCCAGAGAAGGTGCATTTTGTACCTAGTCTTCCGGAGGTGAAATTCTGAATCGACGAGTGTAAAGTTTTTTGCTCTAGATCCTTCAAGAGTTGGAATGATGGGCAGCAATGGTGAAAACTATACTTTGCAATTAAAATTCTGAAAAAGCCCTTCTTCTAAAGGACAATTAACAAGTAGCATTGAGGGTGTGAAAAAAACTTCAAAGATTTTTTAAAAAAAGTAATTGCAGAAAGAATTCAATTAGGAATAATGCATTTTATTTGTTCAGTAACGTGATGTATAATGGCAAGCATAAAATACACAAACGTCAATTTTGTATGATATTGTAGACTTAATATATGCAATAGAGTTATGATTCTTAAGAATATTTTGCACGGAATCAAATTTAACAAATTAAAAGATTAAAGTCGGATAGGCTCAGGTCAATGTGTAGCTTCTCCATTAGTGGATACTTGATGAGGAAATGAACAATGTCGCAAAGGCTAACAAAACTTTGTCCCTCTGTCACGGCTTGATGCTCCAAGAGACAAGTTGTCAAAGCAGGCAGAATTGGAGTTCTTTGTAATGTTTGTATCATCCTTCTATGGATGAGACGCAAGATTACAAAAACTTGGCAATGTTTGTATTTGATTGATTTTGACACGATCAGCGGTACTGTTGAATACCCTCCTTTGCAATAAATTCAAGAAGTTTCATTTTGGCAATTAAATTCAGAATTTTGTTGGAAGTTGAAAGTTGAAGCCATGTTTTATTTTAGGGTTAAAAGCATTAAATTCCCTGAACTTTATTCTCAATTGCACCTTACCCCTCTCAACTCAATAAATTGGCACTTTGTCCTCCAATTTTATGCTTTAGGACACAAGTGCCTCTTCTATACTAATTATTATTTTATTTTCTTTTTCTTTTTCTTTTTCCTTTTTTCTACCTGTCCATTTTCTTTATATATTTTTTAAACTTTTCTCCATTTTCTCATGTGATCAACTACTTTCTTCTCTTTACTAGTATTATCCATGTATTAATTTTAATTTTCTTAAACATCATCTTCATTTGTTTCTATCTTTTTTACTGAAAGTAATATTATCATAAAATCTATGCTACAACAACATATATGTTATCTATATACATAAACTATGTCACATATTATTTAAATTAATAAGGTTAGAATTTAGACTGAATTACTTTTTAATAACAACAGTAATGAGTTGAAAAACCATAATAACATAGTGGTTAATCAATTTTACATAAAAAAGTAAATAAAACAATTAGTTATTTTATTTTTTGGGATATAGCTTTAAATATTAAGTTATTTAAAGTTCTAGTTTGCTAATATTTTTTCAAATAGTCAAATTGCTAGCAATATATACTTTTTTTTATTATGACAAGCATATATTAGTTTTTTATGCAACACATCCTATTTTGAACTTTCTAATAGTGTATATAAATAATACAAGAGTGAAATTATAAGTAAAAGATAATTACAATAATATAGTAAGTGTACAAATTAGTAATACTAATAGTTGTATAATTTGCATTAAAACTTGTATAAATTCTGCAATTTGCAGAGATATGACTCCATTGAATTGGATTAAGGAAATTCAGTTTTCTTAAAAAACAAATTGCATAGAACTTGTGATCATGAAGAGTCGTGCGTAGTGCGTGATTCACTGCTAGTTTATGAAGAGAAGATCATTGAAAGTTTCTTCCCGAAGCAAACACCCATTTCATCACCTAGAGGACTAAAAGAAAATTTTTTTTAGCAAAGCTACAACCCACCCAATTTAATGGACCAAATTCGCTGTTGCTTTTGGAGTTCAACCAGCTAATCCTATCTTTAAAGGGCTTCTTAGACAAGACTTCATGAATGATAGCATAAAAGCGAGGCATACCATTCTCGTTGTCATATGCATCCCAAACCCGGTTTTCAGTAAATGATTCTTCCACTCTGTGTTTGTCAAACTCCGGATCAGTAGCTTCTGTGTTTGAGCCATTGGTTGAAGCAGAAGGCAAGCTCCCTAGTGCACCTGGCTCAGGGGTACTAATGGTGGCAGTTTTGTCTAAGAAAGTTGTCATCAAGAAATTGACTTCCAACAGATTCTGTCAGAGCATTATTGAAGTTGGCTTTTCCCTTGCTTCTTTACCTAAAGACTTCTGTACAGCAGCCATATTCCATTCCTGCAACTTCTTGTGCATTTCAATCCTAGCCTTTCCCATCAGCATATCTCGAATTTCTGGCTGTGATAATTCCCTTAAACTTCTAGCCTGATAATTCCCTTAAATTTCTGACTTTCTCTGCTCCAAACCTACCCACTTGGCTTCTATAAGAATTTCCGCGTAACATCCCTATAGTTTAAAATCCTATACATAATCTTCTTATGGTTTAGATTAAAGTTACATGATCGTTGAAACTAATGATCAATATTAAAAAGTCAAAGCAAACTCATAAATTAACAAATTATCCTTTCACTATCTTTTACCTTTTTTCTTTTCTTTCTCTTTTTCTTTTTTCCCTTGGGAAGAGATTAGATGTTTTTAAAAAAATTGTATTTTGGCCTGCTAAATCTTAATCTTTACCAAGTACAAAAAAAGGAAAGGAAAATAAAAATAGATAAACAAGAAATAGAGGATACCATTAAAGATTTGGTTTAAAATCCTATAATGATATTTGTAGTTATTAAAGACTTTACATTTTGTATTTCTCATTTATCTTTTTTTTTTAAATTTTCACTTCTTCTCTTTTCAAGAAAAATTAAGTAATGAAATAGTGAATTTGTCAATTTATTAGTTTGATTTTGACTTTTTATCAGAGGAGGTCTTTGAATTATCCCTTTATGAATTTCAAATCGGTTTCCTTGGGTAACTAAAAACTCTCTATCTCACTTTTTATCTACAAATTCATCCGGTCAAAACTCCAAACTAAATTAGAATTTGACAAAATTTTATGAGTAACTCTTATATACACTGACAGTGTATACACTATCACAGTTGAATACATGACATATGCGTAAAATTTAAATTTAGATGAATTGTATGTATTCAATGGTGATGGTGTATACACTGACAGTGTATAAAAAATTAATTATTTGAGATTAAGTCGAAACCATCCATGTTTTGAATAGTTGTATAATTTGCAGTAAAACTTGTATAAATTCTGCAATTTGCGTAGATATGCCTCCAATATTGAATTAAGGAAATTCAGTTTTCCAAAAAGAAAAGAAAAATTGCATAGAACTTGTGATCATGAAGAGTCGTGCGTAGTGCGTGATTCACTAACAATCAACTTTATTAAAATCTCTATAGCATCTGCGAAATATTTGTTCAATTTCTATGGCTGACTTTATCTTTAATATTTTAGCCTCCTTACAAATTCCATCCTTGATTCAACAATTCAATTTCTATGATAGACTTTATCTTCAATTTTTTTTTTAAACTTCCCTATATCACAATTGGTATCAAAATTCTCAATTTTTTAAAATCACAACCAACTATATATTATGGCAATTGGTTTAGCAAGTTTTAGCAAATCCACAACCCACACCAATTTAATGGACCAAATTCGCTGTTGCTTTTGGTGTTCAACCAGCTAATCCTAACTTTAAAGGGACTTCCTAGAGAGGACTTCATGAATGAAAGCATAAAAACACGGCATACCATCCCTATTGTCATATGCAGCCCAAACCTGGTTTTCAGCAAATGACTCTTCCACTCTGTCTTTGTCAAGCTCCCTAGTGCATGATCTGGTTCAGGGGTACTAATTGTGGCAATTGTGTCTCAGAAAGCCAAATTTGGAGTAAAATACAAAATATCATTCTATTTCCTATTAATGCTAGGCATGCAAAATTGACTCAACACTCATTTATTTGATTAAGTGTAAAAATACATAAATGAATAAATAGAACTAGTTCTTTCTCAATGTATGTCATCAAGAAAATCATCATTCATCTTATGGCCTGTCGACTCTTCATAATTTGCATGGCAGAAAATACACATTCAACTTTTAATATGGACGGTAAATTATGATGGGAGAAATTTTCAAGGAAAAAAAATTGCCTTGCAACAATGGAGTTTGTAGGAAAAAACAAAAACTTGCCTTGTAATAATGGAGTTTGTGAAAAAATGGATGCTTGAAAAGACAAGAATGCTATCTGAGGAGGGTTAATTGTCAAAAGTACGAATTTTGGAAGAACTCCTGGCATTCGGTAATTGTTTTTGACTAACATACGAGTGTTAATTGAAGTCAACTCAATATATACAAATTGTAGTAGAAGTTAAATTTGCTTTGGTTTATCTTTTGTTTCCTTTTGTATAATTTCCTTATTTTGCTATATCGTACTACTTTTATGGAGAGGTGCAAAATAAAATTAACCAATTTTTGGTAGAAAGCCTCATCCTTTAAATAAGCCTAACTACCCTTGCCTGCACCCTATTTCCATCCGTGTCCATCCCTGCCAAAGAGGACAGACAACGAGATTAAGAATTACTGGAACACACATTATAAGAAAACACCAAAAATTTATTCTTGTTTGAGAATAGGAACTTTGTTTTGGTTTATGTTTTGATCCACATATCTTTCTTTAGTTGGTGTTCTGTGATAGACTAAAAGAATAGTTAGCAGTCAGCAGTTCTGTTTTTTGTTTGGTTTTATTAAGTTAGATGCCATGCAGAAGGTGGTAGATTCTGGACTCTGGTGTTGCCTTGGAGAGTAAAAGATTGTTCACATACTTGTTAAAACAAGTTCAACAAGATTTCCTTGAAAAAAAAAAAGAAAAATGACATCGAAATGTCTCCAAATCCTGGAACTTGTGAAAATCCATTGGTACGAATCGTGCGAAAGACGTGATTTACAGTTACTAAGACCAATATTCTACCGAAAAGGGCCTGAAAATTTTACTAGTTTTGTGACAAAATAATCATGTGCATTCTACATAGTTAAGTCTCTAGTTGTCCTGTACCTAAACTTATCAAATGGAATCACAAAACAAACCTCGTGATCCTTTCTAATAACCTTACTTTCTTCGGAGAGTTCTATTGTAACTTTTGGATATCACGTATCAATTTATCGTTGAATGTATAAAGACAGATATCAACCCTCAGATAGTTTTAATAGTTTAAATTATTGAATGATGTGATAAGAGTTTATTGAATTATAATCATCAGTATCAGTATGATATCCAAAAGAAACGGTTGAATTTGCATTAAAACTTGTATAAATTTTGCGATTTGCAAAGAATGTCTCCGTCGAATTAAGGAAATTCATTTTTTTCCATTAAAATAAATAATTGCATAAAACTTGTGATCACGAAGACTCGTGCATAGTACGTGATTCACTGCCATTTTATGAAAGACAGTATTGAAAGTTTCCTCTGGAAGCAAACACCCATTTCATCACCAAGAGGCCTAAAAGAAAATTTTTTTAGCAAAACCCCAACCCACCCAATTTAATGGACCAAAGTCGCCGTTGCTTTTGGAGTTCAACCAGCTAATCCAAACTTTGAAGGGCTTTCTGGACAAGGCTTCATGAATAATAGCATGAAAGCCAGGCAGGCCATCCTCATTCTCATGAGCAGCCCAAGCCTGGTTTTCGGTAAATGATTCTTCCTCTGTGTCTCTGTCAAATTCCGGATCAGGCACATCCATTGTCATAATATCAGTTGCTTCTATGTTTGAACCATTGGTTGAAGCAGAAGACAACTAGGCAAGCTCCCCAGCGCATGATCTGGCTCAAGGGTACAAATGGTAGCAGTTGTGATGCCTAATTGAAGAGAGGTTTTTAAGTTAAACGCCAAATTAAGAGAGCCAGTTAGTGAGTTATTTGGGCCTTTACACCGTTAAACCTTTTTTGTGATTTTGAATTCTTTTTTTGTGCTTTTGATATTGGGTGCTTTAAGGTATAGAAACTCTTTTCTACGATTTTGTATCCTTTCTGTTATAATAAATTTGTCACCCTTTCGCCCGTGAATGCAAGTCATTTGATTAAATTATGTAAACTTTGGTGTTTCTCTTTTTGATTTATTTGTTTGTTATTATTTTTATTGAGTTGTCAAGAGTCTTATTATTCTCGTTGATTAATTTCTTGAGAATGGGACCAGTCCTAACAAAAGATTATTGACACACTTATTAATAAAAGTTCAACAAGTTTTCCATGAAAAACAAGGCAAAAAAACGAAATCTAAAAGTCTCCAAAACCCGGAACTTGTGAAAAACCATAGGTACGAATCGTGCGAAAGAGTGATTTACGATGACGACGCCCAATTTACTATCAAAAAGGGCCTGAAAATTTTACTAGCTTTGTAACAAACACTATATGCATCCAACACAGTCAAGTCTCTAGTTTTCCTGTACCTAAACTTATCAAATAGAATCACAAAACAACCTCACAATCTCTTCTAATAACCTTACCCTTTTTCAAATGTATTCTTGAACTATTTTAATCGTAATACTTGAAAGATTGGATGTGTTTATTTTCTAATTTGTGTTATTCACAATTCTAATGATTTCCAAGTTTCACCAAATAGTATTTATTTACATATTTCTATATACTAATAGAGATAGTATAACTTGTGTTTGGCTACATGGCTTTGTAGCAGTGGCATAGCCAAAACTTTTTATTCAAGGGGTGTAATAATATTAATTTAGACTTATAACGTGTTGGTTTGTAGATTTTTGAAATGACTAAATATTTATTATAGCAAACATGCAACTTGGGATTCATTATTTTTCAACTCATCCAATGGTATAAAATTATGCATAAGAATACAAGATATGTATTATAATTAAGATGTACAATTGGCAAATAATTTACACACAATCGAACTGTAAAATCAATATTTGGTTGGCTTGTAATTTGTATGAAATATACATGTAAGAAAAGCTAAATATTAAATAAATAGCATTTGCTTACAAAAAAAATACATTTAATAAAAAGGGAAAAAATAGTATCATGTAATATATTATAGTTCAAGATTTACCATTGGGGAAATGGAGAAGACAATTATTGAAGATTTGAACAATTTTGGGGGACAATTATGAGGTTAAAGGGAATGCTACCAAAATTCAGAACAGAAAAAATGGGGCAATACTATAATTTTTTTAAAAAAATTTATGGGCTATTTTATAGTTTCTAAAAAATTGGGTGGGTGCAATTGCATATCCCCTTCAACTGAATGTGGCTCTACCACTGTTTCGTATAGTAAATTATTGAACCAATTGAAAGTAATTATTTTATGGATAAATTATCCTTTACCCCTTATGTAGTTTGTTGTTTTACCACATAAAACCTCTGTAGTTTTTGTTAAAACATAACTGTTAGTTTTTTGGTTAAAACTAACAATTAATATCAAAAAGTCAAATCCAAAACTAATGGATTGACAAATATAGCTTTTCACTAACTTTTTTCTTTTTTTTCCCCTTTTCTGTCTTTTCTTTTTTCCCTTGGGGAAAAGAAGAGATGATTTAGAAATAATTGTACATTGGCATACTAAATCTTAATTTTTCCAAATACAAAAAAATAAAGGGAAATAAAAATAAATAAATAAGAAATAGAAAATACCATCAAAGATTTGGTTTAAAATATTTGCAATTATTAAAGATTTTGTATTTTCTAATTCTTATTTGTCTTTTTCTTTAATTTTCTTTCTTCTCTTTTGTACTTGGAAAAAAATTAAGAAATGGTGAATTTATTAATTTATTGGTTTGATTTTGACTTTTTTAATATTAACGGCTCATTTTAATAGAAAATTAATGGTGACAGTTTAACCTAAATTATGAGGAGGTTATGTATAAATTTTAAAACTATAAGAGTGGGGGAGAGGCGGAGCGAGGGAGAAGAGTGATATGATTAAGAACCTAACACAATGGGTAAAAGGTTACTTACCCTTATTTTTATTTAGGATATTGCCACACGAAAGAACTTTGGTACAAAAATTCAACATAGATTGTCATGAAATTAACGACATAATGGCTACAGCCGGAGCTCATATTTAAAGGTTTAATGTTGCTCAATCATTCAACAACAGGTTTTTGCAAAAGGTTTTCATTCCTCGGCTGAATCCGTTGTATAGTTGCCCTTCTTAACCAAGTAAAGCCCAACAAGAAGTACCGAAAAGTCTATTACTATACTACCCGTAGACCTCAAAGCTGTAACTTTGTTTCATCATCCACTCCGAAAATATTTTTTTCTTGACGGGTTTTCTCGGATGCTTCAAGAATTGGAATAATGGGTAGCAGTGTTAAAATCCCTCCTTTGCAATTAATTTTCAGAAGAACCCTTCTTCTATGGGATAAAAATAAAGAAAGAAAAAGTGGATTTGGATTGGTTCAAATAAAAAACGAAAAATCTAAGAGAGGAGTATTGAGTTTTAAGAAAACAACCTATGCAGTTGGTAGGGTAAGCGCTCATGCATTCCTTCCAAATTCGGCAAAACCGAACACCAACTCAAACAATCAGTTTCTTTTTGGCTCTCACTATTCCTGAAAATTTCACACCCGTAGACAAATTTTTTTTTTTTTTGATAATAAAACATATTTCATTAAAGGATTACTGGAAATCGTCCAGCACAATTGATATACATTGTTGCCCTGATGGCAGATAAACATGCACTAAAATTATAGATATGCAATTTAACAAATACATAAGATTTGAGAAATTAAGGACAGATCTAAATAGTACCATAAATTTGAAAAACATTCCATCATAGAATAAGTCGCTGCTGCTCTCTTTGTGCATGCTGTAATCGTCAGATTTGCTAATCAACAGTTGTAAGGTCCAATAAGAATGATGAGATCTGCCGAGATAGATCCAAATCTGAAATATTCCCTCAGATCTGCTATCCAACTGGTTCAAGCTCAAAACTGAAAATGAGATCTGATGAGAAGAGTGAAGAAATTTTAGATCTAACATATAGATCTAAAAAAACTCCAAGATCTGAGAAAATAAAGAACAAAAAACTAAAAATAAACTCTCACTAAAATAGTTTAGGAGAGACGAAAACTCTCAATAGGACACCCTAGGAGAGAAGAAAACTCTCACTAGGATACCCTAGGAGAGACTTTATTGAAGGAAGAACAAAGGATAAAGGAAGAGGAAGGGAGACCTTGACTCAAGGCCAAGATCTCCCTCCTATGGAGGAGGAAGAGTAGAGGAGGAAACCTAGAGAGAAGGAAGAGAATAGTTTGGAATGGATTGAGGGATTGGTGAGGCAGCCGTTTCACACCCGTAGACAATTGATCAAACAATGATTGGTAAATTTCAAGTCGGCTTCCTTGGATAACTGAAAGCTCGATATCTCACTTTTTAGTTTCAAATTCATCTGTTCCAGACTCCAAACTGAATTAGAATTTAACCACAAAATTCCATACTTAATTGGATAATTCAATTATTATCATCGACTTTATCTTCGATTTTTTTTTTTTAAAAAAAGAACTTCCCTATATCACAATTGGTATCAAAATTCTCAATTTTGTAAAATCAGAACCAACCATTATGGCAATTAGTTTTGCAAGTTTAGCAAAACCACAACTCACACCAATTTAATGGACCAAGTTCAGTTCGCTGTTGCTTTTGGAGTTCAACCAGCTAATCCTAACTTTAAAGGGCTTTCTGGACAAGGCTTCATGAATAATAGCATAAAAGCGAGGCACACCACCTCATTGTCATATGCAGCCCAAACCGGGTTTTCAGCAAATGATTCTTCCACACTGTCTTTGTCAAATCCGGATCAGCCACATCCATCGTCATGAACATATCTGTAAAACCCACGATTTTGGGATCATTTTTTTTTATCCTTGCCCAATTAATTAAAGGGAAAATGATCGGTTTCATCCTTCACATTTCACAAAAATATTCTTTTCGTCCCTCACTTTTGAAATGAAGCAATTTCATCATTAACATTTAAAAACTGAAATTATTACATCCCTAAACCTAAATTTCAGTCTGAATCAAACCACCAATCAACCTGATTACAAATTTTGGGGGTATAATTGGAAGATCACTTGGTTAACTCAACTTGATATTCATGTGAAATTTAATGAACTTAAAAAGAAAAAAGAAAAAATTATAACATAAAAAAGAAATATTAATCTTTTCTACATTATCATTGTATACACTGACGGTTTTATGTACTGCCATATCATTTTAATTTTAATTTAAACACCAAATTTTATATTTATGATACACATTTAGATTCGCAAGGGGATATACTAATGGTGCATGAAAAGATTTATCAAAAAAAAATTCTACTATTTCAAGACAAAGAATGGCCTTTTATGTTATCATATTTATTTTTTTGGTTTAATAAATGTCATGTGAATATGATGAAGTTGACCGAATGATCTATCAATTCTATTTTCAAAATTTATTGCTGGGTTATTAGATGGTTTGATTGAAAATTAGGTTCAGGGATGTAATAGTTTTAATTTTTAAATGTCAAGGACGAATTTGCTTCATTTTAAAAGTGAGGGACGAAATGAATATTTTTGCGAAATGTAAGGGATGAAATAGGTCATTTTTCCTTAATTAAATGGTAATTTACCATGAGTAAAAGTAAAAAAATAATTATAAGATAGGTTAAAGGGTTAATTGGGGGATAGGAATGAGATAAGATAGGGTAAAAGTTCACAACAGTTAGAACTCTTGTCTAAACCATCAAATGGTGGGTACTTACTAGGGTTTAGCACACTTATCAAAACAATAAAGAAAAAAAAAATAACATCATTCCTACCTTTCATTGTCTGCCTCCCCTTAGAGTAAGAGCCGTCAGAGAGTAAATGAGGAGAAGAAGGCGTCACTGTTGATCAATCAGGCAGTTAGGCACCTAAATCCGTAAGTCATAAATTCGCGTGAAAACTCATCTTTTAAGTTCTATTAGTCGCATTAATCATTTTAAAGATTTTACAGATATGTATTATGTTATATATATATATGTGCCTGTATGAGAAATTTAGGAAGATTTAGGTTTGGATTAGTAGGATTAGGGAATTGAATTTTAATTATGGGATGAATAGGGTTTACCAAATTATTGGAAAGTTATTTAAAAAAAAAAAAGAAGAAGAAAGAGGAGCTGCTGTTGTGGTTGTGAATTGCTGAAGCTTCAGCGCAAAAAAAAAAAAAAAAAAAAGGGCCAAAGCAAAGGTCACTAGCAAGTGGAAAGGTTGGCCGGCCAACCAAAGGGAAACAAAAAAAAAAAAAAAAGGAGGTCGCCAACACAAGTAGAATAATAAAAATAATAATAGAATTTGAAAAAAAAAAGACAAGTATATATATTTGGGAACAAAAATATAGTATCAGTTTAGTGAATGTCCAATAGTTAAATTTTAGGTATAATTAGTCCACATTTTATGGACTAACATAGGAATTAAATTTCAAAACCCAATCTAAATAATAATTTTTGGAGTTTAAAGCTTTAGTCATTTAAGCTTATACTTAATTGATTAAGTCTAAGATACTTAAATAGAAATTTAAAACGTCTTAATCTAGCTTTATTAGAGTAATTTATACAATGTAAGATAAGTCCTAGTTCTTAAACGGAACGCATAAAATCGTAATAATAATAATAATAATACTAATGATAACACTAATGGTAATAATAATAATAACAATAATAGTAATAATAATGACAATATAGATATAGATGAAGTAAATAAAAGATATAAATGAAAATAAAAGTATAAACACAAGTAGAATAAACTAAGACAATAATTATAATAATAAGTCAATATATATATATATACATATATACATAAATAATAATAACACCTACACATGCACAAAGTGGAAATAAAGCGAAAGATAATAGTAACTAATTAACAAATATATAAAATGGTAATAAAATAAAGTAGCGACGACGAGGACGATAATAATAATAATGCATAATTATAAATTATAAATATGTATAGTAAGATAATAGGCAAGATAATAAATATGATTATGAATAATTATTTTCTTTTAAATACAGAAACTTTACAAAAAGGAGAACTTTCCAAATTAAGAAACTTTCTAAAAATAGAAACTTTTCAATTTAGGAAACTTTCCAAAAATAGAAATCATCCAATCAAGGAAAATGCTGTTAGGGTCATATAATGGTTTAGACATGAATCTTCGACTCGCTCAAAGTTTGTATATTTATACATCTATAAAAAATATCAAATAATTAGGAAACCTATGTATTTGATAGGTACGACACAAGTTTAAAAGACCTAAGGTAGCCTCACTCGAACAGCTAGACAAAGGTAGGTGATACTTACCCTTCTGAGATTTCAAAGGTACAAAATGCAATTTTTGTTGTCAATCATATTTTGTTGTGTTGACTTGAAATGTATTTGATTAAATGCTTTACTTGGATATTTATAAACGTTATATTTTCACTATACGAAAATGGACCATGTGACTTATTTGAAATATTTTGATATATTATTATATGTCAAACAAACTGTCAAAGAACTATGTATGTGATATATGAAATGATTTTATGACAAGTAAAACTCAAAACAGTCATGGAATAGACGGTAGGGGCTATAGTCCTGTCTAATGGTCATGGTAACTTGGTATAGAGTCCGACCGATTGACAAGATCATGGTAGCCTGATGTAAAGTCCGAACGATTGACCCATGTATGTAATGAGACTAATCGGTAGTCATGAAACCTATTGGTCGCCCACTTAGAAGGGGTTTAATTTCTAGGCTGAGTACTCAGTAGCCGATCATTACATGTACTTGTTATGAGCTGATATGAATTGATTTATGAACTAATATGAAGAGACTTATGAATTGATATGAAGTAATTTATGAACTGATATGAAGAGACTTATGAATGGATATGAAATGATTTATGACTTTGTGATTTTTCATGTATAGTTGTCAATAAGATGCTTTTAAATTGCTCGTCACCCGTTACTACTGATTGTTTTATAAACAACGTTACTTTCAAGATTATGGATGTGAACGATGTGCAAATGATTTAATTTATATCTATATATGTATCTATAAAGTTACGAGTGCATGGTCCAACAGAGAGGTAAATATTACCTACTGAGCAATTTGTCGCTCATCCCACTTTCTACCATCTTTGCAGATTCTGAAGAGTATGAATTGATTTATGTATAAGACCCTGAGGATGACTTTTATTAGTTTTTAAGTGAACAAAAGTTAGCAGGCTAGCTACTTCTAGTTGTTAGTTTTATTTACTTTTATTTCCGCTGTTTCAATCAGAGAATAAATGTACGAACTTATTGGATATTCGTAGACTATCCTTCATATGAAATTTGTACCGCACTTTATCTAGTTATATTATTTAATACTTTTAAAGTTTAGTATAGTATGATGTTGTCTTGTATTCTTGAGCGAGACTTGAGGGTACGGCGGATGTCACGTGACTGGCACGTGCGGGTTCGAGGCGTGACAATATCAGTTGCTTCTGTGTTTCGACCATTGGTTGAAGCAGAAGGCAAGCTCCCTAGTGCATGATCTAGCTCAGGGTACTAATGGTGGCAGTTGTGTCTGAGAAAGTTATAATAGAAGAAATTGACTTCCAACTGATTCTGTCGAAGCAGTGATGAAGTTGGCTTCTCCCTTGCCTCTTTACCTGAAGAGTTCTGTACAGCAGCCATATTCTATCCCGGTAACTTCTTGTGGATTTTAATCCTAGCCTTTCCCATCAGCATATCTCGAATTTCTAACTCTGATAATTCCCTTAAACTTCTAGGTTGGTTATCAGAAATAATGACTCTCTCTGCTCCAAACCTACCCATTTGGTTTCCATAAGAATTTCCTCGTCCACTATCCATTGTCAATTTTGAAAAATCACAAACTACGTTTATTCATATCTTCCATATCACCACTAAAACGACAATCATTCATGATCTTTTCCTCTTATTGCTGCCCAATATGAGAAGATTTACCGCGGTTGATTTCGTGGGTACAACAACTTTGAAGATGTTTCCTGATTTGTTTAAGTTTCTATTCAGAAAACTACAGAATCAAAAGAGCACATTCTTGATTCCAAGATCTTGAGATGTTGTGTCGGACTGAATGAGCTAGATCATTAGTGTTGAAGACCGGAAGTGCTATGCATTTTGGACTTTAATCTTTCTTGAAACCATGTTTAATTACTCTTAAAATGTGCATGAAACATTGTCATCCAGAATTTTCGTGCAAAGTACGTGATTCACAATCCAGAAATTTGAACTGTCTTATTGGTATCACTTGAACAAGAAATTATATAGGAATTTGAAAAAGATAGCAAAAACCTCCCCAGATAAAGAAAATCATCCAAAAAATTTAATACTCCCAACAAGACAGTGAAAACAGCATTAAAAGGAGTAGCTTTGGAAGTTATATCAATCAAAAGTTCAGTAATTAGCGATACATCCAATAATAAAAAAAAGCAATATTTCCTAAGTTTCACCGAAATAATCACTATTTGTATGCTTATATCCATACTCTTTTACACTAATAGAGTAATCAAACTCATATTTGCTTCCATTACTTAATTAATAGAGTATATTCTATCAAAACATTAGAAAAAGTTATTCTCAAGATTTAAATGACATATGGTTCCCAATAGCTGATCATCAAAAGCCAAAATCTTTCACTGTTACTAATAGAATTTTTGTCATTTTAAAGAAATTGATCTTGTATAGATATTATAAATACAATTGAAGCTATAGGATATTTATTGCTCAATTTTTTCTCACCTACGTTCTTGGAATCTTAACTATTACCACATTGGGATTTGTGTTCTTTAAGATGGATCTAAAATTTGGTGGGTATGCATAAATGTTAGTACAATAGTTATTAAATATCCCTCTTTAATTTTTTTTTTCATGTGTACCCAACTATATTGAAAACTAAAGAATTTGATAGAATGCATGACATTCTATCAAATGACGGAACTTAGAGCTAAATATTTTAATGTACAACGTTGCTTAATCAAACAACAACAAACTTTCACGCAATTTCCATTCATTAGTCACAAAGTATTCCTTCGTTGGCTAAATCTATTTCAATTAGTTGCCTTCTTATCCTATCAATTGGACTGTGTGAGTTGGGTTTTAACATGCTTAAACTCAGTTGACATAAAATATCATTTTTTTGAATCCAAATTCTACTTAACTAGAATCACATTTTTGTAACTCATGCTCGACTCAAAATAAAATTAGGGCACTTGGCCTAATTCGGATAGGTGCAAATTCATGTCATGTACTTTTAACGTTCACAAAATCTAATTGAACCAAACAACCAACTAATCCATAGATGTTCTAAAAGTTTAAATTTTATAACAAAAAATAATATAGTTTACTATAACATCCATAAATCTATCAACTAGAAATTGAAAAAGAACAATTTATCATAAAATTAGGCATCTAAATTTCAAATATTTGTCTGGATTTAGAGAAATAAATCTTCTTAATTCCCACTATGAGCTCTAGTATACATATTATTCAGACTGAGAATTAAGTGGATTAAATTCAGTACAACTAAAATTCAGTTCACATTTAAATCAGGCAAAATAGTTTAGTCCACATCAACTCAGCCTGCATTGCATAAGGCACAACCTACTACATTTGAGGTTGATCGGGTTGAACTTGGGTTAGCCCAAGTCAATTGATAGGTCTACTTCTCAACATAAGTAGATAATGTCCCAACAGAATTCAGCCAAAACTTTCGTCGTCCTTTCACGTGCCCGGCTTGTAACGTCCCAACAGAATTCAGCCAAAACTTTCGTCGTCCTCTCACGTGCCCGGCATGTGGATTAGAAGCATTCAGTCCTTCGTGCCTTGCGCGTTAGCTTCCCACCTGGCCTCGCTGCCAGTATCCCATGTGCTTCTGCTGCATTCTCTCTTCCCGCTGCCTTCTCTCTGCAACTGCTCTCTCTCTCTTTCTTCTGTCATTCTTTTTCCTCTTTTCTCTTTCTCTTCTTTCCACAACAATGTTGCTCTGTCACTTATCCACGTGCTCTCCAGACTGGTACAAAGCTTTGTTGCGGTGTGGTATTCCGTTCTGCCAATTCCATTGTCTTCTTACCGCCCAAGGAACTACCGCCTTCGCTGTTGGCTGCATCGGTCCAGATCTTGCGCCGTTCGTTCGCTTTTCCTCCTCCTTCGTCGCGAGCTTTCTCTTTCTTCCTTTCCAGTGAACTCCGATCTTTTCTGTAAGCTTCCTGTTTTCCTCCCCCCCTCTGGAGTTCGTATTTTTTTCGTCCCTTGTCTGGTGATGTGCAACTTTTTTTTTTTGTTTCTCATCCACAATTTTCTTACCGACAAAGAGGTGCCGTCTTCGCTGTTGGTTGCTGGTTTAGGATCTTGTGCCATTCGCCTGAGTTCTCTTCCTCCTCTTTCGCTGTAAGCCTTCTTCTCCTTCCTGTCCAGTGAGATTGCGTCTTTACTACGAGCTTCTTCTGTACCCTTTTTTTCTTTGCCTGGAGTTCATTTGTGCTGTGCTTTGTCCGGTGAGGTCCATTATTATTTTTAGTGAACTGTTCACTTAGCTTACTTTCGTTCTGGTTGCGCTGTGTTGGGGAACCTTGTCTTTCTCTTGTATTCTTGCGCTGTGTTGGGTTCTCTGTGCTTGCTGGCTCAAGATGGCTAGCAAAGGCCTTTTCTATGTCTTTGTCTTCCTTGTTCTCATATGCTGTTTGTTCCTTGTTTTTTTCTTATCTAAAAAAAAAGTCCTTGTCGTGTCTGCCTGGATGCGTTGAAACCGGTATCTCCTCCAAATAAAACTCTATGTCTTCTGCCTAAAAAAATTTCATAAAAAAAAAAATTTCTCTGTCTGTCTTTCTTGTTCACGTCCGCTATTTTGGACCCTGCAAGTTGCTTGTGTTTTTGACTTTTGTTAGTTACCAGTTTCTCAATCATCAAATCAAATCTTATGAAATATTTCAAATAATTCCATACCACAATTTTTTTTTGAAGAACTTTTTAAAAAATATATATAAAAAATCAAACGTTAGTTTCAAAAGAAGCATCAAATAGTCCCAAAAAATTTAGTGTACTGCAAACTTTTTTTTTGCTTCCAGCTGCAACTCTCTCCATTCAAGAAGAAAATTTGGAAAGCCAAAAACATAAATAGCAAATGTATGATTACAGGTTTTACAGAAGCTGCCATGCATACTTGCAAATAGATTACATAGTGGAACAAGCATTTGGGTTCAGTACAAAAACGATGATAAATCTCAAAGTCCAGCTGTGGAAGACTTGAGAATGTTCATAGTCAAAAAAATATTTGCTTTCCCTTAACCTGTAAAAGTTAGCCAATTTCTTGCGTTCATACAGGCTGGAGAATATCGGTGGAAAGAATAATTTAAGGTCCTTCAGTCCACTTTCTTTCTTTAGGAACAATGCTAATAAATTAAGAAATTAGTCAAGTCTCATTAGTTATATAGTCACAAATGAGGAAATTGAATTGAGGTAAATCTCAGCAGTAAATCAAACAAGGTCAAAGTTTAACAAACTCAATTTGTTCATCATCAGCGCAGTTTAAACAATTGAAACACAATTATTAGTGCCAATACGATGTCAGGAAAGAGAAACCCAAAAAAAGGAAAAAAAATTAAAGAGAGATAATCAGACTACTTAGTCATGTGACATCTCAGCCCGCTTCTTCATCAAATAACAAATTTCTTTCATGCTAAAGGATTAATAACGCGGCAATTTTTCCTAATTTCTTCGGCGGTTCCAGTCAGCACTTCATTGTTTCCCATGTTCACCATTGATCTTCCGAACTCTTAGAAGAAATTTCTTTGAAATTGCACCCGATTCACAATGGCAGCCGAATCGTCATTTGTTAGAAGTGCTGCATCAGATTGGAATAGGCCCTTCTTCTGTTTTTGTGCTGTGTTGCTCTTTTGCTGTTCTTCCATAAAGGCGGCTTTCTTTTCCTCTGTTTGTTTTAGCCACCGATTGTAAGCTTAGCTACTTGTTCACATCTCTCTCTTTTTCTATTCTACCCAATTTGCATGCTTTCTGTTGCATTATCGGCTCTTGAATCCTGTTGCCCATTTGGGCTATGCTTTCTTTTGCATTCTTTTGATATATTCCCGTTCTTCTAGACCCTGATGAATTTAGGCTTTCCTCAACTTGCCTTTGTTTCCATTTTCGATTTTTTAGATGACCATCGAGCCTTTACGCGTCTCTGAGGTCTATAGCTCCCTGGCCCGTTGGACTTCTGTCATCCAAGTTATTGAGGCTTCTCATCTAAAAACAACCTATGCAAATCATGCATCCAGGATGTATCGCCGGTTTGTCTTTGCTGATTCCCACATACGTTTTCTTTTGATTCTTTTATTGTTTTGTTATTTCTCCCCGCTCCGCTGTGGTTAATTTTCCCCCCCTGCTTTTTTGTCTTGTGATGGATAGGTGTAAAGGTTTCTGCTGTCGCCTTTGATGATAATGTTGCTCGCATTGACGGTTTGCTTGTTCCTTTCAAAAAGTACTTCATTAGTGATGCTGCTGTTGATGAGATTCCCAGGCCTGCTCCGTCTGATTTGTATCGCTTCTTTTGGGTTATAAACAGTGCTACCATGATCAAAGAGGTCTTTGAACCTGAAACGCCGATCCTTCCCCTTTTTTTCGATCTTACCCCATTTACCTCCTTCCAGCATTTTGCAGATAGTCAGATCTCTATAAGTGAGACATTTCCCCTTAGTTCTTTTATGCTCCATTTTGCGTTTTGCCTTTTTCAGCTCACGCTACTGCTTATTAACTCTTATGGCTTTGCTTTTTTATAGACATGATGGGTGTTGTTTTGCATACTTTGCCTGTGAAGGAATCACGTCCTGAGGTTCCTTCTGTTGTTTCTAGGGACTATGTCGTTGCAGATCAGAGGTTTATCTCCGTACTAATGCTCTTGGTTGTTTTTCTATTGTCCTTGTACCGATTTGCTTTTACTATTTTCTTTCAATTCCCCTTACAGTAATATGCCTATTATTTTGACGCTAATCCATGAGATTGAGTCTGGAGAGGGAGGGTCTATAGTGAATGCAATGAGATCCACTGAATCCAAGCCAGTTATTATTGGTATTAGAGTCAGAGTGAAGACCGACAATTGTGAGTTCCGAATGCTTATGACTACACCTATGTTAGTTTCCCTTTTTTGTTCTGTTGCTTATTATCTTTTTTTCTTTTACTTCCTTCTAGATTTATCCCTTTATACTAAAGTTACTTCCGTTGTTTTGGTTTCCCCCCAAATTCAAGAAGCTGCGCGTCTTGAACGATGGTTATCTATTCTTGCTTTTCTGTATTCTTTTAAAACCAAACAACCAACACAATCCCCCTCTAACTGGTGCCTACCTCAGCTTATTATTACTACTTTCTATTTGTCTCTTTATAGGTACCGTCATAACTGTTCTGTGTTAATGACTTCTGTTTTGGAGAAGAGATATTGTAATCCCTTCGTGCTGCTTCCTCCTGTTGGTGACACCATGCTGTGCACCATTTCCAGTGTTGCCACAGCAACTCGTTTTGTTAGAGACCCTGCCCTTCCTATATTCTTTTACTTTTTTAAAGCTTTTTTCCTGTTACTGTGACACCACTTGTTCCGTTTTCCCAGCCTATAAGTTCTGCATGGATTAAGGGCTGAGTTACTATTGATCGCCTGCACAGGCTATGGAATTTGGCCTGTCCATATTGTTTTGCACCTAACAATTTTATTGAGACTCTTGGAATTTCCTGTGTTTCCTGCCTCAAGGATCTTCATACTTTTCCAAGGTACGCTATTGCTACTTTTTTGTTTAGGCCTCGCTTCTGTTTGCTTAGAACTAGTGAATTTTATTTCCTGCCCGGTACCTCCTTTAACAAGGTTTGATGTATCTTTTGTTCTCAGAGCGCTTGTTAAGTTGGATATTGCTGATGGCACTGCTTCCATCAGTGTTATTGCCTTGGGTTACGAAGTTGAGAAACTGATAGGCTTTACTGCATACCAGCTGAGCCAATCTGAATATGAGGTGCGCTTTAGATTGGTTATTCGTGAGTGCTGGTCCATTTCACACTACATATGCCACACGTATTTTTCTAACCCTTTTTTGCCTGTTGCAGGGTGTTAGCTTGAACCTCCGGGTTGCTGATACTCTTGATGGAAAAGAATTGTTATGCTATGTTAAGCGTTCTCCTGAATTCATAAGAGTAACTGGAATCAGGTTTACAGTTGTTACGTCATATTTGGTTGGAGAAGCTTCATCTGTTGAAAAGTAAAATGTGCTTTTCCTGGTGTGCTTAGAGTTCTAGGTTCCTTTGTGCTCCTACCAGTGACTTTGTTTATGATGGCCTTTTATGATGTAATGCTTTGTATCTTTCGCAAGGACCAATTATTCCGTCAAACGAGCCTTTTGTAATGCCATATCGATTTCGCCTTTTATTTACTCGTGCTTTAAAAATGACTTGAATCTCCCACGGAGAATTAGTAAACGCAATCTAGATTCTTTTGAACGCACTACTAAAAACCACTTTCTAAAAAAAATAAAAATTGGTCGCCTTTAATGTCCATCTCTATGTTCCCTAAAGCAGCACAAAAAAAAACGTCCCCACTAGCAACGATTGTTCATCCAATAAAAGGAGAAGAATTATTTGGCCACCTATATTGAAAAAAAATGAAGACGAACAAAAACTTGTTATTTTTGTCCTTCGTGGGACAAAACCCTTGTGCTAGAAACGCCCCACACGCGCTGGGAGGGGGGTATGTGTTACATCCCGTTGACTTTGTGCATCTGCTTTGAACCGGATTTGAGTCTTGTTTCTATCACAAAACACCCCTGCCTCGTTCTTTTTTTTCCCTTTTTCCTGATACATCGTGCAGTGCTTGCTTGTTTATCTGCTTTGTAGAGGGATGTTCGTCTGTATATTTTTTGGCACATTAAATGTAGTTCAAAAAAACTTTCTGTTTTCACGTAGCTGCAGGGCCGCCCGTTTGCCGCAGCACAAAAGAGCTTCCGCCCTTTCAAGCTTTGCTACCTATGATTGCTATTTTTGTGCCTGCCTGCAGTCTGCTTTCATGTTATGGTAGGTGCGTTTGTATTGCTAAGTTAGCCTTTATCCTTTTTCCTCTCTCTTATTACATTCAGCACTGTCTTTCTTACTATTGTTTCTCCTATCCTTTCTGTTTGCTCTTTCTGCAAGGACGAAAAACTCTTCCAACCATCTCTGAACAAGTTGAGAACTTCACTCAACTCTTGTGGCCTGAGGGAAACTCAAAATTTTGGTAATGACATTTTATCCCAATTTTAGTTCGTGTTCTTATGTTTCATTCTTAGTTTTTTTTTCCCATTTTTTAAAGTTTTAGTTAAGGAGGGATGGAACTTAAGAAGAGGGGCGGAGACTGAGAACTTTTAACCCAAAATTTGTAATTCCTTATGAAACATAGGAGTTGATTCCATGTTTTTATGTTTTTAATGTTCTTACACATTTGCTGCCTCGTGATTGTAAAGTCATATAGGAGTCGATAATGCAGATTTTTGGACTAAAATAATCCACATCACAATAAGATGTCCTTTTTTCAAATGAAACTTGTAGGACAAAATTTGACGAGAAACTTTTTTTTTTCTTAGTTCTATTGCTTACCTACTTCTAAAGGGATTTAAAAAAATATTATTGGGTTTTCGGGAGAAAGAGAATTAGAGGTAGTTAAACTCCACGTCTTTTCTATGGATCAACCTAGCACAAGTTGAGATTCATACCCCAACTTATCAGTGGAAGAATTGTTTTAAAAATGTTCTATCTGACATTGGAATATGCCTCTTGATTTCAGAATATGACAACAGTTTCAAGCCACTTTGATTTTTTAATATCACAATAGTTGAATCATAGGCGCTGTGAGTACAGGTTATGAACTTAGAAAAAAATTTAGGCGCTGTGATTTTCAAAATCATACACAGAGTAAACGCTTGAGATTTTAAGAAATTGAGAGTACATGCATTTTTTAGGAGTAAGCTTATCTGACATTGATTACTAAATTTTGGCTTAAATTGATAAACTGATTATTTTAGAACACTATATACGATACTAAATTAAGCTTAGTCATTACAAGAATCCAATAAACATTTATGGCAAAGTTTGAATAAGTACCGTTTTGTTCTCAGTTTTTTTCGTCCTTTATTACTTTTAAAAGGGATTTTTTTCATAAATTTGGTTTCTAGAGGGAGTTGAATTCCACCTTTTTTCTTATGGACTAAACTAACATACTCGAGGCATGAAATGAAAAAGTGTTCAGGATAGAGATAGTAGCAGGGAAAATTGAGAAGCTTTCTCTACTTTTATCTTCACAATTGTATTTACTCTTTGAATTCTTTGATTTATCAATGATTGTGTTGAACTAATTCCATTCTAGGTCTAGGGTCTTGTGAATATACTCTCTGCAATACATACTATCATTTGCGCTAATTTCTTCTTTTCCAGTAAACTAGCCTTTTCTTTTTTAAGTTTCTTGTTCACACGGGTAGCCTGGCTCTTTTTTCTTTTTTTTCCCCCTTCTCAGCTGCTGACTTGAAGGAGCCTTTGTGGGTGTTCCTCTGCATTCTACTGCTGTTCATCTTCCTACTTTACAGATCTATCAGGTTTTACATTTGCCTCTTTTGTTTTTGATGTACATACATTTTGTTATTTGTTCTTTCTACCATCTCATTCTTGCCATGCAGTCCTCCTTGGTTCATACGTTCTTTTGCATGTCTACTTTTTCGAACATTCCAAGCCAGTTTTTTTCCCCCTTTGTAGCTGGTATTTATTTGTTTCTGGTAGCTTCCTTTCTTGTTTGAAGTATATTTTTGTTTTTTATGCTTCTTCCAGATGGCTGTGTTTTTGATTTTTTTCCTATTAGCAATACAATGATGGTGTGTAGCTTGCTACTAGATTGCTGTGACCGTATATAGCTTGTTACTAGATTGCTTCTTACTTTGAGCTCTCTTGTCCAGCTATGTCCCCCCCTTGCAGCTCATCGCCTACTTTTTCCTCTTGCTTTGAACTGGTTGATTGCCATTTGTTTTTTTCCCCTTTCTGTTGCCTACATTTTTAGCCCTTTTGATAGTATGTTAAGAGTTAAGTTGCTATAAAGCATTTTGTAGCAACCTGTCTCTTCCTTCTAAATTCCCGCTCCAGCTATCTTTTTTCATATTTCTTTTGTTTGCAACTGATGCCCTATAAAGGCCAGCATTTATGGATCGTAATGCGGCCCACCACAAACGTTATGCTGAAATGCCACAGCATTTGAGAGATGATATGCTACGTCGTAGGAGAGAAAAGTACGCTGAACAGAGAGCACAATCATCTCCTGTTCATGTTCCTTCGCCGATAGTACGTCAGCTGAAAAAATCTGAACAGAACAGAAAGGGGTATCTTTCTAGATCTAGAATTGACGCTAGCGGTACGGCCTTATCCCGTCCAGCAGATCAACCACTCGCTTCTGCTGCTATCCAACCATCTACTAACATATCTGTTCTATCTCAACAGTCCATTTCTTCTGTTCCTTCGCCTCAGCCTTCGCTCCTACCTCCTGGAGGTATACTTTTGCCTCAATAGCTATTCTCTCCTCCTACTGGCCAAACCACTTGGAATACTTTGTTTTTCCTTTCCCTGCTTGTCTGGCCTTTTTTCCTTTCCATACCATGTTTCGCTCGTTCAAGGATTTTTATCTACTTCTTATTGTTCTTGTCAGTTTTTGATACTTTTGTTTCTCACCAATGCCCTTTCTGCTTAACAGCTGCTGGGCCTAGTTCTTCACCGGCCAGTCCTGTTCAACAAGGACGGCCTGCCAGGAGATCAAAGCCTAACATCGCGAAATGGTCCCGTTTAGAGATAATTCCAACTAAGCCTCTAACTCTTCCTAATGTACCACATTGTCAGCATTGTGGTGCAAAGAGGTTCTATCTTGAACCTCCAAGTTTTTGTTGCTCGAACGGGGGGGGGGGGTTTCACTTGTGCAGCACGCGCTGCCTTATGATCTCGTTCGTCTTTTCACTGGGATAGATGAGGAAAGTACAAAATTCCTGAGAAATATTCGCACGATTAACAACAATCTTGCTTTTACTACCTTTGCTACAAAATACGATAGAAACCTCACAAAAAATAGCCATGGAATTTACACGTTTCGCGTTCAAGGTCAGGTCTATCACTTGCTTAATAGCCTTTCGCCTTCAGCCTCTCCTCCTACTAGTATTCAATTATTGTTCTATGACTATGATGAAAAGCTCTCGCTAAGGCTTCATGCCTCGCCCCGTTTACATGGGAGCACTCTTGAATTTCTAATGCACGTACTTCAGAGGAATCCTTATACCAGGTTCTTTAGGAGTCTTCGTGATGTTCTTCAACTTGAGAAACATAGGATCATACTCAATTCTGATCCAGGTTTGGACCAGCGAGTATATAACCTTCCAGCTACTTCTCAGGTAGCTGCGATTTGGACCGAGGCCGATGACCAGGATCTCAAAAAAAATGTCCACATTTAGGTGTACAGCCATTCGAGTTCCAGTCATAGGATACAACATTATTATGCTTGTTACGACCCCTTACAGTATCCGCTCTTGTTCCCTCGCGGGGAATCTGGGTGGCATCATGGTATTCCAAAGAAACCTGCTCCTCCTAAGAGAAAACAAAAACTTGATGAGGATGATATGCTTGATTTTTCTCTTATAGAAGGACCTTCTGATTTGATTGCTCTTGAAAATACGGGTATTTTCAAGTGCGTATTTTCAAGTGCTTATAAAACTATAGCGTTGTTTCTGCTCCCTGCCCATTGGTCCTTCTATTAAACCAGTTTCTACCACATTTAATTTTCCCTGCAGTGGTCGAAGAAGGGAAGGCAAAACGAGACACTGTTTCAGCCAGAGAGTATTACTGTTACAAGTTCCAAATAAGAGAAGATGATAGGTCGATGCTCTTACACGCTAGAAGGTTGTTACAACAGTTCTCAGTTGACGTTTATGTTAAGATTGAAACGTCGAGGCTGAATTTTCATAGGAACAAACAAAGGGAAGTTAGGTCTGAAATACTTAAGGGAGTCGTTGATGGTGTGTCCACCGGCTGTAGTACTGGGAATGACGTTGGTCGTCGGATATATCTTCTGGCTTCTTTCATTGGTGGTCCAAGAGATATGAAGCGGAGATATCTAGACGCTATGGCTTTTGATGCGGACGAGGCCCATGATGTTCACATAGACCCTGTAAAGGTGCCTCAAGACCCAGTGACACGAGCACGAGCTAAGAGATTCAAGGAGTCACTTCAACCCTTGGTTTATGTCGTCCAAGCCCAAGAGAAACCGCCCATTGAAGGGATTGAGTTGGAAGATCTGGGCGAGACTACTACAGTGTTGCTTACAGTTGAGGATGCAAGTGGTCAAGCTTCAAATGGCAGATTGGGCTGCAGTTAAGTACCCCCGCAGTTAAGTACCTACGCTGAGCCCATAGGTCAAGGTTATAAATAGCCTTAAGTCATGTTTTACATTCAGTTTTTCGATATTATTCAATAAAATTCCAGAATTTCGTCCATTGATTGTGGCAAATTCCTTTAGTTTGTGAAAGCTAAGTTGAACATCCTAGCGTGGTTCCTAGGTTGTTTTATTGACTTATCAATCAAGCACACACACTTGATTGTGGCGTCCTCTACCGTTGAATCCGTTCTTGAGTGGTCCAAGTTGGGTTCAATTCCGTCAATCGCAACGTGTTCCTCTAAAATCCAGTTTTTGCTTCCGCATCTCGCATCAGCTTTGGTCCAGAAATTTGGTAAACGGGACCTCTTCTTGACTATGACCTGTAACACCATGTGGAAAGAGATACAAGATAACTTGAAATACAAAGAAAAGGCTTAGGATAGGCTAGATTTGGTTGCTAGAGTTTTTCGGGCAAAATTTGAGGTTCTTAGATCAGAAATTGTTAAGAAGAAACTCTTTGGCGAAGTTGCAGCCTTTGTTTATGTAATTGAGCACCAAAAAAGAGGCCTTCCTCATGCACACATGCTGGTGATTTTGAAACCAGATGCTAAGCCACTTAATCCAGATGCCTATGACAGGATAGCTTCTGCCGAGCTGCCTGACCCAACTGAACAAAGCTACTTATACTCCCTTGTTATAAAACACATGATGCATGGCCCTTGTGGGTCACTAAACAAAGAAAATGTCTGCATGCGAAATGGAATATGTAGGAATCATTATCCAAAGGAATATCTTGAACAGACTACTCATTCTGAAGATGGTTACCCTTATTATAGACGAAGGCAGAATAACTGATCTGTTAGAGTGAGAAATCATTGTCTAGACAATAGATGGGTTGTCCCCTACACTCCATACCTTCTTACTCTTATAGATTGTCACTTAAATGTAGAAATTTGCTCCACTGTTAAGCTGGTCAAATACTTGTACAAATATGTATACAAGGGGCATGACCGAGTCAGTTTCCATATTCATTCTGAGGATGCTTCAGAAGATATAGATGAGATCCACGAATTCCAATTTACTCGATGGGTTGCAGCTGCTGAAGCAATATGGCGCATTTATAGATTTTCGATTTCAGAAATGTCGCCTTCTGTTTACACGCTTCAGCTCCATCTTCCTGGCGAACAAATATTTTCTTTTCATAGGAATTCGAACCTATCAGATCTAATCAACAGTGCAGATTTTTCTAAAACGATGCTGACTGAGTTTTTTTCCATGAATAGATGAAGTAAACAGACACGCATGCTTAAATGTCTGTATCGGGATTTTCCGGAGTACTTTGTTTGGCATTCCGATAAGAAAAATGGACTCGCAGAAAACGCAAAAAAAAGGTCATCGGAAGAGTGGTTGCGGTTAATCCCAGTGAAGGTAAACGATACTTTCTAAGGTTGCTTTTATCTCATATTCGTGCGCCAAAGTCATTTAACCACCTTCTTACTGTCAATGGCCAACTTTCGTCTTCCTAACGAGAAGCTGCCTTTCGAATGGGGTTGCTTCAGTCAGATGCCTATATAGAAGACACTCTTGACGAAGCCAGTACTTTTCACATGCCTTGGTCGCTTAGAGCCTTGTTTTCAATGTTACTTGTTTTCTGTGCTCCTTCCAATCCTATTAGTTTATGGGAAAAATATGAGAGGGACTTGTCAGGTGATTTCGAAAGAAACGGCCTTGCAAATGGCCATGATCTGGCTTACATTAGGAGATGTGTGCTGCAGGACATAAATAGATCATTGGAGTAGATGGGTAAACATATTGGTGATTACCATCTGGTCCCTGACGATCATCTGTTTACTGACCATGAACGTTTTGCCAAGGAAATTGAAAGTGAATGGAATATTCCCTTTACAGATGATGATTTGCTGACGGTTTATCAATTGAACGCTGGTCAGCAAGCTGCATATAATGCTATTATATCAGACATCTATTCACCTGATGGCAAAAGCTTCTTTGTCGATGGTCCTGGAGGAACGGGTAAAACCTTTTTGTATCGTGCCCTGCTTACTACGTTGCGGACACAAGGCCATATAGCATTGGCGATTGCCTCATCCGGGGTAGCAGCGTTTATTCTTCCTGGAGGGAGAACCGCTCACTCACGGTTTAAAATTCCTCTTGATGCATCAAACACTAAGACATTCCAGATCAGTAAGCAGAGCTCGACTGCTAAACTGATTGTCATGGCCAAGTTAATCCTGTGGGACGAAGCTTCAATGGCGAAGCGAGATACCATTGAAGCATTTGATCTGCTCCTTAAGGATATCATGGATAGTGACAAGCCGTTTGGTGGTAAAGTCGTCATTTTTGGTGGTGACTTTCGTCAAACACTCCCTGTCATTCAAAATGCAACACGAGATATTCAGGTTCAAGCCAGCTTTGTCAACTCTACTTTGTGGGGCAGCTTACAAAAAATTACTCTAACGGAGAATATGTGAGCTCTTCTGGATAAACCGTTTTCGGAATTCCTTCTTAGAGTGGGCGAAAGGACTGAACCTGAGGACGCAGATAGCCGAATATCTCTAGCCAATGACATATTAGCACCATATGATAGCAAGGATACTTCTCTTGATAGGTTGCTTTCTAATTCATGCCTTTTATATATATTACCATACGTTTCTGCATTATAATACTTCCATTGGTATTGATGTGCGCGCGCCTACGAGATAACTGTACTGCTATTTATTATAGCATCGTCATAGGCTATCCTGCCACAAATTGTATTTGCCTTGACTAGCTCCTATGATCGCACAGGTTAATAGAATCAGTGTTTTCAGACTTGCGGCTTTACTCTTTGGACCCCTATCTAATGATAAATAGGTGTATCCTATCCGCAATAAATAGTGCAGTTGATGATGTAAATCAGATGATAATTAATCGGTTCCCAGGTCAGCCTTATACTTATACGAGCACTGATAGAACACTTAATGAGCGAGATCAAAGAGATTACGAAGATTTTCTTAACTCCTTGAATCCAAAAGGCCTCCCTCCTCATAAATTAATCCTAAAGGACAACTGTCCAGTCATTTTGCTGCGCAATCTGAACCCAGCTGAAGGTCTCTGCAATGGCACTTGCCTTATCTGCAAAGAGCTCGGGAAAAATACAATCTGTGCTGAGATTGCCATTGGACAACATCGAGGCAAAAAGGTTTTGTTTCCAAGGATTCCACTTCAGTCAGCCGATAGTGAGAAGAATGGTATTCCTTTCAAGAGGACTCAATTCCCAATTAAGCTTTGTTTTGCAATGACTATTAATAAGTCCCAAGGTCAGACACTAGATTATGTGGGAATTTATTTACGTGAACCGGTCTTTTCCCAGGGACAACTGTATATTGCTCTTTCTCGTGCAAAAACATCTACAGCGGTCAAGGTTCTCATTGTACCAGGGACTTATAGTGATTCTGTGACTTGTGGTAAAATGAGAAATGTTGTTTATCGTGAGGTTTTGTAGCTGTCTAAACGATCATCTTTTTGACTTGGTTAGCTCTTCTTGATTCTCTCTCTATTGATCTGCACTTTTTTCCTTTTAAACTGATGTTGTTTGAACATTTAACGAAGTACTTATAACATATTTATCCCTTATAAGTAATTAACTTGTTCCCTCCAGGATGTGTGAGTTGCTAAAAATTGCTGATGTCAAGCCAAAAATGCAAAATTGGTCTGCCAAGATTTTTGTCAAAGAAAAGATGCATCCTAGTTCGGGCAAGACTAGCCCGACAAGATATCAAAAATTTGTGCTATCTGATTCAGAGGTTTTTTCCTCAGCCTTCTTGCTTCTATCACCTTTACCAGATGTCCAACCTAGACTAATCCATTTCACGTTATTTGTTAACAGGGTTCTAGGGTCTAGGGTATCCTTTTCAACAATGCTATTGAGAAGATGGGTTCGAAGCTGCAGTTGTATAAGAAATATCGTATCTCCAATGCTGAGGTGAGAGAGATTGGCGAGAAATATCAGTTTGATGAAATAACCATCCAGTGGGTTATAAGCACTCGAACTGTTGTTGAAGAAGATAATGATGAAGATGGTTCCGTCTTACCCTTCCACTTTGATTACACACCTTTTAAGGACTTCCCACTCTTTGTAGATTCAAAGAGTGAAACTGTTGGTAATCCCATAATAGCTTCCATACCTGTTGCATTTTTTATATTGTCAGATGCGCCTTTCAGACACCTAACTGTTTTAAATTTTCAAACATCAGATGTCCTCGGAGTTGTCATTGATGTGCAGTCCGCTGTACCAATCAAACTTCAGTCACAAGATTCATATGTTCAGCGGTTTGTAATCATTAATGAGGAGTGAGTTTCTAAAAAACTTTTTCCCTGTACTTGGTAGCTTCTTTTCAAAGATGCATCTAAGAATACATGTGCATGTGTTATGATTTATTAGAAATTTTTCCATTTTTTTTACAAAGCAGGCTGCAGCTAGTTGTGTTGTCTCTCTGGAACAACTTTGTTGAAACCGAAGGCAAGATTCTTATACAGCAATTAAAGAATCGCCCAGTTCTTATTTGCCGCAGACTCAAAGTTGTCTCTTATAATGGTATCATTAATTATGCTGCTTGTCAATTTATATACATTCTAGCCTATTTCAGTGGTTGTTTCGTTTATTAAAATATTTTACATCCCTCTTTCTCGTAGGACTTGCGCTCTCCACAAGAAATGATTCAGTTCTTCTAATTGATCCGCCTGTTGGAGATGCAAGGCAGCTGAAGATTTGGTAGTTAGAATCGTTTCCTTTTACCTCTTTGCTTTTGTGAACTTATCCATTATATATTGTATCTAATCGCTATTGACCTGATTTTATTCTCAATGGAAGGGCAATGAGGAACGAGAACCAGTTTGCTACCATCCTTCAGGAAAAAACATATAATATGCATAGTCCGAGTATGTTTCGTCAGTCCAAACAAAAAATTTCCACTATCCAGGGTGTTCTGGCAAACCAAAAGGTCATTACATTGATACGCTTGTTTTTTTTTTAGACCAGCAAAAGCGTAATGTGAATCAATTTTTGTTTTGATGTTCACAGCTTTCTTGGGTGAAGGCTCACTTCTCCTTCCAAAACATATTCCAAAAATATTGGTATATGTCTTGTACTAAATGCCATCGTCAGACATCGGCCAATTATGGCCACACTTATACCTGCAATCATTGTAATGAAAAACAGTCTGCAACACCGAGGTAAGCTATGTCTTCCTGTTTACTAAACATGAACCTTTGTTGTGGAAGTAGTTTCTCATTTGTTTTATGGTTTTATCTTTCAAACTAGATGCCGCTTTGATGTTGACCTCACTGATGATACCAGCGTCATGACAGCCTCTGTGTTTGGGGAATTAGCTGAGCAATTACTTGGAATTACTACAGTTAAAGCAATGGATTTTTTTAACAAGGTTTATGCTAAGCTACATAAAGAAAGTTTATATTGTGAGACCTTTGTTACCCCTTCTTGCTTAGCCATTCTTTCATGATTAATACTCAGAATGAAGAACTCCCCTTGGAACTGCTTCATGCCAAGTTAAAATCCAAGACATTCATTGCTCAGGTTAAGCCTGGAAACACCAGAGATGACGGGACTTATCAACGCTATACGATTGCTTATTACTTTGAGGACACTTCAGACTCTGAATTTACTGAAGAACGATCCTTGTGCAGTTCTCAGGTGCCCAGTCAGCTCTCTGCAGCTGATTCTCCAGGTTGTTACCAATTTGTTATCTGTATAATATTTTTTCATGCGCAGGAACAATTTTTTTTTATTAAATGCTTTTCGCTTTTTTTTTGTTATAGAGACAAACCTTGTTCTTTTCCCGTGGGGCAACTCTACCTTGATAGGAAGCAAAGCATTTCTGAAACTAATAGTCAATCTTCTACAGTTGACTCTGCAGGTTGTTCCTATCCCTTCCATGAATACCTATTTTTCATTTTTCTTGAGTTTTTAAAATGATTAAAAAAACCCTTCCTTTGCAGATAAGACGTGTGGTTCCTCCAAGACTCGCATTTGCCTTGCAAACAAATTTGAACTCAGCGAGGAAGCCGAACCTGCTGCATCTGGCCCTTGTGCTTTCACAAGCAGCAAAAAACTAAGGAATGCTGGATCTAATTGTACTTATCAGAAAGTCTACTGTCGTAACATTTTCTGCTATGTAAACCTAGCTGGCTCTATGTTCTTATGGATGCTTTCCCTCTTTGTCAGTTTCTAGATGTTCATTTGCACCATCCTGTTTTTGTCCAGTGGTTTTTTGTCGTATTATTGTGTACCAAGTAAACTTATCTCCCATCACTCTGTTATTAGTCCTCTTGTATTGGGAACATTTCCAGTTTATTCATCTGCCATATATTATCACACTTATATTCCTCATTTGATCATTTAGCTAAAGGTAATGCTTTCTTAGACCCACTTGCATATGGCTTCGTATCTCTGTAGCCAGAAATATAGAGTTTCTGCAGCTAGGCAATAAAGGCTCTTTAAAGCAATGCACAACTACTATTTGCTAGGCAATGAAGTCTCACATTTTCAACCAACTTCATTAATAATAAACCCTCACCTTTTCTTCATTTATCATCCTGAGCACGTATAAAGTGTCCACTCTTGCTTCTATCTTTTGATACATGACATTCCGCGTAATTTTTTCTTTCCCTTCCACTTTTTTCCAATGGCCAAACCCAAAAACCCTTTCAAAAGGTGGAGAGCAATGGATCTCAATAACAAAGTTCGATACTACCTTTGCACCTTTGATGGCTTTCAGGTTCACGCCGCAACTGTTATCCAAGCACCTCAGGGAAAAGCATTATATTCTGTCAAGAAAGGTTTCTTTGAAACCTATCCGATGGTTCTAAAATACATGGGTGAACCTTCGCTATACTCCTTGCCTCGGTTGAACAATGGTTGCAGAATATCATTGATATTGACTCTCAGGCTTTTGCAACAGACTGTATGTTCCCTACTTTCTTATATCATATTTCGATTCCATTCTTATAATACTGCTTTATGATTTTATTTATTTTTTATGTTTTTTTATATGCAGCCATAGGCCTTCAACACAGGAAATCCCACAAGGAAATCCGTGGTGCTACATTATGATGTGTTCGAATCTGTAGAAACAGGTTTGCACTTCGTATTAAAGTTGAATCGCCTGTCTCGTGCACTTTCATGCCACCTGAATCTTTCATCTCTTCCCACAGAAAATCCCTGGTTCTCTTTTTAAATCGGCAGCGTTTGAAAATGGCCAAGTTATGAAGCTATACCATGGCATCGCTGTTTGGCATGTAACAATCGATGATAACTGCTTTGAACATGGCTGGAAATCGTATTGCAGGGACAATCTAATTCATGAATGTGATTTACTTTTCCTACGCCGTAGAGGCCATTTAACCTACGATGCCCTGTCTTTTAGTACAACACAAATCCTGACGTTAATGCCATGGACATTGCCTTTACCAATGGTGCTGAATTACCAGCAGCTTAAACTAGGAAATTACTCTCTTTTGCACTACCTCTCATTGTTTTACTTTATGCTATTCCTACTAACCAAAGTTAATTACTCTTCATGCAGATGTTGCTCCTGCCGTAACCTTCAGCCGTATTACTTCATCCATACATCCATTCTTTGGCCATAATCTCGCAGCATCTACTACTTTCTACCAGTTTTATACCAAGCGCCATAGATACGCCTTGGTAAGCCTACACCATTATCCCTTCTTTTTTTTTCCCCCTCTATTCCTGTAACTTATGCTTGGTAATTAACAGACCCTTCCACAATATATAACCCTCGCGTTACATGAATCCAAGACTCCAACTATCAATATTACCAATGGACGCCGGACATATAGTCTTGGAATGACTGCCACGACGTTTGACCAAAACTGGAGCACATTCGTTGCAGACCACGAACTTCGGAACGGCAAAGTTCTTCTCTTCATTCCACAATCCAGATCTTCCTTTGCCATCATCGTCTTCAACCGAAAAGGAATTGAAAGAATGTATCCATGGCACTACAATTTTAATGTTTAACCCCTTTTTGTTCCCTGTTTAGTTTCCTTATGTATAATTTGCTACTCGTCCTTCTATGCTATAATCGTACTACTTTTGTTAGCTCCGTTTTCCTTTTTTTTCTTAATCTACCTCGTCATACTAAGCTGGGCATTCACAAATTCATCCCTACCGCGCAGCGCACGGTTATTGCCTCCTAGTTATCTCAAAAAAAAAAGAGCATGCAAAGAACAAGTGCCTGATTGCCTCATCTTTTCGTTTCGTAGTTCCAAAGCCACAGTTTTGTTTCATTATCTACTCAAAAAATCATAAACATTGTTAAACATCAAATCAAAAAAGAACATGGAGAACATTCTACAAAAGCTAGTTTTAAGGATCATATCAATCTGTAGCGGGATTGAAGAATATTTGAAAAATTGGGATCATGAACACTGTATTAAACATCAAAATTAGGAAAGAACTTGGAGAACATTTTACAAACAGATTATGATGGATAATGTTGGCTTGATAGAATGCATGACTGTGCTTGCCCCTGCAATGACAAAGTAATACAGCTGCATCAAAGTTCAAACCAAATAATTTGGTACAGATGAAGAAGGAATACACATACATGAGCAATTATATATCATTGAACTGAATTAACATACACATACAATTATATCTAACCTGATGAGTGGAATGATCGCACCAAATCAAGGAGAGACATAAATGCTTCAGTCTTCACCGTTTGTCTAATGTGATGATGAGAAGAAATGGACTCTCCTTCCGAGGAAATCTACTCTGGAAGAAGGAAATCTACATCAGTTGAATGAAGAGGTATACAGATTACCCAACAAAATAGGTCATCTGGTTTCTTTGATTTGTCATTTTGATCAGTTTGAGCAATTAACCACTTAAAATAGCAAAATAAAACATGAAACCACACACAAAAAAAAGTTTTAAGAAAAAATTGCTTCCTTTTTATTTTCAAAAATATTGCCTATTAAAGAACGAAAATGTTTGTATTTCAGCATATTGTAGTGAAGAAAAACACATATTAAGTCCTATGCCCTTCCTCTGTTGAAAAATAACACAACCATAGTTTTTTTTTTGAGTTTTTGTCTCCACTTAATATTTGTTGCAAAACTGTGATTGTATGTTTAAACATATCAATCAATTGAGTTACACTTTTCTGTATTACTCTTATTTACATACACAAATTGGGACAGAAAAGTGTATCTGGTTTTGAGTATCATATCAAGTTATGCTATTGCTCTGCTAGTTCTGAGTATCATATCAATATGTAGCAACATGGAAGAAGATTTCGCAAATTGGGATTATAAAGGATGAAAATTACTCAACACTGAACCAGAAAATGACAAGAAGAAGATAAAGAATGTGTTTCCTACTGCAATCAGAAATTTATCAGAATGTTATGTAGCAGCATAAGGTTTTAACAGATAAAGAATTTAGAAGCCTCCAGAAATTGCTTCAAAATACACATGATTAACATATCATTGGACTGATTCAACATGTAAACAAATGAAAAAGAGACATGAATGGTTTGCCGTCGTAAACTGTTGACAGAAACATGAATCATTAAATAATTGAACTGATTCAACATATGCAAATAGTCAACTGACCTGATGAGTGAAATCCCGCGGTACATTCACTCTCACAATTGTCAACTATGTGATGAGAGGAAATAGATTCTCCTTCTGAGGGAGTTGACTCTGCTTCTGTAGACTCTTCTTCTGAGGAAAAGGGTGTATCATCATACTTATCAATTTCGATCTTTAGAACCTCATTTCCCGTATCCATCTGTTCTTGTTGAATTTGCTTTACAGAATCTCCAACAGACTCAGGACAATTTTTCACCACAATCATTTCAAGAGTCTCACACTCCCCTAAACAGGAAGGGACCTTTTCCAGCTTCTTACATCAGTGCAAGACCAATTTCTCAAGGCGGGAAAAATTATCAGAAAATGCAATCCAGTTGCGAAATTTCAACCTTGACAATTTTAAGACTCGGAGTTTAGGGAACTCCACTTCTTTCATTACCCATTCTTCCCCAACAAAGTAGCGATCAAGTAATTTAAGCACTTCAAGATTGGGCAACTTTCCAATTGTTGAAACTTCACTCCATGGCTGATCATTACATGAGAGAGCCAACTTTTTCAAATTCAACGGAAATTTAAAACCACATCCATGAAAACCAACCAAATGAAGTGATTCCAGTTGACTCAAACCGTCAAATTCAAGAATCTCGTTGCAATTTCTGGTAGCTTCTCTTGATATGGGACAGCGTTCCATACATTTTAACCTGCGAATGCTTGGTAACTTTTTCAGTATCTTTTGCAAGCTTTGAGGGGAGGGATCAATTGCATGGTCTAAAGTGTCTAAACAATCTAAATCTGGGGATACTTCAAGATTTTCAACTGGAAAAATAAAACCTATTGGCCATACTTCATGATCATTTAAAACACGTAGATGACTCAATGTCTTAATGTTCCAAATAGTACTTGGCAGCTCAATACCAGAATCCAGATCTTCTATGATAAGAGTTTCTAACCTTGAGAGGTTGGCTATCGCAGATGGGATGCATGTTACTTCTTGAGCGCCAGGCCTCTCAAGTGAACAAGCAACACTACTTCCATTGGAAAAGAATAATCAAAGCCCAAATTCCGAAAATCCAACACTCTGAGAAGTTTAGGTAACAAAATACCCAAATCCTCCTCTTCATGTTCAATATCATCTTGTCCAAACAAGATCAAAGAGCATAAATTGGGAAAAATAAGCATTAACTCCCAAATCGTCAATTCTCCGGTATTGGAAACACAAACTCGGTGGGGGTTGCTTGGTCCAGTAAGACTAAGAGGAGCTTTCCATCTATGAATAACATATAGAAAACTTTCTTCTTTGGCTTTTTCCACACAAAACTCATGTACCAAATCGTGAAGTAGATAGGCTTTGGCACCACCCACAATTCTTTGTCCTATAACCATAACTAAACTTCTATTAACTAGAGCCATCAAGTAGTCATAAGCTGCTTCCTCTAAGCTCTTTCCTTCAGCCTGTTGCACGAATCTTTCGAGATCGAAAGCCGTAACAACCTTCGCACATTAATAACCTCATCTTCTTTAAATGCAGCAAAGTATAGAAGGCATGGCTTCAAATAATCTGGTAAATGACTATAACTCAGCTTAAGTGCCTTCATGCAGTATTCATCCTCAAGGACAATAGAACTTAGACTTTTTGCAACTTCTTTCCAACTATCTTTTGCAGTAGTAGCAAGAATTCCAGCAACAAGGACAACTGCGAGGGGTAAGCCCGACAAAGTTTTGCTGTTTGAGATCCAACTTCACTTAGTGCTGTAGGACAATCTTCCGTGCCAAATAGCTTTCTCTGCAGGAATGTCCAACTCTCTTCGTGAGTAAGATGGCGGAGATGGTGAGGCTTGCTACCAGGTTTAAATTGCAAAGGCAAATCCTAGAATCTGCTGGTGAAAAGAATCCTACTTCCATTGACATCATTCAGCAATGAGTTTTCCAACAAATTCCATGCCTCAACATCCCACAAGTCATCCAAAATGAGGAGATACCTAGTTCTCAGCAAAACTTGCTTTAGCTTCTGAACCAAATCATTTTCATCCATCTTAAGATATTTGTCTGGACTCTTAGAATGAATACTACACAAAAGCTGAACAAACATACTGTGCTTGCTATATGTTTGAGAAACACAACACCAGCCACAAACATGAAAATATGACCTAACTGAAGAAGCAGTATAAACTTTATTGGCTAATGTGGTCTTACCAAGCCCAGGCATACCCACAATGGGAACAACATCCAACTACTTTAATCCTCTCGTAAGTCGATCAATGATAGTTTTCACCTTGTCGTCGAGACGCACGAGATCTTCATTGTGTATGGCGGCAGCAAGTTGTGACGCTATCTGAATGGAATTCTTGTTAACTCTCTGGGTTTGACCATTATGGATTTCTAGGGCTTCAATCTTTAGAAGATTTATATCTCTAGCAATAGCATCCAAAGAATCTTCACATTTATCACCAACAAGTGCCAAGTCAATCAGTAACTCTGCCTTGTATGCAGCCTCCATAACATGACTCCAGAAAACTTGAAGTTTTCTATTCTGATGGCGCTGCTCCTTGATATTTTTCAGGAAAGATCTTAAGAATACGAGATCTTTTTGGAACATTTGAATTCTATCCTGTTGAAAACCAATTGAATCATTAGCCTCATCACACCTTGCTAGTTCCTTGAGATTTTCTAGGAAAAAATCCATACAGCCCAACTCATTGGATCTAGGATAATTAAATGATAAATATGGTGATTTTAGTGGATAATTGTGTGCAACCTCTGCCACCATATATTTGAGAACTTTGTGTAATGAAACACCCCAAGATCTGTTTCCTCAGGCAAGCCTTCTTTGATTTCTTTGACAGAAAGGGAGAAGGTCAAAATTCCTACATCAGAGACCGCAACTCCAATAAGATCCTTTATTTCATCACCTAGTTTCTCCTCCTGTTTAAGAAGGATACCCAGGCATCTTACTTCCTCATGGAGTCTTAGTAGTATTTGATCCTTCACTGGAACCTGAAAAGTGGCATAAGATCCTAGTAGATCCATAAGATAATCACGAAGAGAACCAACAAACTGGCCTACCACTGGATGCTCATCCTTCTGAAGGGATAAATCATATGATGATCTCAGTTGTTTCTTTGAAGCTGTCAGGACATGGACAAAAGTTTCTCGGACTTGGAGATCAAGAAGATTGATCTTCTCGTGTATCAACTGATAAATTTCAGATTCCATTTTGTTGAAGATATGTGATTTGATATTATGGAAAGATTTGTTATTGTACATATTAGGAAAGATTTAATTATAGTATCATATGATTATAGTATCTTGTATGATTATAGTATTATGTATTAATTAGGTATCATATGATTATAGTATCATATATTAATTAGGTAGTAGATTGATTTAGATTAGCATGAGTTTAAGATCTAAATTAGGTTACACTTGTGTATATATATTTGTATATTGTGTAGTCCAAAAATATGAAGAATAGTATTTTCTCTCCCTTTTTCTTAGTTTACATGGTATCAGAGTTTCAAGCTCTGTTATCAGTTTATCTTTTGACGTGACCCTATTGAGTCACTTTTTAGGTTTTTCTTGTATGAATCTTTGTTATCAGTTTGTCTTTTTGACGTGACCCTATTGAGTCACTTTTAGGTCTTTCTTGTGTGAATTATAATAGCATATACGAAAGGTAGTAGTAAAGAGATGAAAACAGTAATTTCTGATGTTATTCCTACAACATCAAAAATTACTGAACACAAATTGAGTGAAAATTTTTTTTTGATTGGAATAAAACTATTCGGATATATCTGCGCAACATCGATAGAGATGATCATCTCACTGATGACCCACCCGTTGATGGAGAAGAAAAGAAGGTTTGGCTAAGGGAAGATGCAAAACTATTTTTACAGATTCGAAACTCTATTGATAATGAGATCGTTAGTCTCATTAATCATTGTGAGTTTGTTAAAGATCTTATGGATTATTTGGCTTTCATGTATTCTGGTAAGGGTAATTTAAATCATATATATGATGTTTGCAAGGGATTTTACTGTCCAGAAAAACATCAGAGATCCCTTACAGAATATTTTATGGATTTTAAACGTGTGTATAAGGAATTGAATTCTCTCATTCCTTTTAGTACTGATATAAAAACTCAACAGTTTCAATGGCAACAAATAGCTGTAATGAGTTTTCTTACAGGATTACCAATTGAGTTTGATGCTACTCGAACACAAATTTTCTCTAGCCCAGAAATTGTTTCCCTCCATGACACTTTCACACGAGTGTTGAGAACTGAGGGATTTTAGTCTACTTCCAATGTTACTAGTACTCTCATAAGTCGAAGTGGAACTGGTCGAGGAAATAATGATAGAAACAGTGGCAAAAATAGGACTGGTGGGATTACTGGTCATGGACAATACAACTCAAATCAACAAGTCTATTATCACTGTAAGAAACCAGGTCATACCATACATACGTGTTGGGACCTTCATGGTAAATCTCAACAGCAGCCCCCGTTTGCAAATTTCACAACCCAGAAAAATAATTATGTGCCTTCTGACAAGTCCATACTCATCTCTGCTGATGAGTTTACCCGCTTTATTGCGTTCCAGGCCTCACAAAAATCTGCTAACCCATCTTCTAGTACCAATCCTCCTTCTATTGATCACTCAGATAAACCTACTACATGCCTTGTATCATCTTCTAACAAATGGGTTATCGATTCCGGTGCAACAGATCATATGACCGGTAATAAAGGTATTCTCTCCTCTTTTAATCCTAACAAAGATCATCCGAATGTAACTTTAGCTGATGGGTCATGTGCTTCAGTTGTGGGTTCTGGTATAGCAATTCCTGTGTCATCTATCCCCTTATATTCAGTCTTATGCTTACCTAATTTTTCGTTTAATCTACTTTCAGTCAGTAAAATTACAAAATCTCTCAAGTGCTCTGTCTCATTCTTTCTTGAATATTGTGTTTTTCAGGATCTTATGACGGGGAAGATTATTGGTAAAGGACATGAGTCTGGCGGCCTGTATACACTTGAAACCCCTTCATCGAAAGTGCCGAAATCTGTTGCATGTTCCTCTATCTTGACTCCGCTTGAAATTCACCGTCGTTTGGGTCATCCATCTCTACCCACTTTGAAGAAGTTGTGTTCAAATTTTCAGAATTTATCCTATTTAGATTGTGAGTCATGTCAATTTGCCAAACATCATCGTTTGCCTTACTTGCCTAGAGTCAATAAACGGGTTTCATCCCCCTTTGAATTAGTGCACTCTGATATATGGGGCCCTTGTCCAATAGTATCTAAGTCTGGTTTTAAGTATTTTGTCACCTTTGTTGATGACTACTCTCGTGTTACTTGGTTATATTTAATGAGAAGTCGTTCAGATTTATTTAATATCTTTTGTTCCTTTTGTTCTGAAATAAAAACACAATTCAATGTGTCTGTCCGCATTTTGCGAAGTGATAATGCAAAAGAGTACTTTTCTAAACCCTTTAATTCATATATGTCAGAAAATGAAATCTTTCACCAATCTTCATATCCTGACACACCACCACAAAATGGTGTTGCTGAAAGGAAAAATAGGCACTTATTAGAAATTGCTAGAACCCTTCTATTTCACATGAAGGTTCCTAAGCAATTTTGGGCAGATGCGGTTTCAACAGCCTATTTTTTAATTAATCGCATGCCATCTTCTGTGCTTGCTGGTGAGATTCCTTATTCAATTTTGTTTCCAACCCAATCTTTATTCCCCATTGAGCCACGCATATTTGGGTGTACTTGTTTTGTTCGTGATAACCGTCCTCAGGTGTCTAAATTAGATCCCAAATCTCTTAAGTGTGTGTTTTTGGGTTATTCACATCTTTAAAAAGGGTATAAATGTTATTCTCCAAGTTTAGATCGTTATTTAGTCTCTGCTGATGTTACATTTTTTGAGGCGCATCCATTTTTTCTTGAGTCTAATGTCTATAGTAGTCAGGGGGAGAGAGATGATATTCTAGTCTATACTGTTACAACAACTGTTCCTACAAGACCACCGATCACTCAAATGTATTCTCGTTGTTCTCAACACATAGACTCACATCCTCCACCACCTTCTCTATCTACAGATCCGAGTCCTGATCCTGCTTCCTGAGTCTCTAGATTCTAGTCTTGATTTGCCTATTACTTTAAGGAAAGGTAAAAGACAGTGCACTTACCCAGTTTCATCATTTGCTTCATATGACCATTTGTCTCCCTCCTTGCATTGTTTTACTGCTTCCTTAGATTCAATATCTCTTCCTCAACGCTTATCTGAGACTTTGGAACATCCTGGTTGGCGGGCTGCTATGGAGGAAGAAATGATGGCCCTAGATAATAATGGTACCTGGGATTTGGTTCATCTACCAACAGGTAAGAAACCTATTGGTTGTAAATGGGTGTTTGCTGTAAAAGTTAATCCTGATGGTTCTGTTGCTCGCCTCAAAGCTTGTCTTATTGCAAAAGGGTATGTTCAAACATATGGGGTGGATTACTCAGACACGTTTTCTCCCGTAGTAAAACTCACATCTGTTCGATTTTTTATTTCCCTTGCTGCTACTAATAATTGGCCTTTGTACCAGTTAGATGTTAAGAATGCATTCCTTCATGGGGATTTGCAAGAGAAAGTTTATATGGAGCAACCACCTGGATTTGTTGCTCAGGGGGAGTCTGGTAAGGTTTGTAAACTCCGAAAGTCACTATATGATTTAAAACAGAGTCCTCGTGCTTGGTTTGGGAGATTCAGTGAGGTGGTTCAAGAGTTTGGCATGAAGAAGTGTAATTCTGATCATTCTATCTTTGATCAACAATCTGAAGTTGGTATTATCCTATTAGTGGTATATGTTGATGATATTGTTATTACTGGTATTAACAATGCAGGTATTGCAGCCCTTAAAAATTTTCTTCAATCGCACTTTCAGACAAAAGATTTAGGTATGTTGAAATACTTTTTAGGTATTGAGATTACAAGATGTAAACAAGATATCTTATTATGCCAAAGGAAGTATGTTCTTGATCTTTTGAAAGCAACAGGAAAGTTAGGTGCTAAACCATGCAGTGCACCAATGATCCCCAACATGCAACTTACAACAGATGATGAGGAGTTATTCTCAGATCCTGAAATGTACCGGAGATTAGTGGGGAAGTTGAATTATCTTACTGTGACTCGTCCGGACTATTCTGAGTTAATTTATGTCCTCACCAAGAACCACCCATTGGGCAGTTTTAGAGCAAATCTTATGTTATCTTAAAGGAGCTCCAGGACGTGGTATACTATATGGTAATCATGGCCATTCTCATGTTGAATACTTCTCAGATGCGGATTGGGCAGGTTCTAAAATTGATCGAAGATCTACAACTGGATATTGTGTCTTCGTTGGAGATAATATGGTATCATGGAAAAGTAAGAAACAAAGTGTAGTATCTCGCTCTAGTGCAGAGTCTGAATACCAGTCTACGGCACAATCCACTTGTGAGATTATATGGATACATCAATTATTGTGTGAGGTGGGAATCAATAATTCACTTCCAATGAAGTTATGGTGTGACAATCAAGCTGCCCTTCATATAGCATCAAATCCAATTTTTCATGAGAGAACAAAGCATATTGAAGTTGATTGCCACTTTGTTCGTGAAAAAATTCAGCAAAACTTGATCTCAACCAGTCATATGAGAACTGGAGAACAGTTAGCTGATATTTTCACTAAACCTCTAAATGGTCTGAGAATTGATTACATTTGTGGCAAGATGGGTATGATTAACATCTATGCTCCATCTTGAGGAGGAGTGTTGAAGATATGTGATCTGATATTATGGAAAGATTTGATATTGTAAATATTAGGAAAGATTTGATTTTAGTATCATGTATTAATTAGGTAGTAGATTGATTTAGATTAGCATGATTTTAGGATCTAAATTACGTTACACTTGTGTATATATATTTGTATATTGTGTAATCCAAAGATACGAAGAAGAGTATTTTCTCTCCCTTTTTCTTAGTTTACACATTTGATTGACCACTCGTTCATCATGAAACTGACATATAGAAATCAGGCTTCCAGCTGCAACTACAGTGTAAGTCAAGAGATCTGTCAGTTGCGAACATTCAAGACCTTGCATTGTCACAAAGCCAATGAGATTCCTTAAGAGTTTTAGCCTAATTCTAATTGTATCCCTTAGCTCCCCAACACGTAAAACCCAATCTAGAGTCTCTAAAAGGCACATAATAAGATCCATAACTAGTCGTGGATCTCCTGGTGGGTAATAGTCGATGAAGATGGCGGTGCATAATTTCTTGAGATCCGTCTCAAGAAACATTTTGATCTTTTCCTTGGATATCGCACTTTGATTGATGGAAAAACCTAAGTGATAACCAGAATGAATATATTGAAAATGAGCAGACTGAAGATCAGGAATCATACTGATAGCCACATCTTGAATTCTGAAGCAAATAATACTACGTCTCAAATTTTCAGACATAATATTACACCTGTCCTCGCGATCATGCTCCAAAAGCGCTTCGTGGTTCCTCCTCCTCCTACACTTTTTGACATACAGAAAACAGGTTTTCATTCATCTTACGCTCTCCTTCAGGTCCTTTAAGTGCCAGCGAAATATGGGCACATTGTCAAACTCGGCTAGAAAATCTAAAGCAGGATCAAAGCAACTAGTGCTAGTGCTGGAGATGTGATGCGACTGCAAATAATCATATAAAGCAAAATCAAAGCAATTGGCGTTACTGCTGGAGGGGATCTCCATTATCATATCTGCTTTTCACTCTGATATTAGATTTTTGTCTGGTTTAGCAGCTACTCAATAAAATTAGTTCAGGATCCAAAACTTCCTCATCTAACAATAGCCAACAAACAATAGGCTGGACTTTTTTTTTCCCATTTTTTGTTAAATATTGCAAGACACTATCTTGTTCATAGAAGATAGTGCTTCAGAACTTTCCCAGCAACTTCAGTGTAGCGCCAAACAAAGATTCCTCCCAATCTGGTGCTTTATTAGTGGGCCATGCCAAAATTAAAAGAATTGAAAGGCTAAAAAATTGTATTTTAGGAAAGTGATTTGAGTATTTTTTTTAATCATTTAAGGAGAAGATAGATCTCTACAATTCCTCTTTTTTAAATTTCAATCATTAAGGTAAAGATTTTTGTGGGAAAAAGGAAGAATTAAATAAAGAAGAAAGAGAAAAAGAAATAAAAGAAAGGTAAATAAGGTAAATAAGGTAAATAAAAAATCAAAATAAAGCAAGGGTAATTTTGTCCTATAGGGGGTTAAGTGAGCAAAATTAAAAATTAGGGAGTAAACTGAGAAATGGGGTATATCTTAAGGGGATTAAATGTGATTAACCCTTAAAACAAATAGAAAGATTGGGAGGGGAGGGAGAGGGGGAGAGAGAGATAGAGAAAGAGAGAGCTCAATTCTTTTTTTTTAAATACAAATAAGAAAGAATTAAATAATTTTATTATTTTAAAATTATTTTACTTTATTGTTTACCATCAAATTTCAATTCTATCCCAACAACCTTAAATTAATACAATAATGTTATATTTTTCTTTATTATTTTCTTTACAAAATCTAATTTTCTGTCTCCTTTCCTATATCTTTTTCTTTTCCTAGTATTAATAAGTGTGAAAAAAGAAATTTGAGAAAATCCTTTTATTTTTATATTTTTGGATCTCTTAAAGTGAAAAAGAAGAAGAATAATCATTCCAACTTTTTTATTTTTAATTATATATATGAAAGGGTCAATATATTTAAAAAATTTTTACCATTCTAATTAGACTAACAATGAAGTAAAATGCCTAGAAAATAATATTAGGAATTAAAGTGATTATATCACTATAATTTAAAAGAATAAAGTAATAATAACAATATAGTAATGCTATAGAATAAAAGGATATTTTTGTCCAAAATTTCTTAACATGTTGAGTTGAATTACTTATGGGAGTGAAATGACTAAAAGATAACGTTAGGGAGTAAACTGATAATAGTGATATAGTTGAAAGGGGTAAAGTGATAATAACCCTTTTTTTTTAATAAATGCATAACTTATTCTTAAAGTAAAGGAAACAAACTCAAAGTTCCCACAAGGTAAACAAATAGCACAATACAAACAAATAAAACAAAATTAAAAACATATTTTGTCCTATGACATATTTCATGATAATTAAGTTAAGTCTATACAGATTTTATTGATGGTTGTTTTAATAAATAAAACACACCCAATTCTAACATCCAAAATTTGATTATACTAAATTTATAGATGTTATTATTATTTTCTTTATAAAAAAAACTATCCGCTATATGTTTAAAAAATTTGTTAAAAATAAGTTATTACCGATTAATGGTGTCTGTATAATTGGACAACACAAAGAAAGTCTATCAACTATGTTTCAATCATATTTATTAAACCCGACCCGATTTAGTGGGTTGAATTGATCAACCAGTGAACCTACCATTGGTCAGATTAGGTCTCTAATTAGACCTTTTAAACACAAAACCTGTTGATTGGTTAATGGACTCAATGGTTCAATCGGATTAAACTAAGAACCCGCTCGATTTTATGGGAAAAATTTAACCAAACTCTTGCTAAGATTCGAATATGAGACTTTAGGCATGTATCTACGATATGTTTACCACTAGACCACTTTGTCATATGCTAGTTAATTGGCCTTCTTATACTATATGAATATTTTGTAAATTTTATCTTTATTTTTTTATTTCTCTAAAACAAATTTATTTGGAATCTTTTAATAAAAACTTATGACCCCCCAAATTCTATAAGTTATAAATTGGATTTCAAAAATAACATATTACATAATTTATTTTAAAGACAAATATTATTTTTAATAATTTTTTGCACTTAAAATTCATAAAATAACCTTGCTAATTACACTAAATATAGATAAAATTTTATACTTGAAGTTTCATGGATTACTAATTAAATTTATGTTTTGTTGATTCTTATATGAATTAATTATTCTGTAGCGAATTAAATTAAATGAGCATTTGCTATGACATTGTTTATTATACTTTATATCATATACCCTATATCAAAAATTATGAAACATAATATTTAAATATATTTAATGATCCATTAGTTGAATCAGTGACCCGTTGACCCATCATGCTCACCGAGTTCCTTTTCGGATCGGGTTTAATAACTATGGTTTCAATCTAATTGTAGATTCAAAGAATTAATAGTTTAATCAAATCCTATTTAATACAATTATTTAAAGAAATCCATAGTTGTTTAATTCCAGTGGTCAGGTACGTCACCATTGCTGTAATTCGACAAACTACATGTCACTCGTAAATCTCTATAGACAAATGACTTTTTCTTACGAATTCCGTGTACAAAAATGCCTTCACAAACATCAATTATTCCACTAAAGTCCCTGACCAATTAAGACCCTTAAACATGTACAAAACTGTGGAAAACCAAATGGTATGTTTTCGTCGAAAAGAAAGTATGTTTTAGTTTCTTTTTGAAACATATGTTTGCAATTATTTTCTTGAGAAAATAATCTCTAATTTTCCGTGCTCTAATGTTCTTGGATATTCTATTATTTTCCATGCTATTTTAGAAGTCTCAACAAACTGTGCATCACACATGTAAGTTGTAAGTTGGAATAAAAAAATTTTTCCTGCTCGAGAATATTCTTTGATAACATATAAATGCCTTGTTGGATTTCTCTTGTGGAAATTACCAACACAGAGTGTAATTGCAAAGAATATTTTCTCTAAGCTAAAGTGCACACGATTATTTATAAGGTTAGTAAGACGTAGACAACAGAGGGAATTTAGAGGAACAAAGATAAAAAAAAAAAAAAAGGAGAAACCAAAGAAAACTTACCACGTTTCCTTGAAACCTAAGTAAGAATTCGTACTACTACAGGATTGAAAAAAAAAAAAGCTATTGACGGCGGATCCTTGAAAATGCTAAAAATATTGAACACTGTATCATGATTTTAATCCAATTACATTTTGCCGCATCATCAAATGATTCAAATTATTGAAACAATCTAACAATTCATAACTCTCATTCAATAATAAATTTAATTTCATCAATATAGGATCTAAAAGGTACTATAGAATTCCCCTAAAAATAAATATTAACCCAAAAAGAATGCATGTTATTTAGTATTGAATTTACTTTTTAGTACTCTATCACCTCCATCGTTTTACTTTGCCTCCATCATCCTTGTCGCAAGTTCCTCTTATATGATATATCTCACCTTGGGTATTCATCTATTCACAGATTTCTTGAGGTTATTGAATATCGAAATAAAAATATAAAAATTAATTCTCTTTTTTTTGACAAATTCTTTTCTTGCTTATTCACTTATTAAACTGCAGGAAGAATATGAAAGTTACCTTGTTTGCGGTTTATTTGATGGTAGTGTCGGTGATCACAGAATCCAAAGCAGCGCAGAAATTTATCTATAAAAATCATAAATTGGGCTAATTCAAAAAAAAAAAAAGAAATATCCTTTTTGTAGCTTTTGTTTCAAACTTTACATCTAAAAAGTTCTACTTGTATTCCTGTTCATTAAGTTTAACATTCTGAATTTCTATGTGACCACTCGATTGTCCGATTATGGTTAGCAGAAACAGCCTTGCAAGTTTGACTTTGGCAGAACAAAAAGTTAGATGAAATGTTAAAAGGGATTGATTAGTGAAGGCTAACTTGGGCATTTTGAGAAAAATCGCTCTGGTAGAACAAATAAAATAATAGCCAGCCATCAGAATAAGAAATCAACAGCTAGAAGAAACAAAATATTCATGAAAAAAATCTCAAGAATTATAAAGAAAAAGATTTGGAGACAAATGGTTGCTAAACAGATTAAGAAAGGAAAATATGATAATCCTCAATTTACAAATATTAAATTTGCTATTATAATTTTTTTTCTTGTTTATCTCCATTTGGATTAGCTGTTTTTGGAGGGTGTTTGTGAAATATTTTACTGTAGCAATATAGTTGAAAAGCTTTTACTGTAGATAAGGTTATTTTTTAGGTTTTTATTGTATTTTTTGTGTTTTTTAATGTTGTTTTTATGTGTCTTTGAAGTTTTTTTTTATATTTTTTAGATTTTTTTGTTTTTTGAAATTATTTTTGGTGTTTTTGAAGTTATTTTTATTTGTATATTAATGTAACATTGTAGTTGAAAAACTTTGTTTTTTCCAAAAAATCCGCAATCCAAACGGAACAAGAGAAAAAGCTCTCAAGTACATAAGAAAACCTATACTATATACAAGAGATACAAATAGACATAATCAGTTAAGAAAATTTAACAGACAATCCCCATTCCATAGCTATTAGACAATTTTCATGAGTTTCAATTATATTAAAAAAAAAGAAGCAAACATAAAAAGTACGAAATCACTCGCAAGTGCACGTGTTTTTGTTATATGTACGAAATTACGCGTTTCATTTCTTAAAGGAAAATGCATCGACACACGCAAAAGAACAACGACTTCTTACCTAACAAAAGCAAAAGAACGACGACTTCATACCCAACAAGAAGTACTAGGGAACAACGACTTCATAGTTCATACCTAACAAGGACCAAATAAAATAAAATAAAAACCAAAATAACCGGAATGACTTTAGTTCAAAGAACGACGACTTCAGCCCCAAAGTCTACGTTGGGCCAAAGTTTGTAAAATACGTTATCGGTATAATATAAGACATTATATGAAATTTTTTAAAAATACGATGAAAAGTTCTGCATGAAAATATGTGTTAGAAAAAATTATGCATATAAATTTGTACATGAATACTATGAACATATTTGAAAGTTATGGAACTAACAGTATGGATAAAATTACTATATTTTTTGCAGGCTATGATTTACAAATTTAATACCATCTAAACAATCTAAACAATTAGAAGATTTGAGAGAATTTTAAATATTTTGTCAAATCTCTCTATTCAAACGCAACCATGGCTAGCAATATTGGCCGAGTCATAACTGGAATGGAGGAGACCGGTATGATACCGATTCTCGAATTGCAGGTATTACCATATCCGTGACGACTTGTTCTAACTTGATCGATATTGGCTGATTCAAATCCGTGATACATGGTATTAGTCGATATATCCGAATCAACTCGGATATTTTTTAAAATTGTGTTTTTTTTTATATATTTTCTAATTTTAGTAATTTTTTAAAGATATTTTGGAAACTTTTATGCGATATAATGTGCATATCACCCGATATTCAATCGATATGTCGCGACGGATGTGGAACACTCGAAACCGCGACACGACTGCGACCCGTGACAGCAAACCATGAACTCAACCTAAATGAATTCAACTATACATTTGGATGCATTGAGAATCTGCAGATGGATCGGTTATGAACACCATGGATCCAGGGAATAGATCCGAGATAGAGGGCTCCGATTACGATCCACGATAGGCAACTGTGGATCCGCTCACAGATCTTTGGTGTGGTGTTGGCATAAGTTTCTTTTCTTTTCTTTTCTTTTCTTTCCCTTGCCAGCACAAGTACAACTAAATAGTTATAATTCTAATAAAATTAAATAAAAAAACTAATATACATATTACGAGTACCCAAATTAAGACCCTTAATAAGTTTCTTGGGTAATTTATTGATACAGACAATGAATTTCCTGAACTCCGGATTCCTTGTTCCGTAATAAACTCTGCCGTCCGAAAAAAGAACTCACCCTCGAGCTCTATGGAGGATCTTGACACAGGGATAGGTGAACAAGCCAATGATCCTCCCAAAAAACTTGTAGGATCGAAGTGGTGATGGGACTCATCCAGAGCATAAGTGATAAGACACCACTAGTAGTCAACTCTTGGAAAGGAGATGTTGCACAAGTACTACGAGCTTCTAGGAATCTATAATCAAGGGTAGAGTTTGCTCACCATTGTTAGAAAGTGACTTGTTCGAACTTCTCGAGGTATTGGTCATCATGGTGGTATGTTATAAGCCAAACTCTACTGCCAGACATGATCTGTAATGGCAATTTGTTGGTAAATCTTTTAGCATCATAAAAGGCTTGCATCTTTTAGCCTTACAGAATACTTGAAACTCAAATTACAGCATTCGGTATCCAACTTAGAAGGCTAAGCCTTGCATCTTTGAGCGTCAGACAACTTTACCTCCAACCTTCCCGCAGAAACTATTAACATGGTTCAAAGTCGCAGCCCCGGTCGCGGCCTGAACCATTCTACATCGGTTTTGACATATCGATTACAATTTTGGTAAGACCAAATTTTGAAACATTTAATATTTTAAAAATTATGAATAATATTCAAAAATTAACAAAAGAAAATTTGTAAAATATAAATTTGTGAGTTGACTCGGGATGACTCAGGCCGATTCAGTCGAGACTATCCGTATCAGAGACTTCTCAGTCGAGTTCTTGGTAACTCGGCTAAATTCTCGATGAGTCAAGTATCTCGGAGTCATCTTGTCTCGATATCGTATCGGAGGGATCCGTTCCGATGACGACTCGGCCGAGTCATCTCGATCTAAACCGAGACTTTGGACCATGAATTTGACACATAAAGGCACATGATTCTGGTTTAGAGGATATTGATACCTCTCCTTTTTAGATGCCAACAATTTTCATTAATCAAAACTTGCAAGCAATCAAAGCTTAGATGTCAGATGGCAGATTCTGAATTGTCAAATTTTACAGGTAATTAAACAGAGAAACAATAACCACCTACTTGGGAAATGAATTGCATGCTCAATAGTAAATAAAGAGGCCCTGCTAATGGCTTTCTTATTAGTTAACTTGGAGTATCCACCAATTTCTTGTCACCTATTTTGTTCAAGATTTGGCATTCTAGCTGTCCCTTTCTTATCAGTTAACTACATTAAGAAAGAGGCCCTGCTTACCATGCACCACGCAAAGACGAAGACTTCTACTATAGAGACCAAGAGCAAGACCTAGACAATAGGTATTTCTAATCAAGGAATCACTCTATCAAAGTTGTTGTTTTTATCCCTCACTAACATGGTAAAGACCAATCTGGTGTCTCAGAACTTTAGGACCTCTTCTGGTAAAAGCTTGTTAGACTCTAAACTTTCACTTGTTTGGTCAAAAATTTGAGTCGACCTCCATCCTATTTCTTCATTCTTGATTCCGCTTTTTTTTTCTCACGTCTAACACATTGAATGACAATAGTTTGGCTTGCTGCATTCAACCAAAGTACCAAGACAAAAGAAAAGGGTCGGTACCAGGAAAGAGGAGGATTAAATGTTATAGGGGGTGTACTGGAGAGAATTTCTTGCAAATGGACGAATTGAAAGAAGAAAAGGGCAGGGGAATGGGAAATCAGATGTTCCCGTGTTGAGGTGCTCTAAATGTCTTTCAAGTCTGAAGGTGCTATTCTTCGAAAAGAACAGAGAGTCTATACGCAGGCTTTAAAACTGTCATCAATTTGGTGATCATCTGTAGTAATCGTCGCTGATAACTACACAATCAGGACCAGTTTAACAAATGACTTTGAACTTCTTATGGACAATAATATCTCTGCTTTCACTGTCTCAGACCAAGCCCAATATCAAGTCGCCGTGGCATAAGATGGAAATGCAGTACCTTTCTTCATCATATTTCTTCAATTCCAATCTTAGTGTGCTGATTATGCTTACGATCGGCTTACAGGAGCCTGGGATCCGTGTCAGAGTGTTAGAAAGTGAGTGGTTCAGAATTTTCTAGGTATTGATTGATGATGGTGGTAAGTAAGCAGCTAGCTCCACTTCCGGACATGATCTGGAATAGCAATTGGTGGATACACGTTCTAGCAACATAAAAGGCTTACATCTTGTAGCCTTACAGGATACTTGAATCTCAAATTACAGAATTAGCCATCAAACTGAGAAGGCTATAACCTTAATCTTTTTGCTTCGCATAATCCCCCTTGTCCCTGTCCCCCCCAAAAAAAAAAAAATCTGCTTCCCTGTAGTACTAAGTTATCAGTGCATTCTCCAGTATTTTGTGGAGTAACTTTGTTTACCTTTTATCCTCGATATAGCACTCTGCTCCTTGTGGAACTCGATTTGATAGCAGAAACAATTATAAGATCAACAAATTTGAGAATCAGGATGTTCATATTTGACAGGTAAAGCCACATAATTCTGGCATGGTACAGAGGATTTTTATACCTGCAAAAACATAATAGGTTCCAATCTCTGCTTTAGATGTCAGATGCAGTTGTTAATTAATAAAAAATTGGAACTATTGTCAAAACAAAGAGATTCATGTAAAGCCGAATTCTCAAGTTTTGCGAGTAATAAACAAGAGAATTAAGCCTCCGAATAACCTTCAACTTGGGAAAATTGTAAAAGAATATGGTGAATCACCAAGCTCATAGTAATTAGATTAAGAAACAGCCCTGCTTTTGGCCTTCATGGGTTTCTTTTTAAGTCAAACCGGCCGGTCCGTTCCGATTTTATGCTACAGTTGAAATTGTCAAAGAACCGATCAAAACCGTCAAATCCGGTAAACAGGGTCGAACCGCTAATTTTTGGATTTTTAGTTTTCCCTCAATATTTTTTTAAAGTTTTACAACACGCGGCAAGCAAGGATTGAATTCAATACCTTTGCCACACCAGACCAGCATAGTAACCATTGCACCATCACATCCACTTAATCTTTTTTATACCAGATTTATATCAAATAAATCTCCATCTTTCTTTCCTCCGTTTTTCCTGCAAAATCTCATGCTCTCATAACTTTTTCTTTATAATCTTCAACTCTCTCTCTCTCTCTCTCTCTCTCTCTCTCTCTCTCTCTCTCTTCTCTTTTCTTTTGTCACCCCTTTTTAATCAAACCTTTTTAGTTTAATTTATTGATGTTTTCTTCCATCTTGGAATTTTGTTTTTTGTCTATTAAATTGAAAAAAATAAAAAATAATTATTTTTCTTTAACCTCAATAATTATTAAATGTCACAACCACTCACTTTCATCTCATTTTTTTGTTTCTTTTCAAGTTTGCATCTCTATTTTCGATTTTTTTGAGTTCCTCCAAATTCCAAACTCCAAACCTTTTTTTAGGATGCAATCTCTAAATCTCAAAAATGTGAATTAAAATTTAAACTCACAATGTCTAATTTCCATCGATATGAATTTTGTATAATTTCAAAATATTGTGATATTTTTGGGTTGGATTTAAGTTTTTCTTTTTTTTGTAAAATATAATTGAGATTGAGATGAAATTTATTTGTTTCAACTTATAATTTTAAAAATTTATTTTTGAAAATCCAGGTTTTTTGAAAATATTAAACTTTTCATCATATAAAGTTTTAAATTAATCCATTGCATGTCTTATTTTGTGCATATATATATATTTATATAAATTATTTTTAAAAAATATCATTGAACTAGAGTTGAACCGGTCCGATCAGTACCCGAACACTTCACTGGTTCAATTAACTATTCGAGTTTCAAAACATTGCTTTTTAGTTAACTTGGAGCATCTACCACTTTCTCGTTCGCTAGTTTGTCCAGCAGCTGCAAGTGTCCAAGGACAGAGAATATGCACTTAATCAAGAATCTTGTGTCTTTTTCTTGAGATTTTTAATTTGTTTGTAATTAATCTCTCTAGAGGACGGAACGTTAGATTGCTTCACAAAACTATACATGCAGTTTCTTTCATTTGTAATTTTCATTAGCTTGGGACAGTTATTCACTAAAGCTGGAGAAGAAAAGAATAAACTGTTGGATCGTTAAGCCAACATTGGACTTATATGTGAATAATTATGTATTGCAAGCTGTCGATTAAGGTTAAGATCAATTAAAGTGATCAATTGGGTTTGTTTGGATTGTGAATTATTAGAGATATTTTTACTGTAGCACTTTTTGTGATGTGATGTATGTGAGATAAAAAGGTAATTGGGAAGATAAAAAGGTGTGTTGGAAATTGTAATGATGATGTAAGCAAATATATTTTGGCAAATAAACCGCAATCCAAACTTAGTTTGGAATTAATGTATCTAATAGGGTGTGGGCCTTTAATGTGTAGAGACTTATGGGCTCCTATTTCTATGATGGACTGAAATAGGGTTCCAAAAGGTAACAGGAATGTTACCTATAAATAGGGTTATGGTCCCCAGGTCACATGCATCATTCTAGTTGTCGTATTTCCTAATACCACAAAATAACTCTTCCCTGATATCCCATCGTCAGAAAAGATACCAGAGAGAAACTAAAGGGTTCTCTCAAAGGATCGGTAAATACGTGTTGATTTGGAAGGCCACCCCAATATCTTTGGAGATACATATATCAGTTTATCGATATGGATTCAGATACGCTTCCGCTATTTTTTACTGTTAATTTATTTCTTAATAATCGCCATATAGATTTTGGGTTTAATAGGTGATGGTTTTCACCAAAAGTTAAATTTAGATAACCACCCTAACAAATGGTATCAGAGCCCATATGGTTGATTATTAGGAAAAATTTTGAATTTAGAAATTCATAATTTTTGAGTTTTTTTTTGTTCATATAGAACTATGATTAATTTTGGATTTGCTTGCATGGCTAACAAGTTTTTGTTCCGTGATTTTGCCCAAGTTAATATCACTTCACGTTAACTGCTGATTATGAGAATTGTACAATTCGGCAATTTAGAAAGGTACAAATTACTTTTGTTCCGTGGGTTTCCGTGGGTCACTTTACCAAATATGATAAAGAAAGGATGAATTCGTGGGTTCCACCACTATGATGGAAAAGTCTTCATAAGTCTTTCATGGTCATAATTATTCCATGGTTATGGTTTTGATTAGTCAAATACTATTCTGGTCATGATTGGTTGCATATGCTGTAGACTTAAAGTCTAGTGCTCATGGCAGTAGTTAATTCATGGATTGTACTATCTATTGTTTTGGTTAACAATGAATCCAGGCATTTGGTTTTGTTTGAAACTATGACCAAGTGGCACGTGTTTCAAAAAAAAATTAAGTTTCCTTGGCCTAGTTAATTGTTTATTTTGTTTATATCGCTTGAACCCATTTATGGATATGCCTTTGATTATAAAATTAGGACAATTAAGTTGAATTTTTGACTTGTTTCCTTGTTTAAGAGCCAATATGTATATATTTATGTTAAGGAAATTAGAGTTTATTTAATTTAAATGAACCCTAATAAAGTTAATAAGACATTCAAGTCCTACAAAGTCTATATATTAGGCCCATTAAATATGCAGTTTTATAAAATACTTATGGATTTCAAGAGAATTTTTTTTTTGGGCTTGAATGATAATTTTGGATCAAATTATGGATATGGGCCTTTTGGTCCAATAAGTCTTGATCCAATTGACTGGTTTGACCAGGTTCGGCCACGTTTTGATCAAAGTTGACCAAAGTTGATTTTGATTAAAATTTTTATTTCTTTTGGATAATTTTAAATTTGAATATTGGTATAATTATATATATTTTGGAATAAATTAATTGAAATAATATGCCACCAAAGTGACCTCTATTATGAAAATTATTTTATTTTGAAATATAACTAGTTAGGTACTTGTAGTTTTATGAATATTGATCGGCCCAAAGGAAGGTCAATATTTAATAAAATTACAGGTGCACTTGTGGTAATAAATACGTGATAATTATTTGGTTTTTACATGTGATTTATAAATTGGCCCAAAGAAAAATTTATTTCTGACATGTTATTATTATCAGTATTTATTACTGTACCAAGATATCACTCAAAAGTTAATAGTTTTGTCCAAAGAAGAAATATTAATAGAATATCGATATCTTGAGATGGAGTTACCTTTATTTGAATTTATTATTATTTTGATTTATATGAGTATAGTTTTAATTATTTTATATTTTCTGTTCAGTTGCGAATGATCTTACAAATATTACTTCCAACATCAATAATATTCCGATGTTGAATGACACAAAGTTCAAGTCCTGAAAAGAAAATCTCTTGATAGTACTTGGAGTAATGGATCTCGACTTTGCGTTAAGGATAGATTCTCCACCGCCTCTTATAGATCAGAATACCTCTGATGAAAAGAAAAATAATGAGAGGTGGGAGAAATCAAATCGCTTGTGTCTGATGATCATTAAAAAGGCCGTTCCAGAAGCATTCAGGGGAACAATGTCAGAAACGACTATAACCGCTAAAGAGTTCCTTCAGGACATTGAAAAAAGATTTGTCAAAAATGAAAAGGCTGAAATTAGTATGCTCTTGACATGCCTAGTTTCAATGAAATATAGTGGTAAAGACAATATCAGAGAGTATATTATGGAGATGTCTCATTTTGTTTAGAAATTAAATGCACTTAAGTTGAAACTCTCTGAAGAGTTACTAGTGCATTTGATTTTAATATCTCTTCCTACACAGTTTAGTTAGTTTAAGGTGAGTTACAACTGTCAAAAGGAGACTTGATCTCTAAATGAATTCATCTCACATTGTGTAGAGGAAGAGGAAAGGTTGAAGCAAGAGCAGACAGAAAATGCCCATTTGGTGTCAACCACTAATAATAAAAGTAAAGGACTTAAAAGAAAGAAGGAAAAAGAAGCTACAGGTACAGCGCCACAAAAGAAACAACAAAAGAAACCAAATGATCAGGGAAAGAATAGTTGTTTCTTCTGTGGAGTTAAAGGGCATCAAAAGAAGCATTGCACCAACTATCACGCTTGGCGTGCTAAGAAAGGTATGCTTCTTAACTTGGTTTATTCTGAGATTAATTTAACTTCGATACCTAAACACACATGGTGGTTAGATTCTGATGCAATAACTCACATCAGTGTGTCTATGCAGGGTTGCCTGAATTGCCGAAAGTCTAATGATAATGAAAGATATATCTACGTGGGCGATGACAAAACAGTTCAAGTTGAGGCAATTGGAGTTTTTAGATTATTGTTAAAGACCGGATTTTATTTGGATCTCCATGAGACATTTGTTGTACCGTCTTTTTGACGGAATTTAACTTTTATTTCTGTTTTGGACAAATTTGGTTATTTTTGTTCATTTGGAAATGAAAATTTTGAATTGTTTCATGATTCAAAATTGGTTGGTTCTGGTTCTTTAATGCACTATGATAATCTATATTTAATTAATATAATTGGCTCATTTAATGAATCTCTGCATCTGAGTACTAGAGGAGTAAAGAGAAAATTAATCAATGAGAATTCAGTCGCATTATGGCACAAGAGATTGGGACATATCTCCAAACGGAGAATGGAAAGACTTGTGTCAAATAAAATTCTCGACCCCTTAAATTTTACAGATTTTGATGATTGCATTAACTGTATAAAGGGGAAACAAACCAATAAAAGGAGAATTGAAGCCAATCGGTCTTCAGACGTCTTAGAACTTATACATACAGATATTTGTAGACCATTTTTCACATCTGCTTGGAATGGTCAACAATATTTTATAACGTTCATAAACGATTTTTCAAGATATTGCTACATATATCTCATTTTTGAAAAGTCACAGTCACTGGACGTGTTCAAAAAAAATTTAAGGCTGAAGTTGAGAATCAACTCAACAAAAGAATTAAAAGCGTCAAATCTGATCGTGGTGGTAAGTATTATGGTAGATATGACGGTTCAGTGAACAACATTTATGACCATTTGCTAAATGTCTAGAGGAATGCGGTATCGTCCCACAGTATACTATGCGGGGTTCATCCACTATGAACGGTGTAGTTGAAAGACGAAATAGAACGCTTAAAAACATGGTAAGGAATATGATATGTCATTCTACCTTACCAGAGTCACTCCGGGGAGAAGCACTTAAGACTGCATCATATATTCTTAACAGAGTTTTAACTAAAACAACTATCAAAATTCCTTATGAACTTTGGACTGGGAAAAAATCCAGTTTAAAGCATCTACATATTTGGGGATGTCCAGTTGAGGAAAGACCTTATAGGCCTAATGAAAGGAAACTGGACTCAAGAACGATTAGTTGTTATTTATTAGATACTCTGAAAGATCCAGAGGTTACAAGTTTTATGATCCCACAGCTAATTCAATTTTTGAGACAGAAAATGCTTGATTCTTTGAGGATATCGAGTTTGGCGGAGAAAATACAGTAAGGGACATTGTCTTTAAAGAGGAATATATTAATATTCCCACAGGTGTCATTGCTCTTACTCAGGACCCTATTCCTGAATTTTATCATGGCATGACAAATCAAGATAATATCGAAGAGCAAACTGTTATAGAAGAACAAACTCTTCCTCTTCAAGAACCAGTGCCATTAAGAAGATTCACTAGAGAAAGGAGAAGTGCAATGCCAGATGATTACATTTTTTTTCTCCAAGAACATGAGGATGATTCTGGATTGATGGAAGATGATCCAATCAACTTCCATCAAGCCATGAAAAGTTCAAATTCTCAAAAGTGGATCGATGCCATGAATGAGGAGATTAAATCCACGAAGGACAATGATGTTTGGGATCTTGTCCCATTGCCAGAAGGTGCGAAACCCATTGATTGTAAATAGATATTTAAAATCAAGAGGGATTCGAAAGGCAATGTGGAAAGATACAAAGTTCGTCTTGTCGCTAAAAGATTTACACAAAAAGAAGGTATCGACTATAAAGAAACCTTCTCTCCAATCTCTTCAAAGGACTCTTTTAGAATTATCATGACATTAGTGGCACATTTCGATCTTGAGTTATATCAGATGGATGTAAAGACAGCGTTTCTCAATGGTAACATTGATGAGACAATTTATATGGTGCAACCAGAAAACTTTGTATCAGGAGATCCCAAAAAATATGATTTGCAAACTTAAAAAAATTCATCTATGGGCTCAAACAAGCGTCTCGACAATAGTATTTCAAATTTCATCAAGTGATCATCTCATTTGGTTTTGAGATGAATTTAGTTAATAATTGTATATACCATAAGTTCTGTGGGAGCAAGTATATTTTTCTGGTATTGTACGTTGATGACTTTTTGCTTGCCAGCAACGATATTGGTCTATTGCATGAAACCAAGAAATTTCTAACTAAAAATTTTGAGATGAAAAATTTTGGTGATGCATCTTTTATGTTAGGCATACAAATAAACCGTGATCGCTCTCAGGGTATTTTAGAACTATCACAAAGGGGCTATATCGAAAAGGTTCTTAAAAGGTATAGCATGCAAAATTGTAAATCAGGTGACACTCCTGTGATTAAAGGAGACAAATTTAGTCTTGAGCAGTGTCCTAAGAATGCTTTTGAGGAAAGAGAGATGCAAAAGATTCCTTATGCCTCAGCAGTAGGGAATCTAATGTATGCTCAAGTATGTACGCGTCCGGATATTGCGTACATTAGTGGGATGTTGGGTAGATATCTGAGTAACCCTGAATTAGATCATTGGAAAGCAACCAAATGGGTCTTAAGGTATTTACAGAAAATAAAAGACTACATGCACACGTATCGGAAGTTAGATGAGTTAGAGATCATTGGGTATACTGATTTCGATTATGTTGGATGTCAAGATACTATGAAATCAACGTCAGGCTATGTGTACTTGTTGGCTGGAGATGCCATATCCTGGAAGAGTGCTAAACAGTCCCTCATAGCTTCTTCCACGATGGCTGCAGAGTCTATAGCTTGTTATGAGGCATCCAATCAAGGAATTTGGCTGCAAAATTTCATCATAAGATTACGTGTGGTGGATAGTATTGAAAGACCATTCAAATTATTTTGTGACAATAAGTCAGCAGTCCTATATTCCAACAACAACAGGAGCTCGATGAAATCTAAACATATAGATATCAAGTTTCTGACTGTTAAAGAAAGAGTACAGAGTGGACAGTTATCAATATAGCATATCGGGACAAACTCCATGGTTGCGAATCCGCTTACTAAGGGATTGCCACCCAAAATGTTTCATGAGCATACTGCTCATATTGGTGTCGTATTAAATGATGTACAGTTTTAGTGGGAGTTTGTTATTTTAAATGCTCTTATGACATTTTTCGATTATTAAGGATTTGAGGATATTTATGCATAAATAAAGTTTAGATTTATCTACATTCTGATTTTGGTATGGTTTGATCTCATGAAAATTTAAGGTGGATCAGTTGGAAATAGGCATGTTTTGATCACATTACATGAAATTTTCATGCTACACATCCACATAATGATTCATGTCATTCAATTATATCGATATATGTGACCATTGATGGGTCGAGTTACGAAAGTGTAACAAAGACCGCTTTGATCCTATGTTGGTATGATTGATGGACCGAATTGGTTGCAAATACATTATGATAATAACAGTAAAGTTGAGCTCATACGGTTAATTGCGAAACATAATTATAAGATTACAAATATAGTCCAAGTAGGAGATTGTTGGATCCTTAATCCAACATTGGACTTATATGTGAATAATTATGTATTGCAAGCTGTCGATTAAGGTTAAACCCGATTAAAGTGATCAAATATAGTTTGAAATTAATGTATCTAATAGGGTGTGGGCCTTTAATGTGTAGAGACTTATGGGCTCCTATTTCTATAATAGGCTGAAATAGGGTTCCAAAAGATAACATGAACGTTACCTATAAATAGGGTTATGATCCCCAGGTCACATGTATCATTCTAGTTGTCGTATTTCCTAATACCACAAAATAACTCTTCCCTGATATCCCATCGTCAGGAAAGATACCAGAAAGAAACTAAAGGGTTCTCTCAAAGGATCGGTAAATACGTGTTGACCTGGAAGGCCACCCCAATATCTTTGGAGATACATATATCAGTTTATCGATATGGATTCAGGTACGCTTCCGCTATTTTTTACTGTTAATTTATTTCTTAATAATCGCCATATAGATTTTGGATTTAATAGGTGATAGTTTTCACCAAAGGTTAAATTTAGATAACCACCCTAACATAAACAGCAAAGAAAAATGTCTAGGGAAAATTACTTTTGTTGGACTTCCAAAAATATTGCTAAGTTGAAGAATGAAAAGTTTGTACTTACTGCAAAACAAGAATGATGAACATAAAAACAACATTTTGACAGGTTTTCAGATTGTTTCTTTCGGCTGATATATGCAGCTATTTCAAAGTGTCTATTTCAAATAAAACAGGGACTCAATATAACAACCTTCATGCAACATATAAAACTGCTGTGTTTGACATTTAACGTTTGTGCAGCTTACTTGGACCGGTATAATACTTTTAAATTCTTTTCCTAATTCTGTCTCTGCTTAGTATTTACTGCATAACAAGTGTTCTATGCAAGTCACAGAGATTTTAACATATCAAACAGTTAAATTTTATGGTTCTTTACTCAAAAATAAGAGAATCAGTTAAAATTTCTGTATTAGTCAGACTGATTTATAGAAAAGTCACGAAAAAAGTCTAACTAGCACAACTGGTTTGAAGGATCAGATCAACGCTGTATTAGCAGCATTGAGGAAGATTTCAGAATTGAGATGATATATGACAAGTATTACTTTAACGCATGATAATTACAAACACTTATTTTACAGTGTTATTGATGTATATTCTATAGAATGATTTTTTAAGCCATCAATGGAATTAGTATCGGAAATCCCTGAGAGCAGGGTGAAGATCAAAGTGCTTTAAGAGGAGGAAAGCTGTGATTGCAAAGCGAACTACCGTAAAGATGCTAAACCTGTGGTTTTCCATGAATTTCACGTTTTATGTTCCCCCTCCTCCCAAGGCCCTTTTTGATATTTTTGTGCCATTTTTGGCTGTAAACTATTACCTCAAAAAAACAAAGATATAAAAAATGGCTAGCAGTTCCATCAAGAAAGAAAGGTTTGGAAATCGGAATTACATTTGATATGCATTAGCAATTCAACATTGGTACGAAATTAATGTTGCACCATCATGTCTCATTTTGTAATATGACACTTTAAATGTAGACTTTTTTACTTTGGACACTTCATTATTTGTATCTTAAAGTCCTGCCTGCTTCCAAATTTGAATAACTTCAAACATTGGGGACAATAAGAAGTTCACTTACCTCCCCTAAACTTTTGAAAGTCTCACATGCGTCCATTATCTGGCATTTTTGTATGCCATGTCAACCCAAATCAATAAAGGATAAACAATTTCAAGAGAGAGAATAGAATTTTGTACCATATTGCCCTTTTGTGTTGCAACAATTTGTTTTATGATGGATTTGGATTGAGAGATTTGATGAAAATTTGATATCCTCTCAAATTCTTCTAGGTCATTTGAATTACTTCGGAGGCCTTTTGTTTTAAAATCCACCATTTATTTTACTGCTTGAATGCATTCAATGAGTAGTGAATTCCAAAATCATATACAACCTAAGTAATCCAAAATATTTAGAAGTGTTTGAGAAGATTTCAAATCTTTCTTCAAATCCCTCAATCCAAGCCAATAATTAAGAAATTTTTAATTGTATTAAAAGTTGGAGACCAAAAGCAAAAGACTAGATGTGACACCCTGTATTTTTTTTTACATTTATTTAGTTATATAAATTTAAGATGTTTCAAGTTTTAAATACAAATTTCATTTTTGCAAAAAATGATATTACTAGTACATTGTTTTTTCTAATAGCATAGTTACCATAACTAGAGTGTATTATCAAAGAGTTCTTTCCTAGAATTATAAAAACTAGAGTAACACAATCATTTGCTAATCGATGAAAAGACCAAATTAAGTATAGGAATTGATAAATTTGATTTAATGAATTGCTATATATTACGAAGAACTAATTCTTATGTTTAAAATTGGAGAAAGAAACTAATCATTAGAATTGCAATAAGCATGACTTGTTTATTAGACTTGGTCTTTTTTTGTTTAATTTTTCTTTTAAAGATTTTCGTCATTCTTTGTAATTGATAAGTTGAAGGTTAAACAAAAAATGAATAATATGCATGAGGGATTCCTAGAACTCAACTATTGAATTAATGTCAATCTTATCCAGAAAAGCAAGAATAAAATGCAGGCAAAGTTGAAGAGCTTTTTTGAAATTTATGTGCTATTGATTATGAGAAAATGGCGATGTTACAAGTTTCTTATTAAAAGCTTGGAAGTTTATACTAAAATATATAAGAGCATGGTATGAATGATTAAGTGATTTTTTGATTGAAAATGGTTTTAAAAGAGGCATTGTTGATACCACTCTTTTCACTAAACATAGTTCAAGTGATCTTTTAATTGTGCAAATATATGTGGATGATATTATATTTGGTGCTACTAATGAGAGTTTGTGCAAGGATTTCTCCACAATTATACAAAAAGATTTGGAGATGAGCATGATGGGAGAATTAAATTTCTTTCTTGGGCTCCAAGTGGTTCAAACCCAAGATGGAACGTTCATTAATCAAGCAAAATACACCAAAGAGTTGCTCAAAAGATTTGGAATGGAAGATTCAAAACAAGTTGGAATACCTATGTGCACATCTACCAAGTTTGACAAGGATGAAGAAGGTACAAAAGTTGATGAAAAAAAATATAGAGATATGATTGGTAGTTTACTTTACTTAACTGCTAGTAGACCTGATATCATATTTGTTGTGTGCTTGTGTGCTCATTTTCAGTCTTGTCCAAAGGAATCTCACTTGAATACGATAAAAAGAATTTTTAGATACCTAAAAGGTGTGACGACCCCACCTCCCCCTAGAGCATACCCCAGGGTTTAGCGGATCGCCTGCCTAACTCTCGTCAGAACTCACTCACTCACATCAGGTAAATAGGTTGCAACCTTGAGAGTAAAAGAAATAACAATTCTCAAGTTTGAAACGTATAAATACATTCATTTCTATTTCAATCATTCATACAATCCCAATTGTATCAAAAGATATGAGTTCTAGATACATTTAACTCTAGTCGAGTACTAGTGCGAGTACAATCGTAAAATTTTAAAAATTAGACTATACTAACCTTTACCAGTCTCACGCCCTCGCTCGTATTCCCTGTAAGGAAAACAAATAGTTTGGAATGAGCTAAAAATCCAGTGAGGTTTCAAATAGCAAGTTGACCATTATTCAAAAGTACAAGGATCAACGTAGCAAAATAGCGAGTATAAAAAGTTTATAAAAGTGAGTAATAACACTTCAAGTAGCAAATCTCAAAATGAGCGAGTATAAAGTTTTTCAAAAGAAACAATAACCCGATAAGTAACAATCATGTCAAAGTATAAGGATACGGATGGTTCTCAAGAGCCAAGTTCCCCTTTGCTTCACCAAAGTTTGATCAAGTAGTAGTTGACACTCCGTCAACTTTCAAGTAAAGTAACCGGTTCAGTAGAGTACCATTTAGTTACAATTTCCGTCCACCATCCAAATTCCCTATTGGGTCCAAAATCCTCAATAAACACTAGTGGTAATACTCAAACACACCGATTAGTCGAGGAGATAACACTCCACTCGACAACACTAGATACCCATGATTCGTTATTTAATCGACCAAACCCTTGCCGGCTCGACTCAATTAACTAGCCAGTGGGGTTTGGGTCCCCAAGAAGTCGATGAGATAACATCTCCAATCGACAGAATCAAGATAAAAGTACGGAAACGAGAATGAGAGGCACCTCCCACTCAGATTGAGTGTGGTACATGCTACCGCTCAGCACTTACAAGTCAAGCACAAGTATATCAAGTCAATTGCAACAATAAACAAATACATATCTTATTAGAGCAAGTGCGATAAAATACACCCTTACCCGATCATACCAATCAAATATCATTCGATCACATTGGTCAAGTATTGAAAACAAGTGTCAAGTTCAGCCTTTTTTTGTTTTTTACCAAATATGATATTGGTTAATCTGTACCTATATTATGGAAAAGGAGTTATTAAAAAAGTGCACTCTACTGCTAGTCGTATACTACCTGGACTGGTGGATCCAAAGGATCTAGGTTATCCTTGTCTTTTTCCCTTTTTTTTATTTTGTTGATACAATATTTGCTAATCTACTCTAATCCTAACCCAACACTATGGGAAGTTAGGGGTGGCCAAAAAAGTATATTTGAACACCTTTTAAATTAAATGCAAGATAGGGGATTAGATCTCCCAGACTGTATTGAGCATCTTCTGTATTAAATGCAAACCAAGGATTCCATCACCTAATGTACAAACAAATGAAGAATTTAAAGGTACTATTACACAATCTAATAGGATGACATGTATCATTAGTAGTGCATTTAATCCAGAAGATGCTCAAGTGCATTCAATTCTTTTTGCACGAACAATTGTTAGAATGGGTGAGGCTAGTTGATATATATAAAGTTGGCACAGGAGAACTAAAAGTTGGGAGAACGGACAGTTTAAGTGAAAAATAATCATTAGGATTACCATTCTTTGATAGATTTTGGGTTTTTTCTTTCTAAACTTTTTTGCCTAAAAAGTTTTAGAATAGCAAGGTGATTTAATATAAGATTGGCATTAGAGCATTTAGAGTGGATCAAAGGGGTGTTTAAGTGAAAATATAATTTTTAGAAAATCAAAATTTTAATTTTATAAATTTTGGTATTTAATCTTCTAAATTTTTTCCTAATAATTGTTAGAGTAGTGAGGGTATTTTAATATAATGTTGGTATTTAAGGACTTTAAAAAAAACTGGGGTGTAGGAAAGGGGGTTTAAGTGCAAAATTAACTCCTAAATAGCAATTATCTTTATTGATCTAAGTTTTTTTAATTAGATTTTTTGGTCTAAATTATTATTCACCTACAAATAAAACCATTCAAAAGTGTAACTTATGTTATTGAAATGAGATTTATGTCTTGAATTGTGTAACCTATGTAATGATTAGGTTTATGAATTCATTTGGTGAATTTTTTACCATTATACAATGAATCTAAACTTTTCAATTTGTCTAAAATATGAGTTGTTAGTTCGTTTTAATGTTGGTATTTTAATACTCCTAATTTCTTAGCCTATAAATAGAGGCGTCTATCAGCCAAATCTGATATATATTTTGCCATCTTTAGACTATTTTCTACTTTTTCTTCCTCTCACTACTATTAAAGTTTATAAGGGCAAAGATCAGTGTTGTGTAATGTTTCTGTTTTACTCGAATAGTGTAGATTGGAATAGACTACAGTGAAGAAAATGTTCGACTATTGTATTTTGGAGACAACGTGATGAGACCTATTACATTGGAAAATACTCTGTAGGGGCGCAAATCGTCTTAAAAAAAGCAACCTAGTCCGTGTCTCAATCCACGCCAAATTAACTTTTTATGGTTCAAATTATTTCCAATTTTTAATGCAATATTGAGGTATGAGATTTTGTTAATTTTTTGTTAAATTTAATTGGAGAAATATTTCTAACTAATGTGATTATTTTAGCCCAAAACCAACATATGGGTCAAATAGAAGGACTAAAAATGTACGAAGGTTTTAAGTGCCAAAAATTTTTAAGATAGACATTCTAATTTGTCAATTTCTATTTTTTTGTTCTTCCAAAATCTTTTAGAACAAATGATGTTACGTAGTGAGGATAATACTTTCACTTTGTATGCTGCGATGGCGAATTTTTGTCATATGTCACTTATGGGTAGGGGTGGCAATCGGGTCCAAATCGAGTTGGCGTGTCGGGTTGAGACCCGGATATAACAGAAAACCCGTTGACCCGAACCTGCCCTGCCAACCTGAAACAGATTAGGATACCTGACCCGAACCCGAAAATTTCGGGTTGGCAGGTCAACCCGAAATGACTCGAAACTTAATTTTAATTGATTAATTTACCACTGTAATTTCTAATAAAATCAATTTCGCACAAAACTAATTACATAATCAAGTAATACAATTTTAAATAAATAATCCCAAACCAAATCTAAAATAAATTAAAACATCGTAAAAGTGTTTTATCCCAAACCAAATATAAAATAAATTAAAATAGTATACAAGTAAAAAATAATATAATACATTATTTGTCCAAATATAATAATTCCAATTTCACACGAGGTAAATAAATTCATTTAGAATTAAGTGATTAATACCTTTGGAAAAAAATAACTTAGTTTAGTTAGATAAAATAATTTTTATATTTATTAAATTATTTTTAATTCGTAAACGGGTTATCGGGTCATATCGGATCACCCACAGATTGACCCGAATTCGATCCATTTTCTTTTCGGGTTCGACCCGATTTTGACCTGAACCCGCAAAACCTCAATCTAAACCCATTAATTTCGTGTTAAGTTCGTATCATATTTTCAAGTCGTGTCGGAAATTACCACCCTACTTATGGGGGAGGTAAGTGATATTTTTAGAACTATAAGGGTGCTAAATGATATTACAAGAAACTTCAAGGGAGGATTTTTTTTTTTTTTTTGAAAATATTCCAGTTTTTGAACAACTTTAGCAATTAAAAATGTTTTGAAACTTGGACTGGTGATGAACAAAATGAGTGATTGGTTTTGAATTTATAGTTCAAACATCTGGATCACCAATTCAATCATTTTAATGTATTTTGAGCTTGCAAAAGTTTTGATGTATGGGAAATCATTACAAAAATCAAAACCTCTTGGAGTTTAGGACTCCTAAAGATAAAATGGTCCAAAAAGAGTAAAAAGTTCATTCTGACTCCTTGAAGAAAAAAAATTCATATAACTTAAACAAAAATTTGTCTAATCCAATGTAAACCAGCCACAACTTCCAAAAGAGCTTCGAGGTTTAAAATGTGTAATTAAAGTTAAATATTTAAATACACCAGCAAGTAAAATAGATGTGAAATTAGGATCGATTGGAAAAAAGAGAAACAATGATGAAGGATTCATGGCAAATGGTGTACAAGACGAGGATTGGCTCTACTGCTTGTTATTGTGGTAATCTCATCTACTCCAACTTGCTCTCTTTTGTGAACGTATCTCATCTTTTATGCCAGGGAGAGGGACAATGCCAAAATAGGATGCATGGCGCTAACAATAGCAGATTGTGCCCTCATGCCCTTCAGCTAAGAGCAGTATTAACAATGTGAATATAAAGTTTTTGATTCAATGCCCTCATGCCCTCTATAAGATTTAGAATTTGCTTTGAAAAATAAGATGTAAAGTTTTGTAACTGAAGGTGCATTTCATAAAACTGAAGTCTGAAAATCGAAAACTGAAATCTGAAATTTGAAATCTAAATTCATTAAGCTATTGAAATGTTAAATATTAAATCTAATACATTTGAGTATATATCACATTCAGTGATAAGTGAATAATTTATTACTTATTTTTTGGAGCAAATTTTGCCTAGAAAATTTAGTGTCACTTAATTAATTCAAATGTTCAATTTTTTATTATCAAATGCACTTGAATATATTAAAATCTGAATCCATTAAATTTAAGTGTTGAATTAGCTTACCAAACAAGGCCTAAGATTTTGAGAAGCAAAATGAAAATAGAAAGAACTTTGAAGGTGCAAAGTGGAATAAATCCTAAGGGTCCGTTTGGTTGATGGGATGACACAGGATTGGATTAATCATCATGTGTCATCCTATGTTTAATTGCATTTTATACACGGGATGACGCACCTAACCGAATTAATCCCCTATTCATGGGATAAAATAATCCCATGGGAGAGATGGGATTAGTCATCCCGGGATCACTAACAGGTAGGATAATAAAATTTTAAACTAATTTATCCTTACAAAAAATACAAATTTATACTCTTATAATTATATATATATTCCTACTCTCACATGATAATATACTATGAATGGACTAATTTGCCCCTACTACCAATATAACAATATTTGGACTAATTTATCCTTATGAATGATGCAAATTCAAATTAGCTATTATATAGCCATACTCTCACATAATAATATCATAATAAACAGACCAATTAGCCCCTACTAATTCTATTAAAATTTTTGACTAATTTGCCCCAATTCATTATTTTAAAATTTTTGACTCTGTGAATGAGGATTTCAATAAGTTCAAACTCGATCCAAAGAAAAATCTTCTATATTAGCCTGAGTTCGGCTCATTGAAAGCTCTTAAATGAATTCGGTTTTAATTGATTTAACCTTAATTTAGTCAAAACTTGGCCCATTATTTAATTGAATTTCAAATTTAGGTTCAAAAGCTTGGACAAAATCTATTTTTAAGGGCCCGAATGGGCTAAGTTTGAATGAATACCAATTTTTATATATTAAAACCCTTGATTTACTTTATAATTATAAAGTTTTAAACTACTCTATTTTAATAAAATTTATAAATATTAAATTATTTATTAGATTATTTTATTAAATTATTTTATTAATATTTTATAAAATATTAAATTATTTTATTAAAAAGAATCTACAAATTAAGGGATGCTTTGGTTATTAAAATAGTAATCCTTCCTCATCCAATCTCCAACCAAACATAAGATAGGATTATTTTCCAACATATCCTATCTAACCAAGAACCAACCAAATACTAGACAACTTGGATTATTTATCCAGGGATGACTCAATCCAAGATTAATAATCTGAGGATGAGCCATCCCATCTCATCTAGTTCATAAACCAAATGGAGCCTAAAAGGTTAACGTAGAGTGATCTGATAATTAGAAGTGTTACCCTTCACGTCTAGTCAATCATACAAGCTACAGAGAGGACACTATTGTATATAGACAAGAGAAGACTCTTTTTATTAAAAAAAAAAAAAAATTTTATCCTCTCATCCCTTCTCACACTCTTTTTTATCTCATACTGTCAGGTATATCATGTACGTCTTTTTAATTCCAATTGCCATATAAATGATTTGAATCTTGAGTTTGATAATGGAAAAGATTCTAAGAACCCTTTCTTGACCACTGTAACGAGATTTGATAAAGTAATTAAATGAACTAATTAAGTTTTGTGATGCTTCAGTAGTAGTCCACCCATGAAGACTCCGTGAGTTTGTAAACTGCGTCTATACACGCGTATGTAAATTAATAATTTTTTATATATATATATAATGTTCTATTTTGTCAATTTGTAGGTTTCTTTTATGGAACCACAGAAAGGGGGAAAAAGAAAAATAAGGAAAAAATAAATCACAGAAACAAAAATATAGAGAATACAAAAAGAAAAACTAAAACATAAAAAAAAAACCAGAAGAAATAATAAACCCAGTAAGCCAAAAGCCCAAAATCAGAAAAGCAAAACAAAACAAAGGCCCAAACAAAGAAAGAAAGTCGAAAAATAAAGCAGAGGAAACGATATTTGGAATTTTGGATTACAATCATTTGGATAGAAGAAAGTTAACGTCAGCTTTCACCTGGCATTCTGTACTTCCTAGGCTCACAAGTCATAGCAACAGAAAATATTTTTTTTTTTTTTTCATGTAATGGCTTCCTTGTATTAAATATGTTACATGTTATAGAATATCACAATTAGATGTCAAGTTAAATGAAGAAGAATATATATTGTTCAGCAAAAATATCATCCAGCTTCTTTAACTTGGAGAATATTTTACAAACAGATTGTGATGGATCATAAACACTATTAAACATCAGACCAGAAAAGAACATGGAGAACATTTTACAAACAGATTATGATGGATAATGTTGGCTTGATAGAATGCATGACTGTGCTTGCCCCTGCAATGACAAAGTAATACAGCTGCATCAGGTTCAAACCAAATAATTTGGTACAGATGATGAAGAAGGGACATGATCAGCAATTATATATCATTGAACTGAATTAACATACACATACAATTATATCTAACCTGATGAGTGGAATGATCACACCAAATCAAGGAGAGACATTAATGCTTCAGTCTTCACCTTCTGAGGAAACCTGCTCTGGAAGAAGGAAAAATTGCAGTACTACATCAGTTGAATGAAGAGGTATACAGATTACCCAACAAAATAGGTCATCTGGTTTCTTTGATTTGTCATTTTGATCAGTTTGAGCAATAAACCACTTAAATTAGCAAAATAAAACATGAAACCACACACAAAAAAAAAAAGTTTAAGAAAAAATTGCTTCCTTTTTGATTTCCGAAAATATTGCCTATTAAAGAATGAAAATGTTTGTATTTCAGCATGTTGTAGTGAAGAAAAACACATATTAAGTCCTATGCCCTTCCTCTGTTGAAAAGTAACACAACCATAGTTTTTTTTTTTTTTTTTTGGTTTTTGTCTCCATTTAATATTTGTTGCAAAACTGTGATTGTATGTTTCAGCATATCAATCAATTGAATTATGGTTTTTATTGTGGAAAAATAGAAGCAAGTCACACTTTTCTGTATTACTCTTATTTACATACACAAATTGGGAACAGATAAGTGTATCTGGTTTTGAGTATCATATCAGGTTATGCTTTTGCTCTGCTGCTTTTGAGTATCATATCAAGATGTAGCAACAAGGAAGAAGATTTCGGAAATTGGGATTATAGATCCTTACATAAAAATTACAAGAAAATGACAAGAAGAAGATTTTAGAAACAGATTGTGCATCAATGTGTTTCCTACTGCAATCAGAAATTTATCAGAATGTTATGTAGCGGCATCAGGTTTAAACAGATAAAGAATTTAGAAGCCTCCAGAAATTGCTTCAAAATACACATGAATTAACATATCATTGGGACTGATTCAACATGTAAACAAATGGAAAAGAGACATATGCAAATATGCAAATATAGTTTTATCTGACCTGATGAGTGGAATCCCGCTGTACATTCACTCTCGCAATTGTCAACTGCGTGATGAGAGGAAATCGACTCTCTTTCTGAAGAAATCTCCTCTGCTTCTGAGGGAGTTGACTCTGCTTTTGGGGAAAAGATTGTATCTGCTCTTGTTGAATTATCAATTTCGATCTTTAGAACCTCATTTCCCATATCTATCTGCTCTTGTTGAATTTGCTTTACAGAATCTACAACAGACTCAGGACAATTTTTCACCACAATCATTTTAAGAGTCTCACACTCCCCTAAACAGGAAGGGACCTTTTCCAGCTCCGCACACCAGTGCAAGACCAATTGCTCAAGGCGGGAAAAATTATCAGAAAATGCAGTCCAGTTGCGAAATTGCAAATTTGACAATTTTAAGGCTCTGAGTTTAGGGAACTCCCCTTCTTTCATTGCCCATTCTTCCCCAACAAAGCAGTGATCTAGTAATTTAAGCACTTCAAGATTGGGCAGCTTTCCAATTGTTGAAATTTCACTCCATGGCTGAAAATTATATGAGAGAGTCAACTTTTTCAAATTCAATGGGAATTTAAATCCACATCCATCAAAAAGAAACAAATGAAGTGATTCCAGTTGACTCAAACCGTCAAATTCAAGAATCTCCTTGCAATTTCTGATAGCTCCTCTTCATCCGTCGTCGCATTGACAACATTTTAGCCTGCGAATGCTTGGTAACTTTCTCAGTATCTTTTGCAAGCTTTGAGGGGAGGGATCAACTATAAGGTCTAAAGTGTCTAAACGATCTAAATCTGGGGATACTTCAAGATTTTCAACTGGAAAAATAAAACCCTTTGGCCAAAGTCGACGATAATTTGAAACAAGTAGATGACTCAATGTCTTAATGTTCCAAATAGTACTTGGCAGCTCAATACCAAAACGCGGATCTTCTACGATGAGAGTCTCTAACCTTGAGAGGTTGGCTATCGCAGATGGGATGTATCTTATTGCTTTGAGCGCCAGGTATCTCAAGTGAACAAGCAATACTACTTCCATTGGGAAAGAATCGTAATGAAAGCCCAAATTCCTAATATCCAACACTCTGAGAAGTTTAGGTAACAAAATACGCAAATCCTCCTCTTTATGTTTAAAATCATCTTGTCCAAACAAGATCAAAGAGCGTAAATTGGGAAAAATAAGCGTTAACTCCCAAATCTTCAATTCCCTGGCATTGGAAACACAAACTCGGTGGGGGTTGCTTGGTCCAGTAAGACAAAGAGGGTTCCAACTATGAATAGCATATAGAAAACTTTCTTCTTTGGCTTTTTTCACACAAAACTCGTATACCAAATCGTGAAGTAGACAGGCTTTGGCACCACCCACAATTCTTTGTCCGACAGCCATAACTAAACTTCTATTAACTAGAGCCATAAAGTAGTCATGAGCTGCTTCCTCTACTCTCTTTCCTTCAGCCTGTTGCACGAATCTTTCAGAGACCCAAAGCCGTAACAACCTTCGCACATTAATAACCTCATCTTCTTGAAATGCAGCAAAGTACAGAAGACATGGCTTCAAATAATCTGGTAAATGACTATAACTCAGCTCAAGTGCCTTCATGCAGTATTCATCCTCAAGGACCATAGAACTTAGACTTTTTGCAACTTCTCCCCAACTATCTCGTGCAGTAGTAGCAAGAATTCCAGCAACAAGGACAACTGCGAGGGGTAAGCCCTGACAAAGTTTTGCTATTTGAGATCCAACTTCACTTAGTGCTGGAGGACAATCTTTCGTGCCAAATAGCTTTCTCTGCAGCAATGTCCAACTCTCTTCGTCAGTAAGATGACGGAGATGGTGAGGCTCGCTATTAGGTTCGAAATGCAAAGATAAATCCTGGTATCTGCTGGTGAAGAGAATTCTGCTTCCATTGGCATCATTCGGCAGTGATTTTTTCAACAAATTCCATGCCTCAACGTCCCACAAGTCATCCAAAACAAGGAGATACCTGTATCTCAGCAAAACCTTCCTTAGCTTCAGAGCCAAATCATTTTCATCCATTTTAAGGTACTCGTCAGGACTCTTAAAATGAATACTACACAAAAGCTCAACTAACATACTGTGCATGCTATATGTCTGAGAAACACGACACCAACCACGAACATGGAAATGTGACCTAACTGAAGGAGCAGTATAAACTTTATTGGTTAATGTGGTCTTCCCAAGGCCAGGCATACCCACAATGGGAACAACATCCAACTGCTTTGATCCTCTCGTAAGCCGATGAGTAATAGTTTCCACCTCGTCGTCAAGACCTACCAGATCTTCGTCATGCATGGCGACAGTAAATTGCGATGGTATGTGAATGGAAGTCTTGTTAACTCTTTGGGTTTGACCATTATGGATCTCTGGGGCCTTAATCTTCAAGAGATTGATATCTCTAGAAACAGCATCCAAAGAATCTTCACATTTATCACCAACAAGTGCCAAGTCAATCAGTAACTCTGCCTTGTAAGCAGCCTCCATAACATGACTCCAGAAAGCTTGAAGTTTTCCATTCTGATAGCGCTGCTCCTTGATATTTTCCAGGAAAGATCTTAAAAATACGAGATCTTTTTGGATCATTTGGATTCTATCCTGTTGAAAACCAATTGAATCATCAGCCTCATCACACCTTGCTAGTTCCTTGAGATTTTCTAGGAAAGAATCCATGCAGCCCAACTCATTGGGTCTAGGATAATTAAATGAGGAATATGGTGATTTTAGTGGATAATTGTGTGCAACCTCTGCCACCATATATTTGAGAACTTTGGGCAAATGAAACACCGCAAGATCTATTTCCTTAGGCAAGCCTTCTTTGATTTCATTGACAGAAAGGGAGAAGGTCAAAATTGCTACATCAGAGACCACAGCTCCAATAAGATCCTTCATTTCATCACCTAGTTTCTCCTCCTGTTTAAGAAGGATACCCAGGCATCTTATTTCCTCATGGAGTCTTAGTATTTGATCCTTGACTGGAACCTGAAAACTGGCATAAGATCCTAGTAGATCAATAAGATAATCACGAAGAGAACCAATAAACTGGCCTACCACATGATCCTCATTCTTCTGAAGGGCTAAATCATATGATGATCTCGGTTGTTTCTTTGAAGCCGTCAGGACATGGACAAAAGTTTCTCGGGCTTGGAGATCAAGAAGATTGATCTTCTCGTGTAGCAGCTGACAAATTTCAGATTCCATTCGATTGACCGCTTCCTCATCATCAGACAGACATATAGAAATCAGGCGTCCAGCTGCAACTACAGTGTAAGTCAAGAGATCTGTCAGTTGCGAACATTCAAGACCTTGCATTGTCAGAAAGCCAATGAGATTCCTTAAGAGTTTTAGCCTGTGTCTAATTGTATCCCTTAGCTCCCCAACATGTAAAACCCAATGCAGAGTCTCTAAAAGGCACGTAATAAGATCCATAACCAGTCGTGGATCTCCTGGTGAGTAATAGTCGATGAAGATGGCGGCGCATGATTTTTTGAGATCCGTCTCAAGAACAAGAACCATTTTTATCTTTTCCTCGGATCTGGTAATTGCACTTTGAATGACGGAAAAATCTAAGACACGCTCAGTATGAATATGTAGAAAATAAGCAGGCTGAAGATCATGAATCATACTGATAGCCACATCTTGAATTCTGAAGCAAATAATACTACGTCTCAAATTTTCAGACATAATATTACACCTGTCCTCGCGATCGGGCTCCAAAAGCGCTTCGTGGTTCCTCCTCCTCCTACACTTTTTGACATACAGGAAACAGGTTTTCAGTAATCTTACCCTCTTCTCCACGTCCTTGAAGACGCCGCGAAACGCGTGCTCTTTTTCAAGCTCGGCTAGGAAATCTAAAGCAAGATCAAAGCAACTAGTGCTAGTGCTGGAGGAGACGTGATGCGACTGCAGATAATCATCTAAACCAAAATCAAAGCAATTGGCGTTACTGCTGGAGGGGATCTCCATTATCATATCTTCTTTTCACTCTGATATTAGATTTTTATCTGGTTTAGATCCAAAACTTTCTCATCTAACAATAGCCAACAAACAATAGGCCGGACTTTTTTTTCCCACTTTTTGTGTAAATATTGCAAAACACTGTACTATCAGTGTACAGTGTTCACAGAAGATACGGTGCTTCAGAACTTTGCCAGCAACTTCAGTGTAGCGCCAAACAAAGATTCCTCCCAATCTGATGCATTATTGGTGGGCCATGCATGTACCAATTTGGCCGCTTTTTTTATGACCAAATGCGTGTACCAAATTGGACACTTTTTGCAGTCACATCAGTAATTAGATTACAACATTCATGTAATGGTTTCAAGTTGTTCTTAAACATCATTAATTTCAATATTGTTCTTAAACAATTGCTGGCTTATGGCTTTCAAGTTTTCAAACTAATTGTCTAATTTGAATCATAGTGTAAATCAATCAAGAAATAGCTTTGCATTAGTCTTCCTGCTACAATATTGTGGCTAGCGTGTAGCTCTAATTAAATGCTTATAGAGGCACAACTTATCTATGATATATTAAGAGCAAGAATTTAAATTAGCGGATTAGTGCATTAGATCTCGTATTCCGATAATACCCTCGGTATGCAATGTTGTTTTTTTAGCTCTGCATTGTTTATGATAATTGTGGCTATTTATGTAATTCAATGTAACAGCAAGAATGAGTTTTTACTTTAGAAATATAAAATATATTAAACTCAGATTTTGTTAACTTTCTTGAGCAATAATTGGAAAGAAATTGTTCGTAAAGAAGTTTTAGAAATTTCTTTGGAAATCAATTAATTGTGGAGCAAGTAAGCAGATTTCCTTAATTTTCTTGAGCAATAGTGTAAAAAAAAATTTGTTCGGAAAGAAGTTTAACAAATTTCTTTGACAATTCTTTTGGAAACTAAAGAAGATTAGCATATCAATTTCTTGTTCAACATGATTAATTGTTGTGATATTAAGGAAACTTTCCTAGAGGAACTTTTGGAAACTAAAGAAGAATATCTAAAATCTTTTAAGGAATAAAATTGTGAATGAAGGAAATACTTGAGGAAAGGGATTAAAATTAAACGTTTTACAAAAGGAGTAAATCTTATATATACTGACAGTGTATAAACTATTACTGTTAGATCTATGACACATGTATAAAAGTTGAATTTCAAATTTAAATTTTACATAATTGTCATTTATCAAAAATGAGTTCTTGTGGATGAATTTATAAGTTTACTGAAGCTACATTTAGAAGAAAATTTCTTGCCATGCTAGATCAATGTGAGAACTCAAAATCAACTGGCTACCTTGGAACCCAATCTGATGCATTATTGGTGGGCCATGCATGTACCAATTTGGCCGCTTTTTTTATGACCAAATGCGTGTACCAAATTGGACACTTTTTGCAGTCACATCGGTAATTAGATTACAACATTCATGTAATTGTTCTTAAACTAATTGTCTAATTTGAATCATATTGTAAATCAATCAAGAATTAGCTTTGCATTAGTCTTCCTGCTACAATATTGTGGCTAGCGTGTAGCTCTAATTAAACGCTTATAGAGGTACAACTTATCTATAATATATTAAGAGCAAGAGTCTAAATTAGCGGATTAGTGCATTAGATCTCGTATTCCGATAATACCCTCGGTATGCAATGTTGTTTTTTTAGCTCTGCATTATTTATGATAATTGTGGCTATTTAATACAATTATTTAAAGAAATCCTATTTAATACAATTATTTAACGAAATCCATAGTTGTTTAATTCCAGTGGTCACGTACGTCACCATTGCTGTAATTCGACAAACTACATGTCACTCGTAAATCTCTATAGACAATTGACTTTTGCTTACGAATTCCGTGTACAAAAATGCCTTCACAAACATTAATTATTCCACTAAAGTCCCTGACCAATTAAGACCCTTAAACATGTACAAAACTGTGGAAAACCAAATGGTATGTTTTCGTCGAAAAGAAAGTATGTTTTAGTTTCTTTTTGAAACATATGTTTGCAATTATTTTCTTGAGAAAATAATCTCTAATTTTCCGTGCTCTAATGTTCTTGGATATTCTATTATTTTCCATGCTATTTTAGAAGTCTCAACAAACTGTGCATCACACATGTAAGTTGTAAGTTGGAATAAAAAAATTTTTCCTGCTCGAGAATATTCTTTGATAACATATAAATGCCTTGTTGGATTTCTCTTGTGGAAATTACCAACACAGAGTGTAATTGCAAAGAATATTTTCTCTAAGCTAAAGTGCACACGATTATTTATAAGGTTAGTAAGACGTAGACAACAGAGGGAATTTAGAGGAACAAAGATAAAAAAAAAAAAAAAAAAAAAAGGAGAAACCAAAGAAAACTTACCACGTTTCCTTGAAACCTAAGTAAGAATTCGTACTACTACAGGATTGAAAAAAAAAAAAGCTATTGACGGCGGATCCTTGAAAATGCTAAAAATATTGAACACTGTATCATGATTTTAATCCAATTACATTTTGCCGCATCATCAAATGATTCAAATTATTGAAACAATCTAACAATTCATAACTCTCATTCAATAATAAATTTAATTTCATCAATATAGGATCTAAAAGGTACTATAGAATTCCCCTAAAAATAAATATTAACCCAAAAAGAATGCATGTTATTTAGTATTGAATTTACTTTTTAGTACTCTATCACCTCCATCGTTTTACTTTGCCTCCATCATCCTTGTCGCAAGTTCCTCTTATATGATATATCTCACCTTGGGTATTCATCTATTCACAGATTTCTTGAGGTTATTGAATATCGAAATAAAAATATAAAAATTAATTCTCTTTTTTTTGACAAATTCTTTTCTTGCTTATTCACTTATTAAACTGCAGGAAGAATATGAAAGTTACCTTGTTTGCGGTTTATTTGATGGTAGTGTCGGTGATCACAGAATCCAAAGCAGCGCAGAAATTTATCTATAAAAATCATAAATTGGGCTAATTCAAAAAAAAAAAAAGAAATATCCTTTTTGTAGCTTTTGTTTCAAACTTTACATCTAAAAAGTTCTACTTGTATTCCTGTTCATTAAGTTTAACATTCTGAATTTCTATGTGACCACTCGATTGTCCGATTATGGTTAGCAGAAACAGCCTTGCAAGTTTGACTTTGGCAGAACAAAAAGTTAGATGAAATGTTAAAAGGGATTGATTAGTGAAGGCTAACTTGGGCATTTTGAGAAAAATCGCTCTGGTAGAACAAATAAAATAATAGCCAGCCATCAGAATAAGAAATCAACAGCTAGAAGAAACAAAATATTCATGAAAAAAATCTCAAGAATTATAAAGAAAAAGATTTGGAGACAAATGGTTGCTAAACAGATTAAGAAAGGAAAATATGATAATCCTCAATTTACAAATATTAAATTTGCTATTATAATTTTTTTTCTTGTTTATCTCCATTTGGATTAGCTGTTTTTGGAGGGTGTTTGTGAAATATTTTACTGTAGCAATATAGTTGAAAAGCTTTTACTGTAGATAAGGTTATTTTTTAGGTTTTTATTGTATTTTTTGTGTTTTTTAATGTTGTTTTTATGTGTCTTTGAAGTTTTTTTTTATATTTTTTAGATTTTTTTGTTTTTTGAAATTATTTTTGGTGTTTTTGAAGTTATTTTTATTTGTATATTAATGTAACATTGTAGTTGAAAAACTTTGTTTTTTCCAAAAAATCCGCAATCCAAACGGAACAAGAGAAAAAGCTCTCAAGTACATAAGAAAACCTATACTATATACAAGAGATACAAATAGACATAATCAGTTAAGAAAATTTAACAGACAATCCCCATTCCATAGCTATTAGACAATTTTCATGAGTTTCAATTATATTAAAAAAAAAGAAGCAAACATAAAAAGTACGAAATCACTCGCAAGTGCACGTGTTTTTGTTATATGTACGAAATTACGCGTTTCATTTCTTAAAGGAAAATGCATCGACACACGCAAAAGAACAACGACTTCTTACCTAACAAAAGCAAAAGAACGACGACTTCATACCCAACAAGAAGTACTAGGGAACAACGACTTCATAGTTCATACCTAACAAGGACCAAATAAAATAAAATAAAAACCAAAATAACCGGAATGACTTTAGTTCAAAGAACGACGACTTCAGCCCCAAAGTCTACGTTGGGCCAAAGTTTGTAAAATACGTTATCGGTATAATATAAGACATTATATGAAATTTTTTAAAAATACGATGAAAAGTTCTGCATGAAAATATGTGTTAGAAAAAATTATGCATATAAATTTGTACATGAATACTATGAACATATTTGAAAGTTATGGAACTAACAGTATGGATAAAATTACTATATTTTTTGCAGGCTATGATTTACAAATTTAATACCATCTAAACAATCTAAACAATTAGAAGATTTGAGAGAATTTTAAATATTTTGTCAAATCTCTCTATTCAAACGCAACCATGGCTAGCAATATTGGCCGAGTCATAACTGGAATGGAGGAGACCGGTATGATACCGATTCTCGAATTGCAGGTATTACCATATCCGTGACGACTTGTTCTAACTTGATCGATATTGGCTGATTCAAATCCGTGATACATGGTATTAGTCGATATATCCGAATCAACTCGGATATTTTTTAAAATTGTGTTTTTTTTTATATATTTTCTAATTTTAGTAATTTTTTAAAGATATTTTGGAAACTTTTATGCGATATAATGTGCATATCACCCGATATTCAATCGATATGTCGCGACGGATGTGGAACACTCGAAACCGCGACACGACTGCGACCCGTGACAGCAAACCATGAACTCAACCTAAATGAATTCAACTATACATTTGGATGCATTGAGAATCTGCAGATGGATCGGTTATGAACACCATGGATCCAGGGAATAGATCCGAGATAGAGGGCTCCGATTACGATCCACGATAGGCAACTGTGGATCCGCTCACAGATCTTTGGTGTGGTGTTGGCATAAGTTTCTTTTCTTTTCTTTTCTTTTCTTTCCCTTGCCAGCACAAGTACAACTAAATAGTTATAATTCTAATAAAATTAAATAAAAAAACTAATATACATATTACGAGTACCCAAATTAAGACCCTTAATAAGTTTCTTGGGTAATTTATTGATACAGACAATGAATTTCCTGAACTCCGGATTCCTTGTTCCGTAATAAACTCTGCCGTCCGAAAAAAGAACTCACCCTCGAGCTCTATGGAGGATCTTGACACAGGGATAGGTGAACAAGCCAATGATCCTCCCAAAAAACTTGTAGGATCGAAGTGGTGATGGGACTCATCCAGAGCATAAGTGATAAGACACCACTAGTAGTCAACTCTTGGAAAGGAGATGTTGCACAAGTACTACGAGCTTCTAGGAATCTATAATCAAGGGTAGAGTTTGCTCACCATTGTTAGAAAGTGACTTGTTCGAACTTCTCGAGGTATTGGTCATCATGGTGGTATGTTATAAGCCAAACTCTACTGCCAGACATGATCTGTAATGGCAATTTGTTGGTAAATCTTTTAGCATCATAAAAGGCTTGCATCTTTTAGCCTTACAGAATACTTGAAACTCAAATTACAGCATTCGGTATCCAACTTAGAAGGCTAAGCCTTGCATCTTTGAGCGTCAGACAACTTTACCTCCAACCTTCCCGCAGAAACTATTAACATGGTTCAAAGTCGCAGCCCCGGTCGCGGCCTGAACCATTCTACATCGGTTTTGACATATCGATTACAATTTTGGTAAGACCAAATTTTGAAACATTTAATATTTTAAAAATTATGAATAATATTCAAAAATTAACAAAAGAAAATTTGTAAAATATAAATTTGTGAGTTGACTCGGGATGACTCAGGCCGATTCAGTCGAGACTATCCGTATCAGAGACTTCTCAGTCGAGTTCTTGGTAACTCGGCTAAATTCTCGATGAGTCAAGTATCTCGGAGTCATCTTGTCTCGATATCGTATCGGAGGGATCCGTTCCGATGACGACTCGGCCGAGTCATCTCGATCTAAACCGAGACTTTGGACCATGAATTTGACACATAAAGGCACATGATTCTGGTTTAGAGGATATTGATACCTCTCCTTTTTAGATGCCAACAATTTTCATTAATCAAAACTTGCAAGCAATCAAAGCTTAGATGTCAGATGGCAGATTCTGAATTGTCAAATTTTACAGGTAATTAAACAGAGAAACAATAACCACCTACTTGGGAAATGAATTGCATGCTCAATAGTAAATAAAGAGGCCCTGCTAATGGCTTTCTTATTAGTTAACTTGGAGTATCCACCAATTTCTTGTCACCTATTTTGTTCAAGATTTGGCATTCTAGCTGTCCCTTTCTTATCAGTTAACTACATTAAGAAAGAGGCCCTGCTTACCATGCACCACGCAAAGACGAAGACTTCTACTATAGAGACCAAGAGCAAGACCTAGACAATAGGTATTTCTAATCAAGGAATCACTCTATCAAAGTTGTTGTTTTTATCCCTCACTAACATGGTAAAGACCAATCTGGTGTCTCAGAACTTTAGGACCTCTTCTGGTAAAAGCTTGTTAGACTCTAAACTTTCACTTGTTTGGTCAAAAATTTGAGTCGACCTCCATCCTATTTCTTCATTCTTGATTCCGCTTTTTTTTTCTCACGTCTAACACATTGAATGACAATAGTTTGGCTTGCTGCATTCAACCAAAGTACCAAGACAAAAGAAAAGGGTCGGTACCAGGAAAGAGGAGGATTAAATGTTATAGGGGGTGTACTGGAGAGAATTTCTTGCAAATGGACGAATTGAAAGAAGAAAAGGGCAGGGGAATGGGAAATCAGATGTTCCCGTGTTGAGGTGCTCTAAATGTCTTTCAAGTCTGAAGGTGCTATTCTTCGAAAAGAACAGAGAGTCTATACGCAGGCTTTAAAACTGTCATCAATTTGGTGATCATCTGTAGTAATCGTCGCTGATAACTACACAATCAGGACCAGTTTAACAAATGACTTTGAACTTCTTATGGACAATAATATCTCTGCTTTCACTGTCTCAGACCAAGCCCAATATCAAGTCGCCGTGGCATAAGATGGAAATGCAGTACCTTTCTTCATCATATTTCTTCAATTCCAATCTTAGTGTGCTGATTATGCTTACGATCGGCTTACAGGAGCCTGGGATCCGTGTCAGAGTGTTAGAAAGTGAGTGGTTCAGAATTTTCTAGGTATTGATTGATGATGGTGGTAAGTAAGCAGCTAGCTCCACTTCCGGACATGATCTGGAATAGCAATTGGTGGATACACGTTCTAGCAACATAAAAGGCTTACATCTTGTAGCCTTACAGGATACTTGAATCTCAAATTACAGAATTAGCCATCAAACTGAGAAGGCTATAACCTTAATCTTTTTGCTTCGCATAATCCCCCTTGTCCCTGTCCCCCCCAAAAAAAAAAAAATCTGCTTCCCTGTAGTACTAAGTTATCAGTGCATTCTCCAGTATTTTGTGGAGTAACTTTGTTTACCTTTTATCCTCGATATAGCACTCTGCTCCTTGTGGAACTCGATTTGATAGCAGAAACAATTATAAGATCAACAAATTTGAGAATCAGGATGTTCATATTTGACAGGTAAAGCCACATAATTCTGGCATGGTACAGAGGATTTTTATACCTGCAAAAACATAATAGGTTCCAATCTCTGCTTTAGATGTCAGATGCAGTTGTTAATTAATAAAAAATTGGAACTATTGTCAAAACAAAGAGATTCATGTAAAGCCGAATTCTCAAGTTTTGCGAGTAATAAACAAGAGAATTAAGCCTCCGAATAACCTTCAACTTGGGAAAATTGTAAAAGAATATGGTGAATCACCAAGCTCATAGTAATTAGATTAAGAAACAGCCCTGCTTTTGGCCTTCATGGGTTTCTTTTTAAGTCAAACCGGCCGGTCCGTTCCGATTTTATGCTACAGTTGAAATTGTCAAAGAACCGATCAAAACCGTCAAATCCGGTAAACAGGGTCGAACCGCTAATTTTTGGATTTTTAGTTTTCCCTCAATATTTTTTTAAAGTTTTACAACACGCGGCAAGCAAGGATTGAATTCAATACCTTTGCCACACCAGACCAGCATAGTAACCATTGCACCATCACATCCACTTAATCTTTTTTATACCAGATTTATATCAAATAAATCTCCATCTTTCTTTCCTCCGTTTTTCCTGCAAAATCTCATGCTCTCATAACTTTTTCTTTATAATCTTCAACTCTCTCTCTCTCTCTCTCTCTCTCTCTCTCTCTCTCTCTCTCTTCTCTTTTCTTTTGTCACCCCTTTTTAATCAAACCTTTTTAGTTTAATTTATTGATGTTTTCTTCCATCTTGGAATTTTGTTTTTTGTCTATTAAATTGAAAAAAATAAAAAATAATTATTTTTCTTTAACCTCAATAATTATTAAATGTCACAACCACTCACTTTCATCTCATTTTTTTGTTTCTTTTCAAGTTTGCATCTCTATTTTCGATTTTTTTGAGTTCCTCCAAATTCCAAACTCCAAACCTTTTTTTAGGATGCAATCTCTAAATCTCAAAAATGTGAATTAAAATTTAAACTCACAATGTCTAATTTCCATCGATATGAATTTTGTATAATTTCAAAATATTGTGATATTTTTGGGTTGGATTTAAGTTTTTCTTTTTTTTGTAAAATATAATTGAGATTGAGATGAAATTTATTTGTTTCAACTTATAATTTTAAAAATTTATTTTTGAAAATCCAGGTTTTTTGAAAATATTAAACTTTTCATCATATAAAGTTTTAAATTAATCCATTGCATGTCTTATTTTGTGCATATATATATATTTATATAAATTATTTTTAAAAAATATCATTGAACTAGAGTTGAACCGGTCCGATCAGTACCCGAACACTTCACTGGTTCAATTAACTATTCGAGTTTCAAAACATTGCTTTTTAGTTAACTTGGAGCATCTACCACTTTCTCGTTCGCTAGTTTGTCCAGCAGCTGCAAGTGTCCAAGGACAGAGAATATGCACTTAATCAAGAATCTTGTGTCTTTTTCTTGAGATTTTTAATTTGTTTGTAATTAATCTCTCTAGAGGACGGAACGTTAGATTGCTTCACAAAACTATACATGCAGTTTCTTTCATTTGTAATTTTCATTAGCTTGGGACAGTTATTCACTAAAGCTGGAGAAGAAAAGAATAAACTGTTGGATCGTTAAGCCAACATTGGACTTATATGTGAATAATTATGTATTGCAAGCTGTCGATTAAGGTTAAGATCAATTAAAGTGATCAATTGGGTTTGTTTGGATTGTGAATTATTAGAGATATTTTTACTGTAGCACTTTTTGTGATGTGATGTATGTGAGATAAAAAGGTAATTGGGAAGATAAAAAGGTGTGTTGGAAATTGTAATGATGATGTAAGCAAATATATTTTGGCAAATAAACCGCAATCCAAACTTAGTTTGGAATTAATGTATCTAATAGGGTGTGGGCCTTTAATGTGTAGAGACTTATGGGCTCCTATTTCTATGATGGACTGAAATAGGGTTCCAAAAGGTAACAGGAATGTTACCTATAAATAGGGTTATGGTCCCCAGGTCACATGCATCATTCTAGTTGTCGTATTTCCTAATACCACAAAATAACTCTTCCCTGATATCCCATCGTCAGAAAAGATACCAGAGAGAAACTAAAGGGTTCTCTCAAAGGATCGGTAAATACGTGTTGATTTGGAAGGCCACCCCAATATCTTTGGAGATACATATATCAGTTTATCGATATGGATTCAGATACGCTTCCGCTATTTTTTACTGTTAATTTATTTCTTAATAATCGCCATATAGATTTTGGGTTTAATAGGTGATGGTTTTCACCAAAAGTTAAATTTAGATAACCACCCTAACAAATGGTATCAGAGCCCATATGGTTGATTATTAGGAAAAATTTTGAATTTAGAAATTCATAATTTTTGAGTTTTTTTTTGTTCATATAGAACTATGATTAATTTTGGATTTGCTTGCATGGCTAACAAGTTTTTGTTCCGTGATTTTGCCCAAGTTAATATCACTTCACGTTAACTGCTGATTATGAGAATTGTACAATTCGGCAATTTAGAAAGGTACAAATTACTTTTGTTCCGTGGGTTTCCGTGGGTCACTTTACCAAATATGATAAAGAAAGGATGAATTCGTGGGTTCCACCACTATGATGGAAAAGTCTTCATAAGTCTTTCATGGTCATAATTATTCCATGGTTATGGTTTTGATTAGTCAAATACTATTCTGGTCATGATTGGTTGCATATGCTGTAGACTTAAAGTCTAGTGCTCATGGCAGTAGTTAATTCATGGATTGTACTATCTATTGTTTTGGTTAACAATGAATCCAGGCATTTGGTTTTGTTTGAAACTATGACCAAGTGGCACGTGTTTCAAAAAAAAATTAAGTTTCCTTGGCCTAGTTAATTGTTTATTTTGTTTATATCGCTTGAACCCATTTATGGATATGCCTTTGATTATAAAATTAGGACAATTAAGTTGAATTTTTGACTTGTTTCCTTGTTTAAGAGCCAATATGTATATATTTATGTTAAGGAAATTAGAGTTTATTTAATTTAAATGAACCCTAATAAAGTTAATAAGACATTCAAGTCCTACAAAGTCTATATATTAGGCCCATTAAATATGCAGTTTTATAAAATACTTATGGATTTCAAGAGAATTTTTTTTTTGGGCTTGAATGATAATTTTGGATCAAATTATGGATATGGGCCTTTTGGTCCAATAAGTCTTGATCCAATTGACTGGTTTGACCAGGTTCGGCCACGTTTTGATCAAAGTTGACCAAAGTTGATTTTGATTAAAATTTTTATTTCTTTTGGATAATTTTAAATTTGAATATTGGTATAATTATATATATTTTGGAATAAATTAATTGAAATAATATGCCACCAAAGTGACCTCTATTATGAAAATTATTTTATTTTGAAATATAACTAGTTAGGTACTTGTAGTTTTATGAATATTGATCGGCCCAAAGGAAGGTCAATATTTAATAAAATTACAGGTGCACTTGTGGTAATAAATACGTGATAATTATTTGGTTTTTACATGTGATTTATAAATTGGCCCAAAGAAAAATTTATTTCTGACATGTTATTATTATCAGTATTTATTACTGTACCAAGATATCACTCAAAAGTTAATAGTTTTGTCCAAAGAAGAAATATTAATAGAATATCGATATCTTGAGATGGAGTTACCTTTATTTGAATTTATTATTATTTTGATTTATATGAGTATAGTTTTAATTATTTTATATTTTCTGTTCAGTTGCGAATGATCTTACAAATATTACTTCCAACATCAATAATATTCCGATGTTGAATGACACAAAGTTCAAGTCCTGAAAAGAAAATCTCTTGATAGTACTTGGAGTAATGGATCTCGACTTTGCGTTAAGGATAGATTCTCCACCGCCTCTTATAGATCAGAATACCTCTGATGAAAAGAAAAATAATGAGAGGTGGGAGAAATCAAATCGCTTGTGTCTGATGATCATTAAAAAGGCCGTTCCAGAAGCATTCAGGGGAACAATGTCAGAAACGACTATAACCGCTAAAGAGTTCCTTCAGGACATTGAAAAAAGATTTGTCAAAAATGAAAAGGCTGAAATTAGTATGCTCTTGACATGCCTAGTTTCAATGAAATATAGTGGTAAAGACAATATCAGAGAGTATATTATGGAGATGTCTCATTTTGTTTAGAAATTAAATGCACTTAAGTTGAAACTCTCTGAAGAGTTACTAGTGCATTTGATTTTAATATCTCTTCCTACACAGTTTAGTTAGTTTAAGGTGAGTTACAACTGTCAAAAGGAGACTTGATCTCTAAATGAATTCATCTCACATTGTGTAGAGGAAGAGGAAAGGTTGAAGCAAGAGCAGACAGAAAATGCCCATTTGGTGTCAACCACTAATAATAAAAGTAAAGGACTTAAAAGAAAGAAGGAAAAAGAAGCTACAGGTACAGCGCCACAAAAGAAACAACAAAAGAAACCAAATGATCAGGGAAAGAATAGTTGTTTCTTCTGTGGAGTTAAAGGGCATCAAAAGAAGCATTGCACCAACTATCACGCTTGGCGTGCTAAGAAAGGTATGCTTCTTAACTTGGTTTATTCTGAGATTAATTTAACTTCGATACCTAAACACACATGGTGGTTAGATTCTGATGCAATAACTCACATCAGTGTGTCTATGCAGGGTTGCCTGAATTGCCGAAAGTCTAATGATAATGAAAGATATATCTACGTGGGCGATGACAAAACAGTTCAAGTTGAGGCAATTGGAGTTTTTAGATTATTGTTAAAGACCGGATTTTATTTGGATCTCCATGAGACATTTGTTGTACCGTCTTTTTGACGGAATTTAACTTTTATTTCTGTTTTGGACAAATTTGGTTATTTTTGTTCATTTGGAAATGAAAATTTTGAATTGTTTCATGATTCAAAATTGGTTGGTTCTGGTTCTTTAATGCACTATGATAATCTATATTTAATTAATATAATTGGCTCATTTAATGAATCTCTGCATCTGAGTACTAGAGGAGTAAAGAGAAAATTAATCAATGAGAATTCAGTCGCATTATGGCACAAGAGATTGGGACATATCTCCAAACGGAGAATGGAAAGACTTGTGTCAAATAAAATTCTCGACCCCTTAAATTTTACAGATTTTGATGATTGCATTAACTGTATAAAGGGGAAACAAACCAATAAAAGGAGAATTGAAGCCAATCGGTCTTCAGACGTCTTAGAACTTATACATACAGATATTTGTAGACCATTTTTCACATCTGCTTGGAATGGTCAACAATATTTTATAACGTTCATAAACGATTTTTCAAGATATTGCTACATATATCTCATTTTTGAAAAGTCACAGTCACTGGACGTGTTCAAAAAAAATTTAAGGCTGAAGTTGAGAATCAACTCAACAAAAGAATTAAAAGCGTCAAATCTGATCGTGGTGGTAAGTATTATGGTAGATATGACGGTTCAGTGAACAACATTTATGACCATTTGCTAAATGTCTAGAGGAATGCGGTATCGTCCCACAGTATACTATGCGGGGTTCATCCACTATGAACGGTGTAGTTGAAAGACGAAATAGAACGCTTAAAAACATGGTAAGGAATATGATATGTCATTCTACCTTACCAGAGTCACTCCGGGGAGAAGCACTTAAGACTGCATCATATATTCTTAACAGAGTTTTAACTAAAACAACTATCAAAATTCCTTATGAACTTTGGACTGGGAAAAAATCCAGTTTAAAGCATCTACATATTTGGGGATGTCCAGTTGAGGAAAGACCTTATAGGCCTAATGAAAGGAAACTGGACTCAAGAACGATTAGTTGTTATTTATTAGATACTCTGAAAGATCCAGAGGTTACAAGTTTTATGATCCCACAGCTAATTCAATTTTTGAGACAGAAAATGCTTGATTCTTTGAGGATATCGAGTTTGGCGGAGAAAATACAGTAAGGGACATTGTCTTTAAAGAGGAATATATTAATATTCCCACAGGTGTCATTGCTCTTACTCAGGACCCTATTCCTGAATTTTATCATGGCATGACAAATCAAGATAATATCGAAGAGCAAACTGTTATAGAAGAACAAACTCTTCCTCTTCAAGAACCAGTGCCATTAAGAAGATTCACTAGAGAAAGGAGAAGTGCAATGCCAGATGATTACATTTTTTTTCTCCAAGAACATGAGGATGATTCTGGATTGATGGAAGATGATCCAATCAACTTCCATCAAGCCATGAAAAGTTCAAATTCTCAAAAGTGGATCGATGCCATGAATGAGGAGATTAAATCCACGAAGGACAATGATGTTTGGGATCTTGTCCCATTGCCAGAAGGTGCGAAACCCATTGATTGTAAATAGATATTTAAAATCAAGAGGGATTCGAAAGGCAATGTGGAAAGATACAAAGTTCGTCTTGTCGCTAAAAGATTTACACAAAAAGAAGGTATCGACTATAAAGAAACCTTCTCTCCAATCTCTTCAAAGGACTCTTTTAGAATTATCATGACATTAGTGGCACATTTCGATCTTGAGTTATATCAGATGGATGTAAAGACAGCGTTTCTCAATGGTAACATTGATGAGACAATTTATATGGTGCAACCAGAAAACTTTGTATCAGGAGATCCCAAAAAATATGATTTGCAAACTTAAAAAAATTCATCTATGGGCTCAAACAAGCGTCTCGACAATAGTATTTCAAATTTCATCAAGTGATCATCTCATTTGGTTTTGAGATGAATTTAGTTAATAATTGTATATACCATAAGTTCTGTGGGAGCAAGTATATTTTTCTGGTATTGTACGTTGATGACTTTTTGCTTGCCAGCAACGATATTGGTCTATTGCATGAAACCAAGAAATTTCTAACTAAAAATTTTGAGATGAAAAATTTTGGTGATGCATCTTTTATGTTAGGCATACAAATAAACCGTGATCGCTCTCAGGGTATTTTAGAACTATCACAAAGGGGCTATATCGAAAAGGTTCTTAAAAGGTATAGCATGCAAAATTGTAAATCAGGTGACACTCCTGTGATTAAAGGAGACAAATTTAGTCTTGAGCAGTGTCCTAAGAATGCTTTTGAGGAAAGAGAGATGCAAAAGATTCCTTATGCCTCAGCAGTAGGGAATCTAATGTATGCTCAAGTATGTACGCGTCCGGATATTGCGTACATTAGTGGGATGTTGGGTAGATATCTGAGTAACCCTGAATTAGATCATTGGAAAGCAACCAAATGGGTCTTAAGGTATTTACAGAAAATAAAAGACTACATGCACACGTATCGGAAGTTAGATGAGTTAGAGATCATTGGGTATACTGATTTCGATTATGTTGGATGTCAAGATACTATGAAATCAACGTCAGGCTATGTGTACTTGTTGGCTGGAGATGCCATATCCTGGAAGAGTGCTAAACAGTCCCTCATAGCTTCTTCCACGATGGCTGCAGAGTCTATAGCTTGTTATGAGGCATCCAATCAAGGAATTTGGCTGCAAAATTTCATCATAAGATTACGTGTGGTGGATAGTATTGAAAGACCATTCAAATTATTTTGTGACAATAAGTCAGCAGTCCTATATTCCAACAACAACAGGAGCTCGATGAAATCTAAACATATAGATATCAAGTTTCTGACTGTTAAAGAAAGAGTACAGAGTGGACAGTTATCAATATAGCATATCGGGACAAACTCCATGGTTGCGAATCCGCTTACTAAGGGATTGCCACCCAAAATGTTTCATGAGCATACTGCTCATATTGGTGTCGTATTAAATGATGTACAGTTTTAGTGGGAGTTTGTTATTTTAAATGCTCTTATGACATTTTTCGATTATTAAGGATTTGAGGATATTTATGCATAAATAAAGTTTAGATTTATCTACATTCTGATTTTGGTATGGTTTGATCTCATGAAAATTTAAGGTGGATCAGTTGGAAATAGGCATGTTTTGATCACATTACATGAAATTTTCATGCTACACATCCACATAATGATTCATGTCATTCAATTATATCGATATATGTGACCATTGATGGGTCGAGTTACGAAAGTGTAACAAAGACCGCTTTGATCCTATGTTGGTATGATTGATGGACCGAATTGGTTGCAAATACATTATGATAATAACAGTAAAGTTGAGCTCATACGGTTAATTGCGAAACATAATTATAAGATTACAAATATAGTCCAAGTAGGAGATTGTTGGATCCTTAATCCAACATTGGACTTATATGTGAATAATTATGTATTGCAAGCTGTCGATTAAGGTTAAACCCGATTAAAGTGATCAAATATAGTTTGAAATTAATGTATCTAATAGGGTGTGGGCCTTTAATGTGTAGAGACTTATGGGCTCCTATTTCTATAATAGGCTGAAATAGGGTTCCAAAAGATAACATGAACGTTACCTATAAATAGGGTTATGATCCCCAGGTCACATGTATCATTCTAGTTGTCGTATTTCCTAATACCACAAAATAACTCTTCCCTGATATCCCATCGTCAGGAAAGATACCAGAAAGAAACTAAAGGGTTCTCTCAAAGGATCGGTAAATACGTGTTGACCTGGAAGGCCACCCCAATATCTTTGGAGATACATATATCAGTTTATCGATATGGATTCAGGTACGCTTCCGCTATTTTTTACTGTTAATTTATTTCTTAATAATCGCCATATAGATTTTGGATTTAATAGGTGATAGTTTTCACCAAAGGTTAAATTTAGATAACCACCCTAACATAAACAGCAAAGAAAAATGTCTAGGGAAAATTACTTTTGTTGGACTTCCAAAAATATTGCTAAGTTGAAGAATGAAAAGTTTGTACTTACTGCAAAACAAGAATGATGAACATAAAAACAACATTTTGACAGGTTTTCAGATTGTTTCTTTCGGCTGATATATGCAGCTATTTCAAAGTGTCTATTTCAAATAAAACAGGGACTCAATATAACAACCTTCATGCAACATATAAAACTGCTGTGTTTGACATTTAACGTTTGTGCAGCTTACTTGGACCGGTATAATACTTTTAAATTCTTTTCCTAATTCTGTCTCTGCTTAGTATTTACTGCATAACAAGTGTTCTATGCAAGTCACAGAGATTTTAACATATCAAACAGTTAAATTTTATGGTTCTTTACTCAAAAATAAGAGAATCAGTTAAAATTTCTGTATTAGTCAGACTGATTTATAGAAAAGTCACGAAAAAAGTCTAACTAGCACAACTGGTTTGAAGGATCAGATCAACGCTGTATTAGCAGCATTGAGGAAGATTTCAGAATTGAGATGATATATGACAAGTATTACTTTAACGCATGATAATTACAAACACTTATTTTACAGTGTTATTGATGTATATTCTATAGAATGATTTTTTAAGCCATCAATGGAATTAGTATCGGAAATCCCTGAGAGCAGGGTGAAGATCAAAGTGCTTTAAGAGGAGGAAAGCTGTGATTGCAAAGCGAACTACCGTAAAGATGCTAAACCTGTGGTTTTCCATGAATTTCACGTTTTATGTTCCCCCTCCTCCCAAGGCCCTTTTTGATATTTTTGTGCCATTTTTGGCTGTAAACTATTACCTCAAAAAAACAAAGATATAAAAAATGGCTAGCAGTTCCATCAAGAAAGAAAGGTTTGGAAATCGGAATTACATTTGATATGCATTAGCAATTCAACATTGGTACGAAATTAATGTTGCACCATCATGTCTCATTTTGTAATATGACACTTTAAATGTAGACTTTTTTACTTTGGACACTTCATTATTTGTATCTTAAAGTCCTGCCTGCTTCCAAATTTGAATAACTTCAAACATTGGGGACAATAAGAAGTTCACTTACCTCCCCTAAACTTTTGAAAGTCTCACATGCGTCCATTATCTGGCATTTTTGTATGCCATGTCAACCCAAATCAATAAAGGATAAACAATTTCAAGAGAGAGAATAGAATTTTGTACCATATTGCCCTTTTGTGTTGCAACAATTTGTTTTATGATGGATTTGGATTGAGAGATTTGATGAAAATTTGATATCCTCTCAAATTCTTCTAGGTCATTTGAATTACTTCGGAGGCCTTTTGTTTTAAAATCCACCATTTATTTTACTGCTTGAATGCATTCAATGAGTAGTGAATTCCAAAATCATATACAACCTAAGTAATCCAAAATATTTAGAAGTGTTTGAGAAGATTTCAAATCTTTCTTCAAATCCCTCAATCCAAGCCAATAATTAAGAAATTTTTAATTGTATTAAAAGTTGGAGACCAAAAGCAAAAGACTAGATGTGACACCCTGTATTTTTTTTTACATTTATTTAGTTATATAAATTTAAGATGTTTCAAGTTTTAAATACAAATTTCATTTTTGCAAAAAATGATATTACTAGTACATTGTTTTTTCTAATAGCATAGTTACCATAACTAGAGTGTATTATCAAAGAGTTCTTTCCTAGAATTATAAAAACTAGAGTAACACAATCATTTGCTAATCGATGAAAAGACCAAATTAAGTATAGGAATTGATAAATTTGATTTAATGAATTGCTATATATTACGAAGAACTAATTCTTATGTTTAAAATTGGAGAAAGAAACTAATCATTAGAATTGCAATAAGCATGACTTGTTTATTAGACTTGGTCTTTTTTTGTTTAATTTTTCTTTTAAAGATTTTCGTCATTCTTTGTAATTGATAAGTTGAAGGTTAAACAAAAAATGAATAATATGCATGAGGGATTCCTAGAACTCAACTATTGAATTAATGTCAATCTTATCCAGAAAAGCAAGAATAAAATGCAGGCAAAGTTGAAGAGCTTTTTTGAAATTTATGTGCTATTGATTATGAGAAAATGGCGATGTTACAAGTTTCTTATTAAAAGCTTGGAAGTTTATACTAAAATATATAAGAGCATGGTATGAATGATTAAGTGATTTTTTGATTGAAAATGGTTTTAAAAGAGGCATTGTTGATACCACTCTTTTCACTAAACATAGTTCAAGTGATCTTTTAATTGTGCAAATATATGTGGATGATATTATATTTGGTGCTACTAATGAGAGTTTGTGCAAGGATTTCTCCACAATTATACAAAAAGATTTGGAGATGAGCATGATGGGAGAATTAAATTTCTTTCTTGGGCTCCAAGTGGTTCAAACCCAAGATGGAACGTTCATTAATCAAGCAAAATACACCAAAGAGTTGCTCAAAAGATTTGGAATGGAAGATTCAAAACAAGTTGGAATACCTATGTGCACATCTACCAAGTTTGACAAGGATGAAGAAGGTACAAAAGTTGATGAAAAAAAATATAGAGATATGATTGGTAGTTTACTTTACTTAACTGCTAGTAGACCTGATATCATATTTGTTGTGTGCTTGTGTGCTCATTTTCAGTCTTGTCCAAAGGAATCTCACTTGAATACGATAAAAAGAATTTTTAGATACCTAAAAGGTGTGACGACCCCACCTCCCCCTAGAGCATACCCCAGGGTTTAGCGGATCGCCTGCCTAACTCTCGTCAGAACTCACTCACTCACATCAGGTAAATAGGTTGCAACCTTGAGAGTAAAAGAAATAACAATTCTCAAGTTTGAAACGTATAAATACATTCATTTCTATTTCAATCATTCATACAATCCCAATTGTATCAAAAGATATGAGTTCTAGATACATTTAACTCTAGTCGAGTACTAGTGCGAGTACAATCGTAAAATTTTAAAAATTAGACTATACTAACCTTTACCAGTCTCACGCCCTCGCTCGTATTCCCTGTAAGGAAAACAAATAGTTTGGAATGAGCTAAAAATCCAGTGAGGTTTCAAATAGCAAGTTGACCATTATTCAAAAGTACAAGGATCAACGTAGCAAAATAGCGAGTATAAAAAGTTTATAAAAGTGAGTAATAACACTTCAAGTAGCAAATCTCAAAATGAGCGAGTATAAAGTTTTTCAAAAGAAACAATAACCCGATAAGTAACAATCATGTCAAAGTATAAGGATACGGATGGTTCTCAAGAGCCAAGTTCCCCTTTGCTTCACCAAAGTTTGATCAAGTAGTAGTTGACACTCCGTCAACTTTCAAGTAAAGTAACCGGTTCAGTAGAGTACCATTTAGTTACAATTTCCGTCCACCATCCAAATTCCCTATTGGGTCCAAAATCCTCAATAAACACTAGTGGTAATACTCAAACACACCGATTAGTCGAGGAGATAACACTCCACTCGACAACACTAGATACCCATGATTCGTTATTTAATCGACCAAACCCTTGCCGGCTCGACTCAATTAACTAGCCAGTGGGGTTTGGGTCCCCAAGAAGTCGATGAGATAACATCTCCAATCGACAGAATCAAGATAAAAGTACGGAAACGAGAATGAGAGGCACCTCCCACTCAGATTGAGTGTGGTACATGCTACCGCTCAGCACTTACAAGTCAAGCACAAGTATATCAAGTCAATTGCAACAATAAACAAATACATATCTTATTAGAGCAAGTGCGATAAAATACACCCTTACCCGATCATACCAATCAAATATCATTCGATCACATTGGTCAAGTATTGAAAACAAGTGTCAAGTTCAATCAGATATTTGGAAGTACTCACCAAAGGTCTAGTGCTTTTCAAAATCACGTTCAGGTCCAACTCCTTGGTTGGAGTCCAAATCTACGATAAAATATCATTTAAGAATTTAAAATCTACTAGAATTCGAAACATAGGAGTTTCATTTCAAGAAAATCAAGTAAATGAAACTTGTTTAAGTAATAGTCGTATGATTTCTTAAACTCTCAAAAATTCATGTTCACTCTTTTAGTTTCGGTAAGGAAGCGATTAAAACTTCAGAATTCCCATTTGAGTTCGAAAAGACGAGAAAAACGTATTTCTATTTTTCCAAGGGTACGAGTTTCGGCCAAATTCTAACTTATATACCTCTACGAAAGAAGACTCGAATACCTTAGACAATTCAAGTTCAATTCAACCCCAATTCTTTGCTCGAGTTGCAAGTACATCCGCCTAACCTTCGAGTGAAAATTTGAGCGGCATGCCCTTTGTATTTAGCTATTTTTCAACCATTTATAGCTTTATTATTTTTCTCAAATCAACCGCAAAATCACACACAAGTAATGTTACCACCATATCCCTTCAATTAGGCTCTAAAATCATCCAATAACAATACAAGTCTAATAATACAATCGGAAATCAATTTTGAAGACAAAAGGCTAAATGGCATATTTGATATCTTATAGTATTTTGGTCACCACTGGAGCTACGTTTATCGGATTGGGTACATTTTATACCGTTTTGAAACTAAGACAGAGAACTACAAGTCTCATGAAGACATAGACAACCAATTCATTCATTTTCAAGGTTAAAATGTACAATTTCAAAGAAAACAGAAAACTGTCCGCGAAATAGTGCATTTGGCAGTAAGGGGTATTTAGGTCATTTAACACGTTACAATACTCCGATTGAGCTGAAATTTTACAGGCAACTATATAACCCCATTCCCTACAATTTTTGTGTTTTGACCTAGGCCTGATTCTGTGAGAACCCGAAAAATTTTCTTATTTTATTTTATTTTACTGGCTTAATTAATTATTTAATTCGACTATTTAAAATCCATTTATATGGAAAAACGCCCCTCTTATGTTTTTAAAATATTTTATTAGAAAAGTTACTTTTCGAAAACTCGTTTAGTTCAGAACAACGAGTACACATTTTTCGAGACTATACTTGGATTGAGAGTGTATTAATTTTGAAAAAAAATAAGAATGATAAATAGTAGATTAAGAAAAGTCGTGAGGACTCGAAAAGAATTTATTTATTTTAAACTCTTGTTACAAGCTTATTTAAATATTTAATTGCCTGTTTGCCCCGAATATTATTTTCTCATCTTTTTAGACCCAATTACATGGAACTATGACTTTCATGTATTTTTAAAATGACTTGTTATAAAAATTAATTTTTGGAACCTCATTTAGTGAGAATAGTGAATACGCATTTTCGAGACAGTGATCGATTTGAGAATATAGTGAGTTTGGAAAATTGGAGACTTATACATCAGTCTTAAAAATAGCTATTTTTAGGTTTAAGTACTCAAGTATTAGTAGTAGTACTATCGTTATAAGAATTTCTTAGAGGTTTCGCCGTAGCGCGTAAAAATTGAAAATTCGCGTATATCGAGTCGGAGTGGTGTCGCACCCCACTTTTTGATGTGGTTGTGTGTGAGTAGTGTGGAATATGTGAACGTGTGTAAAATGAAAATAAAAGGCCATGGGACTTGAAAATGCGACGATTTGGCCAAACGAAGTTCAAAAAGGATTTTTGAATAAAAAATGGAGTCGCCACTTGGTATAGAGTTAGGGTGTACCAAGTCACCCAAAAAGTGATTTTTTGGAAAGAAAAGGAAACAAACCCTTTTTAAAGAACTTTTGGGTCTACGTAACCAAAGTGAGGGATCGGGGGTCACATTTGATAAGGGAGAAGGCAAAGGCAAGGCCTAAGGCACTCCCTTACCCTAGCAAGAGCTAGTTGCGTGACTTAGCTCCACTTTTCCCAATTTTTCTACCCAAGGTATGTATCGCATGTTGGATATGACTAATGGATGCGAAAAGGAAAGAAAAATGCAATCCTAAATCTAAAATGTTTCTCATGAGGCTTTTAGGTCCCAACCACATGAATTGTGGTGGCCAATAAGGAAAGCTCTCAAGGAAGTCGTGATTAATGCAAGTGAGGACTTAAGTGCAAGTGTGCAAGTGTGAGACAATAAAGGTGTTTTGTGTGCAAATGAATGAAAATAGGATAGTAGATACATATAAGTGCAATTGGGTGCCATTTGTGAGATAGAAAAATAAATAAGTGATAGGAAGAAAGTGGTGAGAAAGTGTAGATTGAGAAAAACTCTAAATAGTGAGAAAATGTGGCTAAAAGAGTGTGGATGTGGTATAAAAAGAATGCAAATGTATGACCTTAAGGGAATGCATCAGGTCGGGCGCGGGAATGACTCCTAATTTTACGACTTTGATTTTCCCTTTGATTGGAAGGAAAGACTAGCGTGCTAAGTCTATTGGGTAGCCACACTCGCTCGTTTCCCTTATCGAAAGGGGACCCTCAAGCAAATGGACCCTATAACTAGCATGAGAATGCAAAAGCCTAAAATGAGGGGGAAAAGGTTGGAGGGGCATGCCAAATGCTAAAACTAAGAAAAATGCATGAAATGTAGTGAAACATGCAAATATGAACTAGCGAGGGGAATCCCTAAGGGTCTAGCGTTGGACTAGCCCATCTATGAATTCCTACTAGCGTTGGACTAGTGGAAATCGGAATCAATGAGCCACAACTAGCGTTGGACTAGTGTGGATTCGGGAAAGGGGGCCACAACTAGCATTGGACTAGTGTGGTGACGTCCATTCATCCATCATATTCATCTACGACTATAGAAAGCAAGTAGACATGCAAATCATTTATAAACACGTAGCACATAACACTTAGCATTCTCGACTAGATGCAAGAACCTAATAAAGCCAATTAACACATAGCAACAAAGGCAAATAACCAAGCTAATAAACCTATTACATTTGCTAACTAAAACAAAAGGGGAAGGGGAAGAATGGACAAGAATGCTCGCCAAGCCCTATCTATTACAAGCCAAGAGGTGTACACATACCCCATTAAAAGAATAACTTAATGAAAGTAAGAGTAAATGAAATAAAGGAACTAAAGAAAGGCAAGGAAAGCAAATTAGACATGCAATTCTCACTTAGCACGTTGGGTCACATAGGAGAGACAAAAAGGATAAAAGAAGTTGTACCTCCCTTGAGTTGATGCCCTAAATGGAGTGAAATCACTTATTTATCCTCCAAAATAAAAGAAATGGTCAAGGTACCAATTTATTTGGGAAAATTAAAGAAAATAGGCAAAACATGAGTTTACTTGGTCATAAAGCTCTTAAAATCACGAATTAAGTGCAATTAAACAAAATATGGTAATTAACTAAAGCAAACAAGCAATGAAGTTGCAAAAATCAAAGTTGTGAAGGATCAAATTGATGAAAATATTCAATTGGTTGGGCCGTAGTACAATAAAGAGAGAATTGAGGGGTCAAACTGCAATTTTGGAAAAGTTTTTGCATGCATGCTACGAGGCTTTCTTTATTTCTGCTGGTTTCTTCCCTTCGCAACATACCAGACTTATCAGATGCAATCCAAATGTAATTAGAATATCAAAACCACAATACTAAACCAAAGGCAACCACAACTCAACCACAACTGAAATTATGCAAGTTCTAGTCAATGCAAGTTCCAGAAAAGCTTTCATACAAAGCTTATGAAGAAGCTTAGATTTCTGCAATTTCCAGTCCATGTTGCTTCTGCAACTCGGCAATTCATAAGTTCAACACAATCAACTCCATTTGAACTTGAGTAAGCCAAGCTACTGCCTAAACCTTTACTTTGCAATATGAAAGTTCTAGATTTCCCAGAAGTCAGACAAAAGAGCATGCAACATGGGAACAACATTCTGCAATTTTTTATGCTAAGCTTCTACTACTTCGCCTTGACGGATGCACAACCTCTCAAACCAAAACCCAACCTCAAGTTCCTACCAGACTTATGATGCCAAACACTATCATGCATACACAATCACACACCGAATACAAAGCTAACAAAAGCTATCGTGCAAATGGATGGTTGTATAACAGCTTTAGGATTATCTGATGTAATCTTTTCTCATCCGAACACGGCTAACAATTTAACCAATCAAAAGCATGGATTGAAGTAACTAGACTACCAACACGTTTCCATTTCTGGCCACAAAATCCTTATGTTCAAACACAAAAGATTAGATAAAAAGAAACGCAAACATCCAAGAATAACATTCTGCAGTTTTTCAGCCACGATTCTCTACCATTGCTATGTTTGTCCTACTTAAATTGCCATCCAGGCACAGCCACTACTTCAACTAAACATCAAGCTTAGATTCGGAGCAACAAAATACAGAAAAATCAATATCTAAACAAGTAAAAAAAAAACAGGAACGCAATCCTCTTGGCAGCAACTTTTGACAAAGTCTGATGCTTTGGCCTGAGTAACTTCAATCAGCACATAAAGCATATGTGTGCAACCATCATGGACAATCACAGAAAAATGGCAATAAACCGATCCACAGAAGCATGCTTGGGGTTGGGATTTCTAGTGTTTGCACTTGAAGGAAAAAAAGAAAAATGACTTACAGAGCTCTTGTCTAGTGAAAACCTGCAGACGATGACGGTTGGTTCCAGTGGTGGTGGCGGCGTCCCGGCAGTTGAGCAGGGAGAAATGGAGGTTGGGTCGTCTGGACTGGGACAAAAAGCAGTGGAGATTGGTGGTAGGCATGAGGCCGTGGCAGTACTGGACTACTAAAGAGCTGTTGGAAGGGGAAGGTGCGGCTGACAGTGGCAACGACGGGGTTGTAAAAAAAATGAGCAGGCGGCAGGGGGGAGTTGTGGTTGTGCCTATGGCGAAAGGGCAAGCTCAAACTGGTGGTGGCGGTAGGAGGGCTTCCTCCATTTTTCCTTCTGCAGCCGACCTCCTCCTCCGTTTTCCTTTTCTCTCGTGGCTTTCCTGGTTCTACTTGTCTCAGCCCGTAACCTCTCTTTTGCTCTCGGTTTCCCTCTCACTCGATCTCTCCCTCAGCCTTTCTTTCAAACCTCCCAACTCTCTCTCTATCTCCAACCTAGCCGTCACCCCTCTCCCTGGTTTTCCTTTTTTTTCCAGATTTCTGCAGCCGTCACTTGATATCCTCCTCTTCTGCCGCTGTTTTCTTTTCTATTTATATGGAACCCAAGGTTCCTAAACCCTCACCCCAATGGTGAGGATGAAAGGCTTGCTCTGCCTTAAAATCCAGCCCTCCAATGGCATCCGTGACACTGTCCTTGCAAGCTGCATTTCCGCAGCTTGCATGAAAAAATTCCTTTTTTTTTTTTTTTGAAATTAATTAAAACAAAATTGATAATAAAAATAAATAACAAAAATAATTTAATTAACATTGGATAAAAATAAATACTAGAAGCAACAAAGCGCGATTTCCATTTTCCTTTTTTTCATTTTCCATTTTTCATTGTTTTTCTTCTCTTTTTTTCTCTTTTTTCAAAGTAACTTAACAAAAATAAATAAAATGCTGAAAGATTGAATCTAAACGAAATAAACATATTTTGTGAACAATTTTCTTCTTTTTTCCAAATTTTATGTTAGAAACTTGAAAATAAAAACTAAAAAACTAAAAAACTAAAAAAGTGAATAAAACTTAACACGACAAATAAAAACTAAGAAATAAATAGTAAATTACACTAAAATTTTGGTGTCTACAAGTGGTTAATTGGAGAATTAAGGAATTTATTCTAGACTATTAAGAGTGAATAATAATAGTATGAATATAAGTGCATTGGAGGTTTAGTGCACTAGTGAAACAACCGCGAGAGAAATCGAGCACGAAACGCGCACGTGCGCGCGGGAAAGAGAGTTGACTTTCGAGTAAAAACATTAAAGCTTCCTTTGGAAGCCTTATTTCAGACCAAAATCCCTCTCTCTCCAGCTCTTATCAGCCGTGCAACACCAAGAGCCAAGAACCAAACTTGCTTCATCCATTTCTTCTTCATTTCTTACACAAATCCTTCACCATTTCACTCCAAATTTTAACTAAACTTAGTTAATCACTTAGAGACCACATTAAGCTACAAAAGGAGATTGCTTTCCACGGTTTTCTTGGGCAAAGGAAGGGCCGAAAATTTCTGTCTTGTTCATCTAGCGAAGTAAGTCACGATCAATCTCTTAATTCTTGATTTATGGAAGTTAGGTTACACTCATGAGCTCTTGGATTCTCATGGGTAGCTTTAAATTGTTGTAAAATTGATGAGTGGGCTTTATGAACTCCCACTTTGATGGAAAGACTGATTTGATGATTGATGATGAAATTAATGGTGGTTTAGTACTCATATTAGTGGATTAATGTTATATTGTTAGTAGAAAATCAAAGGAGGTGCTTGGAGCAAAAGTGACCGTTTTACCCCTGCCTTGTCCGACCAATTTTGCGCAAAATTTTGAGGTTCTAATGGCTTGTTTATGTTGTTTACATGTTAAATTGGTTGTGTAAAAAGTTTCATTGAAAAATAACTTGATTTGGCCACCCAAATGTTAGATTTACGAAAGCTTAGAAATCTGGAAACTAATCCCGTATTCACCCAGGCAGTGTTTTTGTTTCGGCTATATTTTTTTACTACGATGTCGGAATCGAGTGTTGTTTGTGGCACTGGAAACTAGACATCCCCAGCTTTCCAACGGTATAAAATAGGCATCCCGATTCCACCTGAGAAAACCATACCACTCATTTGAACTTGAATGTTCTGTTTCTCGGGTTCACTGGAAGGCAGAACAGGAACTACAACTTGATGCTCAAATTGGGGCTAGTTTTGGACAGATTTCGAAAATGGTTTCTTCTGAGAAATTGTAGCTTTATGAATGTTTTTTCTAACGCCACTAACCACGCTCAATTCTGAGTTGAATTGAGTGAGTGGTGGCCAAAGTTTGAAACTGACTCGGTTATGAAATTCTTCATTTTGGACTGATCCTTGACTAATCTTAGTTTGGGGATTTGTTATCCGAAATTTTTGGTGTTAATCCCCTATCAAATGTATCTTGGACATATCTTAGACATTATCTGCTGAAATGAACTGTGTTTGAGGTGTTTTATTGGCCAAACGTTTTGAAAACGGAAAAACGGAAGTCCAAGGCAGATTTGCCGAGGAACTTCTTGGGAATTTAGTGATTTCGTTAACCAACTTTACGAATGAATTTTCCTACGAAATTTGGTATAGGAATAGCCCTTATATGGTAGGATAATACTGCCAAATTTGGTGCCATTCCGATCCATTTCGATGTTCAATCAAAGTCCCAAAGTTGTGAATTAAACCTGGAATTTACTTAACAGTTTCAAATTTTCACAAACTTTGAACTACCATATCTTGGTGGTCAAAACTCTGATTCTTGCTCCGCTTGTTTTGTTTTAAACTTTGATTGTAACTCTAATTGATGTACAAATTTTGAAGGCTGGTTTGCAACGTGTGAATTTTACCGAATTTTCAAATTTGCCCAAAAACCAACCTTGAAACTGTCTTGGTATTCTAAAGTAGTAACTTTGAACCAACTTTTGAATGTCATCCATTTGGAATCATGGAAAAGTGTCTTCTAGAAACTTTTAGTACTTTGGATATAGTTTCCAACGGCACCAAGTTTTCCAATTTTGGATTCGTAGAGAGTGAGATCTGATTTTTCAAAGTTTACTTGTCAAATCTGAAATTTCCGAACTTAAAGGAAATTGAGGGTTTCAAACTCTCCATTTTCCTCCGATATTGCTAGACCGTTTTACACTTGATTTCAAAGGCGAAAATCAGATTTCTCTTGTATTTTTGAATGCCACTTCCGAGCCTCGATTATGAATGACTAAGGCTCAATTTATGAATTCTTCTTAGAGTGAACACTAGTACAAACTTCTCGATAAGTAGGAAATTCTAAGTGATAGTGTATAATAGTTAATCGTTATTTGTTCAGGCGCTCAAGGGGACCTTCAAGAGGAACTCGAAGTAGACACCTAAACACTTGTTAGAGCACGTACTCACTTGTTTGGAATAGGTGGGTGTTCCGTATAGGAGTACGTAATTTGAAAAGTCCATGACATGCTTATTCCATGATCATTAAGTGTTAAGTGCTACATGTTAAGTATTTACCACACTCATGCATATTGAAGTAAGGTATACTTGTATTATTCAACATGAAATACTTAAAGTGCATATATTTCGATTACTCGACATGAAATGTTTGAAGAGCATATTTACATGACTACTTGAATTACTTGATAAAAAAATGCTTAAAGAGCATATTTACGTTATGTGTTTAAATGATTAATTATGCTATGGCAGCTCAAGTCGATTGGAGTGAATCTCCTCGACTCTCACATGATAATAGTGGGACACGGCCAAAGGCGGCCTATTAAAATGACATATGTCTACCAATTAACCGTAATTACTACCATTAACCGTTTATCATTTACCGTTTACCGTTAACCATGTTTACTTACCGTTTTCTAATCTATTTGACTACCTGCTTACTTGATTATTTGATTACCATAAATTACATATTCACATGAAATAATCAAATATTGCTTATGTGTTTATGTGTTAATTGTTGCTAATAATTACTTATATGAAATTGTCCACCATTTTAAGGCGAGTGTGTACTTTATCTCACTCGATCTACCAAAAGAATAATTTTTAACCGTTCGTTAAGTTATTTGATTACTTGTGCATGTTGTAAGCTCTAAACTGAACTTGAGCCCTGCCCTTGGTTACTGACCTACTCGAGTCAGGACTAGGCTCGGTCGGGTAGGTTGGAACCCTGGGCCACCGTTTCGGTATACTCGAGTATTACCACTGGAGGGATAAGGCGATGGCCAGACCGTACCGTGGGGATCAGAAGTCATAAGGTGCAGATGACCGACATGGTTCCACTGGAACACCGTACCCTTCAATGTGTGTTTATTTTACATAATGATAACCGTTTCATGCAAATGTGCTATACCTGTGATATGCTCAAATTACTCGTAGAATGATAACTGTCTCATGTTCATATGTCAACATGCAATCCTGAACCATACATGTTGTATGCTCAATTACTTGATTTATTAGAATTGCTAGAGTGTCTTGGAACCTCACTGGGCTGTGTAGCTCATCCCACGTTTTGGGTTTCTTTAACAGGGTTCGAGACCAAGAGTGCTCGTGAATAGTACTAGATTGCCTTCTTTTGAAGACTTGAAGTTGTATTACAGCAGATGGCTGTAGTAAATATTCTTTTGGGTTGTATTAAGTTTGAGAGTTGATTAATTGTAAGTGTGAGATATTTTGGAGTACTTTTATTATGTATTGACGTTATTTGAAGTATTCCGAACTTTTGAATTAAGGATTGTAGCGAGTCCTGGTGAGAGTTGGGCAGGCGTCCCGCAGATACTCTTTGGTTCGCCTTAGGGAAAAGTGGGGGCGTCACAGATTCGCCCTCTAACATGGACGAATTAAACAAGTCAGAAGCAGGACAGGTTAGTTTCAGATTTCTGGAATTGATGATTCAATGCTTGAAATTTCTCTACTAAAGCTAGAAAACCATATACCAAAACTTAAAAGTTCACATCAAACTTAAACCATCTCATATCAAAACTATCAAGTTCCTCTCATGGCTGGAAAATGCATATCAAAGCTGGAAATTGAACATTAAAGCTGGAAAATGAAACCCTAGGCTGAAATTCCATCAATCTTCACCAATCTAGGTTATCATCCATAAAACTTCTAAGTTTCAAGTCATCTATCCAATAAAATACAAGATAAGAGAGAGAAGAAGAGTTTCTTAGTTTAATACCTTCAAACCTCAAGAAAATACACAAAATCAAGGCTGTCCATGCAAAATCACTCCACCCAAAGCTTCCTTGTCACCTTGTTGCAAGTTTAATCGGTTTAGTTTTTGTGATTTCAACTGAAACAAGGTAAAATATAAGATGAAAATTGAAACTCTTACTCTCTTTTTCTCCTCACTAGGTTCGGCCAACAAGCGAAGAAAATGGAGGAAAATGGAGCCAAGAAGAAGATAAGAAAGAAAGAAAAATGCTTGGTCAAAGTTTAACAAATGTCACACTTTGATTGGAGGTCAAATTTTTCTTTTCTCTCTTATTTTTTTAGTCCAAATTTTTGGCTACATTGAGAAGATATTTAGGACTGATTTTGCTCAATTAATAATAATAAGATTAAGGTAATAAAGTAGTGTTCAAATGGTGCACTTAATCGGTAATAAACGGTGCACGTCGGTTCAAGCCTATTTTCCTTGAGTCGCACGTACTTGTATTTTTATCTATGGTTCACTAATTTATTATTATCACTTCTAATTACACACTTTTTCTTATCTAAAACTCACTTTTAAGCACCAAATTTAGTACACACACCTCACCAAGTGATCACATGGCCAAAATGCACCAAAAATCCTAGTATGTACAAAAAAACCCTAACTTATGCCCTTTCTTTAGAAAAATCATAACTTGAATTATAAATGTCAGACATTCATACAATTTGGATTGCTAAAAACTAGACTTCAAATACTAATAATCTTTGGAAAACACCTCAAAGAAATTCAGCTCATAAGTTGGTCCAAATTGAGTCATAAACTACTACAACATTCCTATGTTTACTTGTACAGGGGAGAATTTTCAGTCAATTTTGCCAATTTTTTGGAATTTATTGAGACTGAATCAAACTCTAAATTTTACACAGCAGGAAGACCTATGAGTTTAGTTTCAAATGCAACAAACAGAACTCAATTCCAACTTTCCTATACGAAGTTATAGCCAATTTCTCAAAACTGCGCAGAGCCTCCTGCGAAAATTTCTAAATTTTCTAACAACTTGAAATTATAAAACTTTTCTTAACAAAATTCACTCCCTTGATTCAAATTCAACCATTAAACCAACCAAGAATCAAAGGTAAGTGAGTTCACATAAGGGTGATAAAGACAAGTCAAATTTCGGGGTCTCACACTCTCTCCCCCTTAAAAGAATTTCGTCCTCCAAATTTTGCACGAACGAGGCGTGAGACTGGGCACGAGCGAGGCGTGAGACTGGTACAGACTAGTATAGTCTAGTTTTTGAAAATTTTACGATTGTATTCGCACTAGTCACTCAATTAGGGTTGAATGTATTGACAACTTAAATCTTGTGATATATTTGGGATTGTACGAATGCTTCGAATAGAAATGAATGTACATGTACGTTCCAAGTTGGGAACTATTATTTCCTTTACTCTTGAGGTTGTAACTTATTTTATTTGGAGTGAGTGAGCGAGTGACAGGGTGTCGAACCTGTGCAATAATAATTACCTACTCAAGAAAAATACAAATTTTGTATATAGCGGTGAGCAGGGTCGAATCCACAGGGATTGGGGATAATTCGTCTCTTCTAGAGTTCAGTGCATGGGGAATTTTTTTGGAAAATATAAAATTACTAATTAATTAACTAATGAAATAACTAATAGAAATAAACAAGAATTAATCAATAACCAATATGACTCTAGCCAAAGGTGCAACTTTTCAGACACGGTCCATGCAGCTGATCATCGATCCAAAGATAATTCAATTACTCATTAATAGATTGGTTATAGTTGTCATACACGCGATGAACAACCAGCCTTTCCTTAATTTCTCGATAGTTAAGGTACGACCGTTAACTATTTTTCTAATCAAGAAATAACCCTAGGTACGACTGTAGGATTTAATTCCCCAATTGCATTAAGATCTAGAAAAGTCCAACCCTAACCAACAAACACGCTATGAGGGTTTGTTTAAGTTAGATCATGCGTTTCCCTAACATGAACCAATCACGCTAGTCGCCACTGGTATTAATCAATTGAACAATTATGGATTCAATCAATTAATTTGGCATTAGATCATTAAGTTAATTCGAATATCGGGCCATTGACATTCAAATAACATAACAAGCATAAGCAATTAAATCAGGAAACGCACAAATACCAATAAATAAAGGAAATAAGTAAAATAATTAGATCTCACAAATGTTCGGGACCGAGTCCTCAAATTGACCTTCGACTAGATGAGAAACTTAGCCACACCTCATGAGAAAATCTCCCCATAATTTAACTGAGGTCCAGGCCATCAAAGGAGCCAAGAAAGAAAAGAAAACTAAAACTATGCTAAAAGCTTCGATAAGAACTAATGATAAAAACTATTGATTCCCAGATCTCTATACATCTGCTTCTTTTTAAAGCCAAAAGGACTAATGCCTCTCCTAGTGCGTGGATCCCGCCGAATTAAGAGTCAAAGTCCAAGAAGGAAACTCTGCCGAATTGAGAGAAACCAAGTCCACAATGTGGGGTCTTGCCGAATTGCTTCTTGTTTCCTCTTGCCAGTAGGACTCCTACACGTACAAGTCAACTACCAATAAATAAGAGCTCTCCATCAGTACCCGAAAATGGAGTTTTTGTAGCACCATGCGGGCCCAACTTGTATATCCACTGGAGGCTGTAGTGTGTGCAAGATTTTTTTTAATAAAATCTCCTTTTTAGCATTTGTCAGTTCCACTTCTTGTAGATAGGTCCAAATACCAAAAATAAGTATATATTAACAACTAAAACAATATTTGGCAAGGACAAAAGGGAAAATTAGCAATAAAATTACTAACAATAAGCACCCTATCGATTCCCCCTGCACCTAAATCATGCTTGCCCTCAAGTATGGGAACAGCAATTGAACACCAAAAATTCGACAATGGCTAGTGCTCCAACTACCGTATTGCCAAGATACCCTAGAAAAACAAATATCAAGCGTTACAGGTCAAGATCCAAGAAAAATCACCCCGGTTAGCTTCCCAACCACCAACTCCTCCAATTTAAAGCAAACTAATCTAAGAAAAAGGAATGGTTGCTCACATTTATCAGTAAATGGTCCAACTATTAACCAAAATCTCGACATTAAGATCACAAACCGGCAAGCTGACTTATTCGCATACTAACACAATCTTTACTTTACTTCTTTTTTTTTCTTTTTCTTTTTGTTTTTTTTTATTATTATTATTTTTTGAGTAGCAAAAGACTTAGTTTCTGGCCATTAGAGCCTTTTGACGCGAACTCCAACATTTGCCAGATGGAGAAGCCCGGTTACTCAGCTCCGATCGCTATGCGACCACACACTCATAGCAATTATTACCTTTTGACGCGAGAATCGACACTTTAGGTGAAAATCTCCGGTTACTCAGTAGTAATCACTAGCGGAGTACAGTCAACTCTTATTTACAACCATATAGTACAATAACTAAAAGTAACACAAAAATAACAGCAGCCAACCTCAAATTTTCAAACATGGAGAACTAAAATTAATAACTGGACCAATTCACATGAAAAATGCCAACAATCATTCCCTATGTCTAGAAAAGTTAACCCAAAATTAGAAGAGTCAAACAATCACCGATATTCACCAAAGAGATATTCTTGGACTCAACCACATTAACTTGATACACTTTATTACTAAAATTCGGCAATAACAGAATTGGAGGCAACAATCCAAAATCAAAACTTGGTATTCATATAAGAACTGACCACTAGAAAAAAAATAAAATAAAATAAACGAAAGATGGACAAAAACAAACTAAAAATAAAGGGAAAACCTCTAGAACCGAAAAAATAGAAAAAAAAAATGCTAGCACCAACACCACAACTGAATCCCCCCCACACCTAATTCACACATTGCCCTCAATGTGATAAGTTAATAGCAAAAGGAAGGAGAAGGGCAACGGTACTTCCCTGAAGTCGTCAAAACAGGGGTGGGTCGGGCGGGAACTGAGGAGCAAGACCCGCATGGTGCATGAATGCTGCCAAATTATGCACCATGATATGCAAGTTGATGTCAATGTGGGTCACTCGAGTCTCCAGTCTCTCAACTATGTTCCGGAACTGGAGCCAGTCGTCGGCCCCTAGGGTGGGAGGAGGCGGAGAAGTTCTAGGTGTCCTAGACCCCAACAACACCGCAAATGCAACCAACAAGCACTGGAGCTCCCAAGTTAGCAAAATGCAAAACAATGCAGTCCACAAGTTCAACAAATGCTCCAAAAATTTAGGACTTGAATTTAAGAGACAGAGTACCCCAAGCAAGTCAATTAGACACAATCGATCACTAATAAGCAAAGGAAGGGGCACAGTAGCCTTCCAATTCAACAAACAGGCACAGAAAAATACCCAACTAACGGCACTTCAAGGGGCACAAGATAGAAACTAACAAAACAGAACTCAAGTGATACCAACAGGGACCCCAACAGAGCAATGAATTCAACCAATTTGAGAAAGTGAAACTCAACAAATGTCACAAAGTGGACAGTCAATTACCCAATTCAAACGACCAAAATTAGCAATTGAGCCAAGCAACAGGCAATTCCAGCAACCACCGTTTAGAATTTGAGAAACAATTCAAGCACTAAAACCCAAGAGTCAAATAGGTAGTCAAGCACATAGGATTAAGAAATTTAAGCAACACCGCAACCAGTACCACTGGTGTACACACAGGGAGGAATTAAATCAAACGGCCAACCCAAGGCACTTGAGAAATTCGAACACACCAACCAATACCAAAAAGTAGACGAAATCGAAATGGGAATCAAGTGGCAATCAACTTCCCAAATCACCCCCAAATACTCCCAAACAAAGAAACTATCAGAGGTGCCCAAAAAAAAAAACAAATAAAATAGCAACTCAATCAACGGGACGTACCACGCCCACAGAAACTGACGCCACTAAATTCCAATAGATGAGCCCTTTTAGTGAGGCCAACAAGGAAACCCAGCAAAGGATATTCAAAACAGGCAGGTAATAGGTGTAATAGTACCTCTACCGTGGTGATAGAGAGAAGGAAAGAGAGACGTGACCGTGGGTGGAGAGTGGGTATGGCGAAGGCGGCGGCTGGTGGTGCACAGGTGCTGTTGTAGAGAAGTGGGAGCGAGCTGGTGGCGGCGTGGGCAGGCGGCTGAGCTCGTGAGCAGCGTGGCTATCGCTAGGCTGCGGCTGTGCGCAGCGTGTGGCCGAAAGGGAGAGTGAGGGAAAAAGGAGGGGCGGCGATGTAGCTGGAGCTGCTGCAGTGGTGGGAGCGACCGTGAGGTGGAGCTCGGGGCTGGACGGCAAGGCGCGCTGATGGCGGCACGCGAAGGTGGGCAGCCGCGCTTCGTGGAGAAAACCAAGGCAGCGGCGGCGGGCGGCGCTTGGGCGAGAGCTCGCGATGATGAGCGAGGGAGGCGCGCGGCTGCTTGGTGGCGTTGGTGGAGTGTGAGGAAGGGAGGAGACCTGGGGGCGGCAGCGGTGTGCGAAAGAAAGAAGAAAGGGAGAAACAGGGGAAGCGGGGAAGAAGAAGAAAAGGGAAAGAAAGAAAGAAAGGAAAGAAAGAAAGAAGAAAAGAAGAAAAAAATAAAAGAGAAAAGGAAAAATAAAATAGTTTTTTTTCTTTTTTTCCTTTTTTTTGGTTTTTATTTTATTTTTATTTATTTATTTTTTTCAGAACTATTCGAATATAAATCGTCCAAAATTTGATTTTTTTTTATTTTGTATTTTTTTTAAAAAAAAAAATGTTTTAAATCCTTTTTGGGTCGTTAAACCCCGCGTAGGCACGCCAAGATTATAAAACGTCCACTGACCTCGAGAGTCACAAACACCGCGCGGGCACGCCAAGATTGCATTTCCTGCCAGCGTCGCGAGATGTTGAGATTTTACCAACATGGCGCGGGCACACCAAGATTGGTAAACGTCCACTGACCTCAGGAGACACTAACATGGCGTGGGCATGCCAAGATTGCACTTTCTAGTCACAGTGAAGGAAATATCAGGACCGACTACTACCCAAATGAGAAACAACAAAATGAAAGAATTGAACAATAAAAAGCAATAAAACTAATAATTGGGTTGCCTCCCAAAAAGTGCCTTTCTTTAATGTCTTTGGCTAGACATTGTCATGTTTGTTCAGGGAGGATAAAATCTTGTGGCTCGTTTCAGTGATTCATCCTCTATATAATCCTGATAGCCCTCGTAAATAGAGTAATTCTTGAGCTTCCGTGAACTAGTAGATGGTGCCAAACCGGTCAACACTAATCTAGATTCTTCACCCACTCCTCTACCACGCGCATTTGCTGGCCTAAGATATTTTGCCATCGCTGCTCTTAACTTATTCCTGTTATGAAATTCAAAATTTTCTGGTATAATAAAGTCGATCTCACTAACAAGATTTGAAGAATAAGAGGCAGGAGAATATTGATTAAGGAATGGAGGAGATGTCATCGCATTTGGAGTTTGTTCACTGGATTCATTCACTTGAACGAGTTGATGTTGAGGCCTCATTTCTTGCACTTCAACTTCCTTTTCAATTGCATCTTTAGATCCATTTTCTTGAAACTCTTGCAATTCCATATCATTTGTCCGGGTAAATACATCCTCATCTTTCTTAACGTCGACGATGGTCTGTGAGGGCAATTTTTCATAATTTGAAAGTCTTCCTTGGACTTGGGATTCTAGGCGATTAAGTGCTATCATCAATTGATTTACTTGAGTTTGCAATGATTGCTCTTGTCCCCATTGAATCCTCATGCTTTGTAGGTCAGAATTCGTCTTTTGTTGATTAGCAATTAACTGCTTCATCATTTCTTCTAGAGACGAATCTAGCATGAATGATGATTGTTGAGACTCTTGCTGTTGAAAATCCATCGGCCCGGTCGTATAATTGAAATTGGAATCATCCCACCATCCTTGATCATACCCGTTTGAATAAGGGTCATACCACGTTTGATACTGAGGTGAAAAATCTCCAAAAGTATCAATTGGAGCACTTAGGTTATTTTGAAATGCGGGGCATATGTCGGTTGAATAACCTGTGAAAAAATAACTTCCACAATTTACAACAGCCAATTGATCATTAGAAAAAACATGAGTCTCATAATCCCATTCAGGAATAAAATCCAGTCTATCATCAAAATATGGAATGTTAGCAGCCATCAACTATATACAAAAAGATAAGAAGAAAAAAAATGAAAAAAAAATGAACTCAAAAAGAAACAAATTAATCTGGTACCAGTCCCCGGCAACGGCGCCAAAAATTGACAGGGTGTCGAACCTGTGCAGTAATAATTACCTACTCAAGAAAAATACAAATTTTGTATATAGCGGTGAGTAGGGTCGAATCCACAGAGATTAGGGATAATTCATCTCTTCTAGAGTTCAGTGCATGGGGGATTTTTTTGGAAAATATAAAATTACTAATTAATTAACTAATGAAATAACTAATAGAAATAAACAAGAATTAATCAATAACCAATATGACTCTAGCCAAATGTGCAACTTTTCAGACACGGTCCATGCAGCTGATCATCGATGCAAAGATAATTCAATTACTCATTAATAGATTGGTTATAGTTGTCATACACGCGATAATCAACCAGCCTTTCCTTAATTTCTCGATAGTTAAGGTACAACTGTTAACTATTTCTCTAATCAAGAAATAACCCTAGGTACGACTGTAGGATTTAATTCCCCAATTGCATTAAGATCTAGAAAAGTCCAACCCTAACCAACAAACACGCTACGAGGGTTTGTTTAAATTAGATTATGTGTTTCCCTAACATGAACCAATCACGCTAGTCGCCACTGGTATTAATCAATTGAACAATTATGGATTCAATCAATTAATTTGGCATTAGATCATTAAGTTAATTCGAATATCGGGCCCTTGACATTCAAATAACATAACAAGCATAAGCAATTAAATCAGGAAACACACAAATACCAATAAATAAAGGAAATAAGTAAAATAATTAGATCTCACAGATGTTCGGGACCGAGTCTTCAAATTGACCTTCGACTAGATGAGAAACTTTGCCACACCTCATGAGAAAATCTCCCCGTAATTTAACTGAGGTCCAGGCCATCAAAGGAGCCAAGAAAGAAAAGAAAACTAAAACTATGCTAAAAGCTTCGATAAGAACTATTGATTCCCAGATCTCTATACGTCTGCTTCTTTTTAAAGCCAAAAGGACTAATGCCTCTCCTAGTGCGTGGATCCCGCCGAATTAAGAGTCAAAATCCAAGAAGGAAACTCTGCCGAATTAAGAGAAACCAAGTCCACAAGGTGGGGTCCTGCCGAGTTGCTTCTTGTTTCCTCTTGCCAGTAGGACTCCTACACGTACAAGTCAACTACCAATAAATAAGAGCTCTCCATCAGCACTCGAAAATGGAGTTTTTGTAGCACGATGCGGGCCCAACTTGTATATCCACTGGAGGCTCTAGTGTGTGCAGGATTTTTCTTAATAAAATCTCCTTTTTAGCATTTGTCAGTTCCACTTCCTGTAGATAGGTCCAAATACCAAAAATAAGTATATATATTAACAACTTAAACAATATTTGGCAAAAATAAAAGGGAAAATTAGCAATAAAATTACTAACAATTAGCACCCTATCAGCGAGTCCCGGCGAGAGTTGGGCCGGCAGTTTGCTAAACCCTGGGGTACGCCCTAGGGAGAGGTGGGGTCGTCACAACTATTTTATTACCTTAATCTTCTCACTTTATTTCAGCTAATTAACCCTAAAAATATCTCTTAAATCAGCCACAATATTTGACCAAAAGAAATGAGAGAAAAGTCTAGAAAAAAAAAAACAAGTGTCATGACACCTATGGAAGTTGGACTTTGACCAACTTGTTTTAACTTTCCTAAAACAACAATTTGATCCAATTTTCTTCATTTCTTGCCTTGCTTGGCCGAATTCTTGAGGAAGAGAGAAGAGAGGAAAGACTTCATCTTGCACCATCCTTTCTTGCTTCAGTCTTGAACTCTAACCACAAATCTTGCAAACCACTCCATATAAGTTGCTTTTTAGAGAAAATTAAAGCTTTGTGTGGCAAAATTTTGAAAGGAAAGGGTGTGAATTTCTCTTGCAAGCATCTTGGTGAGGTATTATGGCTATCTTTTCTATTTCTCTCCCTTAATCTTGTTTACGTTTGGCTAGCAACTCATACTCTTTGTTAAGGATGGTTATTTAAGTAGTTTTGATAGATGTGGTGAATTTTTGAGCTAGAGTTTATATTGTTCAGTTATATTTCTTGTTGTTTATATAGCATATGATGTTTATAAACTTGGATAGGGAGTTGGGATACTGGTTCAAGACATGAATGAGAATTTTAAACCTTGAATTCAACAAATTTCCAGCGTTAAGATTGACACTATCCTGCTTTTGACTTGTTTAATTTGTCCATGTTAGAGGCCGAATCAGGTTTAGGTCAAAACATGAGAGTTGTAGGAAATGGTATTATATAGCCGCCTGTTAAATTTCAGCTCAATTAGAGTACTATAGCATGTGATATGACAAAAATACCCTTGACTACCAAATGTACTATTTTGCGGACAGTTTTGAGATTTCACATTTTTTGCTTCATTTTTCACTTTGATCCGTATCAAATCAGCATTTGGTCAGAACATGAAAATTTTAGCCTTATATTTTAGCTTTCCAGCGCATCTGAAAACGCCTCAATCGGAATTTTGCAGTTTGAGTTATTGTCATTCAAATCCAGTGCTAACAACCAGACTGACATTGAAATTTTGGTTCTATAATCTGTGAATTCGACCTAGATCAAATGTGAACTGGGTTGACTTGTCTTCATGAAAGTTGTAACCCTTTGTCTTAGCTTCGAAACGGTATAAAATGTACACCAATCTGATAAAAGTAGCTCCAGTTTTGACCAAAATGTTATAGGATATCAAATCTGTTGTTTAGCCTTTTATCTTCAAAACTAATTTCCGGTTGTATTATTAGACTTGTGTTATAATTGGATGATTTTAGAGCCTAATAAAAGGGCTATGATGGAAACATTGATTGTGTGTGACTTTGGGGCTGATCTGAGAAAAATAATGAAGTCATAAATGGCTGAAAAATAGATAAATACAAAGGGCGTGCTGCCCAAATTTTCATTCGAGAAATAGATGTGTGCACTTGTAGTTTGAGCGAAGAGTTGGGGTTGAATTGAGTTTGAATTGTCTAGATTATTCAAGTCCTCTTTCATGGAGGTATGTAAGCTAGAATTCGGCTGAAACTTGTACCCTTGAAAAAATGAAAGTAATGACTAATAGAACTACGTTTTCCTCGTCTCTTCGACTCAAATGGTGATTTCAAAGTTTAATCCCTTCAAAGTTTCAAAGTTTTAAAAGCGAGCATGAGTTTTACAAATATTCTCCAAATGAATTTTAATCACTTAATTCTCGTTAAACGAAACGTTAAAGTTTCGAACCTTAGTGATTTCAAAGCTCTTAAACGATGTTTTATCGTAGATTTGGACTCCCAACAAGGAGTAATACCTGAACGTGATCCGTATAAGCACTACATCTTTGGTGAGTGCTTCCAAATACCTGATTGAACTTGACACTTGTGTTTAATACTTGAACAATGTGATTACATGATATATGAGTGGATTGATAGGGCAAGCGTGTACTTTATCGCATTGTCCTAATGTGATTTGTTCTTGGTCATTGACTTCAGTTGAATTGATATACATGCATATGAATTGTATCTTGTTTGGAATTCCAGTAACCCTGTGGCTAGTTAGTCGAGTCAAGCCGGCAAGGGCCTGGTCGATTAGATAACGAATCCTGGGTAATTAGTGATGTCGAGTGGAGTGTTATCTTCTCGACTTATTGATATACTCGAGTATTATCACCAGTGTTTATTGAGGATTTTAGACCTAGTAGGGGGTTTGGATGGTGGACGGAGATTGTAGCTAAGTGGTGCCCTACTGGACTAGTTATTTTGCTTGAAAGTTGACAGAGTGTCAACTGCTACTTGATCAAGCTCTGGTGAAGCAATGGGAACTTGGCTCCTGAGAGCCATTCGTATCCTTATACTTTGAAATGATTATTACTTTTTGGATTATTGTTTCTTTTGAAAAAACACTTTACACTCGCTCATCTTGAGATTTTTTCAATGTCAAATTCTTTTGCTTTTTTATATTTCGAAGAAGTTAATACTATTAGTAGAGTAGTATTTCTTTTTCAAACATAATCCAAACTAATTATGTCTTCAATTTCAACAACATTCTACTTTTACCAAATCCCAACTAAATCCAATCAAGTCAACAAGCATTCCGATGGCAATGGTGTTAGGAACATGGTACTCCCTCCGTCCCGTTGAAAGTGTCATTCTTTTCTTTTTTGGCTGTCCCAAAATGTTTGTCATGTCCTATTTTTAACTACTTTATACTCTGAAATTCCCTCCATACCCTTCATTAATTATGCATAAAGAATACTATAGCTTGGCCCCCAAAATGCTATGGGTCCCACAATCATTGGTTTCAAGACAAAGTGCATCTCTTTTCTTGGTTGTAGGACAAAGTATATGGGTCCCACAATCATTGGTTTCAAGACAAAGTGCTTCTCTTCTCTTTTCTCGGTTGCAGGACAAAGTGTGTATCTTCTTTCCATAATTTTAATTAGAGATCTACAAATTAAAATTCACATCTTTTTGTATGAAAAAATAAAAATTCACATTGGCACAAACGGAGTAAGAGAAGTAGCCGACACCTATTACTCAATTAAAATGATCCAGGCAATGAGGGAAAAAAGGCATCAGCATACAAGATTCAGCCAAAAACATTCAGCCAAAATGATATCAAGGCCTTTATATGGAGTACATGCTTTACAAAAGTCACTTTACTAAAGTGAGCAAAAACATTTACTATAATTTACAAATTGGTAAGCACTTTTACTACTCCAATCTTTGCACAATTAAAGTACTTGCACCATCAAGTTCAAAAGGTTTGAATTTTTAGACTTTAAGTCCTTGCAAGTAAGATGAGAAAGAACTTGAGTTAGTCAAGACAGCAAATAAAGATGCAGATAATTGAGAATATCAAAAGAATCAATCTAAAAAACAATAAAATATGAATTGTCATATCCAATAGCTCAACTTATACATCTAATAAGTAAACAACCATAGATACGCATTAAGTAAACAAGAATAACTTACCAATTTCCATAGATACGCATCATTATGAATTGCCATATCAATATTCCATAGATACGCATTAAGTAAACAAGAATAACTGATCAAAAGAAAGATTGAGTCCTTTTATACATTTTGCAAAATCCAAGCACTTATACTGTCGAGTACCAATAAATAAGAAGATAAAGAATATAGGTAAGTGTAAACTACCATAAATATAAGATGCAAAATCCAACCACTTGTACTGCTATTTACTTGTAAAACCTGATTAGTATACTTCAATACCTATATAAAGAAGAAAAAAAACAAAAGTTAGTGTAAACAACCATAAACAAAGAAGTAGGGATCATAAACTGTAAAGCACAAACTAGTTTTGCATATAAGTGAACCTATCCAATGAAACCATCTTCATGCTTGTATATGACTTCGAACTTGGTTAACAAGTTCTTTTTCACATTCAATTTGTAGAGGAAGAGAACCATCTTTCATTAAACGATGTTTTCCAATGTGCGGCACTTTGTAATTGTTTCCCCCTAAGTTCTTCATCACCTCTACCATACATAATTGTAGTGTTAAGAAAACATTGTTAAGGCTTTCAGTTGATAGTTGATCAAATGATTTTTCGACAACAAGGATTAGCTCATGGAAAAATAAGGAAATAGAAGAATCAGCCAAAGGGTCCAATGAAATTTTTTTAAAAAAAAGAAATGGAAAAAAGAAGGGCCAAGTCCTATGGTCCAAAATAGCCATAAGGGGAAAGGAGAGAGAGGCCGACTTTTGTAAGGAAAAAAATGGAAAAGAAAAAAGCGATAAGGATGGAATTATTCTAGTTGTCTTACTTTGCAAGTAAACTCTGATGATCTCATATTGGTAGAATTAAGAGCAAGACTGGCCTCGTTGTCGGAGTGTAAGGGACTAGTCTTCCCTTTTTTTGGCTCTTCGCAGACATTGATTTGTCGTTCGCTGTATCATTCCTAATATTAATAAAAAGAGGGCTGGCATCCCCACCCCGTGGACGGGGCTTTGCCGAAAAAGAAAGAAAAAAAAAGCAAGACTGGCCAATCTAGGCCTATAAATACCCTCAACCATGAGCTAAGTCTATATTTTTCTTTTCTCCAGATAACGAAAAGATCCAAGGACGAGAGCAAGAAGAAGAAGACTGCACCATAGAAGATATAGTGGTTTCTTCAAAGCTTAAAATTGTCATTTTTATGAGAATGTATCTCCATGGTTAAGTTATGCCCCATGTAGTTCTATGATCTTGCCTAAGAAAGTTATTCATGAATCTCTACGAATTTGTAAGTTCAATATGTTGTTTTTGTTGGATTAAAACATTTTTTTCAAGAAAAGGATAAAACCCTAGTTTTCATAGAGATGAAAAGAAATTGCCAAAAAAAAAAAGAAAAAGAGAAGAAAACCATGGCCGAATGGATAAACCAGCTAGCGGAGTGTCAATACATGGCTGGAAGCAGTTGCCATTTTGCAACATTGCCGCAGCTACCCACAGCTAAAGGACGACACCGTCTTCTCCTTTGACAACTAGACATCATTCACGGCGCACCTGGTGATACATGGTGGTAGTGACAGCCCATGAGATAGATGGTTTTAAATGTTGTCAGTTGTTTATCTCAATCCATAACTTTTGGTGAATACAAAACAAATGGATGTTACTAATATCCTCTGATTAGATCTTTTCAGAATTGGAGCAAAACAGGTTCAAAGGCTAACATATGCTGAAATAGCTGTCGTACGCACATAAAGACTGCATCGGCCGTCCGACAACCATTGAGTAATTTCGGACGCATGAAGAACCCACTCTCGGACGTCCGAAGATGATAAGCCAAGTCCTCTAAGCTCATTGACCCCGATCGGACGTATAACACCTGAGTACCGGACGTCCGACAAACGTTGCGTCACTTAGGACGCAAAACATTGGAGGCACCGGACGTCCGAACGAATTGAAGGAGAATTTCCAGTTTTGCATTACACATCCACATAATGATTCATGTCATTCAATTATATCGATATATGTGACCATTGATGGGTCGAGTTACGAAAGTGTAACAAAGACCGCTTTGATCCTATGTTGGTATGATTGATGGACCGAATTGGTTGCAAATACATTATGATAATAACAGTAAAGTTGAGCTCATACGGTTAATTGCGAAACATAATTATAAGATTACAAATATAGTCCAAGTAGGAGATTGTTGGATCCTTAATCCAACATTGGACTTATATGTGAATAATTATGTATTGCAAGCTGTCGATTAAGGTTAAACCCGATTAAAGTGATCAAATATAGTTTGAAATTAATGTATCTAATAGGGTGTGGGCCTTTAATGTGTAGAGACTTATGGGCTCCTATTTCTATAATAGGCTGAAATAGGGTTCCAAAAGATAACATGAACGTTACCTATAAATAGGGTTATGATCCCCAGGTCACATGTATCATTCTAGTTGTCGTATTTCCTAATACCACAAAATAACTCTTCCCTGATATCCCATCGTCAGGAAAGATACCAGAAAGAAACTAAAGGGTTCTCTCAAAGGATCGGTAAATACGTGTTGACCTGGAAGGCCACCCCAATATCTTTGGAGATACATATATCAGTTTATCGATATGGATTCAGGTACGCTTCCGCTATTTTTTACTGTTAATTTATTTCTTAATAATCGCCATATAGATTTTGGATTTAATAGGTGATAGTTTTCACCAAAGGTTAAATTTAGATAACCACCCTAACATAAACAGCAAAGAAAAATGTCTAGGGAAAATTACTTTTGTTGGACTTCCAAAAATATTGCTAAGTTGAAGAATGAAAAGTTTGTACTTACTGCAAAACAAGAATGATGAACATAAAAACAACATTTTGACAGGTTTTCAGATTGTTTCTTTCGGCTGATATATGCAGCTATTTCAAAGTGTCTATTTCAAATAAAACAGGGACTCAATATAACAACCTTCATGCAACATATAAAACTGCTGTGTTTGACATTTAACGTTTGTGCAGCTTACTTGGACCGGTATAATACTTTTAAATTCTTTTCCTAATTCTGTCTCTGCTTAGTATTTACTGCATAACAAGTGTTCTATGCAAGTCACAGAGATTTTAACATATCAAACAGTTAAATTTTATGGTTCTTTACTCAAAAATAAGAGAATCAGTTAAAATTTCTGTATTAGTCAGACTGATTTATAGAAAAGTCACGAAAAAAGTCTAACTAGCACAACTGGTTTGAAGGATCAGATCAACGCTGTATTAGCAGCATTGAGGAAGATTTCAGAATTGAGATGATATATGACAAGTATTACTTTAACGCATGATAATTACAAACACTTATTTTACAGTGTTATTGATGTATATTCTATAGAATGATTTTTTAAGCCATCAATGGAATTAGTATCGGAAATCCCTGAGAGCAGGGTGAAGATCAAAGTGCTTTAAGAGGAGGAAAGCTGTGATTGCAAAGCGAACTACCGTAAAGATGCTAAACCTGTGGTTTTCCATGAATTTCACGTTTTATGTTCCCCCTCCTCCCAAGGCCCTTTTTGATATTTTTGTGCCATTTTTGGCTGTAAACTATTACCTCAAAAAAACAAAGATATAAAAAATGGCTAGCAGTTCCATCAAGAAAGAAAGGTTTGGAAATCGGAATTACATTTGATATGCATTAGCAATTCAACATTGGTACGAAATTAATGTTGCACCATCATGTCTCATTTTGTAATATGACACTTTAAATGTAGACTTTTTTACTTTGGACACTTCATTATTTGTATCTTAAAGTCCTGCCTGCTTCCAAATTTGAATAACTTCAAACATTGGGGACAATAAGAAGTTCACTTACCTCCCCTAAACTTTTGAAAGTCTCACATGCGTCCATTATCTGGCATTTTTGTATGCCATGTCAACCCAAATCAATAAAGGATAAACAATTTCAAGAGAGAGAATAGAATTTTGTACCATATTGCCCTTTTGTGTTGCAACAATTTGTTTTATGATGGATTTGGATTGAGAGATTTGATGAAAATTTGATATCCTCTCAAATTCTTCTAGGTCATTTGAATTACTTCGGAGGCCTTTTGTTTTAAAATCCACCATTTATTTTACTGCTTGAATGCATTCAATGAGTAGTGAATTCCAAAATCATATACAACCTAAGTAATCCAAAATATTTAGAAGTGTTTGAGAAGATTTCAAATCTTTCTTCAAATCCCTCAATCCAAGCCAATAATTAAGAAATTTTTAATTGTATTAAAAGTTGGAGACCAAAAGCAAAAGACTAGATGTGACACCCTGTATTTTTTTTTACATTTATTTAGTTATATAAATTTAAGATGTTTCAAGTTTTAAATACAAATTTCATTTTTGCAAAAAATGATATTACTAGTACATTGTTTTTTCTAATAGCATAGTTACCATAACTAGAGTGTATTATCAAAGAGTTCTTTCCTAGAATTATAAAAACTAGAGTAACACAATCATTTGCTAATCGATGAAAAGACCAAATTAAGTATAGGAATTGATAAATTTGATTTAATGAATTGCTATATATTACGAAGAACTAATTCTTATGTTTAAAATTGGAGAAAGAAACTAATCATTAGAATTGCAATAAGCATGACTTGTTTATTAGACTTGGTCTTTTTTTGTTTAATTTTTCTTTTAAAGATTTTCGTCATTCTTTGTAATTGATAAGTTGAAGGTTAAACAAAAAATGAATAATATGCATGAGGGATTCCTAGAACTCAACTATTGAATTAATGTCAATCTTATCCAGAAAAGCAAGAATAAAATGCAGGCAAAGTTGAAGAGCTTTTTTGAAATTTATGTGCTATTGATTATGAGAAAATGGCGATGTTACAAGTTTCTTATTAAAAGCTTGGAAGTTTATACTAAAATATATAAGAGCATGGTATGAATGATTAAGTGATTTTTTGATTGAAAATGGTTTTAAAAGAGGCATTGTTGATACCACTCTTTTCACTAAACATAGTTCAAGTGATCTTTTAATTGTGCAAATATATGTGGATGATATTATATTTGGTGCTACTAATGAGAGTTTGTGCAAGGATTTCTCCACAATTATACAAAAAGATTTGGAGATGAGCATGATGGGAGAATTAAATTTCTTTCTTGGGCTCCAAGTGGTTCAAACCCAAGATGGAACGTTCATTAATCAAGCAAAATACACCAAAGAGTTGCTCAAAAGATTTGGAATGGAAGATTCAAAACAAGTTGGAATACCTATGTGCACATCTACCAAGTTTGACAAGGATGAAGAAGGTACAAAAGTTGATGAAAAAAAATATAGAGATATGATTGGTAGTTTACTTTACTTAACTGCTAGTAGACCTGATATCATATTTGTTGTGTGCTTGTGTGCTCATTTTCAGTCTTGTCCAAAGGAATCTCACTTGAATACGATAAAAAGAATTTTTAGATACCTAAAAGGTGTGACGACCCCACCTCCCCCTAGAGCATACCCCAGGGTTTAGCGGATCGCCTGCCTAACTCTCGTCAGAACTCACTCACTCACATCAGGTAAATAGGTTGCAACCTTGAGAGTAAAAGAAATAACAATTCTCAAGTTTGAAACGTATAAATACATTCATTTCTATTTCAATCATTCATACAATCCCAATTGTATCAAAAGATATGAGTTCTAGATACATTTAACTCTAGTCGAGTACTAGTGCGAGTACAATCGTAAAATTTTAAAAATTAGACTATACTAACCTTTACCAGTCTCACGCCCTCGCTCGTATTCCCTGTAAGGAAAACAAATAGTTTGGAATGAGCTAAAAATCCAGTGAGGTTTCAAATAGCAAGTTGACCATTATTCAAAAGTACAAGGATCAACGTAGCAAAATAGCGAGTATAAAAAGTTTATAAAAGTGAGTAATAACACTTCAAGTAGCAAATCTCAAAATGAGCGAGTATAAAGTTTTTCAAAAGAAACAATAACCCGATAAGTAACAATCATGTCAAAGTATAAGGATACGGATGGTTCTCAAGAGCCAAGTTCCCCTTTGCTTCACCAAAGTTTGATCAAGTAGTAGTTGACACTCCGTCAACTTTCAAGTAAAGTAACCGGTTCAGTAGAGTACCATTTAGTTACAATTTCCGTCCACCATCCAAATTCCCTATTGGGTCCAAAATCCTCAATAAACACTAGTGGTAATACTCAAACACACCGATTAGTCGAGGAGATAACACTCCACTCGACAACACTAGATACCCATGATTCGTTATTTAATCGACCAAACCCTTGCCGGCTCGACTCAATTAACTAGCCAGTGGGGTTTGGGTCCCCAAGAAGTCGATGAGATAACATCTCCAATCGACAGAATCAAGATAAAAGTACGGAAACGAGAATGAGAGGCACCTCCCACTCAGATTGAGTGTGGTACATGCTACCGCTCAGCACTTACAAGTCAAGCACAAGTATATCAAGTCAATTGCAACAATAAACAAATACATATCTTATTAGAGCAAGTGCGATAAAATACACCCTTACCCGATCATACCAATCAAATATCATTCGATCACATTGGTCAAGTATTGAAAACAAGTGTCAAGTTCAATCAGATATTTGGAAGTACTCACCAAAGGTCTAGTGCTTTTCAAAATCACGTTCAGGTCCAACTCCTTGGTTGGAGTCCAAATCTACGATAAAATATCATTTAAGAATTTAAAATCTACTAGAATTCGAAACATAGGAGTTTCATTTCAAGAAAATCAAGTAAATGAAACTTGTTTAAGTAATAGTCGTATGATTTCTTAAACTCTCAAAAATTCATGTTCACTCTTTTAGTTTCGGTAAGGAAGCGATTAAAACTTCAGAATTCCCATTTGAGTTCGAAAAGACGAGAAAAACGTATTTCTATTTTTCCAAGGGTACGAGTTTCGGCCAAATTCTAACTTATATACCTCTACGAAAGAAGACTCGAATACCTTAGACAATTCAAGTTCAATTCAACCCCAATTCTTTGCTCGAGTTGCAAGTACATCCGCCTAACCTTCGAGTGAAAATTTGAGCGGCATGCCCTTTGTATTTAGCTATTTTTCAACCATTTATAGCTTTATTATTTTTCTCAAATCAACCGCAAAATCACACACAAGTAATGTTACCACCATATCCCTTCAATTAGGCTCTAAAATCATCCAATAACAATACAAGTCTAATAATACAATCGGAAATCAATTTTGAAGACAAAAGGCTAAATGGCATATTTGATATCTTATAGTATTTTGGTCACCACTGGAGCTACGTTTATCGGATTGGGTACATTTTATACCGTTTTGAAACTAAGACAGAGAACTACAAGTCTCATGAAGACATAGACAACCAATTCATTCATTTTCAAGGTTAAAATGTACAATTTCAAAGAAAACAGAAAACTGTCCGCGAAATAGTGCATTTGGCAGTAAGGGGTATTTAGGTCATTTAACACGTTACAATACTCCGATTGAGCTGAAATTTTACAGGCAACTATATAACCCCATTCCCTACAATTTTTGTGTTTTGACCTAGGCCTGATTCTGTGAGAACCCGAAAAATTTTCTTATTTTATTTTATTTTACTGGCTTAATTAATTATTTAATTCGACTATTTAAAATCCATTTATATGGAAAAACGCCCCTCTTATGTTTTTAAAATATTTTATTAGAAAAGTTACTTTTCGAAAACTCGTTTAGTTCAGAACAACGAGTACACATTTTTCGAGACTATACTTGGATTGAGAGTGTATTAATTTTGAAAAAAAATAAGAATGATAAATAGTAGATTAAGAAAAGTCGTGAGGACTCGAAAAGAATTTATTTATTTTAAACTCTTGTTACAAGCTTATTTAAATATTTAATTGCCTGTTTGCCCCGAATATTATTTTCTCATCTTTTTAGACCCAATTACATGGAACTATGACTTTCATGTATTTTTAAAATGACTTGTTATAAAAATTAATTTTTGGAACCTCATTTAGTGAGAATAGTGAATACGCATTTTCGAGACAGTGATCGATTTGAGAATATAGTGAGTTTGGAAAATTGGAGACTTATACATCAGTCTTAAAAATAGCTATTTTTAGGTTTAAGTACTCAAGTATTAGTAGTAGTACTATCGTTATAAGAATTTCTTAGAGGTTTCGCCGTAGCGCGTAAAAATTGAAAATTCGCGTATATCGAGTCGGAGTGGTGTCGCACCCCACTTTTTGATGTGGTTGTGTGTGAGTAGTGTGGAATATGTGAACGTGTGTAAAATGAAAATAAAAGGCCATGGGACTTGAAAATGCGACGATTTGGCCAAACGAAGTTCAAAAAGGATTTTTGAATAAAAAATGGAGTCGCCACTTGGTATAGAGTTAGGGTGTACCAAGTCACCCAAAAAGTGATTTTTTGGAAAGAAAAGGAAACAAACCCTTTTTAAAGAACTTTTGGGTCTACGTAACCAAAGTGAGGGATCGGGGGTCACATTTGATAAGGGAGAAGGCAAAGGCAAGGCCTAAGGCACTCCCTTACCCTAGCAAGAGCTAGTTGCGTGACTTAGCTCCACTTTTCCCAATTTTTCTACCCAAGGTATGTATCGCATGTTGGATATGACTAATGGATGCGAAAAGGAAAGAAAAATGCAATCCTAAATCTAAAATGTTTCTCATGAGGCTTTTAGGTCCCAACCACATGAATTGTGGTGGCCAATAAGGAAAGCTCTCAAGGAAGTCGTGATTAATGCAAGTGAGGACTTAAGTGCAAGTGTGCAAGTGTGAGACAATAAAGGTGTTTTGTGTGCAAATGAATGAAAATAGGATAGTAGATACATATAAGTGCAATTGGGTGCCATTTGTGAGATAGAAAAATAAATAAGTGATAGGAAGAAAGTGGTGAGAAAGTGTAGATTGAGAAAAACTCTAAATAGTGAGAAAATGTGGCTAAAAGAGTGTGGATGTGGTATAAAAAGAATGCAAATGTATGACCTTAAGGGAATGCATCAGGTCGGGCGCGGGAATGACTCCTAATTTTACGACTTTGATTTTCCCTTTGATTGGAAGGAAAGACTAGCGTGCTAAGTCTATTGGGTAGCCACACTCGCTCGTTTCCCTTATCGAAAGGGGACCCTCAAGCAAATGGACCCTATAACTAGCATGAGAATGCAAAAGCCTAAAATGAGGGGGAAAAGGTTGGAGGGGCATGCCAAATGCTAAAACTAAGAAAAATGCATGAAATGTAGTGAAACATGCAAATATGAACTAGCGAGGGGAATCCCTAAGGGTCTAGCGTTGGACTAGCCCATCTATGAATTCCTACTAGCGTTGGACTAGTGGAAATCGGAATCAATGAGCCACAACTAGCGTTGGACTAGTGTGGATTCGGGAAAGGGGGCCACAACTAGCATTGGACTAGTGTGGTGACGTCCATTCATCCATCATATTCATCTACGACTATAGAAAGCAAGTAGACATGCAAATCATTTATAAACACGTAGCACATAACACTTAGCATTCTCGACTAGATGCAAGAACCTAATAAAGCCAATTAACACATAGCAACAAAGGCAAATAACCAAGCTAATAAACCTATTACATTTGCTAACTAAAACAAAAGGGGAAGGGGAAGAATGGACAAGAATGCTCGCCAAGCCCTATCTATTACAAGCCAAGAGGTGTACACATACCCCATTAAAAGAATAACTTAATGAAAGTAAGAGTAAATGAAATAAAGGAACTAAAGAAAGGCAAGGAAAGCAAATTAGACATGCAATTCTCACTTAGCACGTTGGGTCACATAGGAGAGACAAAAAGGATAAAAGAAGTTGTACCTCCCTTGAGTTGATGCCCTAAATGGAGTGAAATCACTTATTTATCCTCCAAAATAAAAGAAATGGTCAAGGTACCAATTTATTTGGGAAAATTAAAGAAAATAGGCAAAACATGAGTTTACTTGGTCATAAAGCTCTTAAAATCACGAATTAAGTGCAATTAAACAAAATATGGTAATTAACTAAAGCAAACAAGCAATGAAGTTGCAAAAATCAAAGTTGTGAAGGATCAAATTGATGAAAATATTCAATTGGTTGGGCCGTAGTACAATAAAGAGAGAATTGAGGGGTCAAACTGCAATTTTGGAAAAGTTTTTGCATGCATGCTACGAGGCTTTCTTTATTTCTGCTGGTTTCTTCCCTTCGCAACATACCAGACTTATCAGATGCAATCCAAATGTAATTAGAATATCAAAACCACAATACTAAACCAAAGGCAACCACAACTCAACCACAACTGAAATTATGCAAGTTCTAGTCAATGCAAGTTCCAGAAAAGCTTTCATACAAAGCTTATGAAGAAGCTTAGATTTCTGCAATTTCCAGTCCATGTTGCTTCTGCAACTCGGCAATTCATAAGTTCAACACAATCAACTCCATTTGAACTTGAGTAAGCCAAGCTACTGCCTAAACCTTTACTTTGCAATATGAAAGTTCTAGATTTCCCAGAAGTCAGACAAAAGAGCATGCAACATGGGAACAACATTCTGCAATTTTTTATGCTAAGCTTCTACTACTTCGCCTTGACGGATGCACAACCTCTCAAACCAAAACCCAACCTCAAGTTCCTACCAGACTTATGATGCCAAACACTATCATGCATACACAATCACACACCGAATACAAAGCTAACAAAAGCTATCGTGCAAATGGATGGTTGTATAACAGCTTTAGGATTATCTGATGTAATCTTTTCTCATCCGAACACGGCTAACAATTTAACCAATCAAAAGCATGGATTGAAGTAACTAGACTACCAACACGTTTCCATTTCTGGCCACAAAATCCTTATGTTCAAACACAAAAGATTAGATAAAAAGAAACGCAAACATCCAAGAATAACATTCTGCAGTTTTTCAGCCACGATTCTCTACCATTGCTATGTTTGTCCTACTTAAATTGCCATCCAGGCACAGCCACTACTTCAACTAAACATCAAGCTTAGATTCGGAGCAACAAAATACAGAAAAATCAATATCTAAACAAGTAAAAAAAAAACAGGAACGCAATCCTCTTGGCAGCAACTTTTGACAAAGTCTGATGCTTTGGCCTGAGTAACTTCAATCAGCACATAAAGCATATGTGTGCAACCATCATGGACAATCACAGAAAAATGGCAATAAACCGATCCACAGAAGCATGCTTGGGGTTGGGATTTCTAGTGTTTGCACTTGAAGGAAAAAAAGAAAAATGACTTACAGAGCTCTTGTCTAGTGAAAACCTGCAGACGATGACGGTTGGTTCCAGTGGTGGTGGCGGCGTCCCGGCAGTTGAGCAGGGAGAAATGGAGGTTGGGTCGTCTGGACTGGGACAAAAAGCAGTGGAGATTGGTGGTAGGCATGAGGCCGTGGCAGTACTGGACTACTAAAGAGCTGTTGGAAGGGGAAGGTGCGGCTGACAGTGGCAACGACGGGGTTGTAAAAAAAATGAGCAGGCGGCAGGGGGGAGTTGTGGTTGTGCCTATGGCGAAAGGGCAAGCTCAAACTGGTGGTGGCGGTAGGAGGGCTTCCTCCATTTTTCCTTCTGCAGCCGACCTCCTCCTCCGTTTTCCTTTTCTCTCGTGGCTTTCCTGGTTCTACTTGTCTCAGCCCGTAACCTCTCTTTTGCTCTCGGTTTCCCTCTCACTCGATCTCTCCCTCAGCCTTTCTTTCAAACCTCCCAACTCTCTCTCTATCTCCAACCTAGCCGTCACCCCTCTCCCTGGTTTTCCTTTTTTTTCCAGATTTCTGCAGCCGTCACTTGATATCCTCCTCTTCTGCCGCTGTTTTCTTTTCTATTTATATGGAACCCAAGGTTCCTAAACCCTCACCCCAATGGTGAGGATGAAAGGCTTGCTCTGCCTTAAAATCCAGCCCTCCAATGGCATCCGTGACACTGTCCTTGCAAGCTGCATTTCCGCAGCTTGCATGAAAAAATTCCTTTTTTTTTTTTTTTGAAATTAATTAAAACAAAATTGATAATAAAAATAAATAACAAAAATAATTTAATTAACATTGGATAAAAATAAATACTAGAAGCAACAAAGCGCGATTTCCATTTTCCTTTTTTTCATTTTCCATTTTTCATTGTTTTTCTTCTCTTTTTTTCTCTTTTTTCAAAGTAACTTAACAAAAATAAATAAAATGCTGAAAGATTGAATCTAAACGAAATAAACATATTTTGTGAACAATTTTCTTCTTTTTTCCAAATTTTATGTTAGAAACTTGAAAATAAAAACTAAAAAACTAAAAAACTAAAAAAGTGAATAAAACTTAACACGACAAATAAAAACTAAGAAATAAATAGTAAATTACACTAAAATTTTGGTGTCTACAAGTGGTTAATTGGAGAATTAAGGAATTTATTCTAGACTATTAAGAGTGAATAATAATAGTATGAATATAAGTGCATTGGAGGTTTAGTGCACTAGTGAAACAACCGCGAGAGAAATCGAGCACGAAACGCGCACGTGCGCGCGGGAAAGAGAGTTGACTTTCGAGTAAAAACATTAAAGCTTCCTTTGGAAGCCTTATTTCAGACCAAAATCCCTCTCTCTCCAGCTCTTATCAGCCGTGCAACACCAAGAGCCAAGAACCAAACTTGCTTCATCCATTTCTTCTTCATTTCTTACACAAATCCTTCACCATTTCACTCCAAATTTTAACTAAACTTAGTTAATCACTTAGAGACCACATTAAGCTACAAAAGGAGATTGCTTTCCACGGTTTTCTTGGGCAAAGGAAGGGCCGAAAATTTCTGTCTTGTTCATCTAGCGAAGTAAGTCACGATCAATCTCTTAATTCTTGATTTATGGAAGTTAGGTTACACTCATGAGCTCTTGGATTCTCATGGGTAGCTTTAAATTGTTGTAAAATTGATGAGTGGGCTTTATGAACTCCCACTTTGATGGAAAGACTGATTTGATGATTGATGATGAAATTAATGGTGGTTTAGTACTCATATTAGTGGATTAATGTTATATTGTTAGTAGAAAATCAAAGGAGGTGCTTGGAGCAAAAGTGACCGTTTTACCCCTGCCTTGTCCGACCAATTTTGCGCAAAATTTTGAGGTTCTAATGGCTTGTTTATGTTGTTTACATGTTAAATTGGTTGTGTAAAAAGTTTCATTGAAAAATAACTTGATTTGGCCACCCAAATGTTAGATTTACGAAAGCTTAGAAATCTGGAAACTAATCCCGTATTCACCCAGGCAGTGTTTTTGTTTCGGCTATATTTTTTTACTACGATGTCGGAATCGAGTGTTGTTTGTGGCACTGGAAACTAGACATCCCCAGCTTTCCAACGGTATAAAATAGGCATCCCGATTCCACCTGAGAAAACCATACCACTCATTTGAACTTGAATGTTCTGTTTCTCGGGTTCACTGGAAGGCAGAACAGGAACTACAACTTGATGCTCAAATTGGGGCTAGTTTTGGACAGATTTCGAAAATGGTTTCTTCTGAGAAATTGTAGCTTTATGAATGTTTTTTCTAACGCCACTAACCACGCTCAATTCTGAGTTGAATTGAGTGAGTGGTGGCCAAAGTTTGAAACTGACTCGGTTATGAAATTCTTCATTTTGGACTGATCCTTGACTAATCTTAGTTTGGGGATTTGTTATCCGAAATTTTTGGTGTTAATCCCCTATCAAATGTATCTTGGACATATCTTAGACATTATCTGCTGAAATGAACTGTGTTTGAGGTGTTTTATTGGCCAAACGTTTTGAAAACGGAAAAACGGAAGTCCAAGGCAGATTTGCCGAGGAACTTCTTGGGAATTTAGTGATTTCGTTAACCAACTTTACGAATGAATTTTCCTACGAAATTTGGTATAGGAATAGCCCTTATATGGTAGGATAATACTGCCAAATTTGGTGCCATTCCGATCCATTTCGATGTTCAATCAAAGTCCCAAAGTTGTGAATTAAACCTGGAATTTACTTAACAGTTTCAAATTTTCACAAACTTTGAACTACCATATCTTGGTGGTCAAAACTCTGATTCTTGCTCCGCTTGTTTTGTTTTAAACTTTGATTGTAACTCTAATTGATGTACAAATTTTGAAGGCTGGTTTGCAACGTGTGAATTTTACCGAATTTTCAAATTTGCCCAAAAACCAACCTTGAAACTGTCTTGGTATTCTAAAGTAGTAACTTTGAACCAACTTTTGAATGTCATCCATTTGGAATCATGGAAAAGTGTCTTCTAGAAACTTTTAGTACTTTGGATATAGTTTCCAACGGCACCAAGTTTTCCAATTTTGGATTCGTAGAGAGTGAGATCTGATTTTTCAAAGTTTACTTGTCAAATCTGAAATTTCCGAACTTAAAGGAAATTGAGGGTTTCAAACTCTCCATTTTCCTCCGATATTGCTAGACCGTTTTACACTTGATTTCAAAGGCGAAAATCAGATTTCTCTTGTATTTTTGAATGCCACTTCCGAGCCTCGATTATGAATGACTAAGGCTCAATTTATGAATTCTTCTTAGAGTGAACACTAGTACAAACTTCTCGATAAGTAGGAAATTCTAAGTGATAGTGTATAATAGTTAATCGTTATTTGTTCAGGCGCTCAAGGGGACCTTCAAGAGGAACTCGAAGTAGACACCTAAACACTTGTTAGAGCACGTACTCACTTGTTTGGAATAGGTGGGTGTTCCGTATAGGAGTACGTAATTTGAAAAGTCCATGACATGCTTATTCCATGATCATTAAGTGTTAAGTGCTACATGTTAAGTATTTACCACACTCATGCATATTGAAGTAAGGTATACTTGTATTATTCAACATGAAATACTTAAAGTGCATATATTTCGATTACTCGACATGAAATGTTTGAAGAGCATATTTACATGACTACTTGAATTACTTGATAAAAAAATGCTTAAAGAGCATATTTACGTTATGTGTTTAAATGATTAATTATGCTATGGCAGCTCAAGTCGATTGGAGTGAATCTCCTCGACTCTCACATGATAATAGTGGGACACGGCCAAAGGCGGCCTATTAAAATGACATATGTCTACCAATTAACCGTAATTACTACCATTAACCGTTTATCATTTACCGTTTACCGTTAACCATGTTTACTTACCGTTTTCTAATCTATTTGACTACCTGCTTACTTGATTATTTGATTACCATAAATTACATATTCACATGAAATAATCAAATATTGCTTATGTGTTTATGTGTTAATTGTTGCTAATAATTACTTATATGAAATTGTCCACCATTTTAAGGCGAGTGTGTACTTTATCTCACTCGATCTACCAAAAGAATAATTTTTAACCGTTCGTTAAGTTATTTGATTACTTGTGCATGTTGTAAGCTCTAAACTGAACTTGAGCCCTGCCCTTGGTTACTGACCTACTCGAGTCAGGACTAGGCTCGGTCGGGTAGGTTGGAACCCTGGGCCACCGTTTCGGTATACTCGAGTATTACCACTGGAGGGATAAGGCGATGGCCAGACCGTACCGTGGGGATCAGAAGTCATAAGGTGCAGATGACCGACATGGTTCCACTGGAACACCGTACCCTTCAATGTGTGTTTATTTTACATAATGATAACCGTTTCATGCAAATGTGCTATACCTGTGATATGCTCAAATTACTCGTAGAATGATAACTGTCTCATGTTCATATGTCAACATGCAATCCTGAACCATACATGTTGTATGCTCAATTACTTGATTTATTAGAATTGCTAGAGTGTCTTGGAACCTCACTGGGCTGTGTAGCTCATCCCACGTTTTGGGTTTCTTTAACAGGGTTCGAGACCAAGAGTGCTCGTGAATAGTACTAGATTGCCTTCTTTTGAAGACTTGAAGTTGTATTACAGCAGATGGCTGTAGTAAATATTCTTTTGGGTTGTATTAAGTTTGAGAGTTGATTAATTGTAAGTGTGAGATATTTTGGAGTACTTTTATTATGTATTGACGTTATTTGAAGTATTCCGAACTTTTGAATTAAGGATTGTAGCGAGTCCTGGTGAGAGTTGGGCAGGCGTCCCGCAGATACTCTTTGGTTCGCCTTAGGGAAAAGTGGGGGCGTCACAGATTCGCCCTCTAACATGGACGAATTAAACAAGTCAGAAGCAGGACAGGTTAGTTTCAGATTTCTGGAATTGATGATTCAATGCTTGAAATTTCTCTACTAAAGCTAGAAAACCATATACCAAAACTTAAAAGTTCACATCAAACTTAAACCATCTCATATCAAAACTATCAAGTTCCTCTCATGGCTGGAAAATGCATATCAAAGCTGGAAATTGAACATTAAAGCTGGAAAATGAAACCCTAGGCTGAAATTCCATCAATCTTCACCAATCTAGGTTATCATCCATAAAACTTCTAAGTTTCAAGTCATCTATCCAATAAAATACAAGATAAGAGAGAGAAGAAGAGTTTCTTAGTTTAATACCTTCAAACCTCAAGAAAATACACAAAATCAAGGCTGTCCATGCAAAATCACTCCACCCAAAGCTTCCTTGTCACCTTGTTGCAAGTTTAATCGGTTTAGTTTTTGTGATTTCAACTGAAACAAGGTAAAATATAAGATGAAAATTGAAACTCTTACTCTCTTTTTCTCCTCACTAGGTTCGGCCAACAAGCGAAGAAAATGGAGGAAAATGGAGCCAAGAAGAAGATAAGAAAGAAAGAAAAATGCTTGGTCAAAGTTTAACAAATGTCACACTTTGATTGGAGGTCAAATTTTTCTTTTCTCTCTTATTTTTTTAGTCCAAATTTTTGGCTACATTGAGAAGATATTTAGGACTGATTTTGCTCAATTAATAATAATAAGATTAAGGTAATAAAGTAGTGTTCAAATGGTGCACTTAATCGGTAATAAACGGTGCACGTCGGTTCAAGCCTATTTTCCTTGAGTCGCACGTACTTGTATTTTTATCTATGGTTCACTAATTTATTATTATCACTTCTAATTACACACTTTTTCTTATCTAAAACTCACTTTTAAGCACCAAATTTAGTACACACACCTCACCAAGTGATCACATGGCCAAAATGCACCAAAAATCCTAGTATGTACAAAAAAACCCTAACTTATGCCCTTTCTTTAGAAAAATCATAACTTGAATTATAAATGTCAGACATTCATACAATTTGGATTGCTAAAAACTAGACTTCAAATACTAATAATCTTTGGAAAACACCTCAAAGAAATTCAGCTCATAAGTTGGTCCAAATTGAGTCATAAACTACTACAACATTCCTATGTTTACTTGTACAGGGGAGAATTTTCAGTCAATTTTGCCAATTTTTTGGAATTTATTGAGACTGAATCAAACTCTAAATTTTACACAGCAGGAAGACCTATGAGTTTAGTTTCAAATGCAACAAACAGAACTCAATTCCAACTTTCCTATACGAAGTTATAGCCAATTTCTCAAAACTGCGCAGAGCCTCCTGCGAAAATTTCTAAATTTTCTAACAACTTGAAATTATAAAACTTTTCTTAACAAAATTCACTCCCTTGATTCAAATTCAACCATTAAACCAACCAAGAATCAAAGGTAAGTGAGTTCACATAAGGGTGATAAAGACAAGTCAAATTTCGGGGTCTCACACTCTCTCCCCCTTAAAAGAATTTCGTCCTCCAAATTTTGCACGAACGAGGCGTGAGACTGGGCACGAGCGAGGCGTGAGACTGGTACAGACTAGTATAGTCTAGTTTTTGAAAATTTTACGATTGTATTCGCACTAGTCACTCAATTAGGGTTGAATGTATTGACAACTTAAATCTTGTGATATATTTGGGATTGTACGAATGCTTCGAATAGAAATGAATGTACATGTACGTTCCAAGTTGGGAACTATTATTTCCTTTACTCTTGAGGTTGTAACTTATTTTATTTGGAGTGAGTGAGCGAGTGACAGGGTGTCGAACCTGTGCAATAATAATTACCTACTCAAGAAAAATACAAATTTTGTATATAGCGGTGAGCAGGGTCGAATCCACAGGGATTGGGGATAATTCGTCTCTTCTAGAGTTCAGTGCATGGGGAATTTTTTTGGAAAATATAAAATTACTAATTAATTAACTAATGAAATAACTAATAGAAATAAACAAGAATTAATCAATAACCAATATGACTCTAGCCAAAGGTGCAACTTTTCAGACACGGTCCATGCAGCTGATCATCGATCCAAAGATAATTCAATTACTCATTAATAGATTGGTTATAGTTGTCATACACGCGATGAACAACCAGCCTTTCCTTAATTTCTCGATAGTTAAGGTACGACCGTTAACTATTTTTCTAATCAAGAAATAACCCTAGGTACGACTGTAGGATTTAATTCCCCAATTGCATTAAGATCTAGAAAAGTCCAACCCTAACCAACAAACACGCTATGAGGGTTTGTTTAAGTTAGATCATGCGTTTCCCTAACATGAACCAATCACGCTAGTCGCCACTGGTATTAATCAATTGAACAATTATGGATTCAATCAATTAATTTGGCATTAGATCATTAAGTTAATTCGAATATCGGGCCATTGACATTCAAATAACATAACAAGCATAAGCAATTAAATCAGGAAACGCACAAATACCAATAAATAAAGGAAATAAGTAAAATAATTAGATCTCACAAATGTTCGGGACCGAGTCCTCAAATTGACCTTCGACTAGATGAGAAACTTAGCCACACCTCATGAGAAAATCTCCCCATAATTTAACTGAGGTCCAGGCCATCAAAGGAGCCAAGAAAGAAAAGAAAACTAAAACTATGCTAAAAGCTTCGATAAGAACTAATGATAAAAACTATTGATTCCCAGATCTCTATACATCTGCTTCTTTTTAAAGCCAAAAGGACTAATGCCTCTCCTAGTGCGTGGATCCCGCCGAATTAAGAGTCAAAGTCCAAGAAGGAAACTCTGCCGAATTGAGAGAAACCAAGTCCACAATGTGGGGTCTTGCCGAATTGCTTCTTGTTTCCTCTTGCCAGTAGGACTCCTACACGTACAAGTCAACTACCAATAAATAAGAGCTCTCCATCAGTACCCGAAAATGGAGTTTTTGTAGCACCATGCGGGCCCAACTTGTATATCCACTGGAGGCTGTAGTGTGTGCAAGATTTTTTTTAATAAAATCTCCTTTTTAGCATTTGTCAGTTCCACTTCTTGTAGATAGGTCCAAATACCAAAAATAAGTATATATTAACAACTAAAACAATATTTGGCAAGGACAAAAGGGAAAATTAGCAATAAAATTACTAACAATAAGCACCCTATCGATTCCCCCTGCACCTAAATCATGCTTGCCCTCAAGTATGGGAACAGCAATTGAACACCAAAAATTCGACAATGGCTAGTGCTCCAACTACCGTATTGCCAAGATACCCTAGAAAAACAAATATCAAGCGTTACAGGTCAAGATCCAAGAAAAATCACCCCGGTTAGCTTCCCAACCACCAACTCCTCCAATTTAAAGCAAACTAATCTAAGAAAAAGGAATGGTTGCTCACATTTATCAGTAAATGGTCCAACTATTAACCAAAATCTCGACATTAAGATCACAAACCGGCAAGCTGACTTATTCGCATACTAACACAATCTTTACTTTACTTCTTTTTTTTTCTTTTTCTTTTTGTTTTTTTTTATTATTATTATTTTTTGAGTAGCAAAAGACTTAGTTTCTGGCCATTAGAGCCTTTTGACGCGAACTCCAACATTTGCCAGATGGAGAAGCCCGGTTACTCAGCTCCGATCGCTATGCGACCACACACTCATAGCAATTATTACCTTTTGACGCGAGAATCGACACTTTAGGTGAAAATCTCCGGTTACTCAGTAGTAATCACTAGCGGAGTACAGTCAACTCTTATTTACAACCATATAGTACAATAACTAAAAGTAACACAAAAATAACAGCAGCCAACCTCAAATTTTCAAACATGGAGAACTAAAATTAATAACTGGACCAATTCACATGAAAAATGCCAACAATCATTCCCTATGTCTAGAAAAGTTAACCCAAAATTAGAAGAGTCAAACAATCACCGATATTCACCAAAGAGATATTCTTGGACTCAACCACATTAACTTGATACACTTTATTACTAAAATTCGGCAATAACAGAATTGGAGGCAACAATCCAAAATCAAAACTTGGTATTCATATAAGAACTGACCACTAGAAAAAAAATAAAATAAAATAAACGAAAGATGGACAAAAACAAACTAAAAATAAAGGGAAAACCTCTAGAACCGAAAAAATAGAAAAAAAAAATGCTAGCACCAACACCACAACTGAATCCCCCCCACACCTAATTCACACATTGCCCTCAATGTGATAAGTTAATAGCAAAAGGAAGGAGAAGGGCAACGGTACTTCCCTGAAGTCGTCAAAACAGGGGTGGGTCGGGCGGGAACTGAGGAGCAAGACCCGCATGGTGCATGAATGCTGCCAAATTATGCACCATGATATGCAAGTTGATGTCAATGTGGGTCACTCGAGTCTCCAGTCTCTCAACTATGTTCCGGAACTGGAGCCAGTCGTCGGCCCCTAGGGTGGGAGGAGGCGGAGAAGTTCTAGGTGTCCTAGACCCCAACAACACCGCAAATGCAACCAACAAGCACTGGAGCTCCCAAGTTAGCAAAATGCAAAACAATGCAGTCCACAAGTTCAACAAATGCTCCAAAAATTTAGGACTTGAATTTAAGAGACAGAGTACCCCAAGCAAGTCAATTAGACACAATCGATCACTAATAAGCAAAGGAAGGGGCACAGTAGCCTTCCAATTCAACAAACAGGCACAGAAAAATACCCAACTAACGGCACTTCAAGGGGCACAAGATAGAAACTAACAAAACAGAACTCAAGTGATACCAACAGGGACCCCAACAGAGCAATGAATTCAACCAATTTGAGAAAGTGAAACTCAACAAATGTCACAAAGTGGACAGTCAATTACCCAATTCAAACGACCAAAATTAGCAATTGAGCCAAGCAACAGGCAATTCCAGCAACCACCGTTTAGAATTTGAGAAACAATTCAAGCACTAAAACCCAAGAGTCAAATAGGTAGTCAAGCACATAGGATTAAGAAATTTAAGCAACACCGCAACCAGTACCACTGGTGTACACACAGGGAGGAATTAAATCAAACGGCCAACCCAAGGCACTTGAGAAATTCGAACACACCAACCAATACCAAAAAGTAGACGAAATCGAAATGGGAATCAAGTGGCAATCAACTTCCCAAATCACCCCCAAATACTCCCAAACAAAGAAACTATCAGAGGTGCCCAAAAAAAAAAACAAATAAAATAGCAACTCAATCAACGGGACGTACCACGCCCACAGAAACTGACGCCACTAAATTCCAATAGATGAGCCCTTTTAGTGAGGCCAACAAGGAAACCCAGCAAAGGATATTCAAAACAGGCAGGTAATAGGTGTAATAGTACCTCTACCGTGGTGATAGAGAGAAGGAAAGAGAGACGTGACCGTGGGTGGAGAGTGGGTATGGCGAAGGCGGCGGCTGGTGGTGCACAGGTGCTGTTGTAGAGAAGTGGGAGCGAGCTGGTGGCGGCGTGGGCAGGCGGCTGAGCTCGTGAGCAGCGTGGCTATCGCTAGGCTGCGGCTGTGCGCAGCGTGTGGCCGAAAGGGAGAGTGAGGGAAAAAGGAGGGGCGGCGATGTAGCTGGAGCTGCTGCAGTGGTGGGAGCGACCGTGAGGTGGAGCTCGGGGCTGGACGGCAAGGCGCGCTGATGGCGGCACGCGAAGGTGGGCAGCCGCGCTTCGTGGAGAAAACCAAGGCAGCGGCGGCGGGCGGCGCTTGGGCGAGAGCTCGCGATGATGAGCGAGGGAGGCGCGCGGCTGCTTGGTGGCGTTGGTGGAGTGTGAGGAAGGGAGGAGACCTGGGGGCGGCAGCGGTGTGCGAAAGAAAGAAGAAAGGGAGAAACAGGGGAAGCGGGGAAGAAGAAGAAAAGGGAAAGAAAGAAAGAAAGGAAAGAAAGAAAGAAGAAAAGAAGAAAAAAATAAAAGAGAAAAGGAAAAATAAAATAGTTTTTTTTCTTTTTTTCCTTTTTTTTGGTTTTTATTTTATTTTTATTTATTTATTTTTTTCAGAACTATTCGAATATAAATCGTCCAAAATTTGATTTTTTTTTATTTTGTATTTTTTTTAAAAAAAAAAATGTTTTAAATCCTTTTTGGGTCGTTAAACCCCGCGTAGGCACGCCAAGATTATAAAACGTCCACTGACCTCGAGAGTCACAAACACCGCGCGGGCACGCCAAGATTGCATTTCCTGCCAGCGTCGCGAGATGTTGAGATTTTACCAACATGGCGCGGGCACACCAAGATTGGTAAACGTCCACTGACCTCAGGAGACACTAACATGGCGTGGGCATGCCAAGATTGCACTTTCTAGTCACAGTGAAGGAAATATCAGGACCGACTACTACCCAAATGAGAAACAACAAAATGAAAGAATTGAACAATAAAAAGCAATAAAACTAATAATTGGGTTGCCTCCCAAAAAGTGCCTTTCTTTAATGTCTTTGGCTAGACATTGTCATGTTTGTTCAGGGAGGATAAAATCTTGTGGCTCGTTTCAGTGATTCATCCTCTATATAATCCTGATAGCCCTCGTAAATAGAGTAATTCTTGAGCTTCCGTGAACTAGTAGATGGTGCCAAACCGGTCAACACTAATCTAGATTCTTCACCCACTCCTCTACCACGCGCATTTGCTGGCCTAAGATATTTTGCCATCGCTGCTCTTAACTTATTCCTGTTATGAAATTCAAAATTTTCTGGTATAATAAAGTCGATCTCACTAACAAGATTTGAAGAATAAGAGGCAGGAGAATATTGATTAAGGAATGGAGGAGATGTCATCGCATTTGGAGTTTGTTCACTGGATTCATTCACTTGAACGAGTTGATGTTGAGGCCTCATTTCTTGCACTTCAACTTCCTTTTCAATTGCATCTTTAGATCCATTTTCTTGAAACTCTTGCAATTCCATATCATTTGTCCGGGTAAATACATCCTCATCTTTCTTAACGTCGACGATGGTCTGTGAGGGCAATTTTTCATAATTTGAAAGTCTTCCTTGGACTTGGGATTCTAGGCGATTAAGTGCTATCATCAATTGATTTACTTGAGTTTGCAATGATTGCTCTTGTCCCCATTGAATCCTCATGCTTTGTAGGTCAGAATTCGTCTTTTGTTGATTAGCAATTAACTGCTTCATCATTTCTTCTAGAGACGAATCTAGCATGAATGATGATTGTTGAGACTCTTGCTGTTGAAAATCCATCGGCCCGGTCGTATAATTGAAATTGGAATCATCCCACCATCCTTGATCATACCCGTTTGAATAAGGGTCATACCACGTTTGATACTGAGGTGAAAAATCTCCAAAAGTATCAATTGGAGCACTTAGGTTATTTTGAAATGCGGGGCATATGTCGGTTGAATAACCTGTGAAAAAATAACTTCCACAATTTACAACAGCCAATTGATCATTAGAAAAAACATGAGTCTCATAATCCCATTCAGGAATAAAATCCAGTCTATCATCAAAATATGGAATGTTAGCAGCCATCAACTATATACAAAAAGATAAGAAGAAAAAAAATGAAAAAAAAATGAACTCAAAAAGAAACAAATTAATCTGGTACCAGTCCCCGGCAACGGCGCCAAAAATTGACAGGGTGTCGAACCTGTGCAGTAATAATTACCTACTCAAGAAAAATACAAATTTTGTATATAGCGGTGAGTAGGGTCGAATCCACAGAGATTAGGGATAATTCATCTCTTCTAGAGTTCAGTGCATGGGGGATTTTTTTGGAAAATATAAAATTACTAATTAATTAACTAATGAAATAACTAATAGAAATAAACAAGAATTAATCAATAACCAATATGACTCTAGCCAAATGTGCAACTTTTCAGACACGGTCCATGCAGCTGATCATCGATGCAAAGATAATTCAATTACTCATTAATAGATTGGTTATAGTTGTCATACACGCGATAATCAACCAGCCTTTCCTTAATTTCTCGATAGTTAAGGTACAACTGTTAACTATTTCTCTAATCAAGAAATAACCCTAGGTACGACTGTAGGATTTAATTCCCCAATTGCATTAAGATCTAGAAAAGTCCAACCCTAACCAACAAACACGCTACGCATGTTGCTTCTGCAACTCGGCAATTCATAAGTTCAACACAATCAACTCCATTTGAACTTGAGTAAGCCAAGCTACTGCCTAAACCTTTACTTTGCAATATGAAAGTTCTAGATTTCCCAGAAGTCAGACAAAAGAGCATGCAACATGGGAACAACATTCTGCAATTTTTTATGCTAAGCTTCTACTACTTCGCCTTGACGGATGCACAACCTCTCAAACCAAAACCCAACCTCAAGTTCCTACCAGACTTATGATGCCAAACACTATCATGCATACACAATCACACACCGAATACAAAGCTAACAAAAGCTATCGTGCAAATGGATGGTTGTATAACAGCTTTAGGATTATCTGATGTAATCTTTTCTCATCCGAACACGGCTAACAATTTAACCAATCAAAAGCATGGATTGAAGTAACTAGACTACCAACACGTTTCCATTTCTGGCCACAAAATCCTTATGTTCAAACACAAAAGATTAGATAAAAAGAAACGCAAACATCCAAGAATAACATTCTGCAGTTTTTCAGCCACGATTCTCTACCATTGCTATGTTTGTCCTACTTAAATTGCCATCCAGGCACAGCCACTACTTCAACTAAACATCAAGCTTAGATTCGGAGCAACAAAATACAGAAAAATCAATATCTAAACAAGTAAAAAAAAAACAGGAACGCAATCCTCTTGGCAGCAACTTTTGACAAAGTCTGATGCTTTGGCCTGAGTAACTTCAATCAGCACATAAAGCATATGTGTGCAACCATCATGGACAATCACAGAAAAATGGCAATAAACCGATCCACAGAAGCATGCTTGGGGTTGGGATTTCTAGTGTTTGCACTTGAAGGAAAAAAAGAAAAATGACTTACAGAGCTCTTGTCTAGTGAAAACCTGCAGACGATGACGGTTGGTTCCAGTGGTGGTGGCGGCGTCCCGGCAGTTGAGCAGGGAGAAATGGAGGTTGGGTCGTCTGGACTGGGACAAAAAGCAGTGGAGATTGGTGGTAGGCATGAGGCCGTGGCAGTACTGGACTACTAAAGAGCTGTTGGAAGGGGAAGGTGCGGCTGACAGTGGCAACGACGGGGTTGTAAAAAAAATGAGCAGGCGGCAGGGGGGAGTTGTGGTTGTGCCTATGGCGAAAGGGCAAGCTCAAACTGGTGGTGGCGGTAGGAGGGCTTCCTCCATTTTTCCTTCTGCAGCCGACCTCCTCCTCCGTTTTCCTTTTCTCTCGTGGCTTTCCTGGTTCTACTTGTCTCAGCCCGTAACCTCTCTTTTGCTCTCGGTTTCCCTCTCACTCGATCTCTCCCTCAGCCTTTCTTTCAAACCTCCCAACTCTCTCTCTATCTCCAACCTAGCCGTCACCCCTCTCCCTGGTTTTCCTTTTTTTTCCAGATTTCTGCAGCCGTCACTTGATATCCTCCTCTTCTGCCGCTGTTTTCTTTTCTATTTATATGGAACCCAAGGTTCCTAAACCCTCACCCCAATGGTGAGGATGAAAGGCTTGCTCTGCCTTAAAATCCAGCCCTCCAATGGCATCCGTGACACTGTCCTTGCAAGCTGCATTTCCGCAGCTTGCATGAAAAAATTCCTTTTTTTTTTTTTTTGAAATTAATTAAAACAAAATTGATAATAAAAATAAATAACAAAAATAATTTAATTAACATTGGATAAAAATAAATACTAGAAGCAACAAAGCGCGATTTCCATTTTCCTTTTTTTCATTTTCCATTTTTCATTGTTTTTCTTCTCTTTTTTTCTCTTTTTTCAAAGTAACTTAACAAAAATAAATAAAATGCTGAAAGATTGAATCTAAACGAAATAAACATATTTTGTGAACAATTTTCTTCTTTTTTCCAAATTTTATGTTAGAAACTTGAAAATAAAAACTAAAAAACTAAAAAACTAAAAAAGTGAATAAAACTTAACACGACAAATAAAAACTAAGAAATAAATAGTAAATTACACTAAAATTTTGGTGTCTACAAGTGGTTAATTGGAGAATTAAGGAATTTATTCTAGACTATTAAGAGTGAATAATAATAGTATGAATATAAGTGCATTGGAGGTTTAGTGCACTAGTGAAACAACCGCGAGAGAAATCGAGCACGAAACGCGCACGTGCGCGCGGGAAAGAGAGTTGACTTTCGAGTAAAAACATTAAAGCTTCCTTTGGAAGCCTTATTTCAGACCAAAATCCCTCTCTCTCCAGCTCTTATCAGCCGTGCAACACCAAGAGCCAAGAACCAAACTTGCTTCATCCATTTCTTCTTCATTTCTTACACAAATCCTTCACCATTTCACTCCAAATTTTAACTAAACTTAGTTAATCACTTAGAGACCACATTAAGCTACAAAAGGAGATTGCTTTCCACGGTTTTCTTGGGCAAAGGAAGGGCCGAAAATTTCTGTCTTGTTCATCTAGCGAAGTAAGTCACGATCAATCTCTTAATTCTTGATTTATGGAAGTTAGGTTACACTCATGAGCTCTTGGATTCTCATGGGTAGCTTTAAATTGTTGTAAAATTGATGAGTGGGCTTTATGAACTCCCACTTTGATGGAAAGACTGATTTGATGATTGATGATGAAATTAATGGTGGTTTAGTACTCATATTAGTGGATTAATGTTATATTGTTAGTAGAAAATCAAAGGAGGTGCTTGGAGCAAAAGTGACCGTTTTACCCCTGCCTTGTCCGACCAATTTTGCGCAAAATTTTGAGGTTCTAATGGCTTGTTTATGTTGTTTACATGTTAAATTGGTTGTGTAAAAAGTTTCATTGAAAAATAACTTGATTTGGCCACCCAAATGTTAGATTTACGAAAGCTTAGAAATCTGGAAACTAATCCCGTATTCACCCAGGCAGTGTTTTTGTTTCGGCTATATTTTTTTACTACGATGTCGGAATCGAGTGTTGTTTGTGGCACTGGAAACTAGACATCCCCAGCTTTCCAACGGTATAAAATAGGCATCCCGATTCCACCTGAGAAAACCATACCACTCATTTGAACTTGAATGTTCTGTTTCTCGGGTTCACTGGAAGGCAGAACAGGAACTACAACTTGATGCTCAAATTGGGGCTAGTTTTGGACAGATTTCGAAAATGGTTTCTTCTGAGAAATTGTAGCTTTATGAATGTTTTTTCTAACGCCACTAACCACGCTCAATTCTGAGTTGAATTGAGTGAGTGGTGGCCAAAGTTTGAAACTGACTCGGTTATGAAATTCTTCATTTTGGACTGATCCTTGACTAATCTTAGTTTGGGGATTTGTTATCCGAAATTTTTGGTGTTAATCCCCTATCAAATGTATCTTGGACATATCTTAGACATTATCTGCTGAAATGAACTGTGTTTGAGGTGTTTTATTGGCCAAACGTTTTGAAAACGGAAAAACGGAAGTCCAAGGCAGATTTGCCGAGGAACTTCTTGGGAATTTAGTGATTTCGTTAACCAACTTTACGAATGAATTTTCCTACGAAATTTGGTATAGGAATAGCCCTTATATGGTAGGATAATACTGCCAAATTTGGTGCCATTCCGATCCATTTCGATGTTCAATCAAAGTCCCAAAGTTGTGAATTAAACCTGGAATTTACTTAACAGTTTCAAATTTTCACAAACTTTGAACTACCATATCTTGGTGGTCAAAACTCTGATTCTTGCTCCGCTTGTTTTGTTTTAAACTTTGATTGTAACTCTAATTGATGTACAAATTTTGAAGGCTGGTTTGCAACGTGTGAATTTTACCGAATTTTCAAATTTGCCCAAAAACCAACCTTGAAACTGTCTTGGTATTCTAAAGTAGTAACTTTGAACCAACTTTTGAATGTCATCCATTTGGAATCATGGAAAAGTGTCTTCTAGAAACTTTTAGTACTTTGGATATAGTTTCCAACGGCACCAAGTTTTCCAATTTTGGATTCGTAGAGAGTGAGATCTGATTTTTCAAAGTTTACTTGTCAAATCTGAAATTTCCGAACTTAAAGGAAATTGAGGGTTTCAAACTCTCCATTTTCCTCCGATATTGCTAGACCGTTTTACACTTGATTTCAAAGGCGAAAATCAGATTTCTCTTGTATTTTTGAATGCCACTTCCGAGCCTCGATTATGAATGACTAAGGCTCAATTTATGAATTCTTCTTAGAGTGAACACTAGTACAAACTTCTCGATAAGTAGGAAATTCTAAGTGATAGTGTATAATAGTTAATCGTTATTTGTTCAGGCGCTCAAGGGGACCTTCAAGAGGAACTCGAAGTAGACACCTAAACACTTGTTAGAGCACGTACTCACTTGTTTGGAATAGGTGGGTGTTCCGTATAGGAGTACGTAATTTGAAAAGTCCATGACATGCTTATTCCATGATCATTAAGTGTTAAGTGCTACATGTTAAGTATTTACCACACTCATGCATATTGAAGTAAGGTATACTTGTATTATTCAACATGAAATACTTAAAGTGCATATATTTCGATTACTCGACATGAAATGTTTGAAGAGCATATTTACATGACTACTTGAATTACTTGATAAAAAAATGCTTAAAGAGCATATTTACGTTATGTGTTTAAATGATTAATTATGCTATGGCAGCTCAAGTCGATTGGAGTGAATCTCCTCGACTCTCACATGATAATAGTGGGACACGGCCAAAGGCGGCCTATTAAAATGACATATGTCTACCAATTAACCGTAATTACTACCATTAACCGTTTATCATTTACCGTTTACCGTTAACCATGTTTACTTACCGTTTTCTAATCTATTTGACTACCTGCTTACTTGATTATTTGATTACCATAAATTACATATTCACATGAAATAATCAAATATTGCTTATGTGTTTATGTGTTAATTGTTGCTAATAATTACTTATATGAAATTGTCCACCATTTTAAGGCGAGTGTGTACTTTATCTCACTCGATCTACCAAAAGAATAATTTTTAACCGTTCGTTAAGTTATTTGATTACTTGTGCATGTTGTAAGCTCTAAACTGAACTTGAGCCCTGCCCTTGGTTACTGACCTACTCGAGTCAGGACTAGGCTCGGTCGGGTAGGTTGGAACCCTGGGCCACCGTTTCGGTATACTCGAGTATTACCACTGGAGGGATAAGGCGATGGCCAGACCGTACCGTGGGGATCAGAAGTCATAAGGTGCAGATGACCGACATGGTTCCACTGGAACACCGTACCCTTCAATGTGTGTTTATTTTACATAATGATAACCGTTTCATGCAAATGTGCTATACCTGTGATATGCTCAAATTACTCGTAGAATGATAACTGTCTCATGTTCATATGTCAACATGCAATCCTGAACCATACATGTTGTATGCTCAATTACTTGATTTATTAGAATTGCTAGAGTGTCTTGGAACCTCACTGGGCTGTGTAGCTCATCCCACGTTTTGGGTTTCTTTAACAGGGTTCGAGACCAAGAGTGCTCGTGAATAGTACTAGATTGCCTTCTTTTGAAGACTTGAAGTTGTATTACAGCAGATGGCTGTAGTAAATATTCTTTTGGGTTGTATTAAGTTTGAGAGTTGATTAATTGTAAGTGTGAGATATTTTGGAGTACTTTTATTATGTATTGACGTTATTTGAAGTATTCCGAACTTTTGAATTAAGGATTGTAGCGAGTCCTGGTGAGAGTTGGGCAGGCGTCCCGCAGATACTCTTTGGTTCGCCTTAGGGAAAAGTGGGGGCGTCACAGATTCGCCCTCTAACATGGACGAATTAAACAAGTCAGAAGCAGGACAGGTTAGTTTCAGATTTCTGGAATTGATGATTCAATGCTTGAAATTTCTCTACTAAAGCTAGAAAACCATATACCAAAACTTAAAAGTTCACATCAAACTTAAACCATCTCATATCAAAACTATCAAGTTCCTCTCATGGCTGGAAAATGCATATCAAAGCTGGAAATTGAACATTAAAGCTGGAAAATGAAACCCTAGGCTGAAATTCCATCAATCTTCACCAATCTAGGTTATCATCCATAAAACTTCTAAGTTTCAAGTCATCTATCCAATAAAATACAAGATAAGAGAGAGAAGAAGAGTTTCTTAGTTTAATACCTTCAAACCTCAAGAAAATACACAAAATCAAGGCTGTCCATGCAAAATCACTCCACCCAAAGCTTCCTTGTCACCTTGTTGCAAGTTTAATCGGTTTAGTTTTTGTGATTTCAACTGAAACAAGGTAAAATATAAGATGAAAATTGAAACTCTTACTCTCTTTTTCTCCTCACTAGGTTCGGCCAACAAGCGAAGAAAATGGAGGAAAATGGAGCCAAGAAGAAGATAAGAAAGAAAGAAAAATGCTTGGTCAAAGTTTAACAAATGTCACACTTTGATTGGAGGTCAAATTTTTCTTTTCTCTCTTATTTTTTTAGTCCAAATTTTTGGCTACATTGAGAAGATATTTAGGACTGATTTTGCTCAATTAATAATAATAAGATTAAGGTAATAAAGTAGTGTTCAAATGGTGCACTTAATCGGTAATAAACGGTGCACGTCGGTTCAAGCCTATTTTCCTTGAGTCGCACGTACTTGTATTTTTATCTATGGTTCACTAATTTATTATTATCACTTCTAATTACACACTTTTTCTTATCTAAAACTCACTTTTAAGCACCAAATTTAGTACACACACCTCACCAAGTGATCACATGGCCAAAATGCACCAAAAATCCTAGTATGTACAAAAAAACCCTAACTTATGCCCTTTCTTTAGAAAAATCATAACTTGAATTATAAATGTCAGACATTCATACAATTTGGATTGCTAAAAACTAGACTTCAAATACTAATAATCTTTGGAAAACACCTCAAAGAAATTCAGCTCATAAGTTGGTCCAAATTGAGTCATAAACTACTACAACATTCCTATGTTTACTTGTACAGGGGAGAATTTTCAGTCAATTTTGCCAATTTTTTGGAATTTATTGAGACTGAATCAAACTCTAAATTTTACACAGCAGGAAGACCTATGAGTTTAGTTTCAAATGCAACAAACAGAACTCAATTCCAACTTTCCTATACGAAGTTATAGCCAATTTCTCAAAACTGCGCAGAGCCTCCTGCGAAAATTTCTAAATTTTCTAACAACTTGAAATTATAAAACTTTTCTTAACAAAATTCACTCCCTTGATTCAAATTCAACCATTAAACCAACCAAGAATCAAAGGTAAGTGAGTTCACATAAGGGTGATAAAGACAAGTCAAATTTCGGGGTCTCACACTCTCTCCCCCTTAAAAGAATTTCGTCCTCCAAATTTTGCACGAACGAGGCGTGAGACTGGGCACGAGCGAGGCGTGAGACTGGTACAGACTAGTATAGTCTAGTTTTTGAAAATTTTACGATTGTATTCGCACTAGTCACTCAATTAGGGTTGAATGTATTGACAACTTAAATCTTGTGATATATTTGGGATTGTACGAATGCTTCGAATAGAAATGAATGTACATGTACGTTCCAAGTTGGGAACTATTATTTCCTTTACTCTTGAGGTTGTAACTTATTTTATTTGGAGTGAGTGAGCGAGTGACAGGGTGTCGAACCTGTGCAATAATAATTACCTACTCAAGAAAAATACAAATTTTGTATATAGCGGTGAGCAGGGTCGAATCCACAGGGATTGGGGATAATTCGTCTCTTCTAGAGTTCAGTGCATGGGGAATTTTTTTGGAAAATATAAAATTACTAATTAATTAACTAATGAAATAACTAATAGAAATAAACAAGAATTAATCAATAACCAATATGACTCTAGCCAAAGGTGCAACTTTTCAGACACGGTCCATGCAGCTGATCATCGATCCAAAGATAATTCAATTACTCATTAATAGATTGGTTATAGTTGTCATACACGCGATGAACAACCAGCCTTTCCTTAATTTCTCGATAGTTAAGGTACGACCGTTAACTATTTTTCTAATCAAGAAATAACCCTAGGTACGACTGTAGGATTTAATTCCCCAATTGCATTAAGATCTAGAAAAGTCCAACCCTAACCAACAAACACGCTATGAGGGTTTGTTTAAGTTAGATCATGCGTTTCCCTAACATGAACCAATCACGCTAGTCGCCACTGGTATTAATCAATTGAACAATTATGGATTCAATCAATTAATTTGGCATTAGATCATTAAGTTAATTCGAATATCGGGCCATTGACATTCAAATAACATAACAAGCATAAGCAATTAAATCAGGAAACGCACAAATACCAATAAATAAAGGAAATAAGTAAAATAATTAGATCTCACAAATGTTCGGGACCGAGTCCTCAAATTGACCTTCGACTAGATGAGAAACTTAGCCACACCTCATGAGAAAATCTCCCCATAATTTAACTGAGGTCCAGGCCATCAAAGGAGCCAAGAAAGAAAAGAAAACTAAAACTATGCTAAAAGCTTCGATAAGAACTAATGATAAAAACTATTGATTCCCAGATCTCTATACATCTGCTTCTTTTTAAAGCCAAAAGGACTAATGCCTCTCCTAGTGCGTGGATCCCGCCGAATTAAGAGTCAAAGTCCAAGAAGGAAACTCTGCCGAATTGAGAGAAACCAAGTCCACAATGTGGGGTCTTGCCGAATTGCTTCTTGTTTCCTCTTGCCAGTAGGACTCCTACACGTACAAGTCAACTACCAATAAATAAGAGCTCTCCATCAGTACCCGAAAATGGAGTTTTTGTAGCACCATGCGGGCCCAACTTGTATATCCACTGGAGGCTGTAGTGTGTGCAAGATTTTTTTTAATAAAATCTCCTTTTTAGCATTTGTCAGTTCCACTTCTTGTAGATAGGTCCAAATACCAAAAATAAGTATATATTAACAACTAAAACAATATTTGGCAAGGACAAAAGGGAAAATTAGCAATAAAATTACTAACAATAAGCACCCTATCGATTCCCCCTGCACCTAAATCATGCTTGCCCTCAAGTATGGGAACAGCAATTGAACACCAAAAATTCGACAATGGCTAGTGCTCCAACTACCGTATTGCCAAGATACCCTAGAAAAACAAATATCAAGCGTTACAGGTCAAGATCCAAGAAAAATCACCCCGGTTAGCTTCCCAACCACCAACTCCTCCAATTTAAAGCAAACTAATCTAAGAAAAAGGAATGGTTGCTCACATTTATCAGTAAATGGTCCAACTATTAACCAAAATCTCGACATTAAGATCACAAACCGGCAAGCTGACTTATTCGCATACTAACACAATCTTTACTTTACTTCTTTTTTTTTCTTTTTCTTTTTGTTTTTTTTTATTATTATTATTTTTTGAGTAGCAAAAGACTTAGTTTCTGGCCATTAGAGCCTTTTGACGCGAACTCCAACATTTGCCAGATGGAGAAGCCCGGTTACTCAGCTCCGATCGCTATGCGACCACACACTCATAGCAATTATTACCTTTTGACGCGAGAATCGACACTTTAGGTGAAAATCTCCGGTTACTCAGTAGTAATCACTAGCGGAGTACAGTCAACTCTTATTTACAACCATATAGTACAATAACTAAAAGTAACACAAAAATAACAGCAGCCAACCTCAAATTTTCAAACATGGAGAACTAAAATTAATAACTGGACCAATTCACATGAAAAATGCCAACAATCATTCCCTATGTCTAGAAAAGTTAACCCAAAATTAGAAGAGTCAAACAATCACCGATATTCACCAAAGAGATATTCTTGGACTCAACCACATTAACTTGATACACTTTATTACTAAAATTCGGCAATAACAGAATTGGAGGCAACAATCCAAAATCAAAACTTGGTATTCATATAAGAACTGACCACTAGAAAAAAAATAAAATAAAATAAACGAAAGATGGACAAAAACAAACTAAAAATAAAGGGAAAACCTCTAGAACCGAAAAAATAGAAAAAAAAAATGCTAGCACCAACACCACAACTGAATCCCCCCCACACCTAATTCACACATTGCCCTCAATGTGATAAGTTAATAGCAAAAGGAAGGAGAAGGGCAACGGTACTTCCCTGAAGTCGTCAAAACAGGGGTGGGTCGGGCGGGAACTGAGGAGCAAGACCCGCATGGTGCATGAATGCTGCCAAATTATGCACCATGATATGCAAGTTGATGTCAATGTGGGTCACTCGAGTCTCCAGTCTCTCAACTATGTTCCGGAACTGGAGCCAGTCGTCGGCCCCTAGGGTGGGAGGAGGCGGAGAAGTTCTAGGTGTCCTAGACCCCAACAACACCGCAAATGCAACCAACAAGCACTGGAGCTCCCAAGTTAGCAAAATGCAAAACAATGCAGTCCACAAGTTCAACAAATGCTCCAAAAATTTAGGACTTGAATTTAAGAGACAGAGTACCCCAAGCAAGTCAATTAGACACAATCGATCACTAATAAGCAAAGGAAGGGGCACAGTAGCCTTCCAATTCAACAAACAGGCACAGAAAAATACCCAACTAACGGCACTTCAAGGGGCACAAGATAGAAACTAACAAAACAGAACTCAAGTGATACCAACAGGGACCCCAACAGAGCAATGAATTCAACCAATTTGAGAAAGTGAAACTCAACAAATGTCACAAAGTGGACAGTCAATTACCCAATTCAAACGACCAAAATTAGCAATTGAGCCAAGCAACAGGCAATTCCAGCAACCACCGTTTAGAATTTGAGAAACAATTCAAGCACTAAAACCCAAGAGTCAAATAGGTAGTCAAGCACATAGGATTAAGAAATTTAAGCAACACCGCAACCAGTACCACTGGTGTACACACAGGGAGGAATTAAATCAAACGGCCAACCCAAGGCACTTGAGAAATTCGAACACACCAACCAATACCAAAAAGTAGACGAAATCGAAATGGGAATCAAGTGGCAATCAACTTCCCAAATCACCCCCAAATACTCCCAAACAAAGAAACTATCAGAGGTGCCCAAAAAAAAAAACAAATAAAATAGCAACTCAATCAACGGGACGTACCACGCCCACAGAAACTGACGCCACTAAATTCCAATAGATGAGCCCTTTTAGTGAGGCCAACAAGGAAACCCAGCAAAGGATATTCAAAACAGGCAGGTAATAGGTGTAATAGTACCTCTACCGTGGTGATAGAGAGAAGGAAAGAGAGACGTGACCGTGGGTGGAGAGTGGGTATGGCGAAGGCGGCGGCTGGTGGTGCACAGGTGCTGTTGTAGAGAAGTGGGAGCGAGCTGGTGGCGGCGTGGGCAGGCGGCTGAGCTCGTGAGCAGCGTGGCTATCGCTAGGCTGCGGCTGTGCGCAGCGTGTGGCCGAAAGGGAGAGTGAGGGAAAAAGGAGGGGCGGCGATGTAGCTGGAGCTGCTGCAGTGGTGGGAGCGACCGTGAGGTGGAGCTCGGGGCTGGACGGCAAGGCGCGCTGATGGCGGCACGCGAAGGTGGGCAGCCGCGCTTCGTGGAGAAAACCAAGGCAGCGGCGGCGGGCGGCGCTTGGGCGAGAGCTCGCGATGATGAGCGAGGGAGGCGCGCGGCTGCTTGGTGGCGTTGGTGGAGTGTGAGGAAGGGAGGAGACCTGGGGGCGGCAGCGGTGTGCGAAAGAAAGAAGAAAGGGAGAAACAGGGGAAGCGGGGAAGAAGAAGAAAAGGGAAAGAAAGAAAGAAAGGAAAGAAAGAAAGAAGAAAAGAAGAAAAAAATAAAAGAGAAAAGGAAAAATAAAATAGTTTTTTTTCTTTTTTTCCTTTTTTTTGGTTTTTATTTTATTTTTATTTATTTATTTTTTTCAGAACTATTCGAATATAAATCGTCCAAAATTTGATTTTTTTTTATTTTGTATTTTTTTTAAAAAAAAAAATGTTTTAAATCCTTTTTGGGTCGTTAAACCCCGCGTAGGCACGCCAAGATTATAAAACGTCCACTGACCTCGAGAGTCACAAACACCGCGCGGGCACGCCAAGATTGCATTTCCTGCCAGCGTCGCGAGATGTTGAGATTTTACCAACATGGCGCGGGCACACCAAGATTGGTAAACGTCCACTGACCTCAGGAGACACTAACATGGCGTGGGCATGCCAAGATTGCACTTTCTAGTCACAGTGAAGGAAATATCAGGACCGACTACTACCCAAATGAGAAACAACAAAATGAAAGAATTGAACAATAAAAAGCAATAAAACTAATAATTGGGTTGCCTCCCAAAAAGTGCCTTTCTTTAATGTCTTTGGCTAGACATTGTCATGTTTGTTCAGGGAGGATAAAATCTTGTGGCTCGTTTCAGTGATTCATCCTCTATATAATCCTGATAGCCCTCGTAAATAGAGTAATTCTTGAGCTTCCGTGAACTAGTAGATGGTGCCAAACCGGTCAACACTAATCTAGATTCTTCACCCACTCCTCTACCACGCGCATTTGCTGGCCTAAGATATTTTGCCATCGCTGCTCTTAACTTATTCCTGTTATGAAATTCAAAATTTTCTGGTATAATAAAGTCGATCTCACTAACAAGATTTGAAGAATAAGAGGCAGGAGAATATTGATTAAGGAATGGAGGAGATGTCATCGCATTTGGAGTTTGTTCACTGGATTCATTCACTTGAACGAGTTGATGTTGAGGCCTCATTTCTTGCACTTCAACTTCCTTTTCAATTGCATCTTTAGATCCATTTTCTTGAAACTCTTGCAATTCCATATCATTTGTCCGGGTAAATACATCCTCATCTTTCTTAACGTCGACGATGGTCTGTGAGGGCAATTTTTCATAATTTGAAAGTCTTCCTTGGACTTGGGATTCTAGGCGATTAAGTGCTATCATCAATTGATTTACTTGAGTTTGCAATGATTGCTCTTGTCCCCATTGAATCCTCATGCTTTGTAGGTCAGAATTCGTCTTTTGTTGATTAGCAATTAACTGCTTCATCATTTCTTCTAGAGACGAATCTAGCATGAATGATGATTGTTGAGACTCTTGCTGTTGAAAATCCATCGGCCCGGTCGTATAATTGAAATTGGAATCATCCCACCATCCTTGATCATACCCGTTTGAATAAGGGTCATACCACGTTTGATACTGAGGTGAAAAATCTCCAAAAGTATCAATTGGAGCACTTAGGTTATTTTGAAATGCGGGGCATATGTCGGTTGAATAACCTGTGAAAAAATAACTTCCACAATTTACAACAGCCAATTGATCATTAGAAAAAACATGAGTCTCATAATCCCATTCAGGAATAAAATCCAGTCTATCATCAAAATATGGAATGTTAGCAGCCATCAACTATATACAAAAAGATAAGAAGAAAAAAAATGAAAAAAAAATGAACTCAAAAAGAAACAAATTAATCTGGTACCAGTCCCCGGCAACGGCGCCAAAAATTGACAGGGTGTCGAACCTGTGCAGTAATAATTACCTACTCAAGAAAAATACAAATTTTGTATATAGCGGTGAGTAGGGTCGAATCCACAGAGATTAGGGATAATTCATCTCTTCTAGAGTTCAGTGCATGGGGGATTTTTTTGGAAAATATAAAATTACTAATTAATTAACTAATGAAATAACTAATAGAAATAAACAAGAATTAATCAATAACCAATATGACTCTAGCCAAATGTGCAACTTTTCAGACACGGTCCATGCAGCTGATCATCGATGCAAAGATAATTCAATTACTCATTAATAGATTGGTTATAGTTGTCATACACGCGATAATCAACCAGCCTTTCCTTAATTTCTCGATAGTTAAGGTACAACTGTTAACTATTTCTCTAATCAAGAAATAACCCTAGGTACGACTGTAGGATTTAATTCCCCAATTGCATTAAGATCTAGAAAAGTCCAACCCTAACCAACAAACACGCTACGAGGGTTTGTTTAAATTAGATTATGTGTTTCCCTAACATGAACCAATCACGCTAGTCGCCACTGGTATTAATCAATTGAACAATTATGGATTCAATCAATTAATTTGGCATTAGATCATTAAGTTAATTCGAATATCGGGCCCTTGACATTCAAATAACATAACAAGCATAAGCAATTAAATCAGGAAACACACAAATACCAATAAATAAAGGAAATAAGTAAAATAATTAGATCTCACAGATGTTCGGGACCGAGTCTTCAAATTGACCTTCGACTAGATGAGAAACTTTGCCACACCTCATGAGAAAATCTCCCCGTAATTTAACTGAGGTCCAGGCCATCAAAGGAGCCAAGAAAGAAAAGAAAACTAAAACTATGCTAAAAGCTTCGATAAGAACTATTGATTCCCAGATCTCTATACGTCTGCTTCTTTTTAAAGCCAAAAGGACTAATGCCTCTCCTAGTGCGTGGATCCCGCCGAATTAAGAGTCAAAATCCAAGAAGGAAACTCTGCCGAATTAAGAGAAACCAAGTCCACAAGGTGGGGTCCTGCCGAGTTGCTTCTTGTTTCCTCTTGCCAGTAGGACTCCTACACGTACAAGTCAACTACCAATAAATAAGAGCTCTCCATCAGCACTCGAAAATGGAGTTTTTGTAGCACGATGCGGGCCCAACTTGTATATCCACTGGAGGCTCTAGTGTGTGCAGGATTTTTCTTAATAAAATCTCCTTTTTAGCATTTGTCAGTTCCACTTCCTGTAGATAGGTCCAAATACCAAAAATAAGTATATATATTAACAACTTAAACAATATTTGGCAAAAATAAAAGGGAAAATTAGCAATAAAATTACTAACAATTAGCACCCTATCAGCGAGTCCCGGCGAGAGTTGGGCCGGCAGTTTGCTAAACCCTGGGGTACGCCCTAGGGAGAGGTGGGGTCGTCACAACTATTTTATTACCTTAATCTTCTCACTTTATTTCAGCTAATTAACCCTAAAAATATCTCTTAAATCAGCCACAATATTTGACCAAAAGAAATGAGAGAAAAGTCTAGAAAAAAAAAAACAAGTGTCATGACACCTATGGAAGTTGGACTTTGACCAACTTGTTTTAACTTTCCTAAAACAACAATTTGATCCAATTTTCTTCATTTCTTGCCTTGCTTGGCCGAATTCTTGAGGAAGAGAGAAGAGAGGAAAGACTTCATCTTGCACCATCCTTTCTTGCTTCAGTCTTGAACTCTAACCACAAATCTTGCAAACCACTCCATATAAGTTGCTTTTTAGAGAAAATTAAAGCTTTGTGTGGCAAAATTTTGAAAGGAAAGGGTGTGAATTTCTCTTGCAAGCATCTTGGTGAGGTATTATGGCTATCTTTTCTATTTCTCTCCCTTAATCTTGTTTACGTTTGGCTAGCAACTCATACTCTTTGTTAAGGATGGTTATTTAAGTAGTTTTGATAGATGTGGTGAATTTTTGAGCTAGAGTTTATATTGTTCAGTTATATTTCTTGTTGTTTATATAGCATATGATGTTTATAAACTTGGATAGGGAGTTGGGATACTGGTTCAAGACATGAATGAGAATTTTAAACCTTGAATTCAACAAATTTCCAGCGTTAAGATTGACACTATCCTGCTTTTGACTTGTTTAATTTGTCCATGTTAGAGGCCGAATCAGGTTTAGGTCAAAACATGAGAGTTGTAGGAAATGGTATTATATAGCCGCCTGTTAAATTTCAGCTCAATTAGAGTACTATAGCATGTGATATGACAAAAATACCCTTGACTACCAAATGTACTATTTTGCGGACAGTTTTGAGATTTCACATTTTTTGCTTCATTTTTCACTTTGATCCGTATCAAATCAGCATTTGGTCAGAACATGAAAATTTTAGCCTTATATTTTAGCTTTCCAGCGCATCTGAAAACGCCTCAATCGGAATTTTGCAGTTTGAGTTATTGTCATTCAAATCCAGTGCTAACAACCAGACTGACATTGAAATTTTGGTTCTATAATCTGTGAATTCGACCTAGATCAAATGTGAACTGGGTTGACTTGTCTTCATGAAAGTTGTAACCCTTTGTCTTAGCTTCGAAACGGTATAAAATGTACACCAATCTGATAAAAGTAGCTCCAGTTTTGACCAAAATGTTATAGGATATCAAATCTGTTGTTTAGCCTTTTATCTTCAAAACTAATTTCCGGTTGTATTATTAGACTTGTGTTATAATTGGATGATTTTAGAGCCTAATAAAAGGGCTATGATGGAAACATTGATTGTGTGTGACTTTGGGGCTGATCTGAGAAAAATAATGAAGTCATAAATGGCTGAAAAATAGATAAATACAAAGGGCGTGCTGCCCAAATTTTCATTCGAGAAATAGATGTGTGCACTTGTAGTTTGAGCGAAGAGTTGGGGTTGAATTGAGTTTGAATTGTCTAGATTATTCAAGTCCTCTTTCATGGAGGTATGTAAGCTAGAATTCGGCTGAAACTTGTACCCTTGAAAAAATGAAAGTAATGACTAATAGAACTACGTTTTCCTCGTCTCTTCGACTCAAATGGTGATTTCAAAGTTTAATCCCTTCAAAGTTTCAAAGTTTTAAAAGCGAGCATGAGTTTTACAAATATTCTCCAAATGAATTTTAATCACTTAATTCTCGTTAAACGAAACGTTAAAGTTTCGAACCTTAGTGATTTCAAAGCTCTTAAACGATGTTTTATCGTAGATTTGGACTCCCAACAAGGAGTAATACCTGAACGTGATCCGTATAAGCACTACATCTTTGGTGAGTGCTTCCAAATACCTGATTGAACTTGACACTTGTGTTTAATACTTGAACAATGTGATTACATGATATATGAGTGGATTGATAGGGCAAGCGTGTACTTTATCGCATTGTCCTAATGTGATTTGTTCTTGGTCATTGACTTCAGTTGAATTGATATACATGCATATGAATTGTATCTTGTTTGGAATTCCAGTAACCCTGTGGCTAGTTAGTCGAGTCAAGCCGGCAAGGGCCTGGTCGATTAGATAACGAATCCTGGGTAATTAGTGATGTCGAGTGGAGTGTTATCTTCTCGACTTATTGATATACTCGAGTATTATCACCAGTGTTTATTGAGGATTTTAGACCTAGTAGGGGGTTTGGATGGTGGACGGAGATTGTAGCTAAGTGGTGCCCTACTGGACTAGTTATTTTGCTTGAAAGTTGACAGAGTGTCAACTGCTACTTGATCAAGCTCTGGTGAAGCAATGGGAACTTGGCTCCTGAGAGCCATTCGTATCCTTATACTTTGAAATGATTATTACTTTTTGGATTATTGTTTCTTTTGAAAAAACACTTTACACTCGCTCATCTTGAGATTTGCTATTTGAAGTGTTATTGCTCATTTTCTTGACTTGTTATGCTCGCTATTTTTCTATTCTGATACTTTCACTTTTAATTAATGGTCAACTCACTATTTGGAACCTCACTGGAGTTTTATGTCATTCCACGCCATTTGTTTTCCTTACATGGGGTACGGACGAGGCGTGAGACTTGTACAAACTAGCGTAGTCTAGTTTTTCTGAATTTTGTAATTGTACTCGCACTAGTCGCTCGATTAGGGTTGAATGTATTTAGAACTCCAATCTTTTGATGTATTTGGGGTTGTATGGATGTTTGAGACAAAAATGAATGTAATTGTACTTTCCAAAGTTGATAACTGTTATTTCCTTTTTTATTGAGGTTGTACTCTATTTGAGTTGGAATGAGTGAGTGAGTCCTGGCGATAGTTGGGCAAGCGGTCCGCTAAACTCTGGGGTACACCCTAAGGGGAAGTAGGGTCGTCACATACCACACTCGATACGAGTGGGAGGTACCTCTCATTCCCGTCTCCGCTCTTTTTTCTTGACTAAGTCGATTGGTCATCGACTATAGTGACTACTTGGGAACCCAAGCCCCATTGGCTAGTTAATTGAGTCGAGCCGACAAGGGTTTGATCGATTAGATAATGAACCATGGGTATCTAATGTTGTCGAGTGGAGTGTTATCTCCTCGACTAATCGGTATGTTCGAGTATTACCACCAGTGTTTAGTTGGTATTCGGGTCTGGTAAGGGGGTTGAATGGTGGACGGATTGGTGTTAAGCGAAACACTATTGGATTGGTTACTTTACTTGAAAGTTGACGGAGTGTCAACTAATACTTGATCAAACTCTGGTGAAGCAACGGGAAATTGGCTCCTGAGAGCCATCTGTATCCTTATATTTTGATTGTTATTCGTAGTGTTATTGTTTCTTTTATAAAAGAATTTTACACTCGCTCATTTTGAGATTTGTTACTTGAAATATTATTGCTCACTTTTATGGATTGGTTATACTCGCTACTTTGCTACTTTGATTCGGGAACTTTTCAATAATGGTCAACTTGCTATTTGGAATCTCACTAGACTTTTAACTCATTCCACACCATTTGTTTTCCTTACAGAGGGTATGAGCGAGACGTGAGACTGGTACGGGCTAGCATAGTCTAATTTTTGAACATTTTACGATTGTACTCGCACTAGTTGCTCAATTAGGATTGAATGTATTGAGAACTTAAATCTTGTGATATATTTGGGATTGTACGAATGCTTTGAATAGAAATGAATGTACATGTACGTTCCAAGTTTGAGAACTGTTATTTCCTTTACTCTTGAGGTTGTAACTTATTTTATTTGAAGTGAGTGAGTCCTGACGAGAGTTAGGCAGGCGGTCCGTTAAACCTTGGGGTACGCCCTAGGGGGAGGTAGGGTCGTCACAGATGGTATCAGAGCTCTTATTGAGCTCGTGCCGGGAGAGGGTTCTCGAACTGTGGGGACTGGCTTGTTAAGTGCGGAACAAATGTCTATTGTTGGGGATCTTAAATATGTATGTTGGGTAGAAATCTAAAAAATGGTTGATTTCCTCTTGAACCTAGCTAACTCGAGTGGTGAATTATCATATTTTCGGATTTCTGTACCAGAGTACCAAAGAGTGATACTTTTATGATAAGTCAATATCTCGAGTAATATTAAAATAAGTTTGGATGGCAAAAATCAAGGCACGAGGGATGCGAATAGACTGGACTTGGGATATATTGAAGATATTAGCGAGATTTGGGACCCTTATTATTCACGTGTACGTACTTAGTTGTACTTCTTCAAGTTTTGATTAAGTGTAGTGCTTGAACAATACCTAGGGTTAATGTCCCATAGGATATGTGGATTGCTATAATATGTACATAACGAAAGTATTTTCATTTTATGATTTGAAAATGCTTTATTGAATTTTATAGCTACTTTATTTTGCTTATACTTATATAGGCTATTGTCCAAAAGAGATATGGAGGGTAGGCGGAGTCAAGAACGTAGAACTATCCGAGGACGCGGTTCTAATTGTGACCGTAGGGCTAGACAAGCACAAGAACTAGTACGGGAACCGAGAGAGGAGAGAAATGAAACGGTTGAGCCACAACCTGGACCTCGAGCTGAAGGGGGGGACCAAGTAGCAACGGCAATTCAGCAAATGACCAATATACTTGCTCGACTGGTAGAGCAGCAGGGTCAAACCCCTGTTAATCAATCTAGAGACCCTGAAATGAGGCAAGATAGGGCTCTAGAGAAATTTCAAAAGTTTTCTCCTCCTAAGTTTCTTGGAGGACCGGACCCTGAGGTAGTTGAGAGGTGGTTAGAGACGATGATCAATATTTTCGCTATCTTAAACTATACGGAAGATAGGTAGGTGAATTTTGCTATATTTCAGTTTGAGAGATCAGCGAGAGCCTGGTGGAACGTAATTAGGGCTAAATGGGAAATAGAGGGGACCGCATGGATCTGGTTGAATTTCGTGCAGGAGTTTAATGAGAAATGTCTTCCATCGATAGTTCAGGAGAAGAGGGAGGATGATTTTATTAAACTCCGTCAGGGAAGCCTAAGTGTATCTGAGTATGAGACTCTGTTCACTAAACTATCCAAGTTTGTTCCCGAATTAATAGCTACGGAGCAAAGGAGAGTAAGGAGGTTTGTACAGGGACTCAATGTGGAAATACAGGAGGCCTTGACGGCGGCACAAATTAATACTTTTACGGAGGTTCTGGAGAAAATCCAGAGAATAGAAATTGCCAGGGTACAAGTAAGAATTTTTCATGCAAAACGGAGAGGTGCGCCTGGTAGAAGTCAAGGGTAGGAATAAGGTGATCTAGGTATGCCACTCTCCAAAGTAGGTCGAGGAGGTGGTGGTGAGTGAATTTCGGGGACACCTAAGGAAATTACTGCAAGAGAAGCTCCATGTGAAAGGGGACAAGCAAGAGGTGCCTTGCAAGGAGGTCAGACCTCAGCCTCTCGAGTAACTTGTGGGTACTGTGGAAAAACTAACCATACTGATGATAATTGTTGGAGAAAAGCTCGAAAGTGATTAAGGTGTAGAAGTACTGAGTATCAGATCGCCAATTGCTCCCTAATTAGTGATGCTCAGTCGGCTGACAAATCAAACCTTAAACAACCGAATGTAGGAGGGGATAAACCTAGAGTGCCAGTTAGAATGTATGCCTTAGACCACCAAGGTAAATTTTATGTTTTTCATTATCTGGCTAAAAGTTTGGCTAATGGTGAGACCTGGGAGTTAGAGAAGGACATGCAAGAAAAATACCCTGAGTTATTTACAAATAAATGTATGAATTTCGAGAACGAAATTCTTTTAAGAGGAGAGAGTGTGACGACTAGAAAATTCGCTCATATTTTCTTAAAAATTTCCTTTTATTTTGACTCAATTACTTTATGATAGTTTTACTACTCATTTACTCCCTCAATAGTTGTAATGAATGAGAGATTTAAGAGTTTTACCCTTAGTTTTATAGTTCGGGTAAATTAGGATTTTTGCATATTTTGGCTGTGTGATCATTTGGTGAGGTGTGTGTACTAAATTTGGTGGTTAAGAGTGAGTTTTAGATAAGAAAAAGTGTGTGATTAGAAGTGATAATAATAAGTTATTGAACCATAAGTAAAAACACAAGTACGTGCGAGTTAAGGAAAATAGGTTTGAACCGACGTGCACCGTTTACTACCGAGTGAGTACACCATTTAAACATTACTTTATTATCTTAATCTTCTTGTTTTTAATTGAGCTAATTAGCCCTTAATTAACCCATAAGTCAGCCACCATTATTGACTAAGGAAAAGGAAGAAAACAAAACAAAAACAAAGAAAGATCTTGAGCGACAAGTGTCGGCAATCCAACGGTTATTTGACTAAGACAAGTTTTTTTCTTCTTATCTTTCTTCTTGGCCAATTTTGCTTCATTTCGTACTAGCATGGCCGAAATTGAGAAGAGGAAAACAACAAGAGAGCAAAGTTCAACTTTCACCTTGAATCCATCCTTGTTTGAGTGAAATCAACCGAACTAAACCGATTAAACTTTTCTTTTGGAATTGGGGAAGCTTTGTGTGGTAAAAGTTTTGGAAGAAAGAGGTGTGATTTTCACTTACAAGCAATTATTGGAAGGTATCATGATTTCCTTTCCTTTTCTCTTCCTTAATCTTGTTTAAATTTGGATAGAAGCTTATGTTCTTAACTTATTATGGTTAATGATTCAGTTTTGGATAATATAATGGAAGGGTTAGCTAGGGTTTACATTTTCAACCTTGATTATGGTTGTCTACGTAGTAATTGATGGTATTGAGTTATTAATTGATAGTTTTGATGATATAGGACTTGATAGTATTGAGTTAGGATATAATTTTTTAGAATAGAAGTGAATTTCCAGCGTTGATGATGAATCTGTCCTGTTTCTGACCTGCATATTCGTCCATGATAGAGGCCGAATCAGGTCTTGCTCAAGACATACAAGTTGTAAGGAATGGAGTTAACTATATTTCTGTAAAATTTCAGTTCAATCGGAGCACTGTATCATATAAAATGACTAAAATACCCCTAACTGCCAAAACTCTCACAGGCAGCTTTCTGTTTTCTCTGAAATTTCATATTTTGACCTTGAAAATGCACGAACTGGGTGGTCATGTCTTCATAAGAAATGTAGCTCTCTATCTTAGCTTCGAAAAACTATAAAATGTACCTCAATCCGATAAGCGTAGCTTCAGGTGTGACCAAAAAGCTAGAAGGTGTCAAACTTGCTATTTAGTTATTTTTCTTTAATACTAGTTTCCAAGCTTTGATTTTGATAGTTGCATTGCTAGGATTGCCTTGTATTGGGACGACATTGAGCCTATTGAAGAGTTATTATGTTAAGATTGTTTATGTGTGAATTTGAGTTGAGTTGAGGAAAATAATAAAGTCATAAATGGTTGGAAAATAGTTAAATACAAAGAGCATGCCTCCCAAATTTTCACTCGAGAGTTAGGCGTGAGTACTCACGAATTGAATGAAAATTTGCGGTCGAATTGAACTTGAATTGTCTAGGGTATTCGAGTCTTCTTTCGTAGAGGTATATAAGCTAGGATTTGGCCGAAACTCGTACCCTTGGAAACATAAAAGTAGCGACCAAAAGAATTACGTTTTACTCGTCTTTTTGACTCAAATGAGAATTCCAAAGTTTTAATCGCTTCCTTACGAAAACTAAAAGAGCGAGCATGAGTTTTCTAGGGTGTGATAAATAATATGAATATTACCCAAATGAGTTTCAGTTACTTGATTTTCATTAAATGAAACGTTTAAGTTTCGAACCTTAGTTAATTTCAAAGCTCTTAAACGATGTTTTATCGCAGATTTGGACTCCAACGAAGGAGTTACACCTGAGCGTGATTTTGACAAGCATTAAATCTTTGATAAGTGATTCCAAATACATGATTGAACTTGATATTTGATTTACCAACGTGATCGGATAACATTTGCTTGGTTTGATCGGGCAAGTGTGTACTTTATCGCACTTGATTTAACTCAACTAAATACTTGATATCTCATTCATGCTTGTACAAGTGACTTGATTTGCATTGACCTGTACTTGTATTTGTACTTATGCTTGATTTGTAAGTATTGAGCGGCAGTATGTACCATATTCGATATGAGTGGGAGGTACCTCTCATTCCCGTCTCCGTACTTTTCTCTTGACTAAGTCGACTATAGTTAATTGTTATTGACTATAGTGACCATTTGGGAACCCAAAACCCACTGGCTAGTTAATCGAGTCGAATCGGCAAGGGTTTGGTCGATTAAATAATGAATCACGGGTATCTAGTGTTATTGAGTGGAGTGTTATCTTCTCGACTAATTGGTATGCTCGAATATTACCACTAGTGTTTAGTTGGTGTTCGGGCCCGGTAAGGGGGTTGAATGGTGGACGGATTGGTGTTAAGCGAAATACTACTGGATTGGTTACTTTACTTGAAGGTTGATGAAATGTCAACTAATACTTGATCAAGCTCTGGTGATGCAACGGAAAATTGGCTCCTGAGAGCCATATGTATCCTTATACTTTGATTGTTATTCGTTGTGTTATTGTTTCTTTTAGAAAAGAATTTTACACTCGCTCATTTTGAGATTTATTACTTGAAGTGTTATTGCTCACTTTTATGGACTGGTTATGTTCGCTACTTTGCTATTTTGATACGTGAACTTTTCAATAATCGTCAACTTGTTATTTGGAACCTCACTAGGCTTTTAACTCATTCCACGCCATTTATTTTCCTTACAGGGGGTACGAGCGAGACGTGAGACTGGTACATACTAACATAGTCTAGTTTTTGAAAATTTTGCTATTGTACTCGCATTAGTCGCTCAATTAAGGTTGAATATATTGAAATTTAAATCTTGTGATATATTTGGAATTGTACGAATGCTTTGAATAGAAATGAATGTACATGTACGTTCCAAATTTGGGAACTGTTATTTCCTTTACTCTTGAGGTTGTAACTTATTTTTTTTGAAGTGAGTGAGTGAGTCCTAGCGAGAATTGGACAGGCGATCCGCTAAACCCTGGGGTACGCCCTAGGGGGAAGTGGGGTCGTCACATAATATATATTATATAGAAGATAGATGACAGGAAATTGTATAAATACCATAGAAATTATAACTTGAAGATGAAGAAAAGGAAACATGCAACAAAGAGGGGATTTTCTTGTTAGTCCCACAGACAACCAAGAGGGGGGGGTGAATTGGTTTGATTAAAATCTTAACCAAGTTTATGCACTTTTTCGTTAATGAAAATTTACCTTCCTTTTTAGTAATGATCAACCAAGTAGATAAGAAGACAATAGCAATATTGATCAGAGAAGCAAGTATAGATAAGCAATGAATATTTTATTAAACAGAAATGTAAAATAGAGAGACAAACCAAGTGTCTACCAAGCTTAACCCAAACTTGAAGACCAAACACTAGGAAGAGCAACTTCTCTTTGATGAACGAAGATCAACTAGATGTACAATGGAGGGAGCACTTCCTCCTTGCCCTAAGCCTCACTTAGTCAAGCTAGGAAGTTTTACAATCACTCAGAAAACCCTCAACAAAGCTACACTAAAGATCCTTTCAACCACAAAAGAAATGCTCAACAGAAATTCACACCACTTTAAAACAAATCTGCTTTGGAGACTATTTTCTAGCTAAAATATCTCACTAGATCTTGTAAACAAAGTGTGCCAAAGTTCCTACTTCGTTCAGACCAGTTTGATTTTAAAGGGAACCAGAAATGGGCTTCATCAATGCTTCCAACGGATAGAAGGCAGCTGAAGAGTCAACTAGCCGTTGGGGCTGTCGGACGTCCGACGATCGAATCATCGTCCGAACCAATCGTCCGATGATAGCCAAGTTGAGGTTCGGACGTCCGATAAGTTCTTTGTCGTCCGACAGCACAGTGTCCGACCTTGGGCCGAGAGCTAGCAAGTTATCTTGGAATTTTTCGGACGTCCGATGCGATTGATTAGCGTCCGATGGCAAGCGTCCGATCCTTCCGGACGTCCGATGCTTCTATGTGAGCGTCCGACGGTGCTTCCTTCCTGATGTTCTTCATCCTTTCAGACGTCCGACAGTTTCCTTTCGGCCGTCCGACCTGATTGTCCTGTTTTTGCTTCACATTTTGGTTGTTTTGCTTTTGATGACATATTCGAACCTGATTCTTGGATAGACAAAAACACTTGTTTTTGAAGAAGGTTAGATAAACATTTCAAAGTGCCAAGAATGACACACTTAAAAGACAATATCTTTGATCGGAACAAAACAATGACTAAATTCATTTATATTATTTCAATCTTGTTTGCCACATCCAAAGCATCGTAGTCTGGAGTCAATCAAACATATGCTTTCTTTGTTCCATCAGGCCTGATCAAAGTGTTCACTTTCTTGGACTGTATTTCAAAGAACTTTTGTGATCACCAAAACCAAGAATAACATTCTCCCCCTTTTTGATGATGACAAAACAAAAGTTTGAAATGAAATTTGATGATTGCAATGAAAGCTCCCCCTTTCAAAATAGACAAGAACTCCCCCTGCCATAGTGAATCAAAGAACTTTTGAAAACCTCCCCCTCACTAGACTGCCCAACCGAGTTTAGACAATCATCCAAAAACATGACAATTAAGTAACACACAACCAACATATCACCAATTCAATCCATCAGCAAAATCCAAATTTAATTAAACCATCAATCAATTCATCATATCCAACATTATCAATCATCAATCAGATCTCTCCCCCTTTTTGTCATCACACAAGAGCAAACCAAAAACATCCATCTTATACACAAATACATCTTATCCAAAATGTAAACCAAAAACAATTCATTCCATTCACATAAACAGAATAAACAAACATCACCAGTACTTAAACATCACCAATAACTTCCATCAAGATACTTAGAAACATCACAGAACTTAAACATAAACAAGAATATCCATTATATTACACCTCAGTACTTAGATCATCCATCAACACACACCAAAAGAAACTGAGAATATCCATAACATAACATATTCTAAAAGAGACAAACAAAATGCAAATGTCCTAAATGATGATCTACGTGGATCCAGGTGTCCTCCGAGAAAGCTGATATTGGTCGAGATCCTCCTCTTCAGTGTCTTCATTATCTTCAGCAGCTTCTACAATTGGTGCCTTGCCTTTGTCTGATGTGGAAGGGCCATGAGGAGTCACAGGAGTTGCTGGATTCGGATCTGGAACTGATGAACCTGGATCAGTGGTTCGAGGTTCTTTGTCATGTGAGACTTCCTCAACCACAGGTGGAGGAAAAAGAAGATTCTTTTTGTCAAGAAAGGCAGTTTGTTGCTCAGAAGACATGGTGAGCATGAGACCATGTTCTAGAAGAAGAACATGCTGTTTGAGTTCTTGAAGAAGCTCAATTACTTCATTACTGGAAGAGGAAGATGCTTTAGTGGCAGACTTCCTAGGGTGAATGGGAGTGAGTGAAATGGGTGAAGGATCATGTGCAGTCTTAGACCTAAGTTCACTAGAAGATGCACCCTTATAAGCCCACAGATTATCTTTGAAAACAAGATTTTTCCTTTCAAAATACCCTTTTGTAAAGGCATAAGAAGATGCTTCTTTAGGACAAACACCTAGAATAGGGACTTTGTTAAACTCAAAAATCTTTTGAAGAAACTTTCCATAAGATAATTTTCTGCGAGAATCAGTGGCATAGCGAAGTAAGAACTTGCACATGACAAAACCAAAATCAATACGAATTTTTTCTTGAAAACAATAAAAGAGGTACAACTCCATTTTGTTTGCATCAGTTCTGTGGCCATCAGTAGGCACAAGCAGGTTTGAAATGATAGAAAAAGCAATTAAATTCACAGGGGCCAGATCATTCAATTTAGCATCAGCAGGTGAGGAAAAACTTCTTTTGAAATAGGTTAACATTTTTGTCCCATCAAAATGATTTGCAGCAGTAGGAAGCTCTTCATAAGAAAAGAAATTAGCAATCTTATCTTTGCATAAACGTTCAATGGTAGTATTTAAAATGGAGTTCACGATTTCAGAGTCAATGATTAAGTCTACCCCATTAACCCTGGAAAATATTTCAGTTGGGTCAGAACCTTTCCTTAGATTGGCAAAAAATTGATGCAACATATCAGGATAGTAGACATTTGGCATAGAAATAAGATGTGACCATTTCTGGAAAGCAAATAGACTCAGAATGGATTCTAAACCTATGGAGCGAAATTCAGAGGGGTTTACAGTTCTTTGAGGGATGACACCCTTCTGGGATATCCAGGAGTATTTGTCTTTCGCAGCATCATCAAAGAATGTAGGAGGAGGAACTGATTTAGGAGGCGGTTGAGAGGAGGTCCCCTGTCCAGATTCAGGCTGAGATGTGGGTTGTGGAGTAGGCCGTGACATTTGACCCTTGATAGCTCCCCTTTTGAAGCGTTTGGATGTCCGTTTGACAGTAGGAAGATCCTCATCCTCATCCCTGAGTGGATGCTTGCGTCCGGCAGTAACTTTTCCTCCCCTTAGATTCACCATTGTTCTAAATGTGTGGAATGGAGGATGCAAATGATGCACACAGCAGTAGGGAAGTGAATCGCACAGAAATTTTGGGACAAAAACACCTTGAACGAGATTTGACAGAGCGGTTATGCAAGAGTAGGGTTGTGAGGAAAATTTGGGGATTTGCGAAATGTTACTCAGTTTGGTGAAATGATCAGGAGAAATGAAACGCAAACGATGGGGAAATGTTTTGGTTGAGTCAATTTGGGAATGGTAGTTACAGAATGGTACGAATTTGAGAGTGAGGGAAGAGAGAGTTTTCGTCCGAGAGGAAATAGGATATGAAGAGACTGAAGCAAATAAGGAAGAAAGTTGATTTAAAACAAATGAGCCGTTGCACTGTCGGACGGCCGAACGAAGTTGTGCGTCCGACAGTTGCGTCCGAACAGGCGCAATTCTGGAAAATGGCTGAAGAACATCATCGGACGTCCGTTCATCTTCTTTCGGACGTCCGAAGACTTTGAGAAATATTAGGATGATTTTTCGATTATTCCTAATTTTGATCTTAGATGAATGAACTGATCTAATGGCAGAGCTTTGGTAAATATATCAGCAAATTGATCTTTAGAACAAACATAATTTACACATATTTCACCTTTTTGAACAAGATCACGAATAAAGTGATGCTTTATATCTATGTGTTTTGTCCTAGAATGATGAATAGGATTTTTGGTCAAATTGATAGCACTAGTATTATCACAGAATACAGGCATGCAGTCATACAACAATCCAAAATCATTCAAAGTGTGCTTCATCCATAGAAGTTGAGCACAACATGCACTAGCGGCAATATATTCCGCCTCGGTGGTAGACAAAGAGATTGCACATTGTTTCTTGCTAAACCAAGAGACTAAACAATTTCCAAGAAAATGACAAGTTCCACTCGTACTCTTTCTATCCACATGACAACCTCCAAAATCAGCATCCGAATAACCATATAAAGCAAACTCATTAGATGTAGCATACCAAAGACCATAGTCTAATGTACCTTTCAAATACCTAAAAATTCTTTTTACAGCATTCAAATGTGATTCTTTTGGACAAGATTGAAATCTAGCACACAAGCAAACAGCAAACATAATATCAGGTCTACTTGCGGTTAAATAAAGTAGGCTTCCGATCATACCTCTATAATGCTTTTCATCCACATGATTACCTTCTTCATCTTTGTCAAGCTTTGTAGAAGTGCACATTGGAGTTCCAACTTGTTTTGAGTCCTCCATGCCAAACCTTTTCAGCAATTCCTTGGTATATTTTGCTTGATTTATAAAAATTCCCTCAAGAGCTTGATGTATTTGAAGTCCAAGGAAGAAATTTAATTCTCCCATCATACTCATTTCAAATTCATTTTGCATAGTGGTGGAAAACTCCTTACATAGATACTCATTAGTAGCACCGAAAATAATATCATCAACATATATTTGCACAATAAGAAGGTCTTTCAACACATGCTTAGTAAAAAGTGTGGTGTCCACAACACCCCTTTTGAAACCTTTTTCAATCAAGAACCCACTTAATCTTTCATACCAAGCTCTTGGAGCCTGTTTTAAACCATATAAAGCTTTAGAAAGTTTAAACACATGACTTGGAAATTTTGTATTTTCAAAACCGGGGGGTTGATCCACATACACTTCTTGATCAATAAAACCATTTAAAAAGGCACTTTTAACATCCATTTGAAACAATTTGAAACCTTTGAAGCAAGCAAAAGCAAGAAGCATTCTAATAGATTCTAATCTTGCTACGGGAGCAAATGTTTCATCAAAATCAATTCCTTCTTCTTGTGCATATCCTTTAGCAACTAATCTGGCTTTATTTCTTACAACAACACCTTTATCATCCAACTTATTTCTAAAAATCCACTTTGTGCCAATGATAGGCTGATTTTGAGGTCTATCAACAAGTGTCCAAACTTCATTTCTCTCAAATTGATTAAGTTCCTCTTGCATAGCCAAAATCCAGTTTTCATCCTTTAAAGCATCATTGATATTTTTAGGTTCAAAAAGAGAAACTAAAGCAAAATTATCAATCAATTTTCTAGATGAGGAACGAGTGTTTACCTTCTCGGATGGATCACCAATTATAAGTTCTTTTGGATGATTTTGGCTGAATTTCCAAGCCTTGGGAAGATCTTTGAGTGGATCATCATTTTTGTCTTCATCTTCCACTTCTTGATCATTATGAACTTCATTTTCCATTTCAGTTGCTGCTGGTTTAGAACTTCCTTCATTCCCAATTGATAGCTTTTCCATTCCTTCTCGAACACCTACATCATCATCCTCACACAAACTTTTGGAATTATCATCATTGGCTTCATCAAATGTTATATGTATAGCTTCTTCAATCACAAGAGTCCTTCTATTAAAAACTCTATATCCTCTTTTATTTTCACAATATCCCAAAAATATTCCTTCATCAGATTTTTTATCAAACTTGCCAAGATGTTCCTTTAGATTCAAAATAAAGCATTTACAACCAAATACTTTGAAATAACCAACCGTAGGTTTCTTATCAAAAATCAGTTCATAAGGAGTTTTCTTCAAAATAGGTCTCAAGAGAATTCTATTCATTACATAACATGCAGTGTTTACCGCTTCAGCCCAAAGGTATTTAGGCAATCTACATTCATTCAACATAGTTCTAGCAGCCTCTTGGAGAGTCCTGTTTTTCCTTTCTACAACACCATTTTGCTGTGGAGTCCTTGCAATAGAAAACTCATGAGTTATACCATTATAATCACAAAATTCTGGAAATCCACAAAATTTGAATTCAGTTCCATTATCACTTCTAATTCTAACAATTTTTAAACCAAGCAGATTTTGCACTTTAGCAAACAATGAAGTAAAATTCTTGAAGGCATCATCTTTATGAGCAAGAAATATCACCCAAGTGTATCTAGAATAATCATCCACAATCACAAAACAGTATTTCTTACCACCCAAGCTAGAGATTTGAGTAGGGCCAAATAAGTCAAGATGCAAGAGTTCTAAGGGTTTTGAAGTAGATACACACTTCTTTGTTTTAAAAGAAACTTTTGTTTGCTTACCAAATTGACATGCATCACATATTTTATCCTTTTCAAAACTGATTTTTGGCAAGCCTCTAACTAGTTCCTTTTTCGAAATTTCCTTTAGTAAGTCCATGTTAAAATGACAAAGTCTTCTATGCCACAACCAAGGATCTTCATTTGAAGCTTTAAGACATTTTAAGCTAGAAGAATCAACTTTATCAAGAATCACAATATATATGTCATTAAACCTCTTACCTTTGAACACAACATTGTATTTGGAATCAAGTACAATGCATTCAAGCTTTTTAAACAACACATACAAGTCTTTATCACACAATTGACTAACACTAAGCAAGTTATAACCTAAGTTATCAACCAAGAGCACATTATGAACAAAAGTTTCACCATCCTTACCAACATCACCTATTCCAATTGTCTTAGCTTTCACATCATCACCAAATGTTACCTTTCCACTTGATTTTGATTTCAGCTTTATGAACAAGGAGGGATCACCGGTCATGTGCCTTGAGCAGCCGCTATCAATAAACCATTTGGACTTGTTTGATCCTTTTTCCTGAAAAGATAAGGTGTTTGGTACCCATTTTAATTTTTGGGTCCATAATAGTTAGCATTGTATCTAACTAACCACATGCATTTCATCCCTTTGTTCAGATTTCTTTTCACATAGCAATCTCCTTTCAAATGCCCTCTTTGACAACAGAAATCACACATAATGAAAGAGTTCTTAACATGTACTGGTTTGATATATCTCAATCCACCTCTTCTATATGTTGTGAAACCATGTGCAATTTTGTTGTGAGCAAATGTTCTTTGACAAGCAGTAAGATGGGTAGATGACATGTTTCTTTTGAGAAAATCCTGTTTTCTTGATTTCAAAGTTTCATCCAAGATGTCCATTCTTTTCTTCAAATCACCATGTTTTTCCTTCAGCATTTCACAAATATTAGTCTTTCTGTCAAGCTCGTTTTGAACATCACATCCGGCTCTTACAAGGCATTCATTGTCAGTCTTTAGATGTTTATTTTGTTGAACCAGACTTGTATTTTCTTGAATGAGAAAAGCAATTTTCTGTTTTAACATCTTGTTTTTATCATAAGATTCCTTCAAGGCATTATGTAGCTTTTCAACAAAAGATTCAAGATCATCATCTTCATCATCATCACTTTCAGATTGCGAGTGAGTGGAAGATACCTCATTATTTCCAATAGCCATGAAGGCCATTTGAGCTGATTCCTCTTCTTCTTCAACTTCCCCTTCGGAGTTGCATTCATTCCAAGTAATCTGAAAGTTGTTGAATCTTGGCTTTCGATCAGCTTTTCCATCTTTCATATTCTTCATGGGGCATTCATTTGCATAGTGTCCAATCTGTCCACATTCGAAGCATTTGTCCAACTGTTTCTTGTTGAAATCTTGTTTTCCTTTGTACTTTGCGATAGATGGTTGATTCTGGAATTGATTGCTAGGACCTCCCCTTCTAAACTTTCTTTTATTCAAAATCCTTTTGAAGCCTCTGGTGATAAGAGTAAGATCATTATCATCACCATCCGAGTCTTCATCATCCAGGTGAGCTGGATCATCTTCACCTTGAGTAGTCTTTAGAGCAATGTTTCTCTTTGCTCTAGCATCCTCTTCCTCCTGCACTTTAGATTTCAGTTTCAACTCATAAGAGGTTAGTGAGTTAATGATAGATTCAATAGGCACAGAACTTAAATCCTTAGCCTCTTCTATTGCAGTCACTTTATTTTCCCATTCTTTGCCCAAAGCATTGAGAATTTTCCTGTTCTTCTCTCCCAAGGTGTACTCTTTGCCCAACACCTCGAGATCTTTGATCAAGTCAGTGAACCTGCAAAACATTTTGTCAATATCCTCAAGAGGTTCAATCTTAAAAGATTCATACTTTGTGACCAAGATGGCCTTTCTCTGTTCTCTCACATTGTCACCACCCTCATGGATTTCTCTTAACTTATCCCACATTTCTTTGGCTGATTTACAGCCTTTCACTCTAATTGATTCATTTGAATCTAAGGCACTATAAAGAACATTCATGGCCTTGGCATTCAATGTAAGGTTAGTTCTATCTTGAGCATTCATTTCAGCTCTCATTTTTGGCCGAAGCAACCCTGTATCTGCATCAAGAAAGTTAGCTTCATGCGGTCCTTCACTGACAATAAACCATAGTTCAATATCAATAGATTGTAAAAAGATAATCATTCGTTCTTTCCAGCTAACATAGTTAGAGCCACTGAACATGGGAGGCCTAGTAACAGATTGCCCCTCAACAAACATAGCATGACTGGTTGTCATCTTTACTCCAAGCCGTTAGAGCTTAATTTCAAGGAGACCAATCTCTGATACCAATTGTTAGTCCCACAGACAACCAAGAGGGGGGGGTGAATTGGTTTGATTAAAATCTTAACCAAGTTTATGCACTTTTTCGTTAATGAAAATTTACCTTCCTTTTTAGTAATGATCAACCAAGTAGATAAGAAGACAATAGCAATATTGATCAGAGAAGCAAGTATAGATAAGCAATGAATATTTTATTAAACAGAAATGTAAAATAGAGAGACAAACCAAGTGTCTACCAAGCTTAACCCAAACTTGAAGACCAAACACTAGGAAGAGCAACTTCTCTTTGATGAACGAAGATCAACTAGATGTACAATGGAGGGAGCACTTCCTCCTTGCCCTAAGCCTCACTTAGTCAAGCTAGGAAGTTTTACAATCACTCAGAAAACCCTCAACAAAGCTACACTAAAGATCCTTTCAACCACAAAAGAAATGCTCAACAGAAATTCACACCACTTTAAAACAAATCTGCTTTGGAGACTATTTTCTAGCTAAAATATCTCACTAGATCTTGTAAACAAAGTGTGCCAAAGTTCCTACTTCGTTCAGACCAGTTTGATTTTAAAGGTAACCAGAAATGGGCTTCATCAATGCTTCCAACGGATAGAAGGCAGCTGAAGAGTCAACTAGCCGTTGGGGCTGTCGGACGTCCGACGATCGAATCATCGTCCGAACCAATCGTCCGATGATAGCCAAGTTGAGGTTCGGACGTCCGATAAGTTCTTTGTCGTCCGACAGCACAGTGTCCGACCTTGGGCCGAGAGCTAGCAAGTTATCTTGGAATTTTTCGGACGTCCGATGCGATTGATTAGCGTCCGATGGCAAGCGTCCGATCCTTCCGGACGTCCGATGCTTCTATGTGAGCGTCCGACGGTGCTTCCTTCCTGATGTTCTTCATCCTTTCAGACGTCCGACAGTTTCCTTTCGGCCGTCCGACCTGATTGTCCTGTTTTTGCTTCACATTTTGGTTGTTTTGCTTTTGATGACATATTCGAACCTGATTCTTGGATAGACAAAAACACTTGTTTTTGAAGAAGGTTAGATAAACATTTCAAAGTGCCAAGAATGACACACTTAAAAGACAATATCTTTGATCGGAACAAAACAATGACTAAATTCATTTATATTATTTCAATCTTTTTTGCCACATCCAAAGCATCGTAGTCTGGAGTCAATCAAACATATGCTTTCTTTGTTCCATCAGGCCTGATCAAAGTGTTCACTTTCTTGGACTGTATTTCACAGAACTTTTGTGATCACCAAAACCAAGAATAACACCCTCAAATACAATATTAAATCAATAATAAAAGTTGCCTTCCATCATTATAGTATAAAACCAGAGTAATTATTAAGTGCTAGCTTGTTGGAATTCACCCAAGGCTGCCTTACTTACTACATGTTTTTACTATGAGAAATGTTTTCAAGAATGATGGGTACGATTTCACTAAAATTATGGTTTATTGGGATTCACTCAAGACCATTAATTTTAGAGGCAATGGTTGGGTTAATACATAAAGATGTAAAATCAAGAGTTGATACCTGACTTATCTAGAAATTATAATTAATTTGTAATTGGTAAAGTACCTACCTTTCAAAATTATTCTTGATTTGTTGGGATTCATCCAAGGTCAAAAAAAATTGAGATGGGATTCTAGCCACTATGGATTTTAAGAAAATCCCGAGTCAATTTAAAAGGGTAATTGATTCAAAAAAAATAGTGGAAATAAAATCATAATTTCGAAGTTTTTATGATTTTATTAAACAAAATTTTTCTCTCTAACAAACTCTATTTCTGTTGTAGAATGAGTCACAATTTGAGCCTTCGTACCATTCTCACTGATTGCAAACTTAACGACACAAATTTTCTCGATTGGAATCGTAATGTCCTACTCGTTCTCATTCATGAAAAAATTGAATATGTGCTTGATGGACCCATGCCCCAGGAACCTAAAACAAATGCTCCTGCTGCTGCTCGAAATGCTTACAAGAAGCATAAGGATGACAATAGGGAAACTTCATGTATCATGGTAGCCTCCATGACTCTTCAGCTTCAGCAGCAGCACATGAACATGGGGACATATGGTATTGTACAACACTTGAGAGAGTTATTTGAACAATAATCAAGAACGGTGAGATATGATACCTCCAAAGAATTGTTCAGGTGCAAGATGGCAGAGGGAGCACCTGTTGCTCCACACATCTTGAAAATAATTGGACTAATTGACAAATTGGCCGAATTAGGCTTTAAGATGGATCAGGAGTTGAATGTTGATTTAGTGCTCCAATCTCTGTCAGATTCTTTCTCGCAGTTTGTTATGAATAATCTGCAGCACACTTTGCCTTAATTGCTGAATGTGCTAAAAACTGCTGAGAAAGAAATAAAGAAAGAGAAGGGTCCCACTAATGTGCTTGTTGTTTCCACCTCTAAAAAGAGGAAGAAGCAAGGAAAAGGGTTTAAGAAACCTACAAACAAGCCTGTCAAGAAACCCAAGAAGGCCAAGGTAGACCAGTTTAAAGCAACCCGCTTTCATTGTGGACATTGGAAGAGGAACTGTAAGGCATATCTAGAGAGCCTAAAGCAGAAGAAGCTCACTGAAGCTTTATAACATGTGTCGCGCCCCATTTTTTCGCGATTGGAAAAGAAAAATAAAAGGTGTTTATAAAAGATGTGATTTTATTAAAAAATAAGTGAAAAATGACCTAAAATGGGACTTTAAAAAATGCAACAATTTGGGTCCAAAATTTAGTCTAAAAGGGTTTTTTTAGAAATAGGAGTCGTCATTTGGTATTGAGTTTTGGTGTACCAAATCACCCAAAAATACATTTTTGACAAAAATAAAATAAAACCCTTTTTGACAACTCCAGGTCTTTCAAAAACAAGAGAAAATGGGTTCGGGAGTCACGGTTGAAGAAAGGGAAGGCAAAGGTTCAATTAATTCAAACCTAAGGCACCCTTTCAACCTAGTCTAAGTTAGTTGCGAGGTTTAGTCAAAGTTTTCCTAATCTAACCCTTAATTTTATCACGTTTGGATGTTTCCTACATGAATGCAAATCTAAACTTAAAAATATTGAAAGAGACAAAATGTTCATTCAAGGGTCTAATTGAACCAATCGCATTAATTGCGAATGCCAAAATACTTCCTTGAAAGGATCACGAGTATGCAAATGATGAAAAAGAAAAGTAAAGAAAAGAAATTAAATTATATACATAGATATAAGTGATCAAAGAAAAAGGGAATGCAACATAAAGGGTACGGGAGGCAAAAACTCGTGACAATAATTTTCTTATACAGGGATTAATGGGATATTTAAACTAAAAAGTTATAATCACCCATTTCCCATGTTTGAAAAATAATTCTCCTACTATGCACAAGCAAATGAGCTAACTTATTATACAATGTCCTAAATGAAATGCAATTTTAAATGACATGATTAACACATATAGATGATAAGGGATAATATAATAGGAAATATCATGCAAATGTGAAAAGATCCTAAAAATGAAAATATGCGTGAAAATGTAATGAATATCACATAAAAATGAGTCTAACGCACGAACAATCTAAGGGTCTAGTGTTGGACTAGCCCATTTCTAAAAATCCTTACTAGCGTTGGACTAGCAAGTAAGAGGAGGAAGAAGCCACAACTAGTGTTGGACTAGTGTGGTGACGTCATGCACTAACAATTCATAGTAAAACAAATAAGGTATAAATTAAAACAAATAAACATGTAAGAGCACGTAGCACATAACACATAAGCATAATATCTAAATGCAAAAATTCTAAGGAAAGTGGGTAAAACATATAACACATAAGCCACATAAGCACACAACCTACCTATTACATCGGGGAGCCTAACTACAATTTAAAACGGGAAAATAAAGAAAATCCTATCTACCCTATCTATTACAACAGGGGACCTAACTACAATCTAAAAAGGAAAAATATACTAAAAACAAATCTAATTATCAAATCTATTATATTTATGAGGTAATTAAATGCCTCTCGAATAATTATAAGAATTAACTAAAAAAATATAAGAAAATTCGAATGAACATTTAAATCAAATAAACAAAACATATGAAAATATATAAACACATAGAAATACGTAGAAGCACATAAGAGCACGTAATTGACATTGAAATAATAATAATAATGGGGTACCTCCCTTTTGAAGTGGTGACTAAACGGAGTCAAATTGCCCTATTTATACTCAAAATGAACAAAAGAATCATGGCACCAATTTAATTGAAAAAGTAATAATAATAATAATAATGAAAATTCACCTTAATATGTCAAACGTAAATAAATTTAAAAATATCTAAAAATTACAAGTTAAGCATACTCAAAAGTAACATAATTAGCTATTAAAGAAAAGAAACAATCATAATAAAGAGAGTCAAAATTCACCAGGGGCTGAATTGCAAAAAACAAAAAATTTTTGGGGATAAAAATTATATTTTTTCAAAGTTCAGAGGTCAAAATTAATTGAAAGATAAAGTTCAAGGGCCAAAGTGCAATTAATTTAAGGACCTACATGAAAGAAATTTAAAATATTCTGGGCCGTAGTAAAATTACTCCAAAGATCAGGGGCTAAAGTACAAATTTCGCTTTTGATTTGGACAAGAAAAGGCCATCGGGCCATCATTTTTATTTATTTGGGCCGAAAACTATTTAAACCCAGCCGAAACCCAAAACAAATAAACCTAAACCCATTTCCAAAACCCAACCAATAACTAACTCTTGGCCCAACCGAAAATTTAAAAAAAAAAAACATTAGCCCATTCCGATTTGTTTTCTTTCCTTTCTTTTTTCCTTCTCTTCTCCTTCCTCTCGTTTCTTCTTTCACCTTCTCCGGCAGGGTGAAGCTTCCGGCAGCCATGGCAGCCGTGCCGACTGCCTCTGCCGCCGCCACTGCGGACTGCCGTCGGTCGCCGGCGAATTTTTTCCGGTCACAAAAAATTATCAAAATACACAACCCAACTCGATTTTTCGCGTAGAATCCAATTCCGGAGTTAGTTTTTACAAAAAATGAGTCGAAAGTGGTGAAAATGCCAAGAAATCATTTCAGTTTTTATTTTTTTAAAACCCTCAAATCTTCACCAAAAATCATAAAAATTATGCCAAAACCCTCCTTATAACTTCTACAATACAACTATAATCTTAGTTTAACAAGTAAACAACAATAAAAGGATGCCTTAAATCAAAACAGCCCCAAAAATGAAGAAAATTATTCTAATGCTTTTAAGGCTCAAAAACTCCAAAATTTTGGATAACCAAGCATTTTCGGATCTACACTATCAGATGGTCGTCTATTTTAGCAAAACATACACACCAAATTCACTCCTTTAATTCGTTTTTCATTTTGGCATTTTATCAAATATTTAGCATACATACAGAAATATTACTTCTCTTTCTTCAACTTTGCTCAAGCCATTTCCCAAATTTTGAACAACACAACAACAACAATAAAAGACAGCAAAAGCCACAAAATTAAACGATGAAATGTGGGGTTGACATGGTTAATAAAGCTGGAAAAATACCTCCACTCCCGCAAGAGCTTCTTCGGTCAAAATTTTGAAGGAATTTCAGCACCTCACACTCCAATTGCTTGTTGTCTTCATTTCCTTCCTTCACCTTTCTTTGCTCCGAGGACAGGTGCATGTGAGATTGAGAGAACCAGAGATGGAGCCGAGAGGAGATTGAGGGAGATTTTTCTTCTTCTCTGTTTTCTTTTTTTTTTTTGTTCTTTTGAGGGAGAGAGTCGAGAGGGATGGAGATTTTCTTTTTTCTTTTGTTGCTTCTCCGTTGTTAGCAAAGGAAAAGGCCGAGAGTTTGTATTGGGAGCTGGAGTGCTTTTTTTTTTTTTGCTTGTCTGTTCCGTTTTTTAGCCCCAGAGAGAGCCGAGAGAGTGAGTATTGGGAGAGAAAAAGAGGAGTTTGTGTGTTGGATTTGCCAAAATGATGATTTCTTAGCTAATGAAAAGAAAGGTGCATGGCAATTGAGTGTGGAATGGGTTAATAGTTGTTTTGGTAGGGAAAATGATGAAATTGATTTTTGATTTCTTGATTTTTCTCTTTTGTTTTGTGTTTTTTTTTTCTATTTCTTAAAACAAACCTACAAAAATGAGAAAATCACACATTAATATATATTAAAAATAATAATAATAATAATAACTTATCAAATAGATAAAATTTCAGGAAAACATTAAAAATTGACAAAAATTTGGTGTCTACAGCTTGCCCTTCTTTGTCTAGAATTTCAAAAAAATTCAAGACAAAGACGTAGACGCCAAATTGCTTACCTGTTTCTTTTAACTGCACCTGAGTTAAAAATAACAAACCAACACTTGGCTATAATCATTGAGCAAAATGATGCCATAACATTGTAGAAAATGTGACCGAACTCATGTAGAGTTGCCTACATATCCCGCCATGGGAATCAGGTCAAACGTAGTTCGAATACAAATGAAATCCAATGAAATGAGTGCATTGACCATCTGTGATATTTACAAAAATCGAAAAAGTCTGAACTCTCAGAACATTCTAAACATGAAATACAAAAATTAATGATAAAGCACAATTATTAATCAAATAATCAAGAAAATGGGATAAAATCCGAACTTGCCGCGATTGATGGAATAAAACCCATGCCCAACGAAAATAAAATGATCAGTGGGATAAAACCCGAGCCTGCCGAGGTTGGTGGGATAAAATCCAAACTCAACGAAAATAAAAACGGTCGTTGGGATAAAACTCGAGCCTGCCGGGGTTGGAGGGATACAACTCATGCCCAACGAAAATAAAAACGGTCAGTGGGATAAAATCCGAGCCTGCCGAGGTTGGAGGGATACAACCCATGCTCAACGAAAATAAAAATGGTCAGTGGAATAAAACCCGAACCTGCCGGAGTTGGAGGGATACAACCCATGCCCAACGAAAATAAAAGAAACGGTCAGTAGGATAAGACCCGAGCCTGCTGAGGTTGGAGTGTTACAACCCATGCCCAACGAAAATAAAAACGGTCAGTGGGATAAAACCCGAACCTGCCGAGGTTGGTGAGATAAAACCCAAACCCAACGAAAATAAAAACAGTCGGTGAGATAAAACCCGAACCTGTCGAGATTGGCGGGATAAAACCCAAACCCAACGAAAATAAAAACGGTCAGTGGGATAAAACCCGAACCTGCCGAGGTTGAGGGATAAAACCCATACCCAACGAAAATAAAAACGGTCAGTGGAATAAAACCCGAGCCTGTCGAGGTTAGAGGGATAAAACTCATGCCCAACGAAAATAAAAACGGTCTTAAAATAACTTTTGAATTTGCAATCAATTTTTTTTAAAAATTTTTTTAAAATTTGCCCCAGTGTAGGGCCCCCCCTTTTTTTTTACTCTTTTTTTTTCAAAGTTGATTTGGAATGCATTACCAAAATTGGAGCTCACTTCTTTTAATATTGGCCTTAGTGTAAATCATGTTTAACAAATGCCATATTTTTCATGCTTTCGAGAAAACAGAAAGAGTGATCACATAATGCCACCACCATGTGATCCTTTGTGGTCCTTTTGGCCTTGAGAACCATGCAAACATGATCTTTTCGATATCAAAACTACTCCCCAGGAGTTGTGCTGCAACTTATGTTGAGTTTTCTCAATTTTCTAGCATCAGTCAGCCATACTCCACCGTGTATCACAAAACATCTATTTCTAATGACCAGATTTGAATGAATGGCTCTTGAAAAAGAAGGATGTCACATTTGATCCCTTCGGATGTCGTCCATCTTGATGACCTTAACCCTTCGAATTTTCATTAAGGTCACCCCCTTTTTCTTTTCCTTTTCTCTTTTTCTTCTTTTTTTGTTGTTTTTTCCGTTTTTTTTTTAGTTTTTCCTCTTTTTTTTTTTTAAAAAAAAAGACACCTTTTCGGGCTTTCACCTAATGGACAAATCTTGTCGACAACCTTTATCAACTCAGAAATGTGTTCTAAGAAAGGATGGCATCAGTGCGACAACCCTTACCATGCAAAAATAGTGAAAGTGTATTGACATCATTTGCCATTTGATTAAGTGATTTTTATTGAAAATACCACTCAGGCGGAGGTCGGGATTTTATGATTTTTATGATGGGGTCTGGTGGAGTGTAGAAGAAATGTTAAGGCTTGAAAGCAAAATCTTCAAAGAGGTTTCAAAAATCCTAAGATCACATCTTGTCAATATTTGCCCCCGTATGAGGGTATTAAAACTGAAAAATTGCCCCAATTTGGCTTTTGAATCTTTTTTCCTTTTTTCTTTTTTTTTCATAACATATAGGAGATAAAATTTGCCTCAGTGTGGGGTTTGCGATCTTTAGGGAGGCTATCAAATGAAGGATTAAATTATTCTGGAGGTTTAAAGGGGAAAACTAGGGGTAAGATGTTCAAAGAGAAAAGACGAAGGCCCGCCTTTAATCCACCCTAGATGGTAACTCAAAAGAAAAATCGCATAATCAGATAAAGAATTTTCTTACACATATCTGCATTGATTGGCAGAGGAAAAACCTGCCCATCCAGTTCTATGAGAATGGGCATTCCTCTGGATAGCACTCTTTGAACAATAAATGGCCCTTGCCAAGTTGGAGCAAATTCTTCTTTAACCTCCTCTTGAATCGGAAGAATTTATTTAAAAACTTTATCCCTCACTTCAAATAAGCGGGATTTGTCTTTCTTGTCATAACCAACGAACCATCCTTTGTTGATAGCATTGCTCATGGCAGACAACATTCAACATCTTTTCATCCATTGGAGACATCAGCTCATTGCACTCCTTGATCCATTTGACTTTCTCCTACCTGAGCCTTCGTTAAAATGCACAAGGATGGGATCCCAATTTTCTCAGGTATTACCACTTACATTCACAGCATAAGAGGATAAAATGTTGCCCCAACTTAGCAATATAATCTCCAAGTGAAATGCTCCCAAAGTTCAATAGCAAAAATTTGCAAAAATTGAAGGAAAAATTCTCTTTTTCTTCTTTTTTTTTTCTCTCTTTTTTTTATTCCCTTTTTCTCTCTTTTTTTTATTTTTCTTTTTTTTATTCCCTCGCTTTTCTTTTTTACTTCTTTTTTTTTCTCTTTTTTTCTCTTTTTTTATTTTATTCCCCCTGTTTTCTTTTTTTTTTTCTTCTTCTTTTTCTTTTTTTTTCTTTTCTCTTTTTTTTATTCCCTTTTTTCTTTTCTCTCTCTTTTTTTTTTCAAGTTGGCTACCGAAGTATGTATTCCTTTTGAGTAAATAGTCGATCCTTCACTTTGCAATGTAGCATTATTGCCTCTTTTTTTTTTATTCATGATTACCCTCCAAATTTGCAAGATTTTGACTTGCGTCTTTTTCTTGATCTTAACCATAAACACCCGCATAAGGGGGATTTTTCGAAACAATTGAATTTTTCAAAATTCTTTTTCTTTTCTTGTGTTGTTTTTTTTTCTTTTTTTTTGAGCAATGATATAACAATTAAGATTCATGCAAAGTGTTTGACTTATCAACATTTAAAAAAATATACTTGATCTTGGACATGCCCTACAAATGTATTGTAAAATTTTGCCTCAATTTGAACTTAATTTACAAAATCTCACAAATATATTACAAAAAATTGGCCCTAGTTTGGGCTTATTTTACTTGCAAAATAATCAGAGGCAGTGTGAATAGGAACCACATTTTTTTTTAATGAAGAATTTAAATGTCATATCCAAACTCATATGGAAGATTTCATGATAAATCTCTTAAAACAAGACCAAATTACCAAAGATCTCTTCCTCGTTTTAGGATCGGTGTTGAGGGAAAGGGGTCCCCTTCTTATTAGCTCATCTTTTAGGACCAATCAAATGAATATGATTTTGAGGTGGCTCAAGGAGATGGTATATCAGGATCTGTTTTTTTTTGTTTTTTGCCCAAATTGTATCCAACGCATTCAATATCACATCTTGGTTTATCACTCTTATTTCTTGAGAAAACTTAGTCAACATATAAGCTTGTAATGTATGGGTAGAAACGATAGCTAAACATATGGAAACAGGTTGCAGCCTTATGATCACACATGATTGATAGGTTCCTTAAAGGCAAAATCTTCACTTCAAATTGTCATGAACAAATAAGTCAGCAATGGACTTTATGAACTTGTAATGTGGCTTGACAACGATAGCTAAAAGAAATAAAATTTTCAAGAACAACACACTTAAGATCGCATTCCTTCCCAAAAATTGCCCCAGTTTTGGACTTAAAACTCGGGACTCCATTTTGACTCTCTTTTTATCAATCACTAGAGGGAATTCAGCATTGAATATCTTTGCATTTTTTCTTTTCATTTCATCATTTTTCACATTTTTCTTTGTTTCTCTTTCTCTCCTTTTTTTGGGTTAAATACCAAAAACCCCCTTGTGGTTTGTCTAATGTTCACTTTAACTCCCTATGGTTTGGAAACCTACAATTTGACTCCCTGTCGTTTCAGCTAAAGTGTATTTAACAAAATTTCTGTTAGATTTTCACTTAAGGTGAAACGACAGGGAGTTAAATTGTATGTTTTTAAACTATAGGGAGGTAAAGTGTACATTTGACAAACCACAGGGGGGTTTTTGGTACTTAACCCAAAACCCTTATAGAGGGGCAATTTTGACATTTTCCTTTCAGACGTTACTTTAGATGTTTTCCGTTAGACTTTTACTTTAGTTGAAACGACGGGGAGTCAAATTGTAGGTTTCCAAACTATAGGGAGGTAAAGTGAACATTAGTCAAACCACAGGGGGGTTTTTGGTATTTAACCCTTTTTTTTTACCAATACTGAGATCCCACATGTCAATGATAAAATTGAAAAATTCCCTTATTTTGGAGTATAGATGACACCGCTTTCTTTTCGATATTGAAGACCAAATATCAATGGTAGAGTCAAATTCCCCCCAACTCGTAGTTTTTCTCTTTTCTTCTCTTTTTTTTTCTCTTTTTTTTTTTGATGTCCCTTTCAAAAAAAATTTGAGCATTTTTGCCATTTTTTTCAATTCTCAAATCTCATTCCCCAATGTGGGGGTGCGATCATAAGTGCTTTTGGAACGAACCACCAATTTAGGCTCAAGCGAGGATGCAAAGGATGGATAGTGTTTAGATAATAGAAGCAATGGCCAAAACATCATTCTTATTTCTTATGACAACCAAAGTAAAGAATAGCCCATTGGGAGAATCCATCCCTTTTTGACATTTGAAAATTTTCTCATGTAGGGTCATGATCATTGAGGCGTTTATTTGAAACGAACTTCTATTTTTTAAAAGCCTCAAATGGAAAAACAAATGATAAAATCTGTATAGATAGAGAAACGAAAGTCTAAAGTATCATCCCAAATTTTCAAAACAAATAAGAAGTAATGTACATTTTTTGCTTTCACTCAGATGTGGATTGAATCTGATTAGATACACTGGATATTTTTGTTGTAAAAAAAATGTCTCATTTTGAAACTAGGCAACCAATGCGATTGACTTTGGAGGTTCAATAGATGTGAACAAAAAAATGAAAAAGAAAAGTGTTGGGGTTGATCTTTTATGACAAACTATCAAATTTGAATGACCCCTTTTATTTTCAGCTACTGTCATTGAATAGTTTAGACCACAAATTTAGTGCATAGAACAATTTTTGGGAATTGGACATACACTCGTGAATTTTCAAACAAGAGGTCGAAAAATCTCAATTTAGTCTTATTTCTTAGAATTCATCATGAAATCTCCTAATGAACAAATAAAGAATGAATATATACAAAATAATAATTGTCTAAATAATTTTTTTTACTCAAATATAAAAAAAATCTCCAAAGAATATACTTTCAAATATATACACACTTTCACTTTCTATCTTTTGAGACAAAAATGTATTAGAAACAATAAATCAAAAGATTTTTGAAATGCTTTAGACTAGCATTTTCAGATGGATTTTTCATTTCATTTTTTTTATATTGTGGGATCTGCCTAAAAATCAAGTAACACTTGTAATTTTCAAAACTTATAGACAAAAAATATTATCAAATATAGGAAAAACATTTTTTTTGTTTTTTGTTTTTCTTTTTTTTTCTATTGAAACATCTTTTATAAACGTGGAGGAGGGGAAAAAATAAAAGAAAAATACCCAGAGTTAGTATGCGAAACTGTAAAATCGGTATGCATGTCCTATGAGGGAGCCCTTTTATGCCAAGGTTGGTCTAGCATGAAAAATGCAATCCTCGAAAATAGGCACCATACAATACCTGATGGATCCGATCAATTTATTGAGATTCGAATAAAAGACAATTTTGAAAATTTTGACTAATTAGAGTGACAAAAGACAATTTGTCCTAACAAAATGAGGACAAAGTCCGAATGGGTTGAATGCTTTGATTGACATATAAAGTGATATTAAAATCAATTTAGTGTGAAAAACTTATTTTTTTGAAAGGATTAAAATGTCTCGACTAGTTTCTTCGGTGAACCATAGATCGAAACTTTAAAAGAGAATAAATGGATTAAATGAATCGAATGAAATTGATGGTTAGTTCAAAAATTGACTGGATTATCCTGAAAGTGAATAAAACTGATCCAATGGATTGGATGAAATTGAGAATTTATTCAAAAAAATAAAATTGACTAAATGAATAATGAATTGGATGGAATTGATGATTTATTCAAAATTGATTGTATTGTCCTCAAAATGAATAAATTGGTCAAATGGATTGGATAGAATTGACAGTTTATTCAAAAATCGACTGGATCACTGGCCAAATGAACAGAATGAAATTGATGATTTATCCAAAATGAAATTGAATGAAAATGAAATTAAAAATGAGCAAAATTGTATGGATCGAATGATCTATAAAAAAAATCGACTCAATCATCTTAGATGTAAAAATGGAATGAATGAAATTGATGATTTATCAAAATCGATGGAATTGTCTGCCCGTTGGTAGTTTTAAAAAATTCATTGTGATTCATTAGTCTATGAGCCTTCGGAAATCAAGATTTGGCCTTAACATACTTATCATCTCAACAATGAGAAATTTGTGAATTTCTTCAACTTAATGTCCTTTACGCAAGGGATTTTTACCAATTCTGATAAAATGGTCAAAAAGTGATTATTAAAGGCTCATATTCACCAACTGGGGTTGGGCCAAGTGGTAAGCAGCTTGGTTCCGCTTAAGCAGGTCTCGGGTTCGAAACCTGGCGTATGCAGCTATCCTTGTTGGGAGACTCACCCACCACAGCCAGGTGTGCGACCCGGGTCGACCAACGGATTAGTCAGGGCAAAGCCCTGGATACCGTGGCAGGCAACCAAAAAAAAAAAAAAGGCTCATATTCTAATGCGTAAAAACTGTTCCATCATTCTCAATGCCGTCCCACGGAAGGGATCGAATCCTACCTTACCTTGTGCACTACCCCTTTGGATGGTACAAAAAATATAAACATGCAAGTCTCATTGGATTATATATCCGAGACAAAAGGTGACTTATTCCTAACGCGAAATCTCCTATGCGGCTTTCCCTCTAAAGTTGATGTATGATGCCAGTTTATTAAACGAATAAAAATGCAATACGGTAATTGAAACGTGGTCTAAGGGTGCCCCATTTAGATGCCGGGATAATTCTAGAATGACATGCATATATATACGCAGTATTAATGCGATAAACTAAAATTTAAACGTGCTATTTACAAAGGGCGGTCTGACTTAATGAGTACCACGTCAGGACTCTTACTTCTAATGTTTGTGTATGCAGTGGAGACAAAAATCAAGAAAATTAGTTCAATCAGATAAATTCACATAACATATTGTAGCAAAGCAATACACAGAGATAAAACAATAAAAGGAAAAGAGGGGTTACATCCCTCCCCTCGTGAATAGTTGTTGACCTTGGTCCCTAACTTTTGATGATTACAAAACAAATGGATGTTGCTAACATCTCCTCAAAGGCTTATCTCTACTTTGAAATCTGTACTTTGCTTATCTCTTCTACTCACAAGCACTTGTACTTTCTCATCAACTGCTCCATTGTGTGGTTGCCTAAAAAAGAGGGTTGTTTTCGGGCCTAACAATTGATATCAGAGTTTGGTGTTCTAGAGATTAAACTCAATCGGCTTTGGAGTAAAGATGACAACCAACAATGCTATGTTTTTTGAAGGACATTCTGTCATTAGACCACCTATGTTTAATGGGTCAAATTATGTGAGTTGGAAAGAAAGAATGATTATTTTATCGCAATCTATTGATATTGAATTGTGGTTTATTATTAGTGAAGGTCCATATGATGCCTCTTTTATATATGAAAATACTCAGAGATCTAGACCAAAAATAAGAAGTGAACTGACTGCTGCGGATAGAGCTCACCTCACATTAAATGCAAAAGTCATGAATGTGTTATATTGTGCTTTAGATTCAAATGAATCTATTAGAGTCAAAGGCTTCAAGTCAACCAAGGAAATTTGGGATAAATTGAGAGAAATTCATGAAAGTAGTGAGAATGTTAGAGAACAAAAGAAGTCTATTCTAGTTACAAAATATGAATCTTTCAAGATGCAACCTCATGGAAAAATTGATGAGATGTATTGTAGATTCAATGACCTTATTAAAGATTTGGAGGTGTTGGAAAAGGAATACTTTCTAGGAGAGAAAAACAGAAAAATTTTGAATGCTTTATCGAAGGATTGGGAGAGTAAAGTAACTGTCATTGAGAAAGCCAAAGATCTAAATATCTTGCCTATTGAATCTCTCATTAATTCACTGATTTCTTATGAACTAAAACTCCAGTCCAAGGTGCAGGAAGAAGAAGACACAATAGTGAGAAAGAATATTGCTCTGAAGGCTTCACAAGATAAAGATGATACAGCCTCCGTGAGTGAGGATGACATGAAAGGTGATGATAGTAATATTGCACTAATCACACGAGGTTTCAAAAGAATACTCAACAAGAGGAGATTCAGAAAAGGTGAACCTAGCAACTCCTTCCCGAATCAGTCTAACAACTTGAGAAACAAAGGGAAGTTAGAGTTCAACAAAAAACAAACTGATAAGTGCTTTGAATGCGGCCAACCTGGACACTATGCAAGTGAGTGTCCAGTGATGAAAAAGAAAGAAGGAAGAAAACCAAGATTCAACAAATTTTAATTCACATGGAATGAGTGCAACTCCGATGGTGAAATTGAAGAGGATGAAAAATCTGCTTAATTGGCTTTTATGGCCATTGGAGATGATGAGGTTACATCTTGTAACTCTCAATTTGAAAATGATGATGAAAGTGATGATGATTTTGAATCTTTCATTATAAAATTACATGATAGTTTGAATGAATCCTATGCTAGAAACAAGAAGTTAAAACAGAAAATTAGTTTTTTGTTTCGACATAATGCAAATCTTTTTCAACAAAATAAAAAGTTGAAAGCTGAAAATAATTACTTCAAAAAGAGTGAGACTGTTTTACACTTTGACTTTGATAGAAAAATAAAACTTTGTGAATTGTTCAAAAAGGAACAAGGTAATTTGAAAAGAAGAATGGATGGTCTAAATGAGTTGCTTAAACACAAGAAACAAGTCTGTTTTCAAAAGAATAGGTTGAATTCTAATTCCAACGAATTTTCTATTTATAAGAGAAGACGAGTAAGATTTATTAAATCTGTTCATATAAATACTCTTTGGTTATGTGTAATTTCTGTTGTCAAAAAGGTCATATGAAAAGTGATTGTTATGTGAAAAAGAATATGAAAAAATGCATGAAATGCATGTGGATAGTTAGACATGATATTAACTCTAACAAGTAGGAGATATTGATAAAATTGATGAGATTCTTGTTCATAATGCCTTTTTGTAATTCTCTTTTGATGTTTCTGATGCTTTGAACTGAATTTTTCTTGATTTTTTACTGAATTTGTATGATGTCAAAAAAAAAAAAAGAGAAAAGAACTATTCTGATCTAATGATGATTTGATTTGTTAAACTCTCTGTGATATGTTGGTATATTGGTGATTGCTGATTTCTGGTATCATTTCTCTGTTTTTGTTTAGAATGTTGGATTCCTTATTATTGTTGCTGGATTACGGTATGAGATTTTTATTCTCACCTTATGATGACAAAAAGGGGGAGAAATGGATGCTATGTGTAAGGGGGAGTTATTCTGAATTCATAAGTTTAGATGCATTGTGTGAGGGGGAGCTTATGCTTATATGCTCAATTTTTTTCTTTCTTCCATCCATTGTTTTGTTATCATCAAAAAGGGGGAGAATGTTGACCTTGGTCCCTAGCTTTTGATGATTACAAAACAAATGGATGTTGCTAACATCTCCTCAAAGGCTTTTTCAGTAATGAAACAAATCAGGTTCAAAGATTAAGCACATTTGAAAAAGACAGAGTATGCTGAACCTGTCGCACGCTCAAGAAGACAGTACCGGACGTCCGATAATCATTGCACAACTTCGGACGCATGCTTCGGACGTCCGATAGGATCCTTCGAAGTCGACAAAACTATCGGACGCTGAATATATCTCTACCGGATATCCGATAGAAACAAGATAATTTCTCAAATCTCTTTGTTTGCTGTCGGACGCACAAAAAACTTGCACCGAACGTCCGAAAAATTTGAAGAAAATCTCTTAAACTCACTGCCTGCTGTCGGACGCATAAAACAGGGCTATCGGACGTCCGACACTTCAACGGCTAGTTGACTCTTCAGCTACTTTCTATCCGTTGGAAGCATTAGTGAGGCACTTTCTTGATCCTATATAAATAGTGGTTGGTCAGATATTTCAAATAATTTTGACACACTGAAGATACAAAAGATCTAGAGTGATTTTGGTGAGAAAATACTCTTCAAAGAAGATTTGTAGTTTTAGTGGTGTGAGGTTCATTGTAAGCTTTTCATTTGTGAGTGAATACTTCATGAGTATAGTTCTGTGAGGGTTGTCTTGAGGGATAGTAAAACGTCCTGACTTGACCGAGTGGAGTTCGATGTAAGGAGGAGGTGAACCTTCCATTGTACACAAGAGTGATTGTAATTGATCAATTTGAAGTAGTTTGTTTGAATTAACCTACAAGCTCAAGAGGAGTTGGGTAGTTAATTGGCCTTTTTATTTACTAATTGTTACGTTTGAAATCTATACTTTGTTTATCTCTTCTACTCACAAGCACTTGTGCTTTCTCATCAACTGCTCCATTGTGTGGTCGCCTAGAAAAGAGGGTTATTTTTGGGCCTGACAATAGTATCCCTAATAGGGTAGGACAGACTCTACGCTAGGTAAACTATCATGGATGCATGAGGTATCGGCTCACTAATGCATCTAGACTCGATAGGTTTTAGGTCTCCGAGCCTTCAGACTTGGAAACCCAAGGTCATCAATCCTAAGATTCTTTGTCGGTGGCTCGAGCGATTCCCCAAACACTGCTACGCACACGTCGTGTCACGGCTACATGTCTGAGTGAATCTATCAAAAATCCTCAATTTTCGACTAAAAGCTAAAGGCTATCAATCCAAAGTTTAAAATGGAAGATTGAATGACCCCTCAAATCATGCTACGCACACGTCGTGTTGCGATCACACGTCCAAGTAAGTTGCTTAATCCTAATAGGGAAGAGTGGCGTGACAAGCCACTAAAAGAAAAAATAAATGAGGGATAAAAAATAAAACGTATGCACGTATGCTAGTACTCGATTTGGAGGGGAGGGATCGAGAACCAATGCGAGACTTTAGGGTAATATTCCCCACCCCAAATGCAAAGCGCGATACATATAAGTTAATAAACAAAAGTAAATAAATAAATCATTCATTATATACACGAGGAACGATGAACGAATACAAGGGTGAAATGCAAAACATCCTAAAAAGAAAAAAAATGCAATCTAAAACATCCAAATATGATAAATAAAAATGATTAAAAAAAAAAAAGACAACTAAACCAAATGCTTGGACTCTCTAGCTCCATAGTGGAGTCGCCAAGTTGTCGCACCCTATTTTTTCGCGATTGGAAAAGAAAAATAAAAGGTGTTTATAAAAGATGTGATTTTATTAAAAAATAAGTGAAAAAGGACCTAAAATGGGACTTTAAAAAATGCGACAATTTGGATCCAAAATTTAATCTAAAAGGGTTTTTTTAGAAAAAATAGGAGTCGCCACTTGGTTTTGAGTTTTGGTGTACCAAGTCACCCAAAAATACTTTTTTGACAAAAATAAAATAAAACCCTTTTTGACAACTCTAGGTCTTTCAAAAACAAGAGAAAATAGGTTCGGGAGTCACGGTTGAAGAAAGGGAAATCAAATGTTCAATTAATTCAAATCTAAGGCACCCTTTCAACCTAGTCTAAGTTAGTTGCGAGGTTTAGTCAAAGTTTTCTTAATCTAACCCTTAATTTTATCACGTTTGGATGTTTCCTACATGAATGCAAATCTAAACTTAAAAATATCGAAAGAGACAAAATGTTCATTCAATGGTTTAATTGAACCAATCGCATTAATTGCGAAAGCCAAAATACTTCCTTGAAAGGGTCACGAGTATGCAAATGATGAAAAAGAAAAGAAAAGAAAAGAAATTAAATTATATACATAGATATAAGTGATCGAAGAAAAAGGGAATGCAACATAAAGGGTACGGGAGGCAAAAATTCGTGACAATAATTTTCTTATACAGGGATTAATGGGATATTTAAACTAAAAAGTTATAATCACCCATTTCCCATGTTTGAAAAATAATTCTCCTAATATGCACAAGCAAATGAGCTAACTTATTATACAATGTCCTAAATGAAATGCAATTTTAAATGACATGATTAACACATATAGAGGATATGAGATAATATAATAGGAAATATCATGCAAATGGAAAAAGATCCTAAAAATGAAAATATGCGTGAAAATGTAATGAATATCACACAAAAATGAGTCTAACGCACGAACAATCTAAGGGTCTAGTGTTGGACTAGCCCATTTCTAAAAATCCTTACTAGCGTTGGACTGTCAAATAAGCGGAGAGAGAAGCCACAACTAGTGTTGGATTAGTGTGGTGACGTCATGCACTAACAATTCATAGTAAAACAAATAAGGTATAAATTAAAACAAATAAACATATAAGAGCACGTACATAATACATAAACACAATATCTAAATGCAAAAATCCTAAGAAAAAAGGGTAAAACATATAACACATAAGCCACATAAGCACACAACCTACCTATTACATCGGGGAGCCTAACTACAATCTAAAACGGGAAAATAAAGAAAATTTTATCTACCCTATCTATTACAACAGGGGACCTAACTACAATTTAAAAAGGAAAAATATACTAAAAACAAATCTAATTATCCTATCTATTACATTTATGAGGTAATTAAATGCCTCTCGAATAATTATAAGAATTAACTAAACAAATATAAGAAAATTCGAATGAACATTTAAATCAAATAAACAAAACATATAAAAATATATAAATACATAGGAACACATAGGAGCACATAAGAGCACGTAATTGACATTGAAATAATAATAACGGGGTACCTCCCTTTTGAAGTGGTGACTAAACGGAATCAAATTGCCCTATTTATACTCAAAATGAACAAAAGAATCATTGCACCAATTTAATTGAAAAATAATAATACTAATGAAAATTCACCTTAATATGTCAAACGTAAATAAATTTAATAATATCTAAAAATTACAAGTTAAGCATACTCAAAAGTAACATAATTAGCTATTAAAGAAAAGAAACAATCATAATAAAGAGAGTCAAAATTCACCAGGGGCTGAATTGCAAAAAACAAAAAATTTTTGGGGATAAAAATTATATTTTTCCAAAGTTCAGAGGTCAAAATTAATTGAAAGATAAAGTTCAAGGACCAAAGTGCAATAATTTAAGGACCTACATGAAAGAATTTAAAATGTTCTGGGCCGTAATAAAATTACTCCAAAGATCAGGGGCTAAAGTACAAATTTCGCTTCTGATTTGGACAAGAAAAGGCCATCGGGCCATCATTTTTATTTATTTGGGCCGAAAACTATTTAAACCCAGCCGAAACCCAAAAGAAATAAACCTAAACCCATTTCCAAAACCCAACCAACAACTAACTCTTGACCCAACCGAAAAAAAAAAAAAAAAACATTAGCCCATTCCAATTTGTTTTCTTTCCTTTCTTTTTTCCTTCTCTTCTCCTTCCTCTCGTTTCTTCTTTCTCCTTCTCCTGCAGGGTGAAGCTTCCGGCAGCCGTGCCGACTGCCTCTGCCGCCGCCACTGCGGACTGCCGTCGGTCGCCGGCGAATTTTTTCCGATCACAAAAAATTATCAAAATACACAACCCAACTCGATTTTTCGCGTAGAATCCAATTCCGGAGTTAGTTTTTACAAAAAATGAGTCAAAAGTGGTGAAAATGCCAAGAAATCAGTTCAGTTTTTATTTTTTTAAAACCCTCAAATCTTCACAAAAAATCATAAAAATTATGCCAAAACCCTCCTTATAACTTCTATAATACAACTATAATCTTAGTTTGATAAGTAAACAACAACAAAAGGATGCATTAAATCAAAACAGCCCCAAAAATGAAGAAAATTATTCTAATGCTTTTAAGGCTCAAAAACTCCAAAATTTTGGATAACCAAGCATTTTCGGATCTACACTATCAGATGGTCATCTATTTTAGCAAAATATACACACCAAATTCACTCCTTTAATTCGTTTTTCATTTTGGCATTTTATCAAATATTTAGCATACATACAGAAATATTACTTCTCTTTCTTCAACTTTGCTCAAGCTATTTCCCAAATTTTGAACAACACAACAACAACAACAATAAAAGACAGCAAAAGCCAAAATTAAACGATAAAATATGGGGTTGGCATGGTTAATAAAGCTGGAAAAATACCTCTACTCCCGCAAGAGCTTCTTCGGTCAAAATTTTGAAGGAATTTCAGCACCTCACACTCCAATTGCTTGTTGTCTTCATTTCCTTCCTTCACCTTTCTTTGCTCCGAGGATAGGTGCATGTGAGATTGAGAAAACCAGAGATGGAGCTGAGAGAAGATTGAGGGAGATTTTTCTTCTTCTCTGTTTTCTTTTTTTTTTTGTTCTTTTGAGGGAGAGAGCCGAGAGGGATGGAGATTTTCTTTTTTCTTTTGTGGCTTCTCCATTGTTAGCAAAAGAAAAGGCCGAGAGTTTGTTTCAGCACCTCACACTCCAATTGCTTGTTGTCTTCATTTCCTTCCTTCACCTTTCTTTGCTCCGAGGACAGGTGCATGTGAGATTGAGAGAACCAGAGATGGAGCTGAGAGAAGATTGAGGGTGATTTTTCTTCTTCTCTATTTTCTTTTTTTTTTTGTTCTTTTGAGGGAGAGAGCCGAGAGGGATGGAGATTTTCTTTTTTCTTTTGTGGCTTCTCCATTGTTAGCAAAAGAAAAGGCCGAGAGTTTGTATTGGGAGCTGGAGTGCTTTTTTTTTTTGCTTGTCTGTTCCATTTTTTAGCCCCCGAGAGAGTCGAGAGAGTGAGTATTGGGAGAGAAAAAGAGGAGTTTGTGTGTTGGATTTGCCAAAATGATGATTTCTTAGCTAATGAAAAGAAAGGTGCATGGCAATTGAGTGTGGAATGGGTTAATAGTTGTTTTGGTAGGGAAAATGATGAAAATGATTTTTGATTTCTTGATTTTTCTCTTTTGTTTTGTGTTTTTTTTTCTTTTTCCAAAAACAAACCTACAAAAATGAGAAAATCAGACATTAATATATAATAATAATAATAATAATAATAATAACTTATCAAATAGATAAAATTTCAGGAAAACATTAAAAATTGACAAAAATTTGGTGTCTACAACCTGATACATATATGATTGAGATTAATGTATCTACTTCCGAATCAGACTCTTCGGTATTAGATACCGGATGTGGTTCTCATATTTGCACATCTTTGCAGGGTCTAAAGGACAGTAGACAACTGGGGAAAGGTGAAATCACTCTATGTGTTGGCAATGGAGCAAAAGTTACTGCTCTAGCTGTAGGGACTTATTATATTGTTTTACCTAGTGGACTGATTTTAGAATTATCAAATTGTTATTATCTTCCAGCACTCACTACAAATATCATTTCTATTTCCTGTTTGGATTTAAATGGGTTTAGGATAACCCAGGAGAATAAATGTTGTTCTTTCTTCAAAAATGATGTGTTTTATGATTCTGGAAATTGGAATAATGGTTTATATATTCTAAATCTGGATAACCAAATTCTCAATGTGAACAAAAAGAGAATGAGATTAGATAAACTAAACAAAACCTACCTCTGGCACTGTAGACCTGGTCATGTAAATGAGAAATGCATTTCCAAGTTACACAAAGGTGGATACTTGGACTCATTTGATTATGAATCATATGATATATGTGAAGCTTGTTTACTCGAAAAATGACAAAAATGCCCTTTACTGGAAAGGGAGAACGGGCTAGTGATTTACTTGGGCTAGTACATACTGATGTATGTGGTCCAATGTCAATTACAGCTAGAGGTGGATTTTCATACTTCATTACCTTCACGGATGATCATTCTAGATATGGTTATGTGTATTTAATGAAATACAAATCTGAATCTTTTGAAAAGTTTAAAGAATTCAAAAATGAAGTAGAGAAACAAACAGGTAAAAGTATTATGACACTATGATTTGATCGTGGTGGAGAATACTTAAGTGATGAGTTTCGAGTATATTTGAAGGATAATGGAATAGTTCCACAATGGACTCCTCCAGGTACACCACAGCTAAATGGTGTGTTTGAAAGGAGAAATCGAACCCTATTAGATATGGTACGATCCATGATGAGCCACTCGAGTGTCCCAAAATCATTTTGGGAATATGCATTGGATACTGCCTCCCATACTCTTAACAATGTGACGACCCCACTTCTTCCTAAGGCGAACCAGAGGTTTGGCGGGTCGCCTGCCTAACTCTCGCCAGAACTCACGCAAGGAAACCGACAAAACCCATCCGACGTATAACTTAAACCAAAACAAAATTCGTCACCCAAACAAGCCAACCATTAAAACGACTACAATACTAAGAACACATTAACTTCAGAGATAACATTACAACCACAAAGTGAACCATAAAATTCAAATACATTCATACAAGTCAAACAAAACTCAGGGCTTGCACTTTTCCAGTTTCAAGTGGCAACCCAAGTCGAAAGGTACATAGACCGATTCAAAATAACATTCATAAAAGGTAAAGGCAGACTTCAGGTCTCTCAAACGCTAGAACTTGTTAAGGAAAAACAAATAACGTGGGGTGAGCTAAAACTCAGCGGTGCCCCAAACATGCAATCATATAAACAAATAGCAAACAATAACACTAAACTTAAATCCATCAAGTAGGAAAGCGTATAACAGCACAGGGTAGGATACAGGGGCTCCAAGGAGCCATTTTTCCACGAACTTGATCAAAATTAACCGCAGTTGACCCCTCCGTCAACTTTCACTATCTAAAGTCCATGAAGATTTTTTTTTTATCTTAACACGCTCCAACCAACTTACTCCCACCGGGCCAGTTTTTCTCACGAGAGGGTTTGGTATTACTCGAGTATACCTTTTTAAAGCCTAGTCGAGGGATTCACCCAACGACGTCACAACAAGTGGTTACCAAGTCAGGATGAGAGGCCCTCCCACCCTAAGGTGTGGTACATTCCCCTGCCTGGTAGTTGAGTTGACGAGTCCACGCTCCAGTGAACAATTGCAAGATTTTGGTACTTGAGTTAGGATAAGAGGCCCTCCCACCTTCAGGTGTGGTACATTCCCCCACTCAGTACTTAACTAGTGCAAGCAAGATATTCGAGAAAACATTTCAAACAATTCACCACTCGAAAGGCTAGTGCGATAAAGTACACACTGCCCACTTCGATGGATCTGGAAAACCACTTTTCAATTATCACATAACAAGTCAAGAAAGCACTTTAACAAAATAAATATAGAACAAGCAAGGACACTCACCAAAAGTAAAGCTCAAAAGTCAAGCTGAGAATCGAAGTCCACGTCCTCGCTAAACCCTAAAATATCAAGTTTTAAAACTATAAGTTTTACTATACAAGTTCTTGATTTATATATAAAAGATTATCTGGTATATAACTAATTTATTTCCTCGAAATAAATCAACAATTCTCTTAAAATTAAAACTAGTAAAAGTGATAAAATATTTCGTATGGGTTCTTTAAAGGTACTTCCTTTCTAGAGGTGCAACCTAGAACCCACTCACTTCAAATAAGGTTTCTTGCCGAGCAAGTTTTCTATGCCGTTCTTTTTTTTTAAAATTAGTAAAATCTCATGTTCTTAACAATTTTCCCCTAAACAACTAGCCAGAGGAACCTTACGAAAAATCTAGAGTTTGGAAGTTAGTGCAATTATTTCCAAAAAGCAATAAGGCTAGTTTAAGCAAAGAAAAGAATTAGCTAGTTGGCAAGGTTTTATAAGTCCCGACACTAGAATTTTAGCATTATCGTACTATACTTACTTTCTATAGCTTGATACTAGGACAAGATATTTCAACAAAGCTTGGCTTAAAAGTATTCAAATTCAAAGGACCAAAACAGACTTCACGATTCCAATTTACTTATACACTATATTCCAAGTTGCCAATATAGAAAAAAAATCACAATTCAAACATCAATTTCACTAGGGATTCATCAATCATTAGCCCTAGGACTCAACAGGTTCAATTCTAATCAAAATTAAACAAAGGAAGTCCAAGACATCAAAACAATTCCATACCACAAGTCATGGACTTTCCAAGTGCATTTCGGCCAAATCACTTAAACAATTCTACCAAAAATTTAATTCTTGTAAAAAATTATTCAAATGGCCAAGAGTTTCATCAATCATTAGCTCTTGACAACAAACAATCACTTCCTACTACAATTCAACCAGAATTTCAACCCAAAACAAAAAGGAAAGTCACGGCCAACTTAACTCACAAATAACTCTAGAAATTCAGATTTTCTTTTCTCTTTTTTTTTTTTTATATCCACGGCTCATTTCAGCTACATGCATGACCAAATAATTAGTTAACTATCAGTTTTAATCCAAATCCAAGTTCGGCATCATCAAAAGTCACCATCCAACCAGAAATTCATCCAAGTCTTCTCGGTTGGCTTGCATGCAAGCAGATTCTGCATCCCTTCAATTTCCTTACTTACTCACGGTTGATTAACCTCATGCAAAGCATAATCATCCAGTTTTTAGTTAGCTAAACACACATCTAATCTCAGATTACCACAAATTTACCAATTAAAGCTGCAATTTCCAGTTCAAACTCTCGGCAACTCCAATTTCTTTCAAAATCAGATTTCTTGTGACTTAATTTATCATCCAACCGCACCACCCTCACATGGATGCCCATAAACAACTTCATCTACCTATAATTAACTAGTCCAAGACCAGAATTTACCTCAGCTTGAAGCTCAACTCACGCAACAAGCAGCTGTAAATTTTTTTTTTTCTCTCTCGGCTTGCTAAGGAGCTCGGTACGGCTGGACTTAGTTTGGTTAGTGCAGGCTGTGGTGTTGGTTGTTGGTTTGATCACAACTGGTTGCAGATGAGAAAGGAAATGGACAGCTCGACAGTGATGAAGGAGATGAAGACAGATAACTCGCACAACTACCTCTTGCTCTCTCTCTCTCTCGGACAGTTCAGAAATGCAGCTCACCGACTCTCCCTCTCTCCCTTGCTCAAGCTTATGAACAAAATGGAGGAAGTTTGGCTCTCGGTCCTCTTCACCAGCTTACAGATGGAGTGGAGGAAGAACGGCAAGTCTCCCTCTTTTCCTCTAGCTTACGGATAGAAGGAAAAGGAAATAAAGAGCTCGACTCTCTCCCACTTTACTCTCGGACAGTTCATGGCAGACAAAGGAAATGGAAATGAGATGCTGTGGTGATTTGGGGTTGGTAGAATGGAATGCGTATAGTGGAATGTTTATAGTGATGTGTGTCTAGTGGAGCTGAGCCGGCAATATGAATGGTGGAGTGCTGGAGTGAAAAAAAAAAATGGAACCGGCAAGATGAAATGCTGGGATTTAGAGCTTGTCCAAGAAGGTTCCATGGCTGCATGGTTAATTTGAGATGGAGGAAGGCTATTTTGGTCTTTTAATATCTTGTTCGACCCTCCACTTAAATCCTCATTCATAACTAATTCCAAAATTTTACCCCAAATAAAATTCGATAGCCAATTAGTATACTAATCTCGCAAAATTCAATTATCGAGATTTAATGTCCTAAGTGCAGTTATAAGGGTTTTGACCTAAAACGGTTTCGTCTTAATTCTAGGTTCCCGTTGACACTTAACAATTATAAACACTTAAAATTAGCTATCAGAATTCAAAGAATTACTACAATAGCAAATAAATTAATCTACATCAAGAAATATTATATTAGCTTGGCAAAATCAAATAATTTAATATTTTGCACAATTAAGTTATTTGTAACATAAAAATTATTTTTACATACTTATTTAAGAGCAAATAATGGTAAAATTCATTAAAAGTCTAAAATGCAAATGCAATATGTCTATATATATATTTATTTTTTTTAAGGTTCTCACAAACAAAGTACCTACAAAGGTTGTTGATTCAACTCCATATGAAATATAGAAAGGGAAGAAACCTAATCTATCCTACATGAAAGTTTGGGGCTGCCTAACTTATGTAAAGAGGGCAGAATCGGATAAGCTTGATGCTAGATCTGATAAGTGTTTGTTTGTAGGGTATCCAAGAAAGTCTATAGGATACTATTTCTACAACCCAATTGAGCAAAAGGTGTTTGTCTCAAAACATGCTAGTTTTCTATAAAAAAAAAGAGTTTATTCTAGAAAGAGACAGTGGGAGTAGAATAGATCTTGAAGAAATTCAAGATCATCAAACAAACATTGAGCAACCTGTTGAAGAATAATTTCAGCCACATAATGATGGTGTGTATACAGAAGCTATGGATATACAAGGGCCCCGTAGGTCAATAAGAGTACACTCAGCTCCCAAGAGATATGAATTTCTTATGAGCCAAAGCAATGATATACTAGTCATTCAAGATGACGAACCTACTACCTACCAAGAAGTGTTGGATTGTCCAGACTCCTCCAAATGGTTGTAAGTCATGAATTTCGAAATGAATTCCATGTACGACAATAAGGTATGGACCTTGGTTGATCCACCTGAAGGGGTAAAACCTATAGGGTGTAAATGGGTCTTCAAAAAGAAGACTGACATGGAAGGAAATGTGATTACCTGTAAAGCGAGACTGGTAGCCAAAGACTACAAGCAGAAAGAGGGAATCGATTATGATGAAACTTTCTCACCAGCAACAATGCTTAAGTCCATTCGGATATTGCTTGCAATAGCAGCATATCATGACTATGAGATTTGGCAGATGGATGTAAAAACTGCATTCCTTAATGGAAATTTGCAGGAAGATGTGTACATGACACAACTTGAAGGTTTTACATCTTCAAATCCTAGTCAAATATGTAAGCTACAGAGGTCTATTTATGGACTTAAGCAAGCATCTAGGAGTTGGAACATCCGATTCGAAGAGACAATCAAAGAGTTTGGGTTTCTCAAGAATCCGGATGAAACTTATGTATACAAGAATGTTAGTGGGAGTTCAATCATTTGCCTTATACTACATGTGGATGACATATTAATAATATGAAACGATATACCAATGTTACAATCCGTAAAAGGCTGGTTGTCAAACAACTTTTTCATGAAAGATTTAGGACAAGTAACCTATATATTAGGCATTAAGATCTATAAAGATAGATCTAAAAGGTTGTTTGGTCTTTCACAATCTACATACGTAGATAAAGTGCTAAAGAGGTTTAGCATGGATTAGTCCAAGAAGAGCTTTGTACCTATGACTCATGGTATAAGCCTTTCTAAGAGCATGTGTCCTAAGACACCAGTTGAGACTAATAAAATACGTAATGTTCCATATGCTTCAGCAATTGGATCAATTATGTATGCTATGTTGTGCACAAGACCTGATGTCTCCTATGCTCTGAGTGTTACGAGCAAATACCAGTCTAATCCAGATGAGAGTCACTGGACAGCCGTTAAGAACATTCTTAACAACTTGAGAAGGACTAAAAGATTTGTTCTTAGTATATGGAAAAGGTGATTTGGAACTTAAGGGCTATACTGATGCGAGTTTTCAGTCAAATAAAGATGACTATAAGTCGTAGTCAGGTTTCATTTTCACTCTTAATGGAGGTGTTGTATGTTGGAAAAGTTTCAAACAGGACACCACAGCAGATTTTACAACAGAGGCTCGGAAGCAGCTAAGGAAGCCGTTTGGATTAAAAAGTTCGTGACAGAACTTGGTGTGGTTCTAACCATTGTTGATCCAGTTACTCTGTACTGTGATAACAATGGAGCTATTGTTCAAGCAAAGGAACCTAGGTCTCATCAGCGATCCAAACATGTGCTTAGAAGATTTCACTTAATTAGAGAAATCATTGCCAGAAATGATGTAAAGATAGAGAGAGTCCCCACAGAGGATAACATAGGTGATCCTCTCACTAAAGTTCTTTCTCAAAAGAAACATGAAAGTCATGTATTATCATTTGGACTGAATGTCATGAATGAAGTATTTTAGTGCAAGTGGGAGATTGTTGGAATGTATGCCCTAAAACAATGATTTTGTTTAATACATTCCTTATTCTGTTTTGTATTTTAATAACTTCTTCTTTGTCTGTTAAATGCTAGATATAACTGATAAATTTCTTAGAATACTTACTAATGTGATGGTGGTCATAAGTGTTGATGACTATGAGATATTAATCACATTTATAGTAATATTCTTAAATTTCCCTAGTCATAGTACTAATGAGATAGGACATCATTAGTACGAAAAGACTAGTATACAATTAGTCTCTATTTAATGTAAGTAGTGGTTGTTCTCATCAATCATGACATATAGATACCTAGGTTAATGTGTAGATGATTTGTAACGTACAAATACATTGGAATGATCAGCGTAGAGATCCCATTAGGATATTTATCTAGTGCCAGTGGTTGTATCTCTTGTGGTAAGTTATGTAAATGATCCTACGACTTGAGATCACCATAGTATCTTGAATGTGAATCACTACATTTTGACTCTATTGCTTGTTACTCATTGAAAGTGACTTAGAGAACAGAGATTGGGTGTAGTGTGAAGCACGGAAAGGTAATCAGTGATCAAGATAGAATTCACCATTCCGATAGTAGGAGTTGATATCCGGATGGCCACTAGTGGGAAATTAACCCTTAAAGGTCGACTACATTAGGTTAATTGAAGAATATTTTCAAGTTAACCTAATCTAGGGTTAATTTTGAAAACTAGTAAATTTAATTAGTCATTAAGGAATTGGCAGTTATTCCTTATTCCTTGACTAATTGGATATTGGTGGTGAAAGGATAACAATTACATGGTTATTTCTCATGAAAAGGTTAGGTCAAAATTCCCTTGACTAATTCCGGGTACATGGGTAGTCATGATGTGTTGCTAGACACCGCTCATGATTTATAATTATGAATTAATTAATTATTGTAATTAATGATAAAATAAAGTTGTTTATTTTATCTAATTCTTTTTGAAAATTATAACTCATAATTATTGCCAATGTAATTGGAGCCTATTGGATCACACGCATTAGAGTTTTGGTTTTGGATTAAAATTATGTGTCCGAGTGAAGACTTGAAAATAAAGTATAAGATACTTTCAAAATTTAATTTATAAGGAAATTAAATTCCAGACCTATTTGAGCAGATAGGAGAAAATAGTTATCTCCTATCTATCAGATAGTTGAGGGATAGAGTTTGTTATTGGATAAAAAACCTATCTCTTCCTTTTTCTTTTCTATGAATCCTCTCTCTATTAGAACGATGAAAAACCTATGACTCTCTCAAGGGAAAAATAGGGTTTTGGCATACATAGAGAGTGGAGGAAAAAAAGGTGTGTAAAACATACATAGAAAGAAAAATATAGACAAGGAAAAGTGAAAAGAAAGACTGGCAACTTTCATCACTTTCACACATATATCATAGAGATGATCCAGATATCACTCTCACGTGGATTTCGGTAGAGGCAGGACATCTGGACTGCTCAAGGGGTTGTTTGTCTTCTCTAATTCGGCAGAGGAACGTCACGCGGATTAAGGTAATTAGTTTTTCCCTCTCTTCTTGAACCATACGCAAAATCTAGGGTGATCCTTGAGTGGATTTTTGAAATTTTTTTTTAAATTTTCGTTGCCTTTCTGTCCCAAAAACCTAACAGTAATGGTATTAGCAAACTTAAGATACCACTATCGGGAGGCCTATTTAAGTCCATATATAGATCTTTTAAGCTTACAAACCAATTGGTCATTTCCTTCCTCTTGACAACCTTCTGGTTATTGCATGTATATTTCTTCATCTAAATTCTCATTCAAAAAGGCCATTTTTACATCCATTTGATGTAGGTCTAGATGAAAATGAGCTACCAAGACCATAATGTCGAAATGAGTCCTACCAAATTAAAGTAGGATATTTAACCGTGACCTATAAATCATGAGACAAGGAACATTTAAACGTACCTTGTGCCATTGAGTATGTCTCTACTTGTGTCAAGAACCTGACCCTCAATTGCTATAGCTCTTGATCTTCCCTCTCCTACTCTCTCTTATGTTTGCTACAATGATGGGATAATCGTTTTCAAACTTATCGAGTGGAGAGAGGGACCAATAGCCTATTTATAGATGCATAAGTGACCCTTCCCATCATTGATCATTAATAAGGCTCATTCATTCTTCCTTCTGGATAAGATCAATCTTGTCATGAATCTCTTGTTTCAAGAATGTATATACATAGCCTTAATAGTATGTACATTTATTTATGTGAGGTTCCATGAATGGTAGGATAAGTTCATTTATCACTTCGGTTAGATTCATGACTTTGGTCATTGAATCTTGTGCTTCATTAATTAAGTACAAGAGTTGGGTCATTAATACCTTGATTTGGGATAGCATTACATTTATGTGGTCATGTAGACCACATTATAGCATTATTCCAACAATTTGACCCTACTATCTTTTATCAAGTTCTCTTTCCTATATACATTGACCCCAAAAAATTGAAAATTCATAATTTTTACCATCACAATAATTTTGAATTTATTTCAAATTATCTATGGAAGTTAGTTCAAGAATAAGTTCATCTAAAATTTCCAAACACAAGGGGTGAACTTTCTTGAGTGGAGTAAAAAAACCAATTCTTCAAATCATTGTTTTTCAAATTTCAAAGTCTTCAAAAATAAGAATAATTCAAGTGGATGGTAAACTTTTTATTTATAATTTGAAATTAAGTTAGTATGATATTTATTTATAATAGGGTAAAGATAAATTTTATAAAAGAAACCTGTAGGAGATCAAGTTGATGGTGATTCGCAGATTATTTTGAAAAATTCAATAGGTTCAGTTACTTACATTGAAAAAGATGTATTTAACAAAAATTGATAATGAATTGATTTTGTAACATTTTAAAAAAAAGAGTACTCGTAGGGTACAATTATAACTTGTATATAATGTTAGTTTTTTATTTTTTAAAAAATAAATTTTATTGTACTAAATTTTGACTCCACTTACTGTGGGTCTTAGCTCCACCCCTGCATAGGGACCAAATTAGAAAAGACCCCTTTCAGATTAAAAGCACCAGCTATTGCTTCTTTCAACTACCTTTGTCAAATACACCTAACAATTGTGGACAATAAAAATAATAAAATTAGAAACAAAAATAAGTAAAAATAAACAAAGAAAAATAAAAGTTAACACCATTCACAGCAATGATGCCAAAATTTTGATCACTTGTCACAAGTGTCAAACATTAATTATTAGAAACCCAAAATTTCTAATAGTGGGAGTTCAAGTCGAATGCATGAGGAGTAGTTGAAACTCTTGATTTCCTTTGTTAAAATAATGAAAAGTAAATTGAGATGATTGAAACGAGAACTAGAACTAAACAATAATAATAAAAAATAGAAGAAAAAATAATAAACAACGAGCCAAACCAATGAGATGAAGATCTTTTTTCGATTGATCATCAACTCCTAAAGATTCGATTTTTAATTAACTATTTAGCCTAAGTTAACCCGAACGCCAGTAATAACTCACAAATTCTCAAATTCCCTGAATTCAACAATTAGAATGATGCATTCAAATTGCATTCTTATTATTAGACAATCTAGCCATTGATGCAATCCCAAATTAACCTAATAGCAGCAATAAGAACTAAAAATCAGTCAAAGATGACAATAAGCCATGACACGGGTAGTTATTTAATAAATAACATGACTCCTCTTAAGGGTTCACAAAATGGGATAACCAATTGTTGGCCTTGTTTGCCACATAGATTTATCAATACAAGGCAATTATAGATCAAGTTCAATATTTTAGCATGAAAAATACATGTAGAGAAAATAATTGGCCACTTACTCTTATTGCTGGCATTATATTTTTTAAAAAATAATACCAATAATTTTTTAAACTAGCTTTGTTATATTTACACAAGAGAACACACTCTTGTGTTTTTAGTATTTAGTGCTTTTAGACTTAAGATTTCTTTCTTAGGTTTTTTGTATTCTCTTTCTTTATAGTGAATTCGCTGCTTCTTCGTTTGTGGATGTCAGTCAATTGACTTTCATGGAAAAAGTGAGGCAAGATTACTGTATTCATAGTTTTGACCTATTGAGATCCATTGAAACTTTTCTGATTTTGGTCTACTGAGATCCATTGAGGTATTTGTGATTTTGGCCCTTTGGGATTTGTTGAGGCTTTTCTAATTTTAGCCCATTGGGATCTTTTGTGGCTTTCGTGGTTTTGACCATTAGAATTAGTTGTGGGTTTTCTGATTTTGGTCTATTGGGATCCATTGACACTTTTGTAAACATGGTGAAGCATGTTTACTATTTGTCAATTTTGAATACAGGTCAAGTTGAAGGTTTGTTCAATTTGTTTTTATATATCATATCGAGAATCTTACAAAGAGGCCACTCCTCTTGGTGGCTGTAAGTACAGTGGGTTTAAATGAATTCAAATGCACTAAAATACTAGTCCGAAAGAAGTTTGGGGGTCCTAAATCTCATTTCAAGAGAGAAGTTTTTAAAAAGCATCAAATCGAGAGAATGAGTTAGTAGGTTATTTGAACCTTTAAAGTCATTAACCTTTTTGTTATATTTAGACTCTCTTGTGCTGGTAGTATTTACTACTTTTTTATCTTGAATTTCTTTCCTAGAGTTTTATTCTCTTTTTTTTTGTACTCTCTTATCTATAATGAATTCACTGCTCTTTGGCATGTGGACATAAGTTAATTGGTCGAGCTATGTAATTCTTATGTGTCTCCTTATGTTTATTTTTGCTTTATTATTTTCTTTTGGGGTTGTCAAAAACCATTTCGTCAATTTTTTAGAATCAGGCCTTACAAAAACTGCTTTATCGGGACTTGTAAATTGAAACAGACAATACAATTCAAAAATCAGAGGGAAAGAAGGTGAATTGAGATAAAATTGGACTACAAGAACTTGACAAAAAATTTGGGACAACAATCTAGACTGACTTCCTGCCTTAATAGTCCCCTTATTGGTGCATCATTTACTCATCCAACACCCGTTTCAAACCAACGGTAACTTGCAACTCTACCTAATCGGTAACTTGCAACTCTACCTAACTGCAAACAATTGACTCAGTGACTAATTGTAACTAAATTGTCTTGCTGAGTGAGCATTAACTTGTCGTACTGAGTGAGCATTTAGTTAACTCCAACTAAGTAACTAACTTGCCTTGCTGACTCAGTGGCGAGTCAACTTGCTAAGATCTTACAAAATCTCAATGTCAATTTTGAGAATTTTTTGTTTTAAGATGAGAATAAATTGAATAAGATATCGTATATCTCACTCAAATGTTATTATATATATATATATATATATACATGAAAGTAGCTATTTTAATTAGAGTGTTTTTCACTCCTATGTGGCATGTCTAATTGAATATTATATTACATGTTTAAAAATTATCCCTTATTTTAAAAATAACTAATCTTATCTTAATGATATTTGCTTTCTATCAAATTATTATACAGAACTATAGTAAAGCCTTTTTCAAATTATAATTGTTAAAATCTTACATATTCCATAATTTACTTCCTTTCATCGCCATATCGTTGATTAGTATTCAAATTGTTTATCATCTCTTTCCTTAATTTTGAATTAACTTAGTGTAAAAAAGAGAATTAATTGTTACATTAACAGAATTACCAATATTATTGGAAACTAAACATTTATTGATGACAAAAAGCAAATTGCTGTATCTTTTCTACTTAATCAAATGTGAATATATAGTTCTAAGTTTATGGTCATTAAAAAATTTAAATTATCTAAAAGAATATTTATAAAAAAAAGAATATCCACCAAGTTTTTGAGATGGAATATATTATTTGATATATACTATCATATTATAGTGAAAGTATGCAAACAAATTTTTAAAAATTAGTAAATAATTGAGCATTTAGTATACATTAACTTTTTTAAAGTTAATATGAATGGACATGTAGGATTGTTGTTAATTTTCATATTTAAATTATTCATATTTGTATAAATTCACAATAAATTAAAAAAAAAAAAGCAAAAGCACAGACAAAATTCTAGTAAAGAGCTAAAGTATCGTACAATGCTTGGCTCACATATGCATTCTTGGCATTTTCAATTATTGAGTGCTGGCAACGGTCCATATTAGGATCATAAATCAATTAACAATTTGCTAAAAGATTGATAATAGTCTGAATATAATAGTTCTAGGAATATGCTTATGTATGGCTAGAAAGTCCTACTCTAAAATGAAAATAAAAGTAGGTGAAAAACCCTAAGGCTTCATTTGGATTGTGGAATATGATATAGGATTTTGAAATCCGTCTAAATTAAATCACTCTAGTTGTTTGGATTATTTAATAGGTCTTTAAATTTATAATTTACTAATTATCAAAATACATTTAAACACTGTAATAGTTTATGATTTACAAATTGAAATATCTTCTAAATAATCTAAACAATTAGAAGGATTTGAGATAATTTTAAATATTTTGTCAAATCTCTCAATTCAAACGCAACCTAAACAAATTCAACCATGTATTTGGATGCATTGAGAATCCGCAAATGGATCGGTTAATGAACACCACGGATCCAGGGAGTAGATTCGAGATAGAGGGCTCCGATTACGATCCACGATAGGCAACTGTGGATCCACTCACAGATCTTTAGTGTTGTGTTGGCATCGGTTTCTTTTCTCTTCTTTTCCTTGCCAACACAAGTACAACTAATTGTAATAGTTATAACTCTAATAAAATTAAACAAAAAAACTAATACACATACTATGAGTACCCAAATTAAGAACCTTAATAAGCTTCTTGGGTAATTTATTGATACAGACAATGAATAAGTTCCGTAATAAACTCTGCCGTTCAAAAAAAGAACTCACCATCGAGCTCTATAGAGAATCTTGACACAAGGATAGGTGAACAAGCCAATGATCCTCCCACAAAACTTGTAGGGTCCAAGTGGTGATTGGACTCGTCAAGAGCTTAAGACACCACTAGTAGTCAACTCTTGGAAAGGAGATGCTGCACAAGTACTACAAGCTCCCAGGAATCTATAATCAAGGGTACAGTTTGTTCACCATTGTTAGAAAGTGACTTGTTCAAACTTCTCAAGGTATTGGTCATCACGGTGGTATGTTATGAGCCAAACTCCACTGCCATACATGATCTGTAATGGCAATTTGTTGGTATATCTTTTAGCATCATAAAAGGCTTGCATCTTTTAGCCTTGCAGAATACTTGAAACTCAAATTACAACATTCGGTATCAAACTTAGAAGGCTAAGCCTTGCATCTTTGAGCGTCAGACAACTTTACCTCCAACCTTCCGGCAGAAACTATTATCATAAGTTTTCGAGACTCAGAGTGCTCATAATTGACACATGAAGGCACATGATTCTGGTATAGAGGATATTGACACCTCTCCTTTTTAGATGCCAGATGCAATTTTCATTAATCAAAACTTGCAAGCAATGAAAGCTTAGATGTCAGATGGCAGATTCTGAATTGTCAAATTTTATAGGTAATTAAACAGAGAAACAATAGCCGCCTACTTGGGAAATGAATTACATGCTCAATAGTAAATAATTATAAAGAGGCCCTGCTCATGGCTTTCTTATCAGTTAACTTGGAGTATCCACCAATTTATTGTCCCCTAGTTTGTTCAGGCTTTGGCATTCCAGCTGTCCCCCAATTTCTTATCAGTTAACTACATTAAGAAAGAGGCCCTGCTTACCATGCACGACGCAAAGACGAAGACTTCTACTTAAGAGACCAAGAGCAATACCAAGACAATAGGTGTTTCTAATCAAGGAATCACTCTATCAAAGTTGTTGTTTTTACCCCTCATTAACATGGTAAAGACCAGTCTGGTGTCTCAAAACTTTAGGACCACTTCTGGTAAAACTAAAAGCTTGTTAGACTCTAAACTTTCACTTGTTTGGTCAAAAATTTGAGTCGACCTCTATCCTATTTCTTCATTTCTTGATTCCGCTTTCCTTTTTTTTTCTCATGTTTAACATATTGAATGACAATAGTTTGGCTTGCTACATTCAACCAAAATACCAAAACAAAAGAAAAGGGTCGATAACAGGAAATAGGAGGATTAAATGTCATAGGGGGTGTAATGAAGAGAATTTCTTGCAAATGGACGAATCAAAAGAAGAAAATGATGGGGGAATGGGAAATCATATGTTCCCATGTTGAGGTGCTCCAAATGTCTTTCAAGTCTGAAGGTGCTATTCTTGAAAAAGAACAAAGAGTCTATACGCAGGCTTTAAAACTGTCATCAATTTGGTGATTATCTGTAGTACATTGTCTTGGGAAATACTTAATTAAGAAATACTTCGAATATATAAGCCACAACTTCTAAGGCTAGTAATTACAACTACAATCCACCAAATCCAAAATAACAAAATTTACACTTTAAGAATCTCCAATTTCATAGAAAAGATATACTAGCTTCCACCAAAAGTCGCTAGTCTAGAATCTCTAATTTCCATCTCCAAAACCTGTTAAGAAAACAAACTTAAGGGGATGAGCTAACGCTCAGTGATGCCAAGAAAATCAAGCAAGCAAACAAGTAGCACCAATTAATCAACTAGCATTCTTGAAAGCAACATTAACATGAACTTTCATTTAAGTGCATAAGTAGGAAATAAACACACAGGGAAGGATATAGGAGCTCTCAGGAGCTATTTCCACATCTCAACCGCTTCAAGCCATTTGAGGTTGACTCTCTGTCAACTCATGTAGTAACATGACCGTAGTGCTCCACTTATTTCCTCCATCCAACATAACACCCTCTCGGATCCGGAGCCAAACACGCATGAGGTGGCAATACTAATCGAGTATGTCAAGCAAGATCTCAAAAGATCAAGTTATAAAATTTCTCATGGTTCACCAAGTCTCTCGACCAAACCCTTGCTGACTTGAGTTACAAGGTTAGCCAATGGGTTGGGGTGTCCACAAGTATAATTGGTCGATGAGACAACACTCCAATCGACTTAAAATTGTTCATGGCTCTGAGTCGGTATGAGAGGCACCTCCCACCCGAATAGGGTGTGGTACATGCTGTCGCTCAAAGGATCGATCATAGCACTGAGTCGGTATGAGAGGCACCTCCTACCTGAATAGGGTGTGGTACATGCTGCCGCTTAGTACTCAAGAGTTAAAACATGATTGTTTATAGCACTGAGTCGGTATGAGAGGCACCTCCCACCCGAATAGGGTGTGGTACATGTTGCCGCTCAGTGCTCACGAGTTAAAACATGTTCGAGTACAAGTGCAAGTCATATACATTCATTTAACAAGTATCATTCAATCAAAAGAGAAAGAGAGAGAGAGGATGAGAGCGGTAAAGTACACCCTCGCCTCGACAAGTTCACGTATCATATAGTACTTGTACAAATATCATTTCAATCATAAGAACATTGAACATGCACTTGACACTCACCAAGAGCCAAGAGCAAAACAAGAGCAAAGCGAGAGATCAAACAAGCTCCTCGGCGTCCTCATAACCATTTGAGACATGCACAATCACGATTACCTAGGTATTCGACCAAGGATAATAAGAAAAACATTTTCTTGCTACCCACTCTCAAGGTTACAAGTTCGAGTCAAGTTAAAGGAGTTTTTCTTGCTAAATTATTGAAATAATACTCAAAGAGAACTCAAACGTCGTTTTCGATTCAAGTCGGGGTAAGTAATCTCAATTCCAAAAGAAAGTATCACATTTACTTTCGACACGAAAATCGAGAAAAGAGTAGATGGTTTCCATTTCTCAAAACTTCTAATCTTATACCCAAGCTTTAGAATATAAGGGAGCATTCACATTTTCCAAACTAATGTGGTCAAAACTCATCAAAACTCCACTCATTTTCATAATAAATGTCAAAGTTAAAGGTTCCAAGTTTCGAGTATAAAGCTAGTGAAATTCTCCAAGAATTACCCTAGTTAAACATTCCATTTTTAGAGTTCAATCTCATGGAAATCAAGGGTATAAGATTAGGGTTTGAAATCCATTTCTCAAGTATGAAATGAAGTGTAATTAACCAAGAAAGTTAGACAATTAAGAAAACGCATCAAGAGAGGTTTAATCCTTTGGAAACCAAAATTTAAAATGAAGGTCTAATGTTCAAAGAGACCTTGTATCCAACCATGAAATCAAACTTGAAGCGCACTAACAATCTCAAAGGAAGGTTTAAAGTTCTTAAAAGAGTACTTTGTTTGAAACCAGAAAATTTCCAACTTGGTGCGATACTACTTGGAAAAATCATATCTCGAGTTCCGTAAGTCCGAAAATTGTAAACTTTATACTGTTGGAAACTAGACTCAATATATTAATACTCTCTAGAAGACACTTTTCCCAGACTCCAATCCAAAATCATTCAAACCTTAGCTCAAATTCACTGTTCCAGATAGGACAGAGCAAAACAGGCTTGCAATTTCAGTAAATTTTAAAAATTCGGCAAAATTCATAGAAATAGAATTAGCCCTTGAAATTTATATCACTGATAGAATTCCAAATCTAGTTTCAAATGCAATAGACAGAACTCAATTTGGACTTTTCTACACCAAGATACAATAGTTTTAAAAAAGCTGATTTTTGGAACCTGTTTCACGGAATTTCCAGTTCTGGAGTACTTGACAGAGTTTCAAAATCTGATCATAACTAAAGGTAAACAACTCAAAATTTAGCGTGATTTGTGGCGTTGAAAACTAGATTCAAAATGCTAAAAATCACTAGAAGGAACTGTCTTAAAATTCGTTTTTCAAGATAGGTGAAAATGAGCTACAAACTGCAGCTATGCTTGTTTATCGGATGAAAACAGTGAGGAAAATCTGTCATATTTGCCGATTCACTACGGCTCATAGAAAATGAATTAGGAGGTGTATTTTATACCGTTGGAAAGCTCTCGGAGTCTAGTTTCAGATGCCACAAATGGCACTTGATTTCAACTCCCAGACAAAACGTTATGGGCCAAAACATGCATACTGGTCTGGTCTCCTGATCAGAAAATTTTACAGATTTGCATCCTCACTTTCCCCTACTTTAACTCAACCAATTGTAATGCTTTTTGGGAGATATTTAACACACATAAACACCAACATATAACAAGCATTATAGCACCAAAATAACAAAAAAATTTGAAATTAACATGAGGGAATCAACCAGCAAATTTTTGGACAGCAAGCATCCTCCTTTCTTCAAGTTTTCTTTTCAACTTCCCAATCAAAACTAAGCCATAACTCATCAAAACAAGCACCAAACAAACAAGTAAACACACAATAATTTCTCAAGGCCTCTACCTATAAAGCCACCTCAAGTCCTCTACTTAGAGTCAAGGTTCTTTTGAACCCATCAACAACCCAATGATTAACTAGATAGAACTAACTAACTACTATAAGTTGAGAGGAAAAGATGAGAGCTTTGGAGGATTACCTTGCTTCCAAGAGATGAAAACCAAACCACTAGTGTATAAGCTCTAAACCACCAAGGTTCCTTCCTCCTTCAAGCTTGAGTAATGAACCAAGAAAAAGAGCAAGTTTGGAGTGTTTTCTTTGAGCAAAAATAGAAGAAAGCTAGTTGAAATTTTGGTTGAGAAAGGGAGGAAGAAGAGCCAGCCAAGAAGAGAAGGAGAAGAGAGGTTTTGTGTGGTAGTTGGTGAAGTGATGGAGTGAAAAGAAGAAATGACATAAAGGTGTTTTAGTACCCAAAAGTCAACAAATGAATAGGAAGCCATTAGTGCTCCTAATTAATTTAACTCACTCATTCACCTCTTAATTTAACTCACTTACCTCTAATTCCTCAATTAACTTTTCTTAGTCTACTATTGATCATCCTTAATTCTCCAAGATCATTTGCACTCTCGGACCGAATTTTGCCTCGGAAAACGTGCATTCGCTATTTCTTACTAAATGAGACGCAGAAAAATTAAATTTACTAGCGAAACATTTTAAAATATAAAATAAGACATTCTTCCATGCAAATGAAATTAAAATGAATGAATTAAATTAATCGGAGTAATGAATAAATAAATTATTAAATAAACCATTAAAATAAAATAAAAATACATAAAATAAAAATTCGGGTCCTCACACCTTTTATCCTCGATATAGCACTCTGCTCCTTGTGGAGCTGGATGTGATAGCAGAAACTATTATAAGATCAACAAATTTGACAGGTAAAGGCACATAATTCTGGCATGCTACAGAGGATATTTATACCTGCAAAAACATAATAGGTTCCAATCTCTGCTTTAGATGTCAGATGCGGTTGTTAATTAATAAAAAATTGGAACTATTGTCAAAACAAAGAGACTCATGTAAAGCCGAATTCTCAAGTTTTGCGGGTAATAAACAAAAGAATTAAGCCTCCGAATAACCTTGAACTTGGGAAAATTGTAAAAGAATATGGTGAATCACCAAGCTCATAGTAATTAGATTAAGAAACTGACCCTGCTTCTGGCCCTCATGGGTTTCTTTTTAGTTAACTTGGAGCATCTACCACTTTCCCGTCCCCTAGTTTGTCCAGCAGCTGCAAGTGTCCGAGGACAGAGAATATGCACTTAATCAAGAATCTTGCGCCTTTTTCCTGAGATTTTTAATTTGTTTGTAATTAATCTCTCTAGAGGACGGAAAGTTAGATTGCTTAACAAAACTATACATGCAGTTTCTTTCATTTGTAATTTTCATTAGCTTGGACAATTATTCACTAAAGCTGGAAAAGAAAAGAGTAAACAGCAAAGAAAAATGTTTAGGGAAAATTACTTTTGTTGGACTTCCAAAAATTTTGCTAACTTGAAGAATGAAAAGTTTGTACTTACTGCGAAACAAGAAAGATGAACATAAAAACAACATTTTGACAGGTTTTCAGATTGTTTCTTTTGGCTGATATATGCAGCTATTTCAAAGTGTCTCTTTCAAATGAAACAGGGACTCAATATAACAACCTTCATGCAACATATAAAACTGCTGTGTTTGACATTTAACGTTTGTGCAACTCACTTGGACCGGTATAATGCTTTTAAATTCTTTTCCTAATTCTGTCTCTGCATGGTATTTACTGCATAACAAGTGTTCTATGCAAGTCACGGAGATTTTAACATATCAAACAGTAAAAGTTTATGGTTCTTTACTCAAAAATAAGAGAAGCCGTTAAAATTTCTGTATTAGTCAGACTAATTTATATAAAAGTCACGAAAAAAGTTTAACTAGCACATATGCTGGTTTGAAGGATCATATCAACGCTGTATTAGCAGCATTGGAGAAGATTTCAGAATTGAGATGATATATGACAAGTATTACTTTAACGCATGGTAATTACAAACACTTATTTTACAGCGTTATTGATGTATATTCTATAGAATGATTTTTGGAGCCATAAATGGAATTAGTATCGGAAATCCCTGAGAAGAGGGTGAAGATCAAAGTGCTTTAAGAGGAGGAAAGCTGTGATTGGCAAGAATCGATTTATAATGAAAAAATATCTTAGAAGATTTTTGTTTTTTGGTTGGCAATAGTATAGAGCTATATTCGTGAAAAGTTTGGTTTAAAGGAGGCAATGTTGACATAATTAAACCGAACTTCCTAATAGTTGAAGTTTTCTATTTCTAGTTTAGAAGTATTCAAGTATAGCCAAGTTTTGCCTAGAAACCTCAGTTTAATGGATAAGGTTAACGCTCTAGAAATTAAAGACCTTAGGTTTAAATCACTCCGTCTCTTCTTCACTTCTTAAGTTTCACCTTTTACCTACTAGAAAAAATAAAAAACAAAAGTATAGCCAAGTTTTACCAATTTAGATACTCAGGCTATGAAGTAATTATATGGTACTTTCTTATTTTAGTAGAATTTTAATTTTCAAGTCATGTTGAGAATATATAAGATATTTCAATATTGTATCCAGTTGAGAAAATTAAGAGAAAAACTAAAGAGAGTTGCAGTTGTTGTAAAGGCAATTTTGCTAGAATTATGCAAGTCAAAATATGAGAAACAGATATGCTTTATACGTTTATGGTTATTAAACTCCTCTTCTTCCACATATTTCTATGTGTCCAACATGCTTCCGTTGCGTGCTTTTATGTGCTAACACTTTCTAATTGGAGGAGTTATTTTTCCAACTACATTATTATAAGTTAGATAACTCTTGAGAAAAGGGTCAACATGGGTTTAATAAATTTCTTCTTCGATAGTATTGTAATTCACAGGTGGATCCACTGTCCATTTTTAGTTTATTTATTGTGCGGCCCTACGACACTATATAGAAAAGGCCTTATAATGTGAACATTAATAGATTAGAATCTCAAGCTTCGATCCGATTGGAAGACATTAATAAAAATTCATAAGGTTTTTAATTCAACTTTCTAACCTTCCCTTCTTTTCTTTTCCTTTTGTAAGGCTTGAAAAGCCAACTTTAGAAAGAAAATCCTGTAAAGTTTTCTAGCTAAATATTTAAAGAGCAAAATGAAAATAAAAGGAATTTTAAGGTGGCCAAGTGTAGTAAACCCTTACAGCAATCGAAGACCATTTTAGGAACATCAGGTTCTAAGAATTTAAAATTCTAGAAAAACAAAAAATGGATAGTTATAAACGTTCGACATGGTGTGATCTGTGTTTTTAAACTCGGATCGCACTGGTCGGTCCGATCGGTCGAACCGGTCAAATGTTTGGTCCGAATTGTTCTTCAAAACTAGAAGACTAAAAACCCGGTCAAATCTGGTCAAAAATCCGGTTTGACCAGGAAAAAACCGGTGCAACTAGAGCATTTTTAAAAAAAGGTTAACTTTTTCAATATTATGTTTTGAGCCCTAAATTGTTAAAACTTATTAATATACCTCAAATATTTCATACTTTATAAATGTTATCCTAAAATTTGATGTTATTTTTCAATCAAATCCATAATTTTAATTTTAAATTTGTTAATGTTCATTAAATAATATAAATTGTTGCTTGATTGTTCTAATTTCTTTGTATTTTCTTGTTAAATATATTTGAAACATCAAATATATATGAATATACCTTTATTAATATTAATATACTTTTAGGTTTTTTATATATAATATTTTAATTTTTAAATAATTTTTATTTATGACATCATCCGGTTCAACCCCGATTGAACCCGGTCGAACCCATTGATCTCTGACCCCTGAGCACGGCCAAGTTGATATCCGGTCCGAGTCTGAAAACATAGGATGTGAGGGCTAAATGAATGTGTTTTTTTTGAATCAGTACTATGTTTGCTAATTTACTCCTATGCTTACTCTTACACGGTGGGATAGATGGATCTCAGGGGTCTAGGGTGTCTTTGTCTTTTTTGTTTTTTTCCAAATATGATATTGGTTAATCTGTACCTATATTAGGAAAAGGAGTTATTGAAAAGGTGCACTCTACTCCTAGTCGAATACCACCAGGACTAGTGGATCCAAAGGATCTAGGTTATCTTTGTTTTTTTTTCTTTTGTTAATACAATATTAGCTAATCTACTACTAATCCTAATCCAACACTATGTGAAGTAAGGTGTGGCAAAAAAAGGTATAGTTAAGCACCTTCTGAAGGTTCTATGGGAAATAGGTGGCAAGAAGAGTGCTCTTGAGCAGCTTCTGGATTAAATGCACTACTAATGATACATGTCATTCTATTAGGGTGTGTAATAGTACCTTTAAATTCTTTATTAATTTGTATTTTAGGTGATCGAATCCTTGGGTTTGCACTTAATTCAGAAGATGCTCAAGTGCATTTGATTCTTTTTGCACAAACAATTGTTATAATAGGAGAGTTCAGTTAATATAAAGTTGGCACAGGGGAACTAAAAGTTGGGGGAAGGGATAGTTTAAGTAAAAAATAATTGTTAAGATGACCATTCTTTGATGGATTTTTTTTTTTTCCTTCTAAACTTTTTTGCCTAAAAAGTTGTTAGAATAGCAAGGGCTATTTAATATACGATTGTCATTAGAGTATTCAAAGTGGATCAAAGGGGTGTTTAAGTGAAATACTCCCTCTGTCCCAATGAATTTGTCGTGCTTTGGGAATCCCACATTTTTTCAACAGTGCTCCGATTTCAAAAGGTAATGGGTTATGTTCCAAGAATGCCCCGGTTGAATTAGCTATGCAGCCTGACGTGTTGCTCCATTGATGGTAGGATAGAGTAGTGATATGATTGTGGGACCCATACATATGATATATTTTCAAGCCCTTTTGGAGAAAGTGCAATGCATGAATCCTGCTGGTTCTAACGTGACACTCACACACCATCACATGAAAATTCTCTATTTCACAGGTGAATTTTGGGGCCCACTAAAATATAAGAATCTTGTTGTAAGATTTAAGGGTATCAGTGGAAATCGGTGAAAGTTTTTATTACCATTATTGGTAAGTGACACTAATTTTGGGACGGACTAAAAAGGAAAGCATGACACTTCTAATGGGACGGAGGGAGTATAATTTTTAGAATATCAAATTTTTAGTTGTATAAAATTTTGGTACTTAATCTACTAAATTTTTTTCGAATAATTGTTAGAGTAGAGAGGGTATTCTAATATAAAGTTGGCATAGAAGCACTTTAAAAAAAATTGGAGTGTAGGAAAGGTGGTTTAAGTGCAAAATTAACTCCTAAATGGCAATTATTTTTATTGATCTAAGTTTTTCTTTTAGATTTTTTTTGTCTAAATTATTATTAGAATATTGAGGACAATGTAATATATGGGTGGCATAGAAGGACTAAAAAAGTATGAAGGTTTAAGTGCCAAAAATTGTTAAGATAGACACTCTAATTTGTCAATTTATCATTGTTGCAATATTTTCTATTTATATTGTCATTGTTGGTTGTAATTTTTCCCTGAATGTCTTAGCTGGTTTCGGGGTTTTGGCTGATATTTAGCCCAAAAAGGAAGTAATTTGCATTTTCATTAAAGCTTGAGTAACAATTAGCTAAATGCAAGAAAAAGTAAATTATTAAAGGTACAAATTGGTTTTTTCCTTTAAATTAAATTTTTAGTAAAAATTGGCTAAATGTAAGAAAAAAAGAAATTATTATATATAAAAAAGAAAAAAAGAAAAATTTTATGTAAGCAAATGTTTCATGAAAACAATTCTAATTCCTAATGAATTCTTTTCTCATCCAAACAAAGAATTTGAAATTTCAAATAAATTCCATATCAATTCTATGCATTTTCCAAACGAAAGAATTGCAAGGATTTGGATTTCCAATTCATAGAATTCCAATTCTATAGAATTTCAATTCTAATTCAATTCCAAGTCTGTAGAACCAAACGTACCCTAAGTTGTGAGGGAATGCTTTCTCTTTGCATGCTGCGATGGTGAATTTTTGCCACATCACTTGTGGGGAAGGTAAGTGATACTTTTAGAACTATAGGGGTGCTAAAGGATATTACTAGAAACTTCAGGGTGGATTTTTTTTTCAAAGGATTCGACTTTTTGAACAACTTTAGCATTTAAAAATATTTTGAAAGGCTGACCAGTGATGAACAAAATGAGTGATTGGTTTTGATTTTCTCAGTTCAAACATCTGAACCATCAATGGAGTTTGAAATATTTTGAGTTTGAAAAAGTTCTGAGGTGTCGGAAATCATTACGAAAACCAAAACCTCGTGGAGTTTGGGACTCCTGAAGAAAAAATGGTCCAAAAAGAATAAAAGGTTCTCCTTGAAGAAAAAAATCATAACTCAAGCAAAAATTTGTCTAATCCAAAGTAAACTAGCCTCAACATCCAGAAGAGCTTTGAGGTTTTAAACCTGTAATTAAGTTAAATATTTGAATATACTAATGAGCAAAATGGATGTAAATTAGGATAGATTGGAAAAAAGAGGAACTATGAGGAAGGATTCGTGGCAAATGGTATACAAAACGAGAATTTGTTCTACTGCTGGTTATTCTGGTAACCTCATCTTCTCCAACTTGCTCTCTTTTTGTGAACAAATCTCATCTTTTATGCCAGGGAGAAGGAGAATGCCAAATGGGATACATGCAGTGACGGAGCCAAGATTTTTTTCCCAGGCGCCCAAAAATTTTTCCAAAAAATTATTTTAATATGTTATGTTCAAAATAATTTCCATCTATTTAAATATATGACTTCTAAAAATATCAAATATTAACTTTAATTATAAAGGTATGTTTATTTTATAAATATGCAACATAGTCAAAATGAAAATTAAGACAAAAAATAAACTTTTCGTAAATATCTTATAATATCACAAACCATCCAAGTTGCACATTATGAAAAGATACTCCAATATGTCGCCTATGCAAAATGAATGTATATATGCAATATAAATATAAATGTTTTAATTAAAAAAGATAAAAGTTATGTTAACATACACTAAAATTTTAACCGCTTTTCTTAAAAGTAAATTGAGTTTTATATTCCTTTTAGAAGTAAATTTATCTATGATTGAATCAACGCTAAATTTTTTTAACAACTTTCTTTTCTATGTACACAATTAGACAATCATTCAAGAAATTATCTTCCATCTTGTTTCATAACTATCTTGATTATCTTCATAATTGAAAATATCCGTTCTATACTTACAGTTGATACAGCAAGAGTGAGAATGAATCTAATCAATTGGGCTAAATTGTATATTTATATATTAGCCAAAAAAGTAAATTGCTTTTGTTTTAACCCATTGATAATTATGAATTGGGTCATTTATTATAATGTATCAAATTGGGTCAATTTACTATGGATTATTGATTATTTGTTTACTTTTTTAAAAGTTAAATAACTAGCACAATAAAAAATAAATAACTTTTTTTTGAAGAAAAAATTAATTCAAAGGTGGAAATCTACTCTGGAAGAAGGAATATTGCAGTACCACATCAGTTGAATAATTGCAGTACTACATCAGTTTGAGCAATTAACCACTTAAAATAGCAAAATAAAACATGAAACCACACCAAAAAAAATTTAAGAAAAAATTGCTTCCTTTTTGACTTCCGAAAATATTGCCTAGTAAAGAATCAAAATGTTTGTGTTTCAGCGTATTGTAGTGAAGAAAAACACATATTAAGTCCTATGCCCTTCCTCTGTTGAAAAGTAACAACCATAGTTTTTTGTTTTTGGGGTTTTTGTCTCCACTTAATATTTGTTGCAAAAGTGTGATTGTATGTTTCAACATATCAATCAATTGAATTATGGTTTTTATTCAGGAAAACTAGAAGCAAGTCACACTTTTCTGTATTACTCTTATTTACATACACAAATTGGGAACAGATAAGTGTATCTGGTTTTGAGTACCATATCAAGTTACGCTTTGAGTATCATATCAATATGTTGCAACAAGGAAGATCCTTACATAAAAATTACTCAACACTGAACCAGAAAATGACAAGAAGAAGATTTTAGAAACAGATTGGGCATCAGGTTATGTAGCAGCATCAGGTTTGAACAGAAAAAGAATTTAGAAGCACATGAATGGTTTGCCAACATAGAGAGAAACATGAATCAGTATATAATTGAACTGATTCAACATATGCAAATATAGTTTTATCTGACCTGATGAGTGAAATCCCGCTGTACATTCACTCTCACAATTGTCAATTGTGTGATGAGAGGAAATAGATTCCCCTTCTGAAGAAATCTCCTCTGCTTCTGAGGGAGTTGACTCTGCTTCTGGGGAAAAGATTGTATCATCATAATTATCAATTTCGATCTTTAGAGCCACATTGCCCATATCCATCTGTTCTTGTTGAATTTGCTTTACAGAATCTACAACAGACGCATGACACCCTTCCACCTCAATCATTTCAAGAGTCTCACACTCCCCCAAACAAGAAGGGACCTTTTCCAGCTCCTCACACGAGCGCAAGACCAATTTCTCAAGGCGGGAAAAATTATCAGAAAATGCAGTCCAGTTGCGAAATTCCAACCCTAACAATTTTAAGACTCGGAGGTTAGGGAACTCCCCCTCTTTCATTACCCATTCTTCCCCGACAAAGCTGTGATCAAGTAATTTAAGCACTTCAAGATTGGGCAACTTTCCAATTGTTGAAATTTCACTCCATGGCAGACCATTATTTGAGAGAGCCAACTTTTTCAAATTCAACGGGAATTTAAATCCGCATCCACAAAAACCAAACAAATGAAGTGATTCTAGTTGACTCAAACCGTCAAACTCAAGAATCTCGTTGCAATTTCTGGTAGCTTCTCTTGGTCGTTCCATACATTTTATCCTGCGAATGCTTGGTAACTTTCTCAGTATCTTTTGCAAGCTTTGAGGGGAGGGATCAATTGCAAGGTCTAAAGTGTCTAAATGATCTAAATCTGGGGATCCTTCAAGATTTCCAAGTGGAAAAATAAAACCCATTGGCCATACTTCATCATAATTTAAAACACGTAGATGACTCAATGTCTTAATGTTCCAAATAGTACTTGGCAGCTCAATACCAAGACACGGATCTTCTACGATGAGAGTTTCTAACCTTGAGAGATTGGCTATCGCAGATGGGATGTATGTTACTCCTTTGAGCGCCAGATATCTCAAGTGAACAAGCAACACTACTTCCATCGGAAAAGAACCAAAGTCCAAATTCCCAAAATCCAACACTCTGAGAAGTTTAGGTAACAAAATACCCAAATCCTCCTCTTCATGTTCAATATCATCTTGTCCAAACAAGATCAAAGAGCATAAATTGGGAAAAATAAGCATTAACTCCCAAATCGTCAGTTCTCCAGTATTGGAAACACAAACTCGGTGGGGGTTGCTTGGCCCAATAAGACTAAGAGGAGCTTTCCAACTATGAATAACATACAGAAAACTTTCTTCTTTGGCTTTTTCCACACAAAACTCGTGTACCAAATCGTGAAGTAGACAAGTTTTGGCACCACCCACAGTTCTTTGTCTGGTAACCATAACTAAACTTCTATTAATTAGAGCCATCAAGTAGTCATAAGCTGCTTCCTCTAAGCTCTTTCCTTCAGTTTGTTGCACAAATCTTTCAGAGATCCAAAGCCGTAACAACCTTCGCACATTAATAACCTCATCTTCTTGAAATGTACCAAAGTATAGAAGGCATGGCTTCAAATAATCTGGTAAATGACTATAACTCAACTCAAGTGTCTTCTTGCAATAGTCATCCTCAAGGAGAATAGAACTTAGACTTTTTGTAACTTCTTCCCAACTATCTTGTACAGTAGTAGCAAGAATTCCAGCAACAAGGACAACTGCGAGGGGTAAGCCCTGACAAAGTTTTGCTATTTGAGATCGAACTTCACTTAGTGCTGGAGGACAATCTTCCGTGCCAAATAGCTTTCTCTGCAATAATGCCCAACTCTCTTTGTCAGTAAGATGGCGGAGATGGTGAGGCTCGCTATTAGGTTTGAAATGCAAAGATAAATCCTGGTATCTACTGGTGAAGAGAATCCTGCTTCCATTGGCATCATTCGGCAGTGATTTTTCCAACAAATTCCATGCCTCAACGTCCCACAAGTCATCCAAAACAAGGAGATACCTACTTCTCAGCAAAACCTGTCTTAGCTTCACGGCCAAATCATTTTCATCCATCTTAAGATATTCATTTGGACTCTTAGAATGAATACTACACAAAAGCTCAACTAACAAACTGCGTATGCTATATGTTTGAGATACACAACACCAGCCACGAACATGGAAATATGACCTAACTGAAGAAGCAGTATAAACTTTGTTGGCTAATGTGGTCTTCCCAAGGCCAGGCATACCCACAATGGGAACAACATCCAATTGCTTTGATCCTCTCGTAAGCCGATGAGTAATAGTTTCCACCTCGTCATCAAGACCTAACAGATCTTCGCCGTGCATGGTGATAGTAAATTGTGATGGTATGTGAAGGGAAGTCTTGTTAACTCTTTGGGTTTGACCATTATGGATCTCAGGGGCCTCAATCTTCAAAAGATTGATATCTCTAGAAACGGCATCCAAAGAATCTTCACATTTATCACCAACAAGTGCCAAGTCAATCAGTAACTCTGCCTTGTATGCAGCCTCCATAACATGACTCCAGAAAGCTTGAAGTTTTCCATTCTGATAGCGCTGCTCCTTGATATTTTCCAGGAAAGATCTTAAGAATACGAGATCTTTTTGAATCATTTGGATTCTATCCTGTTGAAAACCAATTGAATCATCAGCCTCATCACACCTTGCTAGTTCCTTGAGATTTTCTAGGAAAGAATCCATACAGCCCAACTCATTAGGTCTTGGATAATTAAATGATGAATATGGTGATTTTAGTGGAAAATTGTGTGCAACCTCTGCCACCATATATTTGAGAACTTTGTGCAAATGAAACAACCCAAGATCTGTTTCCTCGGGCAAGCCTTCTTTGATTTCATTGACAAAAAGGGAGAAGGTCAAAATTCCTACATCAGATACCACAACTCCAATAAGATCCTTTATTTCATCACCTAGTTTCTCCTCCTGTTTAAGAAGGATAGCCAGGCATCTTATTTCCTCATGGAGTCTTAGTATTTGATCCTTGACTGGAACCTGAAAACTGGCATAAGATCCTAGTAGATCCATAAGACAATCACGAAGAGAACCAATAAACTGGCCTACCACTGGATCCTCATTCTTCTGAAGGGCTAAATCATATGATGATCTTGGTTGTTTCTTTGAAGCTGTCAGGACATGGACAAAAGTTTCTCGAACTTGGAGATCATGAAGATTGATCTTCTCGTGTATCAGCTGATAAATTTCAGATTCCATTCGATTGACCGCTTGTTCATCATCATAGTCAGACAGACATATAGAAATCAGGCGTCCAGCTGCAACTACAGTGTAAGTCAAGAGATCTGTCAATTGCGAACATTCAAGACCTTGCATTGTCACAAAGCCAATGAGATGCCTTAAGAGTTTTAGCCTATTTCTAATTGTATCCCTTAGCTCCCCAACAGGTAAAACGCAATCCAGAGTCTCTAAAAGGCACATAATAAGATCCATAACTAGTCGTGGATCTCCTGGTGAGTAATAGTCGATGAAGATGGCGACGCATGATTTCTTGAGATCTGTCTCAAGAAACAGTTTGATCTTTTCCTTGGATCTGGTAATCGCACTTTCAATGATGTCAAAATCTAAGTGATAACCAGATTGAATATATTGAAAATAAGCAGGCAGAAGATCAAGAATCATCCTGATAGCCACATCTTGAATTCTGAAGCAAATAATACTGCGTCTCAAACTTTCAGACATAATATTACACCTGCCCTCGTGATCATGCTCCAAAAGTGCTTCGTGGTTCCTCCTCCTCCTACACTTTTTGACATACAGAAAACATGTTTTCATTAATCTTACCTTCTCCTTCAGGTTCTTGAAGTGCCAGCCAAATAGGGTCTCTGTTTCAGGCTTGGCTAGAAAATCTAAAGCAAGATCAAAGCAGCTAGTGCTAGTGCTGGAGGAGATGTGATGCGACTGCAGATAATCATATAAAGCAAAATCAAAGCAATTGGCGTTACTGCTGGGGGGGATCTCCATCTTCAGGTTCTTGAAGTGCCAGCCAAATAGGGTCTCTGTTTCAGGCTTGGCTAGAAAATCTAAAGCAAGATCAAAGCAACTAGTGCTAGTGCTGGAGGAGACGTGATGCGACAGCAGATAATCATAAAAAGCAAAATCAAAGCAATTGGCGTTACTGCTGGAGGGGATCTCCATTATCATATCTTCTTTTCACTCTGATATTAGATTTTTATCTGGTTTAGCAGCTGCTCAATAAAATCAGTTCAGGATCCAAAACTTTCTCATCTAACAATAGCCAACAAACAATAGGCTGGACTTTTTTTTTCCCACTTTTTGTGTAAATATTGCAAGACACTATCTTGTTCACAGAAGATATGGTGCTTCAGAACTTTGCCAGCAACTTCAGTGTAGCGCCAAAGAAAGATACCTCCCAATCTGATGCATTATTGGTGGGCCATGCATGTACCAATTTGGCCGCTTTTTGTTATGACCAAATGCGTGTACCAAATTGGACACTTTTTGCAGTCACATCAGTAATTAGATTACAACATTCATGTAATGGTTTCTGCATTAATTTCAATATTGTTCTTAAACAATTGCTGGCTTATGGCTTTCAAGTTTTCAAACTAATTGTCTAATTTGAATCATATTGTAAATCAATCAAGAAATATTGTGGCTAGCGTGTAGCTCTAATTAAACGCTTATAGAGGTACAACTTATCTATAATATATTAAGAGCAAGAGTCTAAATTAGTGCATTATGTAATTCAATGTAACAGCAAGAATGAGTTTTTACTTTAGAAATATAAAATATATTAAACTAAGATTTTGTTAACTTTGTTGGGCAATAGTTGGAAAGAAATATTTTGTAAAGAAGTTTTAGAAATTTCTTTGGCAATCGATTAATTTTGGAGCAATAGTGTAAAAAGAAATTGTTCAGAAAGAAGATTAGCATATCAATTTCTTGTTCAAATCCTATTTAATACAATTATTTAAAGAAATCCTATTTAATACAATTATTTAACGAAATCCATAGTTGTTTAATTCCAGTGGTCAGGTATGTCACTCGTAAATCTCTATAGACAATTGACTTTTGCTAACGAATTCCGTGTACAAAAATGCCTTCACAAACATCAATTATTCCACTAAAATCCCTGACCAATTAAGACCCTTAAACATGTACAAAACTGTGGAAAAACCAAATGGTCTCGTCGAAAAGAAAGTACTATGTTTTAGTTTCTTTTTGAAACATATGTTTGCAATTATTTTCTTGAGAAAATAATTTCTAATTTTCCGTGCTCTAATGTTCTTGGATATATTTTTTTTTTTCCATGCTATTTTAGAAGTCTCAACAAACTGTGCATCACACATGTAAGTTGTAAGTTGGAATAAAAATTTTTTTCCTGCTCGAGAATATTCTTTGATAACATATAAATGCCTTGTTGGATTTCTCTTGTGGAAATTACCAACACAGAGTGTAATTGCAAAGAATATTTTCTCTAAGATAAGGTTAGTAAGACGTAGACAACAGAGGGAATTTAGAGGAACAAAGATAAAAAAAAAAAAGGAGAAACCAAAGAAAACTTACCATGTTTCCTTGAAACCTAAGTAAGAATTCGTACTACTACAGGATTGAAAAAAAAAAAAAAAAAAAAAAGCTATTGACGGCGGATCCTTGAAAATGCTAAAAATATTGAACACTGTATCATGATTTTAATCCAATTACATTTTGCCGCATCATCAAATGATTCAAATTATTGAAACAATCTAACAATTCATAACTCTCATTCAATAATAAATTTAATTTCATCAATATAGGATCTAAAAGGTACTATAGAATTCCTCTAAAAATAAATATTAACCCAAAAAGAATGCATGTTATTTAGTATTGAAAATATTGACGGTGAATTTACTTATTAGTACTCTGTCACCTCCATCGTTTTACTTTGCCTCCATCATCCATGTCGCAAGTTCCTCCTATATGATATATCTCACCTTTGGTATTCATGTATTGACAGATTTCTTGAGGTTATTGAATATCTAAATAAAAATGGTAAAAATTAATTCTTTTGTTTTTTTTTGACAAATTCTTTTCTTCCCTATTCACTTATTAAACTGCAGGAAGAATATGAAAGTTACCTTGTTTGCGGTTTATTTGATGGTAGTGTCGGTGATCACAGAATCCATAGCAGCGCAGAAATTTATCTATACAAATCATAACTTGGTCTAATTCAAAAAAAAAAAAAAAATTATCCTTTTTGTAGCTTTTGTTTCAAACTTTACATCTAAAAAGTTCTACTTGTATTCGTGTTCATTAAATTTAGCATTCTGAATTTCTATGTGACCACTCGAGTGTCCGACTATGGTTTGCAGAAACAGCCTTGCAAGTTTGACTCTGGCAGAACAAAAGGTTAGATGAAATGTTAAAAGGGATTGATTAGTGAAGGCTAACTTGGGCATTTTGAGAAAATCGCTCTGGCAGAACAAATAAAATAATAGCCAGCCATCAGAATAAGAAATCAACAGCTAGAAGAAACAAAATATTCATGAAAAAAATCTCAAGAATTATAAAGAAAAAGATTTGGAGACAAATGGTTGCTAAACAGATTAAGAAAGGAAAATATGATAATCCTCAATTTACAGATATTAAATTTGCTATTATAAGTTTTTTTTTCTTGTTTATGCACTCCGTTTGGATTAGCTGTTTTTGGGCGGTATTTGTGAAATATTTTACTATAGCAATATAATTGAAAAACTTTTACTGTAGATAAGGTTATTTTTTAGTTTTTTATTGGATTTTTGAGTTTTTTATGTTTTTTTATGTGTTTTTTAAATTATTTTTTTTTATATTTTTGAGTTTTTTTTTTGTTTTTTGGTATTTTTGAAATTATTTTTGGTGTTTTTGAAGTTATTTTTATTTGTATATTAATGTAACATTGTAGTTGAAAATTTTTGTTTTTTCAAAAAATCCCCAATCCAAACGAAACAGAAAAAGCTCTCAAGTACATAAGAAAACCTATACTAGATACAAAAGATACAAATAGACATAATCAGTTAAGAAAATTTAACAGACAATCCCCATTCCATAGCTATCAGACAATTTTCATGAGTTTCAATTATATTAAAAAAAAAAAGAAGCAAACATAAACAGCACGCGCAAGTGCACGCGTTTTTGTTATTATATGTACGAAATTACGCGTTTCATTTCTTAAAGGAAAATGCATTGACACGCACAAAAGAACAACGACTTCTTACCTAACAAAAGCAAAAGAACGACGACTTCATACCCAACAAAAAGTACTAGGGAATGACGACTTCATAGAATGACGACTTTAGTTCAAAGACCTAAATAACCAAAATAAAAACCAAAATAACCGGAACGACTTTAGTTTAAAAAGAAAACCAAAATAACCGGAATGACTTTGGTTCAAAGAACGACGACTTCAGCCCCAAAGTCTACGTTGGGCCATAGTTTGTAAAATACGTTATCGGTATAATATAAGACATTATATGTATGCATATTATATGAAATTTTTTAAAAATACGATTAAAAGTTCTGCATGAAAATACGTGTTAGAAAAAATTATGCACATGTTGTGAAACTAATAAAATAAACTACTACAAGTAGGGATTGGAATAGTAGAGTAAAAAAATGAGAGAGATAGAATTATTATCTTTTACTGATCAAAATACTTCCAAGTTTCAAGGTTACAAATGAAGTAGGATTCACTCCTATATATAGGTGATCCAAGATCAAGGTACATGAACCCTATTAAATACAAATACATGAATTTAGTACTTCAAATACATCCATAAATGGGTTCATCAAATGTACCTAGGGGTGTGCAAAGTCGAAAAATTTCGATTTACCGACCGATTTTGAATTGAATTCGGAATTTCGAATTCGGTAATTTGGAATGAAATTCGGTAATTCCGATTTCGAATTGGTCGAAATCGGGTCGAATTCGAAAATATAATTTTTGAAATCGGAATTACCGATTTCGAATTGGAAATCGAAATCGGAAATATAATTTTGATTTCGTTTTATAATATATATATAATATAATATTTTTTAACAATAAAGTACTACTATTGGAATAAAAAAAGAATAGATAAGGCTTGCAAAAGCTACTTCAAGTCCAATTGAAGGAAGACGGCTTGGGCAAATCGAGAATCAACTCCACAGTTCTCGAATCCGGAGATTTCGTTTCCATCCAAAACCAGATGGCTTCTTCCCTGATAGCCTCTCAGACCTTATCCACCAAAAACCTACCATTATTTCTCCAAACAACCTCGCCGCTGCAACTATCCTCTGCGGCTTTCCTTCTCTCTGGCAAAACCTAAAAGGCCAGCAATAATTACCGCTTCCTCGTCGACCCTCCTCAATAATTCATCTGCCAAAACCTTTGGTTACCAGAACCCCGCTCTATCTTTGCTCACTGGTTCAACTAGGACGGTGACTACAATGTTGGCTCTCGCTCTAACGGCCTCCAAGGTTCTCAATTTGCGCCTGCAATTGAAGGGCTTTCATGGCCTGCCGGAGCCTTTAGTCCACTCCGCTGCCCTAGCTTTTTTCGCCGCAATTCGGGAAGCTTCCACTGGAACTTTAAATGCCGTTCACCGTGGTTGCAGCTGGGATGGCAAAATGGTTGGATATATATAGCGGGGTTTTGATGGTTAGGGTTTTGCTGAGCTGGTTCCCCAATATATCTTGGGAAAGCATGTTTTTGAATTCGGTGAATTTGGAATTCGGTGAATTGGCCATTCGGAATTCGAATTCATGAATTCCGAATTCCGAATTCAATACGGAATCGAATTCAAAATTGGAATTGGTCATTTCGAATTCGTAATCGGTTGGGAAAATCTATGTCCAAATTTCAAAAAATTCCGATTTCAAGCTTCCGATTTACTGATTTCGAATTCGATACACACCCCTAAATGTACCAATGAATCTAGGGAGAATACAAGTATCTATCTTCTTGAGAATACAAACGGACATTCACATCTTGATCATTATTTCATAACACTCCCCCTTGGATGTCCATTACACAAAGAATATGCCTCGTTAAAATCTTACTAGGGAAAAACCCAGGGGGACAAAAACCCTAGTGAAGGAAAAAGAGTACACTATTCTTGTGTAGTGATTCTCCCCCTGAAGCAAACATTATATCAGATCTTGTAGCCGACGCATTCCAATATTCTTCATCAGTTTTCCAAAAGTAGCAGTCGGCAATGCCTTGGTAAACAAATCTGCCAAATTATTATCCGATCGGATTTGTAGCACATCAATCTCACCATTCTTCTGCAAATCATGAGTAAAGAAGAATTTCGGTGAAATGTGTTTCGTTCTATCTCCTTTAATATATCCTCCCTTTAATTGAGCTATACAAGCTGCATTATCTTTATATAAAATTGTTGGAGGATTTTCCTTCTTGGAGGATAACCCACAACTCTTCCGGATGTAGTGGGTCATTGATCTTAGCCAAACACATTCTCTACTGGCCTCATAAATTGCTATTATTTCAGCATGATTTGATTAAGTGGCAGATAAGGATTGTTTTGTAGAACGCCAAGAAATGGCTGTTCCGCCACAAGTAAAGAGATAGCCAGTCTGAGATCGTGCTTTATGTAGGTCAGACAAATATCCAGCATCAGCATATCCAAGCAACTCAGGCTTAGATGTATTTGAATAAAACAAACCAAGATCAATTGTTCCTTGGAAATAGCGAAAAATGTGTTTAATACCATTCCAATGTCATTTTGTAGGCGAGGTACTAAATCTTGCTAATAAATTCACAGCAAAAGATATATCTGGCCTTGTACAATTAGCAAGGTACATAAGTGCACCAATTGCACTGAGATATGGTACTTCAGGATCAAGTATCTCTTCATGTTCCTCTCGAGGCCTAAAGGGATCCTTATTAGGATCCAATGATCTGACGACCATTGGGGTATTTAATGTATGTGCTTTATCTATATAAAATCACTTTAATACCTTATGGGTATAAGCAGTTTGATGGACAAAAATTCCATCGTCTAAATGCTCCATTTGTAAACCAAAGCAGAATTTTGTCTTTCCAAAATCTTTGATCTCAAATTCTTTGTTCAAATATTCGACAGCCTTTTGGATCTCTTCAGGAGTTCCAATCAAATTGAGATCATCAACATATATAGTAATAATCACAAAATTTGACCCATCTTTCTTGATAAAAACACATGGACATATTGGGTCATTGGTATAACCTTCTTTAGTTAAGCATTCATTGAGGCGGTTATACCACATACGTCCAGATTGTTTGAGCCCATACAAAGACTTTTGTATTCTAATAGAATACACATCTTTAGGATTTGATTTACATGCTTCAGGCATATTGAATCCTTCAGGGATTCTCATGTAAATATCATTTTCAAGATTTCCATACAAATAAGCAGTGACAACGTCCATCAGATGCATATCAAGTTTTTCATATACTGCAATACTCACAAGATACCTAAAAGTGATCGTATCCACTACAGGTGAATACATTTCATCATAATCAAATTCAGGTTTTTGTGAAAAACCTTGAACTACAAGTCTTGCTTTATATCTCACAATTTCATTCTTTTCATTCCTTTTCCTCACAAAAACCCATTTATATCCAACTGGCTTTACACCTTTAGGTGTTTGGACTACAAGTCCAAAAACATTCCTTTTAGCCAGTGAATTTAATTCAGATTGTATCGCATCTTTCCATTTTGACCAATCATTTCTATGCCGACATTCATCAACCGATATAGGCTCATGATTCTCATCATCTATCATAACATCAAGTGCTACATTATATGCAAAAGTATTATCAACAATTATTTCTCTTCGGTTCCAACTTTTTCTTGTAGTGACAAAGTTTATCGAATTTTCTATAACTTCATTCTCTTCAGGAATTGGTTCTTCGGGAGCTGGCTCTTTAGGATCGACCTCTTCAGGAGGTTGAATTTTGTCACTAATTATTGATTCATTTGATCCTTTTTTTCTTTCGAGGAATTTTATCTTTGGAACCAAGAGATCTCCCACGCTTTAGGCGTGCTTTAGATTCATTAGCACTTGTGATTTGTCCTTTAGGGGCATTTATTTTAATCGGAGCATTTTCAGCAGGAATATGTGATTTGGTGACTCTTCTGGAGTCATTAAATGTATCCGATAATTGGTTTGCAATATTTTGCAAATGTATGATCTTTTGAACTTCTAGTTCACATTCTTTTGTACGAGGATCTAGGAAATCCAATGAAATTTTCCAAATAATTTTCTTTTTCGGTTGAGCTGTTCCTCCCCCTAATATCGGGAAATGTGATTCATCAAAATGACAATCTGCAAATCTTGTAGTAAATAAATCACCTGTCAATGGCTCAATATATGTAAGTATAGAAGGTGATTCATACCCGACATATATTCCCAATCGTCTTTGGGGACCCAATTTACGACGTTGGGGCGGTGTAATAGGAACATAAACCGCACACCCAAATGTTCGTAAATGAGAAATATTGAGCTCAAAACCAAATACTAATTGCAGGGGGGAATAATTATGATAACTAGTCGGCTTGATTCTTACAAGTGTTGTAGCATGTAATATAGCATGTTCCCAAGCAGATAAAGGGAGTTTAGACCTCATCAACAATGGTCTAGCAATTAATTGTAGTCTTTTAATAAATGATTCGGCTAGACCATTCTGTGTGTGAACATAGGCGACAGGATGTTCAACAGTTATCCCAATGGACATGCAATACTCATCAAAAGCATGTGACGAATATTCACCAGCATTATCTAAACGAATTCTTTTAATAGGATAATCAGGAAACTGTGCTCGTAATTTAATTATCTGAGCAAGTAATCGCGCAAACGCTACGTTGCGAGTAGATAACAAACATACATGTGACCATCTAGTGGATGCATCAATTAGCACCATAAAATATCGAAATGGTTCACATGGTGGATCTACAGGTCCACATATATCACCATGAATTCGTTCTAGAAATGTGGGGGATTAAGTCCCAACTTTAGTTGGTGATGGTCTAATAATTAATTTTCCTTGAGAACAAGCAACACAGGAGAATTCATTTGATTTCAATACTATTTGATTTTTCAATGAATGGCCATGCGAATTTTCAATGATTCGTCTCATCATAATAAACCCAGGATGTCCGAGACAATCATGCCATATCATAAAATCATTGGGATGAGCAGACTTCTGGTCTGCTAGGTGATGAATTTCAATAGCACTTATTTGTGCATAATATAGGCCAGAAGAAAGAGAAGGCAATTTTTCTAATACACATAAAAATTCACCATTTGTCTCATTCATTGTCTCGATGTGATATCCATTATCGCGGATATCTTTAAAACTTAATAAGTTTCTTCGAGATTTGGAAGATAGTAGTGCATTATTTACGACAATTCGAGTTCCTTCATGGAGAAATAGAGTGGCTCTTCCGGAGCCCTTAATTAATTTTGCACTACCACAGATGGTATTAATATTTGTCTCTCCCATTGTTAAACAAGAAAAATATCTTTTATTTTTCAATATGGTGTGCGTAGAAGCACTATCAACGAGACAAATGTTATCATCACCATTATTTGATCCCAAATATTTGGCATTCATTTCTTCTTCAGGAAGAAAAATTCAAACAAAAATAAATATTAATAAAGATGCGAAGATAAATATTGAAGGAAAAGAAAATTACATGAAATATATAAAACGTCATAAAAATATCTAAACAATCATGGGATATTTGTTGACATCTTCAGGATGTTCAAAGAAATCAGTTACATCGGGGTGTGTTATATCAGCATCATCACCATTATCATAATTATTCTTTTGATCAATGAAATTTGTCTTAACACCTTTGTTTTTCCTTTTCAATGATTCTTGATAGAGGTCAACAAGATGCTCAGCCGTATAACAGGTACGAGACCAGTGACCTTCCATACCACACCGGTAGCATTTTTCTTCATAAACTTTCTTTTCTCCATTTTTCAAATCGTAGTTATTTTCCCTCTTTTGGGAAATATTTTGTTGCTTGCCACGGTAATAATTTTCACGGGGCACAAATCTACTACGATCACGTCCATGGCCACGGCCACGTCCACGGCCTCTTCCACGACCACCTCTACGGCCACGTCCACGTCCACGTCCACGACCTCGACCAAAATTTTGAGATTGAGTCGCATTCGTTTCAGGGAATGGACTAGCACCAGTTGGTCGGGATTCATGATTTTTCAACAATAATTCATTATTTTGTTCAGCCAACAGAAGACATGCAATAAGTTCAGAATATTTCTTAAATCCTTTCTCTCTATATTGCTGCTGCAGGAGCATATTAGAGACATGAAAAGTAGAGAATGTTTTCTCTAACATGTTTTCATCAGTGACTTTTTCGCCACACAATGATAGTTGAGAAGTAATTCTGAACATGGCTGAATTATATTCGTTGACAGATTTGAAATCTTGTAGCCGTAAGTGAAGCCAATAATATCGGACTTTTGGAAGAACGACCAACTTCAGGTAGTCGAATCTTTTTTTCAAATCTTGCCAAAGGACAAGAGGATCTTTGACAGTAAGATACTCTACTTTTAATCCTTCATCTAAATGACGACGAAGGAAAATCATGGCCTTAGCCCGGTCTTGGTTTGAGGCATCATTCTCATCAACAATAGTATTACCAAGACCCATTGCCTCAAGATGAATTTCAACATTTAAAACCCATGATAAATAATTTTTTCCAAAAATATCAAGAGGTATGAACTCTTGTTTTGTGAGATTAGACATAAGACTATACAATAGATTCGTAGGAAAGAATTTTAGCTCGATCAGTAGTTACAAGTTGGGCAGAACCTTGACACGTCTCGTGCTTTACTTTTGCTTCGCGCTTTTCCTTTGCTCAAAGTAGAGACTCGTGCTTTTCCTTCGCTCAAGGTAGAGGCTCGTGCTGATAACGTATTGTGAAACTAATAAAATAAACTACTAAAAGTAGGGATTGGAATAGTAGAGTAAAAAGATGAGAGAGATAGAATTATTATCTTTTACTGATCAAAATACTTCCAAGTTTCAAGGTTACAAATGAAGTAGGATTCACCCCTATATATAGGTGATCCAAGATCAAGGTACATGAACCCTATTAAATACAAATACATGAATTTAGTACTTCAAGTACATCCATAAATGGGTTCATCAAATGTACCAATGAATCTAGGGAGAATACAAGTATCTATCTTCTTGAGAATACAAACGGACATCCACATCTTGATCATTATTTCATAACAGCACATAAATTTGTACATGAATACTATGAACGTATTTGAAAGTTATGGAACTAAAAGTATGGATAAAATTACTATATTTTTTGCAGGCTATGCTATGCTTATTCCAATTTTAGACTTATTTTCATGTATGAGACGTTAAATCTATTAAAATTTTATCACTTTGTTATTTAAATATGTATAAATCTATAGTTGTTATCATATACATCGCTCTTATTTTGTATATAACTCAAAAGGTATGTCATTATCCTTACTCAAGTTTTTTAAGTTTTTTAAAAAATTGAACCATAATTTGTGAAGTATAAAGTGTTAAAAGTTTATTACATACTATTATGCGATTAATTGAAAAGTATGAGTATTTTTTAGAATATTTTTAAAATACATGAAATATGATTTTTTTTGAATGATACGTAGGAACGTATATTATATGGATATAATATGTGCATTTACTAACCATGCAATGGACAACCTCAACGATGAAGTGTTACAGAAAGTCTAGATTGGACTCCATCAAGGCCCAAAAAAAAAGAAGATTGACAATTTTCATGAGTTTCAATCATATATATATATATATATATATATATATATATATATATATATATATATATATATATAGGGTTATTATCACTTTATCCCTTTAAACTATATCATATATATATATATATATATATATATATAGGGTTATTATCACTTTATCCCTTTAAACTATATCATCACTATCAGTTTATCCCTTAACATTATCTTTTAGTCACTTCACCCCTATAAGTAATTTAACTCAACATATTAAAAAATTTTGGACAAAAATACCCTTTTGTTAGATAGCATTACTACATTGTTATTATTACTTTATTCCTTTAAATTATAGTGATATAATTGATTTAATTTCTAACATTATTTTCTAGGCATTTTACTTCATCATTAATCTAAATTATATGGTCAAAAAAATTTAAATATATTTATCCTTTTGCAAATATAATTAAAATAAAAAAGTTAGAATGATTATTCTTTTTTTTCACTTTAAGAGATCAAAAAATATAAAAATAAAAAGATTTTCTCAAATTTTTTTCACACTTATTAATACTAGGAAAATAAAAAGAGATAGGAAAGAAGGAGATAGAAAATTCGATTCTGCAAAGAAAAAAATAAAGAAAAGACAGCTGCTTTGTTGGTGGCCATGCGTGTACCAATTTGGTCACTTGTTTTATGAGCAAATTGAAGTAAGATTCCTCCCATTTCGAGCTCAAATTTGCAGTCACATCAGCAATTAGATTACAACATTCAATGGTTTCTGCATTAATTTCAATATTGTTCTTAAATATTTGCTGGCTTATGGCTTTCAAGTTTTCAAACTAATTGTCTAATTTGAATCATAGTGTAAATCAATCAAGAAATAGCCAGAGTCTTCCTGCTACAATATTGTGGCTAGAGTGTAGCTCTAATTAAATGCTTATAGAGGTACAAGTTCTTTGGCAATCAATTAATTTTGGAGCAAGTAAGCAGATTTCCCGAATTTTCTTGAGCAATAGTCTAAAAAGAAATTGTTCGGAAAGAAGTTTAACAAATTTCTTTGACAATATTTTTGGAAACTAAAGAAGATTAGCATATCAATATCTTGTTCAACATGATTAATTGTTGCGATATTAAGAAAACTCTCCTGGAGAAACTTTTGGAAACTAAAGAAGATTATCTAAAAACTTTTAAGGAATAAAATTATGAATGAAGGAAATACTTGAGGAAAGGGATTAAAATAAAAAGAGTAAATTTTATATATATACTGACACTATATATCACTATTAGATCTTTGACAGATATACAAAAATTAAATTTTAAATTCAAATTTTGCATTATTGTCATTCATCTAAAACTTATAGTGTATCACTGTCAGTGTAGGACAGATTAATCCATACAAAAAATAATAATAATAAACACTAACAGTATATATTCTATCACTGTTGGATTCATGACACATGTGTAAAAGTTGAATTTCAAATTTAAAGTTTGCATAATTGTTATTAATCGAAGCCTGATAATGTATACATCGTCAGTGTATGAAAAATTAATCCATACAAAAAAAATAAATCTTATATCTATTGACAGTGTATATACTATCACTATTGGATCTATGACATATGCCAAAATAAGTTCTTGTGGATGGATTTTAGAAGTTAACTGATGCTACATTTATAAGAAAATTTCTTGCCATTCTAGATACACGTGAGAACTCAAAATCAACTGGCTACCTTGGAACCCAATTACACCAAGTAATGTGATTCTTGAAGCCCCATACTGTGAAGGCATAAAAATGAAATTAAACTCATGCCTTTAGGAAGTGCTCAACTTGCTAATTGCATAGACTTTGCAGAACTAAACTTAGAGAAAATATTAACCTTGAGGTTATATTTCGTAATAGAATCTTGTTGACACAAATTTCTACATGCAATTTTGAGGCAAGGATTCCTACATGCAATTTTGAGTTGAAGACAGAATGCTTGCAATGAAACATGAATATCAATCCTGCTAGTGGATTTTTTTTCTTTTTGTCAAAACCTGCTAGTGGATATAGATATATCCCTTGTGACATATCTATGTGAGAAGAGTTAGTATTTGCATGACACGACCACTAATTTGATGCAGTTCCAACTCAAAATGTTGATTTGACAGAGTAGTGGAGAGATTATATGATTTAAGAATTATAAAATCTTTATGCAATTATCTAAATTTTGACTTTTCTAATCAATTCTATTACTCTTTGTTGAGATGTTGAGCTTTTTAAGCAATCCAAAAAATAACTATTCTTTGGCTAAAAAAATTCCATAAGACATTATTATATATAATTTAGCAATATGTTCATCAAATTTGTCTTCTATGCTGGGGCATGATCATTTAGATCAGCTGAGTTAACAAGAAGATTAAGTGGTATGTCTAAGATTAATTATGGAGTGCCAAAGTCATTCACAACTCAAAAGTGGTATGTCATACGAAAGTGAAAATATTTTCTTAGATGCTTTCTAATAAAATTTTCTTTAATTGTAATTCAAATTAATTCCTGTCATTTCAATATAATTACCACCTAATGTTATTAAAAAATAATTGGTAACTTGGAAGAATTATTAATCAAGCTAATTGCTTTTGGAATATTTTTTCCTTAGTAATCTTGAAAGTAAATCATTTCATGCATTTAACACTAGAAATAATGATATATGGAGGTTAATATGCACGTGTTTAATTGTTTATTCAAGTTCAAACCAACTCTTCAGAAGAATAACAAACACTATTTCAAATCAACTAAATAAGGAGCTAATATCTGTTTAAGTAAAATCACAAGGAATACAGGAAAAAAAATCAATTTTAGCTAACAGGTTCCTTTCAAAATCAATAGGTGGCACTTAAGTTTGCCATTTCATGGGTTTTTATTAGTTTCTCAAATTAAAAAATATGTATTTCAATTGCCAAATTTGCTGTGTTATGATGTTCATTAAATTTGGCTCATTCTATGTGAAAATCTAAAGGAGTTTCAACCGTGATAGAAGTTTTTCTTTTGCCACACCTCTAAGTATGCATAATGCTTATATAAGTACCTAGCCTCTAACTGAGAATTAGCACTAATAAAAACAAGAAAGCTAAGAAAATATAGAGCAAACAATTTATATGTATTTATAAAAATTATTAGTCAATTGGTTTGGTTAAATTTCTTTTTAGTTTTATATTTTTCCTGTTGATATAAATGTAGGATATCTACGCTTACCACCAAGACAATGGATGTTACTTTATCAAAGGAACAAAGAAAAGTATAGATCATCCTGGTGTTGCTAACGTTATGACCACTTCTGATAAAAATTTGTCAAACTTAGGATTCTCACCCATTTGGTCATGGGGTGTAATAAAGAGAACTCGTTGCAAATGGAAGACCAGATAAGATAGAAAAGGTAAGAAAAGGTAGTGCCAAACTCTTTGTTGGACTTTCTTGTGAAAAGAGACTAATAGCAAGCTTGGACCGTTAGCATATCAAGAGACATTCGGGAGGCCCCAATTTAAGAGACAGATTTTTGAGAACTGCCAACCGAAAGAGCTAGAGAAGCTTATTTGGACCTCTTTTAGGTTGTTGGGCCTTTTGCTATATCTAATCTTTTTTTTTTTGTATTTTTAGTATTTAGTACTTTAAAACTTATGATTTTGTACTCTTTTCTTTACAGTCAACTTGCCGCTCTTTCACTTGTGGCATAGGTCAATTGGCCAAACAACAAGATTCTTGTATGTTATATTTATTTTTGCTTTATTATTGTATGTTGAAGTTGCCAAAAACTCTTTCATCAATTTTCCAGATGACAACTCAAGATGGAGGCTATTTTTAGTCCTTGCTGGAGTTAATTTAATGCTACAGGGAATTGAGAAAAAGTCCATTGAGGGTTTTGTGGAGAAGATGAAACAAGATTATTGTATTCGTGAATTTTTGTCGCATTTCACTTGTGAAGAAGGTAAGTGATACTTTTAGAACTATAGGGGCGCTAAATGATATTACTAGAAATTCAGGAAGGATTTTTTTTTTAAAATATTCCACATTTGAACAACTTTAACAGTTGAAAATATTTGTGAAACGCAGACTAGTGATAAACAAAATGAGTGATTGGTTTTGACTTTATCAGTTCAAACATCTGAACCATCAATTCAATCATTTTAATGTAGGGAAAATTGCAAAAACTTCTCTTGAGGATTCTGACACTTGCATTGACCTCCCTTGTGATTTGAAAAATTGCACTGACCTCCCCTAACCTTACTAATTCTTTGCAAATTCAGTTCAAACGATTAAAATATTGTTTTAGGGACTGAAATGAGAAGTTTGTACTAGATTTGCTCTTTGTGCTACATGTCAAGTAGTATTAGCAAATGAATGACACAGTACTACAAATCAATTAACAATTAATAAACTTTAAGGAGGTGTAGTTTATGGGCAAATACGCATTACCTATTTAAAGTATCGGTTCTTTATGGGCATTTTACTCTCAAATATTTAATTTATGATAAATATATCAATGTTTGTAAGTAAAATTCAAAAAGTGTTACAGTAATATTCTTACAAAAAGGAAATCGCTAGGTTATCTATTTAATATAAATTAAACATTTCTAAAAAAGAAATGGCCCATAAAGTATTAATTCTTTATGGCTTTCATCCATTACATGAGTAAAGTGTTGGCTCTTTATGAGCATTTTATTTTGAATCATTTAATTTATGTTAAATACATAAATATTTGTACTAAAATTGAAAAAGTGTTACATTAATTAATATTTTTACGAAAGGGAAACTGGTAGATTTTGTATTTAACAAAAATTAAATATTTGAGAGTAAATACAAATTTAATTGCTCTGGCAAGAAGATTATCGCTCTGAGGGCTATCCATTCTAACAACATTTAATTGCAATATTTGGCTTAATTACAAGTTGCCCCTATAATAAGAAGTGAGTAGCAGATTATATCTATAATTTGAAAACTCACAAATTACCCCCCACAAACAAAATGGTCAAACATATGAGTTGGCATTTATATGTATGAAAGGTCTAAAAGACATTCATGTCCTCGGTTATATGATGAAATAAGTTTCTAACTCACAAGTTGCTCTGAAGTTTCTATTGAAGAGCATTGTAGTGTGTAAAAGCTAATGACATAAATTTAGTTGTAATAATTGAAATGAGATAAATTACTTTTATTAAATAAATGTTTTAGTTTTCATAAGAATTCGTGTTAATTAAAAATATTTCATCAGAAAATATCAGTTGATATTTGAACATTAACAGGAATTATTTAGAATGACAAACAATGAAAAACATATAAATATTCAATGTGATATTTATTAAGCTTTTCATGATTTTAATTTCAATGTGTAAAAGAATATGGTGAATCACCAAGCTCATAGTAATTAGATTAAGAAACAGACCCTGCTTTTGGCCCTCATGGGTTTCTTTTTAGTTAGCTTGGAGCATCTACCACTTTCTCGTCCCCTAGTTTGTCCAGCAGCTGCAAGTTTCCGAGGACAGAGAATATGCACTCAATCAAGAATTTTGTGTCCTTTTCCTGAGATTTTTAATTTGTTTGTAATTAATCTCTCTAGAGGACGGAAAGTTGGATTGGGACAGTTATTCACTAAAGCTGGAGAAGAAAAGAGTAAACAGCAAAGAAAAATGTTTAGGGAAAATTACTTTTGTTGGACTTCCAAAAATATTGCTAAGTTGAAGAATGAAAAGTTTGTACTTACTGCGAAACAAGAAAGATGAACATAAAAACAACATTGTGACAGGTTTTCAGATTGTTTCTTTCGGCTGATATATGCAGCTATTTCAAAGTGTCTCTTTCAAATTAAACAGGGACTCAATATAACAACCATCATGCAACATATAAAACTGCTGTGTTTGACATTTAACGTTTGTGCAACTTACTTGGACCGGTATAATGCTTTTAAATTCTTTTCCTAATTCTATCTCTGCTTAGTATTTACTGCATAACAAGTGTTCTATGCAAGTCACAGAGATTTTAACATATCAAACAGTTTAAGTTTATGGTTCTTTACTCAAAAATGAGAGAAGCAGTTAAAATTTCAGTATTAGTCAGACTGATTTATAGAAAAGTCACGAAAAATGTCTAACTAGCACATATGCTGGTTTGAAGGATCATATCAACGCTGTATTAGCAGCATTGGAGAAGATTTCAGAATTGAGATGATATATGACAAGTATTACTTTAACGCATGATAATTACAAACACTTTTTTAAAGCATTATTGATGTATATTCTAAAGAATGATTTTTGAAGCGATCAATAGAATTAGTATCGAAAATCCCTGAGAACAGGGTGAAGATCAAAGCAGTCGCGAAGCCAGAAAAAAAATCTTAGTGCGGGCAAAATAACACTAAAATTTTTTATCTACTCTTTTTCTAGTTTTTTAAGCAAAAAAAATAAATAAATTCACCAACAAGTACTAATAATACGTATATTCCATGAAAAACATAAAAAGACAAACTCAAAATTATTAATGTAATAATAATTTTATTTCAAAAACAAACTAAACTATTTACAATTACGAATTTTCATATTTTGATAATGGGTTATAACTTTCTCATTTTGAATTTAACGAAGTATATTTTTCTCAATATAAGTAACTAAACTAAATTTTGTGACCCATTCTTTCACATCTTTTCTAAAAAAACTCTGAGGACACACTTAAAATTATGTTAAAATTATATAAGTATTATAGGAATTTAAGGGGGGCAGTGGGGGCCCGTGCCCCCACCTTAAATCCGCCCCTGGATCAAAATGCTTTAAGAGGAGGAAAGCTGTGATTGCAAAGTGAACTACTGTAAAGAAACTAAACTTGTGGTTTTCCAAGGATTTCACGTTTTATGTTCCCCCTCCTCCCAAGTAGGGCTGCAAACGAGTTGAGTCGAGTCGAATTTTGGCCTAATTGAGTTGAGTCTTGACTTAGTTTTATTGAACTCGAACTCGAGTTCAAACTCAACGAACTGACAATTTAAAGTTCGAGCTCAAAAAAATAAAAATAATTATTTTATAACTCGAGTCGATCTTGACTCGAGCCGCTCTTCGTTTGCAGTCCTACTCCCAAGGCCGTTTTCGATATTTTTGTGCCTTTTTTGGCTGTAAACTATTACCTCAAAAAAACAAAGATATAAAAAATGGCTAGCAGTTCCATCAGGAAAGAAAGGTTTGGAAATTGGAATTACATTTGATATGCATTAGCAATTCGGCATTAGTACGAAATTAATGTTGCACCATCATGTCTCATTTTGTAATATGACACTTTAAATGTAGACTTTTTTACTTTGGACACTTCATTATTTGTATCTTAAAGTCCTGCCTGCTTCCAAATTTGAATAACTTCAATAACATTGGGGACAATAAGAAGTTCACTTACCTCCCCTAAACTTTTGAAAGTCTTACATGCGTCCATTATCTGGCATTTTTGTACGCCATGTTAACCCAAATCAATAAAGGATAAACAATTTCAAGGGAGAGAATAGAATTTTGTACCATAATGAACTTTTGTGTTGCAACAATTTGTTTTATGATGGATTTGGATTGAGGGATTTGATGAAAATTTGATATCCTCTCTAATTCTTCTAGGTCATTTGAATTACTTCGGAGGCCTTTGGTTTTAAAATCCACCATTTATTTTACTGCTTAAATGCATTCAATGAGTAGTGAATTCCAAAATCATATACAACCTAAGTAATCCAAAAAATTTAGAAGTGTTTGAGAAGATTTCAAATCTTTCTTCAAATCCCTCAATCCAAGCCAACAATTAAGAAATTTTTAATTGTATTAAAAGTTGCAGACCAAAAGCAAAAGACTAGATGTGACACCCTGTATTTTTTTACATTTATTTAGTTATATAAATTTGAGATGTTTCTGTTATTCTTGATTTTGATGATCACAAAACACTTTGAAATGTTTATCTAATTCTCTTCAAATATAAGTGTTTTGCTTTTTAGAGAATCAGGTACAAAGGTGTCAAGGAAAGAAAATCAACCAAAAGAAGAAGCAAAAACAGGGCACTCATGTCGGACGTCCGTAAGGAATATATCGGATGTCCGAAAGGATGAAGAACATCAAGAAGGAAACTCTGTCGGACGCTCGTGAGAAAGCATCGGACGTCCGGAAGGATCGGATGCACTCCTCGGACGCACATCGATCGTGTCGGACGTCCTAAAAATTTCGTAGAGCTTTGATAACTCTCTGACGACGTTCGGATGCAGAAGCTGTCAGACGATAAAATCCCATCGGATGTCGGAACAACAACTTGGCTGATTTTCGGACGATGGGATCGGACGATGACTAAGCTGTCGGATGTCCGACAGCTCCAACGGCTAGCTGACTCTTCATCTACCTTCTATCCGTTGGAAGCATTAATGAAGCCCATTTTTTGTTCCCTTTAAATACAAACGATTCTGAATCAGAGAATGACTTTTGCACACTTTGTTTACAAGATCTCAAGAGATATTTTGGCTAGAAAATAGTCTTCTAAGCAAGATTTGTTCTCCAAGTAGTGTGAAGTTCTTATAAGCACTTCTCTTGTGTTTGAAATTTTCAATAGTGTAGCTTTCTTGAGCGTTATCTGAGTGATAGTAAAACTACCTAGTTTGACTAAGTGAGACTTGGGGTAAGGAGGAAGTGATCCCTCCATTGTACATTGAGTTGATTATTTTTCATCAAAGAGAAGGTGCTCATCTTTGTGATTGGTCTTCAAGTTTGAAGAAAAACTTGGTAGACAATCGGTTTGATACTCTATCCTATTCCTTTTTGTTTAATAAAATTCTCATTGCCTATATACATTCTTATTTCTGATCAACACTGCTCCTTCTTTAAATTTACTTGGCTGATCACTACTTGAAAAGAAGGTAAATTTTTATTAAAGAAAAAGTGCATAAACTCAATAAAGAATTTTTAATTAACCTAATTCACCCCCCTCTTAGGTTGTCTTTGGACCTTACAATTGGTATCAGAGTTTGGTCTCCTAGAGATTAAGCTCAAACGGTTTGGAGTAAAGATGACAACCAATCATGCCATGTTTGTTGAGGGGCAATCTGTCACTAGACCTCCCATATTTACTGGTTCCAATTATGTTAGTTGGAAAGAAAGAATGATTATCTTTTTGCAATCCATTGATATTGAGCTATGATTTATTGTGAATGAAGGACCGTATGATGCTAACATTCTTGATGTAGATACATGTTTGTTTCGGCCAAAAATAAGAGCTGAGTTGAATGCTCAAGATAGAACCAATCTCACATTGAATGCCAAAGTCATGAATGTTCTTTATAGTGCCTTAGACTCAAATGAATCAATTAGAGTAAAAGGATGTAAATCTGCCAAAGAAATGTGGGATAAGTTAAGAGAAATTCATGAGGATAGTGACAACGTGAGAGAACAGAAAAAGTCTATCTTGGTCACAAAGTATGAATCATTTAAAATAGAACCTCTTGAGAATATTGACAAAATATATTGCAGGTTCAATGACTTGATCAAAGATCTCGATGTGTTGGGCAAAGAGTACACCTTGGGAGAGAAAAATAGGAAAATTCTCAATGCGTTGGGCAAAGAATGGGAAAGTAAAGTGACTGCAATAGAGGAGGCTAAGGATTTGAATTTTGTGCCTATTGAATCTCTCATTAACTCACTAACCTCCTATGAGTTGAAGTTGAAAATTAAAGTGCAGGAGGAAAAGGACGCGAGAGCAAAGAGAAACATAGCTCTGAAGGCAGCTCAAGATGAAGATGATCCAGCTCTGTTGGATGATGAAGACTCGGATGGTGATGACAACGATCTTACTCTCATCACAAAAAGTTTCAAGAGAATCTTGAATAAAAGGAAGTTTGGAAGGGGAGGACCTAGCAATCAATTCCAGAATCAGTCTTCAATCGCAAGGAACAAAGGAAAACAAGAATTCAACAAGAAACAATTGGACAAATACTACGAATGTGGACAGCCTGGACACTATGTAAACAAATGCTCCCTAAAGAAAAAGAAAGATGGAAAAGCTGATTGAAAGCCAAGGTTCAACAACTTCCAGATTATATGGAATGAATGTAACTCCGAAGGCGAAATTGAAGAAGAAGAAGAATCAGCTCAAATGGTTTTCATGACTATTGGAGATAATGAGAAAACTTCCATACACTCTCAATCTGAAAATGATTATGAAGATGATGATAATCTTGAATCCTTTGTTGAAAAATTGCACAATACCTTGAAGGAATCTTATGATAAAAACAAGCAGCTAAAACAGAAAATTGTCTTTCTCATTCAAAATAATACAAGTCTTTTTCAACAAAATAAACAACTAAAGACTGACAATGAGTGCCTTGTAAGAGCCGGACTTGATGTTCAAAATGAACTTGATAGAAAGACAAGTGTTTGTGAAATGCTGAAGAAAAGACATTATGATCTGAATAAAAGGATGGACAATTTGGATGAGACTTTAAAAGCTAGAAAACAAGATTATCTCAAAAAGATCATGTCAACCACTTTTCTTACTGCTCATGAAAGAACATTAGCACACAACAAAAATACACATGATTTTACAACATATAGAAGGAGTGGATTGAGATTTATCAAATCATTACATGTTAAAGACTCTTCCATTATGTGTAGTTTTTGCTGTCAAAGAGGGCATTTGAAAGGAGATTGTTATGTGAAAAGAAATCTGAACAGAGGAATGAGATACATGTGGTTAGTTAGACACAATTCTAACTATTGTGGATCCAAAAGTTAAAGGGTACCAAACACTCTCTCTTTTCAGGGAAAAGGCTCAAACAAGTTCAAATGGTTCATTGACAGTGGTTGTTCAAGACATATGATCGGTGATCCTTCTTTGTTCATAAAGCTAAAATCAAAATCAAGTGGAAAGGTGACATTTGATGCTGACGTGAAAGTTAAGACAATTGGAATAGGTAATGTTAGTAAGGATGGTGAAACTTTTGTTCATAATGTGCTTTTAGTTGATAACTTAGGTTATAACTTACTTAGTGTTAGTCAATTATGTGATAAAGACTTGAATGTGTTGTTTAAAAAGCATGAATGCATTGTTCTTGATTCTAAATATAATGTTGTGTTCAAAGGTAAGAGATTTAACGATATTTATATTGTTGTTCTTGATAAACTTGATTCATCTAACTTCCAATTTCTTAAAGCCTCAAATGAAGATCCTTGGTTGTGGCATAGGAGACTTTGTCATTTTAACATGGAATTACTAAAGAAAATCTCAAAAAAGGAGTTGGTTAGGGGCTTGCCAAAAATCAGTTTTGAAAAGGACAAAATTTGTGATGCATGTCAATTTGGGAAGCAAACAAAGATTTTCTTTAAACCAAAGAGGTGTGTATCTACTTCTAAACCTTTGGAACTCTTGCATCTTGATTTATTTGGTCCTACTCAAATTACTAGCTTGGGAGGTAAGAGATATTGTTTTGTGATTGTTGATGATTATTCTAGATATATTTGGGTGATATTCCTTACTCATAAAGATGATACTTTCAAGAATTTTACTTCATTGTTTGCTAAAGTGCAAAACTTGGACGGAATTCAAGTTTTGTGATTTTTCAGAATTTTGTGATCATAATGGCATAACAAATGAGTTTTTTATTGCAAGGATTCCACAGCAAAATGGTGTTGTAGAAATGAAAAATAGGACACTCCAAGAGGCTGCTAGAACTATGTTGAGTGAATGTAATTTGCCAAAATATCTTTGGGTTGAGGCGGTAAACACCGCATGTTATGTGATGAATAGAATTCTCTTGAGACCTATTTTGAATAAAATATCTTATGAACTGATTTTTTATAAGAACCTATGGTTGGATATTTCAAAGTTTTTGGTTGTAAATGTTTTATTTTGAATTTAAAGGAACATCTTGGTAAGTTTGACAAAAAATCTGATGAAGGAATATTTTTGGGGTACTGTGAGAACAAAAGAGGATATAGAATCTTCAATAGAAGAACTCTTGTGATAGAAAAAACTATACACATAACATTTGATGAAACTAATGATGATAATTCCAAAAGTTCGAGTGAGGATAATGATGTAGGTGTTCGTGAAGGAATGAAAAAGCTAACAATTGGAGATGAAGGAACCTCTAAACCGGAAGCAAAGGAAATGGAGGATAAAACTCATGAAGATCAAGAAAAGGAAGATGAAGACAAGAATGATGATTCATTCAAAGACCTTCCCAAAGCTTGGAAATTTAGCCAAAATCATCCAAGAGAGCTTATAATTGGTGATCCATCCGAGAAGGTAAAGATTCGTTCCTCATCTAAGAAATTGATAGACAATTTTGCTTTAGTCTCTCTTTTTGAACCTAAAAATATCAATGATACTTTAAAGGATGAAAACTGGATTTTGGCAATGCAAGAGGAACTTAATCAATTTGAGAGAAATAAGGTGTGGACACTTGTTGATAGACCTCAAAATCAACCTATCATTGGCACGAAGTGGATATTTAGAAATAAGTTGGATGATAAAAGTATAGTTGTAAGAAATAGAGTTAGATTAGTTGCTAAAGGATATGCACAAGAAGAAGGAATTGATTTTGATGAAACATTTGCTCCCGTAGCTAGATTAGAATCGATTAGAATGCTTCTTGCTTTTGCTTGCTTCAAAGGTTTCAAATTGTTTCAAATGGATGTTAAAAGTGTCTTCTTAAATGGTTTTATTGATCAAGAAGTATATGTGGATCAACCCCCCGGTTTTGAAAATACAAAATTTTCAAGTCATGTGTTTAAACTCTCAAAAGCATTATATGGACTAAAACAAGCTCCAAGAGCTTGGTATGAAAGATTGAGTGGTTTCTTGATTGAAAATGGTTTCAAAAGAGGTATTGTGGACACCACACTTTTTACTAAGCAAGTGTTAAATGATTTTCTTATTGTGCAAATATATGTAGATGATATTATTTTTGGTGCTACTAATGAGTATCTATGCAAGGATTTTTCCACCATTATGCAAAGTGAATTTGAAATGAGTTTGATGGGAGAATTAAATTTCTTCCTTGGACTTCAAATACATCAAGCACTAGAGGGAATTTTTATAAATCAAGCAAATACACCAAGGAATTGCTGAAAAGATTTGGCATGGAGGACTCAAAGCAAGTTGGAACTTCAATGTGCACTTCTACAAAATTTGACAAAGATGAAGAAGGTAAACATGTGGATGAAAAGCACTAAAGAGGTATGATTGGAAGCCTACTCTATTTAACCGCAAGTAGACCCGATATTATGTTTGCTGTTTGCTTGTGTGCTAGATTTCAATCTTGTCCAAAAGAATCACATTTGAACGCCGTTAAAAGGATTTTTAGGTATTTGAAAGGTACATTAGACTATGGTCTTTGGTATGCTAGATCTTGTGAATTTGCTCTATATGGATATTCGGATGCGGATTTTGGTGGTTATCATGTGGACAGAAAAAGTACTAGTGGAACTTGTCACTTTCTTGGCAATTGCTTAGTTTCTTGGTTTAGCAAAAAATAAAATGCAATCTCTTTGTCTGCAACCGAAGCGGAATATATTGCCGCTAGTGCATGTTGTGCTCAACTTTTATGAATGAAGCATACCTTGAATGATTTTGGATTATTATATGACTGCATGCCTATATTCTGTGATAATACTAGTACTATCAATTTGACCAAAAATTCAATTCAGCATTCTAGGACAAAACATATAGATATAAAACACCACTTTATTCGCGATCTTGTTCAAAAAGATGAAGTTTGTGTGAATTATGTTTGTTCCAAAGATCAAATTGCTGATATTTTTACAAAAGCTTTGCCATTGAATCAATTCATTCATCTAAGATCAAAATTAGGGATAATTGAAAAATCATCTTGAAAATTTTCTGTTCAAAGCTTTCGGACGTCCGAAAGCAGATGAACGGACGTCCGATAATGTTCTTCAGCTATTTTCCCAGAAAGCACCTATTCGGACAAAATTGTCGGACGCACAACTTCGTTCGGCCGTCCGACAGTACAACGATACACTTTTTAAAGTAACTTCCCTCCTCATTTGCTTTAGACTCTTCTTCTTCTCTTCTCACTCGGACGAAAACTGTCTCCCCTTTCACTCCTAATTCATGCTCTTCTGAAGCACTTATTCCAAAATTGACTCAACCAAAAACTTTTCCGGATCATTGCGAGTTCATTTTCCTGATCTTTTCACCAAATCTCATCACATTTCGACAGTTCCCAAATTTCCCTCAAAATCCTATTTTCTCATAACCATTCTGTTCAATCATCTTCAAGGCTAGTTTACCCCAAAATTCTTGTGTGATTCCCTCCCATACTACTGTGTGCATCATTAGCATCATATATCTCACGCATTTCACACAATGGTGAAACTAAGAGGAGGAAAAGTGTCTGTCGGACGCAAACACACACTCAGGGATGAAGATGCTGATTCTCCTAGGGCCAAAAGATCCTCCAAACGTGTCAAAAAGGGGGCAGTAAAGGCTCAAACTTCACAGCCTTCCGCTCAGCCTGAATCCGGACAGGGGATTACATCTCAACTGCCCTCCCAATCAACCACAGTCTCCCCATTCTTTGATGATGCTGCCAAAGAAAAACACTCCTGGATATCCCAAAAAGGTTTCATTCCTCAACGTACCATAAATCCCTCTGAATTTCGCAAGATAGGTTTAGAATCTATTCTGCATCTATTTGAATTCCAAAAATGGTCACATATCATTTCCATGCCTAACGTTTATTACCCTGAAATGCTATATCAATTCTTTGTCAATCTTAGGAAAGGCACTGACCACACTGAAATTATGTACAGGGTAAATAGGGTAGATTTAGTGTTTGATCCTGAGATTGTGAATGCTGTTTTAAACACTGCTATTGAACCAGAATGCAAAAGTAAAATTGCCAATTTCTTTTCTTATGAAGAGCATCCCACTGCTGATAATCACTTTGATAGTGCTAAGATGTTGTCTTATTTTCAAAAGAAGTTTTCTGCCCCTACTGATGCAAAACTAAATGACCTTGCTCCTGTGAATCTCATTGCTTTCTCAATCATTTCAAATTTGCTTGTGCCTACCGATGGTCATAGGACAGATGCCAATAAAATGGAGCTGTATCTTTTTTATTGTTTTCGAGAAAAAATTCGCATTGACTTTGGCTTTGTCATGTGCAAGTTTTTACTTCGCTTTACCACTGATTCTCGTATAAAACTGTCTTATGAAAAATTTCTTCAGAAAATTTTTGAGTTTTACAAAGTACCCATCCTTGGTGTTTGTCCCAAAGAAATGTTTTCTTCTACCTTTACTAAGGCTTATTTTGAGCGCAAGAATCTTGTCTTTAGGGATAATATGTGGGTTTATAAGGGGGCCACGTCTAATAAACCTAGATTTAAGGCTGCACATGATCCCCTTCACACTTCATCCTCTGTTGCACTGACTTCTATTCATCCTAAGAAAACTGCCACTAAGGTATCTTCTTCTTCAAATTCTGAAGTGGTGGAGCTCCTTCGAGATCTTAAACAACATGTTCTACTTCTTGAACATGGTCTCATGCTCACCATGTCATCTGAGCAACAAGCAGACTTTTTGGATAAAAAGAATCTTCTCTTTCCCCCACTTGTGGTTGAGGAAGTTCCTCATGGCAAAGAACCACGCTCTAATGATCCAAATTCATCTGCTCCTACTCCCGTGGCACCTCATGATCCTTCCACATCTAACAAAGGCAAGAAACCAGTTAGTAAAGATGCTGAAGATGATGAAGACACTGAGGAGGAGGATCTCTCTCAGTATCTGCTTACTCGAAGGACGCTTGGATCCACTTAGTTTACCATTTAGGATCACTAGCCCTATTAGGATCATTTGCATTCTGTTTGACTGTTTTCTATTTGCTGGATGTTTGATGGTTGCCTCGGATTTTTTTGTTGTTTTGTTTCTTTGATTCTGGTGCTTGTAATGTTCAAAACTGGATATGTGGATATAATGGTTGTGATATTTTGCTAAGAATGTTTAGTTCTTTTTCATGATATTGGTTCTTGTAATGTCTCTTTACCCTTTGACTTTTGTGATGACAAAAAGGGGGAGAGATATGAAAATATGAATATGGATATGTTGGTAAAATTGGCTGGACAATTGGTAAAATGTCGGTTGCTGGCTGATTGAATAAATTTGTGAAGTAGCCAAGTGAGGGGGAGTTCTTTTTCTTTCAATTTTGGTTGCTTAACTATTTTTGGATGATTGAATAAATCTGTGAAGTAGCCAAGTGAGGGGGAGTTTTTCATTTTTTGTTCTACGATTGATTGAGAAAGGGGGAGCCTATTTGTAATCATCAAATTTCATTTCAAACCACTGTTTTGTCATCATCAAAAAGGGGGAGAATGTTATTCTTGATTTTGATGATCACAAAGCATTTTGAAATGTTTATCTAATTCTCTTCAAATATAAGTGTTTTGCTTTTTAGAGAATTAGGTACAAAGGTGTTAAGGAAAGAAAATCAACCAAAAGAAGAAGCAAAAATAGGGCACTCATGTCAGACGTCCGTAAGGAATATATCGGACGTCCGAAAGGATGAAGAACATCAAGAAGGAAACTCTGTCGGACGCTCGTGAGGAAGCATCGGACGTCCGGAAGGATCGAACGCACATCGATCGTGTCGAATGTCCTAAAAATTTCGCAGAGCTTTGATAACTCTCTGACGACGTTCGGACGCAGAAGCTGTCGGACGATAAAATCACATCGGATGTGCGAACAATAACTTGGCTGATTTTCGGACGATGGGATCTGATGATGACTAAGCTATCGGACGTCCGACAGCCCCAACGGCTAGCTGACTTTTCATCTGCCTTCTATCCGTTGGAAGCATTAATGAAGCCCATTTTTTGTTCCCTTTAAATACAAACGATTCTGAATCAGAGAATGACTTTTGCACACTTTGTTTACAAGATTTCAAGAGATATTTTGGCTAGAAAATAGTCTCCTAAGCAAGATTTGTTTTCCAAGTAGTGTGAAGTTCTTATAAGCACTTCTCTTGTGTTTGAAATTTTCAATAGTGTAGTTTTCTTGAGGGTTATCTGAGTGATAGTAAAACTATCTAACTTAACTAAGTGAGGTTTGGGGCAAGGAGGAATTGATCCCTCCATTGTACATTGAGTTGATTATTTTTCATCAAAGAGAAGGTGCTCATCTTTGTGATTGGTCTTCAAGTTTGAAGAAAAACTTGGTAGACAATCGGTTTGATACTCTATCCTATTCCTTTTTGTTTAATAAAATTCTCATTGCCTATATACATTCTTATTTATGATCAACACTACTCTCTTCTTTAAATTTATTTGGCTGATCACTACTTGAAAAGAAGGTAAATTTTTATTAAAGAAAAAGTGCATAAACTCAATAAAGAATTTTTAATCAACCTAATTCACCCCCCTCTTAGGTTGTCTTTGGGCCTTACAGTTTCAAGTTTTAAATACAGATTTAATTTTAGCAAAAAATGATATTACTAGAACATTATTTTTTCTAATACCAAAGTTACCATAACTAGAGTGTATTATCAAAGAGTTCCCTCCTAGAATTATAAAAACTAGAGTAACGCAATCATTTGCTAATTGATGAAAAGACCAAATTACGTATGGTAATTGATAAACTTGATTTAATGAATTGCTATATATTAGGAAGAACTAATTCTTATGTTTAAAATTGGAGAAAGAAACTAATCATTAGAATTGCAATAAGTATGACTTGTTTATTAGACTTGGTCTTTTTTTGTTTAATTTTTCTTTTAAAGATTTTCATCATTCTTTGTAATTGATAAGTTGAAGGTTAAACAAACAATGAGTAATAAGTACGAGAGATTCCTAGAACTCAATTATTGAATTAATGTCAATCTTATCCAGAAAAGCAAGAATAAAATGCCGGCAAAGTTGAAGAGCTTTTTTGAAATTTATGTGCTATTGATTATGAGAAAATGGTGATGTTACAAGTTTCTTATTAAAAGCTTGGAAGTTTATACTAAAATATATATGGCTTGACGAGCGTGAATTAAAGCTTAGAAGAGAAAGTAACCATGGAAAATTGGAGAACAGCTTTTTTTTTTCCCTTGTGAAAGGTGCAGTAGAATCATTATCATTGCTAATTTTTGTTTGTTTAATATTTTCTTTTTGCATCGTATTACGAAGTTGTGGAAATAAGACTTGACTTGATTTTTTACAAATTACCTTTGAAGGTGAGAAATTGTTTAGTTAATATCACCAAAGACTAAAGATATAAGTATTTTACTGCGCCTTTCGTCATCAACAGGTCCCACTTGTCTGCTAGGAATATGTGAGATTTCCAAAAGTTGAGGAGAGACAAGTGACAGGTGTCAAACCTGTGCAATAATAATAATAAAACCTAACTACCACTAAAAGCAGTTAATAATCAATTCTAGGTACTGGAGCAGGGACTCTAGGTGTGTAATGGCTTACTTGATTCACCATGTTCTCGAAAAGTTTGCTTAATCCGATATACCAGAATTAATTAACTGATAAAATTCACTAACTAGTAGACAGTGGCGAGTAGGGTCGTCTCCTCAGGGACTGGAGAGAAATTTGTTTCCTTTCGAGTCAAGATAAATGGGAGGTTTTAGAATTAAATGCTAATGAACTAAATAAATCAAATGCGAAAAATAATTAAATGGCAGAAATAAATGGAGAAACTCTAGCCAAGGGTACACTTCAAAAATGGTTCATGCACTGATCATCAATTCACAAATAATTTCAACATTTATTAATAGATTGATTATAGCTGTCATACACGCGATAAACAACCAACTTTTTCTTACTTATTCGATAGTCAAGGTACGACCGTTAACTATTTCTTCAACCCAGAAACAATCCTAGGTACGACCATAGGATTTAATTTCTGGTTTGCATTAAAATTTGTAAAGGTCCAATCCTAACTAACAAACATGCTACGAGGGTTTGTTTAAATTAGATCGTATTTTTTCCTAACATAAACCCAATTATGCCAGTTGCTACCGGGATGAAAGTAATCGAACAATTACAGATTTAAGTACCTCCAATTAGCAAATGGCCTACGTGAATAATTAAATATTGCGCATCTATTCAATTATACACGATAGCTATAACAATAATTAAAAGCAGAAAACATACGAATACCAATAAATGGAGGAAACCGTTAAAATAATTTAGATCTCACAGTAATTGTTGAACCAAATCTTCAGTTGTCCCCTTGACTAGAAGTATAAAATTAGTTCTCCATTAATGGAGAACAAGCCATGCAAAAAATTGTTCCAAGCTTTTCCATCATTTTTCCTCCCAAAAGTCGGCTAAAAAGAAAAAGTAAAAGACAAGAGTAACTATCGCTTTTTTTTTTTTTCTGTAGCCAAAGAGATGATGAATTGATGTCTGCCAAATCTTTTCTCAATTACCTAATTGATTAGTTTCCTAATACCAATCCAACTCTTAAAAAGATTCCTATTACAAATCAATTTCCTCCAACTTTCCTTTTCTTTGAGAATGATCCCCAAAATAAGGAGAGTCCTAGCAGCTAACAAATTAGGAACTTGATTTGGATTGGGAGACTGTCCAATATCAATCCCGACTTTCTGGCCTTGAATGTAGGTTCCGAACGTACCATCATCAAATTAACTGGAAAATTACCACTTTTAATCACGTTTTGCTCCTTTTCCTACAACTAGCACCATTAACCAAATATAAGTAGAATCAATCAATTAAAATAATATTTGGCTAAAATCAAAGGGAAAAATAATTATAAATTTAGCAACAAATTATGACCTATCAACGAGTGAAATTGTCAATAACCTTAGTGGAGATTTCTGAAATTATCCCATAATATTACAAGCTACATGTTCAAGAAACAAAATTCAAATTATACACTACCATTATATCAAGTTCAGGTGGCATTCATTCATTGTTGTTACTATATGCACTATCATTATATGCAAAATTAACTTATGAAATTATCCTAAATCCATGCATGTTGCCATTGCTTTATGTGGAACAGTTATCATTGCTAAAATCAACGAAACCCATGCACGTTTTGACATAGCGTGATGGTCGGAAGAATATGTCTTTTTATTGGCATAATTAAACCAATGTTCCTAATAGTTGATGTTTCCTATTTCTAGTTTAGACGTATTCAAGTATAGCCAAGTTTCAGTAATTTAGTTGTTTAGGGTACGGAGTAATTATGTGGTAGTTTCTTGTTGCAGTAGTTTCTTAATTACTAAGTTATGTTAACTCTATATAGGGTATTTTAGCATTATACTGAGTTGAAAAGGGTGAGAAAAAAATTAAGGAGAGTTGGGGCTGTTGTAAAAGCAATTCTGCCTAGAATTTGTGCCAATCTCAATATGTGAATCAGATGTGCTTTATGCATTTATGGCTATTAAACTCCCCTTCTCCTACATATTTTTACATGTGGCAATATCCTCTTGTACGCATCTTTTATACACTAAAGTGGTATTAGAGCCCTGCCTTTTGATCTTGGGATGCTTGTAAACTTAAGATTACAAGGTTGATGTTGATAGATTTTGAAATGTGAATTTTTTGATGAGTCAGAGTACTCGAACATTAGAAAAAATTGGGCCACTAAATTACTAAATTAATATTGCGGTACTCCAGTTACTTGACTATTAGGAAAAAAATTGAACCTAATTGGATAGACGTTATCGTGTTATTTGTGTTTGACAGTGATTAGAGAAAAAAATCCTACCATAGTTGTTGATATTTAATTTGATAATGTGAAAGAGTTGAAAAAAATGTCGAAAAATTCTTGTCGACATTTTTTTTGTGATGGACTTGCAAAATTGAGAATCTTGATATCAATAATCAGCTAGTGAGGCTAATAAATTGAAAGTGAAGTGATTGGCAAGAATTGATTTATAATGAAAAAATATCTTAGAAGATTTTTTTTTGGTTGGCAATAGTATAGAGCTATATTCGTGAAAAGTTTGGTTTAAAGGAGGCAATGTAGACATAATTAAACCGAACTTCCTAATAATTGATGTTTTCTATTTCTAGTTTAGAAGTATTCAAGTATAGCCAAGTTTTGCCTAGAAACCTCAGTTTAATGGATAAGGTTAAGGCTCTAGAAATTAGAGACCTTAGGTTCAAATCACTCAGTCGCTTCTTCACTTCTTAAGTCCCACCTTTTCCCTACTGGAAAAATTAAAACAAAAGTATAGCCAAGTTTTACCAATTTAGGTATTCAGGCTATGAAGTAATTATATGGTACTTTCTTATTTTAGTAGAATTTTAATTTTCAAGTCATGTTGAGAATATATAAGATATTTCAATATTGTATCCAGTTGAGAAAATTAAGAGAAATACTAAAGAGAGTTGCAGTTGTTATAAAGGCAATTCTGCTAGAATTTATGCAAGTCTAAATATGAGAAACAGATATGCTTTATACGTTTATGGTTAATAAACTCCGCTTCTACCACATGTTTCTATATGTGTCCAACATGCTTAGGGGTGAGTATATTCGGTACATACCGAATTCATAATCGAATTCAAATTCAATTTGGTAATTAGAAATCAGGTTTTGGTAATTTGGTACAAAAGCAGTATTTATCGAATTCACCAAATTCTAAATGTTATGAAATAGGTAATGAGATTATAAATTTGATAATAACCAATTTCGCATTCAAATTCTGTAAAATGAAATAGGGTACTTTATTACCGCATTCGAATACCAAATTAGTTTATAAAATTATATAATATATAGATAAATGCTATTTAGTATTAGTACATACTATTAATATATTATTATATTATATAGGTAAATGCTATTAATAATAGTTAGTATATGGTATTATCATGTACTTATGATAATAATAATATATAGTGATGTACAATATACTATTTTAGTATTTGTTAATTGTTATATGACTATAATAATACAAATATACAATAATACATAACATAACTATAATACCTATTATTTTTACATGACTAGAATTAGATAATAATTAATAAGTAATGTATAATACTAAATATTAAACAATAAACATAATTAGTAATTAGAATTTAGGCTTTAAGCACAGACAAGACAACTACACAATAACATAAGTAAGTAAATAAGCTGTATTTGATTTAAAATAAATTATAAGTTTGTAACTTAGTAACTTATCACTAATTATTGTAAATTATAAGTTTGTAACTAATATAACTTATCACTAATCATTGTAATTTGTAAGTTTGTAACTAATATTACTTATTATTAATCATTGTAAATTATAAATTTGTAAATTTTTTTAATGAATTCGGTTAAACCGAATTCATTACCATTTCCGAATTCAAAATTGGAAATGAAATGAATTCGGTTATATCCAATTTGAATTTGAAAGCGGTTTAAATTTCTATAAATCAAATAACCGAATTTACCGAATTCAACTAACTGATTTACCGAATATGCATCGTTTGCTCACCCTAATGTAACATGCTTCCGTTGTGTGTTTTTATGTGCTGACACTTTCTAATTGGAGGAGTTATTTTTCCAACTACATTGTTATAAGTTAGATAACTCTGAGAAAAGGGTCAACATGGGTTTAAATAATTTCTTCTTCGATAGTATTGTAATACAGGGGTGGATCCACCGTCCATTTTTAGTTTGTTTATTGTGCGGCCCTACGACATTATATAGAAAAAGCCTTACAATGTGAACATTAATAGATTGGAATCTCAAGCTTCGATCCAATTGGAAGACATTAATAAAAATTCATAAGGTTTTTAATTCAACTTTCTAACCTTCCCTTCTTTTCTTTTCCTTTTGTAAGGCTTGAAAAGCCAACTTTAGAAAGAAAATCCTGTAAAGTTTTCCAGCTAAATATTTAATGAGCAAAATGAAACTAAAAGGAATTTTAAGGTGGGCAAGTGTAGTAAACCCTTTACAGCAATCAAAGACCATTTTAGGAACATCAGGTTCTAAGAATTTAAAATTCTAGAAAAAACAAAAAATGGATAGTCATAAACGTCTGACATGGTGTGATGGTTAAATGAATGTGTTTTTTTTTTTTTCAATCAGTACTATGTTTGCTAATTTACTCCTATGCTTACTCTTACACTGTGGGATAGATGGATCTCAGGGGTCTAGGTTGCCTTTGTCTTTTTTTTTGTTTTTTACCAAATATGATATTGGTTAATCTGTACCTATATTATGGAAAAGGAGTTATTAAAAAAGTGCACTCTACTGCTAGTCGTATACTACCGGGACTGGTGTACAAACAATTGTTAGAATAGGAGAGTTCAATTAATATAAAGTTGGCACAGGAGAACTAAAAGTTTGGGGAAGGGATAGTTTAAGTAAAAAATAATTGTTAAGATGACCATTCTTTGATGGATTTTGGTTTTTTTTTCCTTCTAAACTTTTTTGCCTAAAAAGCTGTTAGAATAGCAAGGGCTATTTAATATAAGATTGTCATTAGAGTATTCAACGTGGATCAAAGGGGTGTTTAAGTGAAAATATAATTTTTAGATATCAAATTTTTAGTTTTATAAATTTTTGGTACTTCATCTACTAAATTGTTTTTCAAATAATTGTTAGAGTAGTGAGGGTATTTTAATATAAAGTTGGCATATAAGGACTTTTAAAAAAAATTGGAGTGCAGGAAATGGGGTTTAAGTGCAAAATTAACTCCTAAATGGCAATTATCTTTATTGATCTAAGTTTTTTTTTTTAGATTTTTTTGTCTAAATTATGATTAGAATATTGAGGACCATGTAATATATGGGTGGCATAGAAGGACTAAAAAAGTATGAAGGTTTAAGTGCCAAAAAATTGTTAAGATAGACATTCTAATTTGCCAATTTATATTTTTTTCCTTCCAAAATCTTTTAGAACAAATAATCTTAAGTTGCGAGGGTAATACTTTCACTTTGCATGCTGCGATGGTGAATTTTTGCCACATCACTTGTGGGGAAGGTAAGTGATACTTTTAGAACTATAGGGGCGCTAAATGATATTACTATAAACATCAGGGAGGATTTTTTTTCCAAAGTATTCCACTTTTTGAACAACTTTAGCAGTTAAAAATAGGAAAAATCGTTCAAAACGTTCCTTATATTTATAAAATGACTTTTCATCCCTCACTTTTACAAGTGTATTTTTATGTCCCTTACAAATCTACATTGATCAAATTTGGTCCCTACCTGGGTTTTCAACTAGTTCTTGGTCGGAATTCATCACGTAACTTGTATGAGATCATTTTTTAAGGACAAAATTATCAAATTAAAATTTACATCATCCGATCTATAGTTCCTAACATTTCACAAAATAAATTGTTTCGTTCCTCACATTTCACAAAATAAATTTTTTAATCCCTCACATTTCACAAAATGAATTTTTTCATCCCTCATTGACCATGTGTACACATAGTTTTTTTTTAAATCCATGTATATATTTATTTGATTTCACTTGAACAGTACGAATAGTATGTATTATATCTCTATTTGATTTCACCTAAACAGATTAATTGTAATTGTATACATGCGGTTCAATAGACATATACCTGGGTTTAAATCTAACAATTTTATTTTAAACCCATATTTGTATATTTGATTTCACCATGTGAATCTATTCAATATGTATAGCCTTTCTCGTTTGGTAATAATTCATTTGTTGAATTGTGTAATAAGGTCATCTTGTTAATCGGTCCTAATTCGAATTCTATAGTCATACTAACAAATTGCAATTTAAATCTAAAATTTTTACTTGTCGCCTTTAAAACCAAAAGTTGAATTTATTGTCTTGTGATTGTCTTAAAATTTGAAAGTGTCAATTGACGTGCGCGGGGTATACTTATAACATTTAGCTCATCCACAATCAAGTTTTACATTTATAATTCCTAAATACCCCACACGCGATTTATCGCAAGTATACGAATCGTGAGCGAGTATAGGGTATTAAGGGTCGATCCCACAAGGAAGATTGCAATTACCAATGTTTTCAAACTCCTTTATTATTTAGACTACCACAAATATAAAATTTATGAAAATAATACTAGAAAGCTCCTAGAGATATGAAATTCCTTACTACTCTTGCAAATGAGATTACCGGTTAAGTGAATACTATTATCTTGGCTAGTTATGGCGTAATTTCCTATTGTATGTGAAACCTACTCTCGTAGTGAATCAACCATACTTGTAATTAAGCCATACCTACTCTCGTGGTTATAAATTAATTACAAGTTCATTTCTTCTATGAAATTACATGAAACAAGTCACTAAAACCACAAAGGTGCACCTCTACTCTCATGAGTGTACTCCCTAAGTTTATCACTTCTTTGAACTAGTGTTAAATTCCAATTTTCATTGCAAATTTAATACCTTTACATAATCACAATTAATGGCCAGTTAATTATGATTAGAAAATCAAAAGTGATAAATAACTTGCTCAAAATAATATCACCAAATAACCAAGTAAAGATCATAAACAAGATGTAGAAAGTTCATCCATACTCTAGGCATAAATTTTAACTAAACATGATAAAAACAAACACCAAACTTGTATTATAGTTAAACATGAATTCAAATACAAAAGAGAAAGTGATAGGAGAGAAGTCACCCTTGTCACTTGAGCTGCAAACTCTCCATCTTTGCTCCTCCAATTTTCCTCCAAATCTAACTACAAATACAAGAAGGATAAACTACTCTACCTATACTATACTAATGAACTAAGAAAAACTAGTGAATACTACATTTTTGGTGAGTTTTCCTAGCCTTACAAAGTTATCTTGAATCCTGCAAGTCCATGGCTATATATAGATGAATGCAATCAGGAAATGAGGCTTGAAACATCCCTTTTACAGCTGCTAATTGGTTGTCATACGTTCATCCATAGCTGTAAATTGTTGAAGTAGAAAACAGGTTGTACCAGCAGCTATTTCTGACCAGAATCTGGATACTTCAACTACTATTTTCTCTATGATGACGGCTGAATTAGCTCTTGTGCAAAACATAGAAGTTGTAGTCCATTGAAATAGCTGTCCAATACCTCAAGCATCATCCAATTTGGAGCTGTCTAGACCGAGATATGATAAAAATACCATTGACTGGTCAATTCCGCGTTTTCAGCTCTCAGCAGTAGACTTTTACTTCTGTATTTTGACATTTTGACCAAGAAAACAGCCGAATTGGACTTTGATGTCTTCATATAAAATGTAGATCTGTCTCTTAGCTTCGAAAATAGTTCAATAATCATCTCAATCCAATGCATGTAGCTCAAGATATAGCCAAAATACCAACAGATGCCAAAGCTGACTTTTGTTTGATTCTTTTGTTCTTAAATTGCATTTCTCAGCTTAGTTGAATTTCGGTATTTCAACTTTTGGACAATGAAAACGGCTGAATTAGATTCTGATGTCTTCATACCAAATTTAGATCTATCTCTTAGCTTCAAAATGGTATAAAGATCACCTCAATCTAATCTGTGTAGCTCCAGATATAGTTAAAATACCAAAATGTGTCAGAGTTGTCAAAGCTGACTTTTCTTGATTCAAATTGCATTTCTCCTTTTACACTTCATATTTTATTTTCACCATTTTAATCCATCTTCAATCATCCAAATATTTTCTCAATGCACTTCATTTGATGATTGAATTATTAAACCTACAAAATATGAAATTTTTATCATAAAAATCAATAGAAATGCAATTTTCACACTTTAACCACAAAATGCATATTTTCACTAGAATCTTAGTTAATTATTTATAAAATTAAATAAAACACACCAAAAATATTAATAAAGTACACTAAAAATACATAAAATATACTCTTATCATCAATCACTTACTTCTTTTTGTCATACTTTTTTTGACGCCCCCACTTCTCCCTAAGGCGAACCAAAGGGTATCCGCGGGACGCCTGCCTAGCTCTCGCCAGGACTCAAGCAATTCCATTCAAACTTATTATCGCTCTACCCAACACACATAAATAACTTAAATATAGAAAATGCGAAAGCGTTTAAACTTAACAATAGTCATCCATTATCCAGCCCGCACGTCGGGTGTTCAAAGTACATCTCAAATCCCAAATATACGTCAGGCCCAAAAGTTACATTTCAATTCCAAAAGTACAACCCCAACAAAGGGCATAGCCAAAATATAATAGAAATCCTAAACAAAAGCTCATCAGGAGAGTTTCTCCAGTACGCCTCCGGGTTCAAACCTGTTAAGGGAAACAAATCTATAGGGTGAGCGAAACGCTCGTGAGGCCAAGAACACACATGCATGCACATAGTTCAAGTAACAAGCTGAAGTAACAGTTCAAGTGATAACTTGCAAGTAATTAACAATGCCAACAAAATGTAAACAGAAACAATTCAAGGATATGGTAGCTCTCAGGAGCTAAGTTCCACTTGCTTTGCCAGTTCATTCGTATATCTTCCCGCGATGACTCTCTGTCAATCGGGTTGACATTTCCAAACCGTAGGTCACCACTTACTTCTCATCCGTCCACCATACACCGCTTCGGGCCCGCACGACATTTATGAGGCGATACTCCACGAGTATGCCAAGCAAGATCTCTCCAATAGATCAAGCTTATCATGTGAATCTCATGGCTCACCGAGATTCCCGACCAAGCCCATGCCGGCTCGAGTTTCAAGGTCGGCCTATGAGTTTGGGCGTCCCCCATGTGTCATGTAAGTGTCGAGGAGATTCACTCCAACGACGTATGCAGCCATAGCATACCATGTCATGTATTCAAGCATTTGACAGGTTTAAGCATGTATTCCAGGTCATGTAAATCAGGCAAACCATGTTAAGCATGAGTCATTTGTTTCAAATGAGAACGAGTGCGATAAAGTACACACTCGACTCCATTTTTGAAAACCAAGTAGGCTAAGCATGTAATCAGGTAAGCCAAGCATAAATCAAGTCCATAGAGTTCAAGTAGCCATACACTTGACACTCACCAAGATATGCAAGCAAGTAGGTTGGATTGAGAGTTCAAACTTCCACGGTAGGGTCCTCTTGGAGGTCCTCGTGCGTGCCTGAACATCGAATAGTAGACAATTACTATAGGTCCCCAAGTGGCGAGAAAGATTGAACACGAGTAAGGTTCGGAAATATTTTGAAAATTTCGTTTAAGCCTGTCTTTGAAGTTGGATTCTCAAAAGGGTGCAGGACTCGAGTAAAATTGAATTATTACTCTCGAAATCATTAGACGGAAACGAGTACGTGCGAATAAATCTCGAAACGAGTGACCAAAATTGAAAGTGGACTGGCCACGTCACAATCCGGCCGGAACCTGGCCGGATGTTCGGCCGGATTTCTGGCCGGATTTCTGGCAGTAGCCAACCTCATTTTTTTCAAATCCCAACTACAATCTGGCCGCCTATCCGGCCAGAAACTGGCCGGATTCAAGGCCGGATTCTAGAAAAATGCTTCCTGCGCGGATTTCTTTTGAATTTCCAGAATTCTCGATTTTTGGTCAAATATTTGAAAAATCATAACTTCTTTTCTACTAGTCAAAAATTGATAAACTTGGTACTGTTGGAATCATCTTTGAAAGTACTAAATGTTCTTAGAAGACACTATTCCATGAATCTAAATGGAAGGTATTCAAAAATGAGTTTAAAGTTGCTGTTCCAGATCACCCAGGATTGAGCCAGGGTTGGTTTTTCGCTAACTTTGGAAATTCGGAAGAATTCACTCGTTGCAAACCAGCCCTTGAAATTTATAGCTTAATTAGAGGTGCAAGTAAGGTTTAGGACAGAACAATAGGATCGAGAATCGGAGTTTCGAGTACCAAGATATGGTAGCTCAAAGTTGGGAAAAATTCAAGACTATTAAACAATTTCCAGATTTGGGTTTCCGACTTTGGACCTTTAGTTAAGTATCGAAACGGACTTGGATTGGTACCAAATTTTGCAGTATGGTACTCCTATATGAAGGGTATCTCTCTATCAAATTTTGTGGAAAAATACCTTCGGGAAGGTGGTTAACCAATCAACCAAAGTTTTGAAATTACTAAGGCAAAACTGCCTTTAGCTCCCTTTCTCTCGGTTTCCAAACATTCGGCTAAGGAAAAACCTCCAAACATGGTTCATTTGTGCAAGAAAGGTCTAAGGAACCTATATGGTACTTTTAGTAGGTGTTTAGCACCAAGAAATTCATTTAGTAAGACCACAACAAGTCTCACATCAAATCGGTCCAAATCTAAGGGTTTTCAAGAACAAGGCAGTCACCGTATTTTGATCATAACTTACTCAATTTAACTCGGATTTGAGCATGGTTGATAGTGTTAGAAAATAAATTCATAGGGTTATAATTTCACAGAAGAAATCATTTTAAGATTCAGCATTCAACTGGCTCGAAATTAAGCCTAAAGTTGCAGCATCATCAAATCATTTCAGCAGAACAGAGAAACAGGGCAGCCTTCTTAAAATGATTGGTTTGGCTCACAGACTTGGAACCAAAATGTGAATTTTATACCATTGTAAAGGTGTGGATGTCTAGTTTCAAATGCCACCAATGGCACTTGATTTCGATATCGGAGGACAAAGTTACGGCCGAAATACTATTGCTAGACAATGTTACACGAAAACAGTTTCCCAGTTTGATTAGTTTCACAAAGAAATTCATTTGCCCAACCAAACCTCAATATTTTCCAATGAAAATTTTTACACAACTAATACAACATATAAACATCATATTCAAGCCATTATATCATCAAAAATTGGCCTTAAAATAACCGAACAGGGCAGGGGCAAAATCAGAAATTTCTATCCCATGAATTCCTTGAGGTTTCTACGAATTAAACTCCATTAATCCACCATTTCTAACACTAAATCAGCAGTATATCCAACATCAATCATTTCATCAGCCAACAAACCAAGGGTGGGAGTTCATAGAGCCCACCATCAAAATTTCCAACAATACAAGCTACCCATGTGAAGATTCAAGCTCATATGTATAATTTAACCTCCATAAGACAAGTTTAAGGTATTGGATCATTACCTACTTTGATGGTTGTTCAAGTCAGAATTTTCGGCCCTTTGTAGCCTGAAGAAAACCGTGGAGAGCTCCTTTCTTTTGCAGCTAGATGGACTTCCCAAGTGTTGAGCTAAGTGTAGTTAAATTTTGGTTGAATTTGGTGAAGGTTTGAGCAAGATTTGGAGGTGAAATTTTGCAAAACTTGAAGGTGTTTTGCTTCAGCTGTTGTTCGGCCAGAATGAGAGGAAAAGAGGGATGTTTTGATCTGATTCCTTTGCGTATAAAGAAAGCTTACGTCTAATAGTTTAAGTGCACAAAAGTCATCCACCAATAGTGCGCATACGCGTGCGTTTTGTGCTCGATTTCTCTTAAGTTTGTTGCACTAGTGCACTAAACCTCTAGGGCACTTACATTCATATAAATATTATTCATTCTTAATTGTTCCAAAATAATGGTCCAAAGTCCCTCAATTAAGCGCGCACGTGAAAACACGTATTTCCAATTTATGCGCAATAAAATGAAACTTTCGAGAAATTCTTATAACGATCGTACTACCAACTATCACTTGAATTTTTAAACCTAAAATTGCCTATTTTAGGACCATTGTATATGTCTCAAAATTTTCCGGGCTAATTGTACTCTTAATTGGCAAAATTTTCCAAACGCTCACCTTTTCTCTAAACAAGCTCCTAAGAAAATAATTTTTGAAACGAGACACTTTAAAAATGTACGAAACTATAATACCATGTACTTAGGTCTAATGAGGATAGAAAATAATATTCGGGGCAAAAATCCAAATAGATAATTAATTGAGCCAAAATTAGGGGTTTTAAAAATAATAATTTTATGAGTCCTCACGTGAATTGAGTATTAATTCCTCCATTAACCTTTCTTAATCTATTATTGATCGTTCTTAATTCTCCAATATTAATACACTCCCGATTCAAGTATAGCCTAGAAAAACGTGCACCCGTCGTTCCGGACTAAACAAATTTTCGAAAAGCGAATTTTTCAACAAAACGCTTTAAAAATATAAAGAGGCGTCGTTCCATATAAATGGATTTAAAATGGTCGAAATAAATAATTCGAAGTAAATGAGTGAATAATCATTTAAATATTCCAGTAATATTCTATAAAAATAAGAAAATTTTCGGGTCCTCACACTTTTCCTTTGTTTATTTTTTTTGTCCAAATTTAATTCGATATAAACACTTGATAATGTTTATGATTAAATATCTTCTTTATTTTCAATTTTCGAGTAAAAGGAAATGAACATGAGTGAAAAACTAACAATTTTTTTATACCCCTGTATATATTTATTTAATTTCACCTAAACAGTACGTTCAGACGAAATCAAATAGAGATATATTACATTGCTATTCGTATCGTTCAAGTGAAATCAAATAAATATATACATGAGTTTAAAAAAAAGTTATTTATACACATGATCAATAAGGGATGAAAAAATTTATTTTGTAAAACATGAGGGATGAAAAAATTCATTTTATGAAATATAAGGGACGAAACAATTCATTTTGTAGAATGTGAGGGACTATGATCGGATTATGTAAATTTTGATTTGACAATTTAACCTTCGAAAATGATCACGTGACTAAACTAGTCGAAAACTTAAATAGGGTCTAAATTTGATCAATGTGAATTTATATGGAATGTAAAAGTACACTTTTAAAAGTGAAAATGAAAAAAATCATTTTGCAAAATACGAGGACGTTTTCAACGATTTTTCCTTAAAAATATTTTGAAACACGGACAAGTTATGAACAAAATGAGTGATTGGTTTTGACTTTATCAATTCAAACATCTGAACCTTCAATTCAATCATTTTAATGTATTTTGAGTTTGAAAAAGTTCTGATGTGTCAAAAATCATTACGAAAACCAAAACCTCTTGGAGTTCAGGACTCCTAAAGAAAAAATGGTCCAAAAAGAATAAAAGGTTCATTTTGACTCCTTGAAGAAAAAAATCAGAACTCAAACAAAAATTTGTCTAATACAATGTAAACCGGCCTCAACTGCCAGGAGAGCTTTGAGGTTTTAAACCTGTAATTAAGTTAAATATTTGAATATACTAATGAGCAAAATGGATGTAAATTTAGATTGGTAAAAAGAGGAACAATGATGAAGGATTCGTGGCAAATGGTATACAAGACGAGAATTTGTTCTACTGCTGGTTATTCTGGTAACCTCATCTTCTCTAACTTGCTCTCTTTTTGTGAACAAATCTCATCTTTTATGCCAGGGAGAAGGAGAATGCCAAACGGGATACCTGCAGTGACGGAGCCAAGATTTTTTTTCCAAGGGGCCAAAAATTTTTCTAACAAAATTATTTTAATATGCTATGTTCAAAATAATTTCCATCTATTTAAATATATCACATCTAAAAATATCAAATATTAACTTTAATTATGAAGGTATGTTTATTTTATAAATATGCAACATAGTCAAAACGAAAATTAAAACAAAAAATAAACTTTTCTTAAATATATGATAATATCACAACCAGCCAAATTGCACATTATGAGAAGATGCTCCAATATGTCACCTATGCAAAATATATATGCAATATAAATATAACTATTTTAATTAAAAAAGATAAAAAGTTATGTTAACACACACTAAAATTTCAACCTCTTTTCATAAAAGTAAATTGAGCTTTACGTTCCTGTTAGAAGTAAATTTATCTAGGATTGAATCAGTGCTAAATTTTTCAACAACTTTCTTTTCTATGTACACAATTAGGTAATCATTCAAGAAATTATCTTCCATCTTGTTTCGTAACCATCTTGATTATCAATACAGGAAGAGTGAGAAGTGAGAACGAGTCTAATCAATTGAACTAAATTGTCTATTTATATATGAGCCAATAAAGTAATTGCTTTTGTTTTAGTGTGAGAACCCCAAAAAATTATGTGGATGCCCTGAATTTATTTTATTTTAATTACTTTGATATTAGAAATATTATATATAACAAATAAATGGTTAAATTAAATGTCTAATTGAATCCCTATAAAATTGAGAATTTAGGAAATATCCTAAAATGGTATAGAAAAATTTTACGAATTAAATAAATTATGGCGTGCATATCGTAATTCATGTTATTTGCAAATATTACTAGACACGTAATATATACTGGAAGTTTGGTAAGTACATGTCTAATAAGTTTTTTTTTAAGCTAAATATGTCAAAATCGATTAGATCAACGTAAGAAATTTTCCCCGAAAATACAAACGAGGTTAGGAGCCCATGCATGAAATCATAAAATTTTAGGCCTTAGTGAGCAAATAAACTACAACTAAAAGACCAAACTAACCTTAAATATTAGACTAGTTACCATGCGGCCAAGACATAAACTATCAGAATTCAGAAACCCAAACCGAGAGAAGAATGCATTTGCTTGGAACCGAAGACTAAGCGGTGGAAGTGTAGGACTTAGCTGAGATTGGGGCGGTGAGTAGCTCTTAGTAAGACAGCTGTCAGGAAGGATTATACTACCAAGTCTGCTGGGTAAGCAGTGACCGAAAGAGAGCAGCTTAAAGAAACAAAATTGGCGGTGGCTGAGAGCAAAACAAAAGCTGTCTTCCTTTCTTGCTTTCTTTCTAAAACAGAATCGAGTGAGTGAGACGGAGTGTGAGGAAAAGAATTTGCGAGCTTCACCATCAGCTAACCAAGGAAATTATACAAACGAAGGCAAGGGAAGTGGGAAGTCGAGGGATAGGACCTGAGGAGTTGGAATAGCAATTCTAGCAGCCTGCGACAAGAAACCTTAGGGAAGAAAGGTAACCTTCTCACTGTAACTCGCTGATTAGATAGTATAATTAGCTAAACTTGAGCTGCAGGTAGAGCTAGCTAAGAACTTAGTTTCTGGTGCGAGAAATGTTATGCAGAAACTGTGAAAATTACAGAAACTGGAACTTATAACTGTTCTTAATATTTCTTAGGATGATAATGTTAAGAATCTGCAATAACTTCATGCTGACTCGGTAAAAATGAATGAATGAATACGCTGCATGTAGTGTTTGAGTAGAGAACTGAGCTTCGACCGAGGAAAGAAACCTGGTGCAGGCTGCTATGCATCAGAATTTGCAACCTTGCGCAGACCTGAGACTTAATCCAGTTTTCCTTTTGAATTCTGGTCATAAACCTCTATGCTTTGCTTAGGATAACCTGTAGTAGATTAAGTATCCTCTGCATGATTGATTGAGACAAAAAAACTGAGGAAGTGAAGGTAAGAAAATGTCAAACGATAAATTGTGGTCTTGCTGGAAACTTTGTGACTGCAACCGAGAGAGAAAAAGAAAGAAACTTTGGCGATCCTCTACAACTTTAGCTTCTAAACTAGTATAGTAAGCTGTAACATATCATAAGTCCCTTAACCTCAACAAGTAAAACAGAAACAAGCAGAAACTAAAGTGAGTATAGCAGAGCTAATGAACTCGATGGACTGCCGGTTGCTTGGCCTAGAGAATGAAGCAGAATGTGCTTCTGACCGTCCATTTTTTACTCTGAAAATGCGAGAACTGGGTGTCGATGTCTTCATAGGAAATGTAGGTCATGTCTTAGTTTCAAAACTATAAAATTTGCTTCGATCCGATAAGTGTAGTTTCAGTTGTGATCAAAACACCAGAGGATAACAAAGCTGCCATCTTTATTGTTTCTCATTGACTTTCTTTTATTTCCAGATGCATTCTGCTATGATGCTAGCCGAGAGCAAAACTTTCCACGATCTGTATAAGGCTACTTTCTAGCCTACTAAATGTAGTTAACTTGTCTAGTTGGAACATGAGATTGGAAGAAAGGATTTAGGGGAGACAATGAATGCTAAACTGTGTATATTGCTAAAACTTTTGATTTAACAGATAACATAGTAGTAAAATGAACCCCTATAATATTTTGGAACCCTAATGCAACTTATTATAGTTATATATACAAATTGGCTTCTAATCACTCAATCTTGTCTTCACGAATATTTTAAAGACTAAAATCTAAGGGGCTGGTGTAGTGGAATAAAATTTAATTTCCAAATAACCTAGAGTTTAATTAATTAAAAAGGAATCAATGGAGTCCTCCTAAGCCTTAATCTCAGAATCTTGAGTAGAAAATGATTTAATCCTAATGTAAATATTTTATAAATTATTAACTTGGAAAATACGTATATTTCTTGATGTAAGATAATAAAGTCAATAAGTCCCGAAATAAAATGTGGAATAAATATTGAGTATATTTTATATTTTAAAGTCAAACTTAATTTTAATAGTTTAAATAATAGAATAATAAATAATAGGTGAACATCTATAAATTATATATATATTTACTTTGGAATTATGAACTTGTCTCAAGAAGCAGCTACGAGCCAGGAAACAAACCCGAGACTCGAGAGTAATTTATTTGGGTATTTGGTGAGTGTTTCTAAATTTATGTGTTTAACTGTTTATGTGTACTTGAGTGAAATTATGTGATAAATGTATTTACTATGAAATATTGCTAAGTGATTCATTGTAAAGTATGTCTCAATTGTCCCTCGCCATCTAAGTCAGGAGTGTAATTTATCGCACTCGACTTAGTTGAGCTTGAAGGTTGATAATTGATCAAGTAATATTGTAAGTGTGCATGATTGTAAGCCGTGTGTGTACTTTATCACACTGGCTGAACTGGGCCCCAAAACCTTCTGTTCAACGGACTATTCGAGCCAGCAAAGGGCTTGGTCGGGTAGGACGGTAGCTTTGGGTAAATGTTTCGGTATACTCAAGTATTACTCTGAGATTGGGAGATTATTGAACTTATTATTAAATGTAGGGGATTGTTTATTGTTTTGGAGGACATAAGGAGATGAATTGGTGGAGTGTGTGCAATGATATTGAAATGAGTGTCTCTTGACACTGAAATGAATGTACAATGACATTGAAATGAAGGTGCAATGATATTGAAATTAGTGTATTTTGACACTGAAATGAACGCTCACTACAAGAAAATTGGTCATCAGTGACAACTTTTCTCTGTGACGAAAAAAAGTTGTCACAAAAGTGGATCCTTTATTGACGACTTTCTAACTCGTCACAAACCTCTAATGGGAGCCAACTCATTTGTGACGACTTAGAAAAGTCGTCACTAGTAAATTCCCGCCAAGATTTAGCAAGAGCGTGGGAGTATTTAGAACACACAATAGTGACGACATTAAGAACATTATCACTATTACTTGGCCTATTTACGGACGACTTTTTGTTGTCGTCACTGATCACTAAAAAAAAAGTTATTAGTGACAACATTTTGTAGTGATGACAATAAGTCGTCACAAAAGGAGTTTCTTTAGTCGCGACACCTAAAGTTGTCACAATTGCATCAAAGCAACTAAATGTTTAGTGACGACCCGTTATTTTCGTCACAAACTACACTGCAAGAAATATGGTCATTAGTGACAACATTTTTTAGTGACGACAAAAGTCGTCACAAAACGTGGCTATTTAGTGACGACAAGGAAAGTTGTCATTATTGCTCAAAGCAACTAAGTCTTCAGTGACGACCTTGAAAAAGTTGTCACTAAAATGATCTATATAGTGACAACTTCTAATATTGTCACTGTCACTCTACCGATTCGGATTTAGTGACAAGAATTAATTGTCACTGTTTAAAGTAATTATTTTTAAGTCACTTTCATTAATTCTACTGTGCCACCCTAACTTTTGCGATTTAGCCCCAAATGTTGTAAAAAATTCCATTAATTCCATTATGATACCTTAACTTTTACAATTTAGCCCCATATGTAGTACACCGATTTCTTTAATTCTATTATTACTCCCTAACTTTTGTAATTTAGCCCCATATGTAATTCACCAATTTCATTAATTCTACTATGGCACTCTAACTTTTGCAATTTAACCCCCATATGTAATACACCAATTTTATTATTTCTATTATGGCACCCTAGTTTTTACAATTTAGCCCCTATTTTTTTTATTAGGAAATTGCGAATGGTATCTTGATAAACTATGCATAAATATTTTATAATTTTCTCAAATTTAAGTAATAATTTGTTATAAACTCTAAAGATATATCTTTCATTACAATAGTTATAAGGCAGGCAGGTCTTTTTATCAATGGAATAAGAAATTTATGCCAGATTTATCCTTTGTACTACATGCCAAGTAGTATTAGCAAAGGAATAACAAAGTACTACAAAGTAATTAACAAAATAGCCTTCAGGGAGTGTAGTTTATGGGCAAATGAGCATTATCTATTCAAAGTACCAACTTTTTATGGGTATTTTACTCTCAAACATATAATTTATGATAAATTTATAAATGTTTGTAAGTAAAATTCAAAAAGTGTTACACTGATTTCTTACAAAACGAAAACTGGCAGGTTATCTTTTCAACATAAATTAAATTTTTTTAAAAAAAGAAATGGCCCATAAAGTACCAACTCTTTGTGGGTTTCCTCCATTACATGAACAAATATTCTGCTCTTTATGGGCATTTCACTCTGAATCATTTAATTTATGTTAAATACATAAATGTTTGTAAGTAAAATTCAAAAAGTGTTGCACTAATATTTTTATGAAAGGGAAACTGGTAGGTTTTGTATTTAACATAAATTAAATATGTGAAAGAAAAAAAAAAGAAATTACCCATAAATCTATGTCTTGCAAATCTAAACTAGTAAAATAGTTTCAAACAAAATTAAACATTAAAATAAACTGTAATTTATACACATTAAAATATCTGTAATTTATACACATTTTGCAACTACTACTTTGTGTTTTCTCTGTAATGAATTTTTTAACTATTGAGAACTTAAGTTTTGTCTTGCAAATCTATACTAGTACAATAGTTTTAAACAAAATTAAACATTAAAATAAATGTTTGAAAAAGAACAAAAGTACATTTATCACTTGCAGTAATGTAACAAAATTTTCTCAACCATTATCAATATTTTCACAAAAGTATTAAAAACTAGCAATTGACAATATTAAAAACTAGCAATTTAATTAGTGACGACTTTTCTTGTCATTATAATCTTGAATAAATTAGTGATAACATTATGTCATCACTAAATTTTCTTTGATTTTGACTTAACAATAATGTCTTATTAATAGCATTTGATTATTTTTAATGAAAGTCTGTTATAACCATAGAATTTGACTTTCGTTATTTTCAATTACATGATGTTATTTAGTGCTGCAATTATAAGAAATTAGTATAAAATATTAGCAAATTATAAAAGTACATTTTCAAATATATGAAATTAACAAATTTTGCCACCTATGTTGATGAAAATTTTTATGTTTTGCTAAAAAATAAAGAATAATACTATAGCATTAAAATCTATGGTTCAAACCATATTACAAATCTAGAAAAAAACATGATTTTTGGTATCACTACAAGAATTCTTTAAAAACAGCGGGAATTGAAAATTGGTGGAGGCATTCTTTAAAAAGCAAATTTCAAAATGAAAGAGTACAAGTCTACCACTTTTGGGCTAAGTTTGATACATTTCTAATTCTCACATTTTCACTCGCTGGTCTTCTCACTGTCTCTCTCGGTCTCTCTCTCACTTTGACCCCTCTCAATTTCTTTCTCACTACTGCTCGAGCATTCCTCCTTATTCACTACAAAAAATTATTTTTTTCGTGGCAAATTTTTCATGACAACCAACTTATTTGTCAGAAAAATCATACCTTTTATGACAATTCGTCAGGCAAATATCCTTCAAAAGGCATTGCTACTTTAAACATATTTTTCTACTTTTGCCCGCGTCAATTAATCAGGAAAAGTTTTCGTTTTCCCACCATTTTTTTCCCACCAGTTTTTTTCCTTTTCGACCAAAAAAGAATTTAGACGGACATTAACTTATAGTAGGTCGCAAAATGGCCTTCACAAAAGCCCCAATCTTCATCATCCTCTTCCTCATCACCCTCCTCCCGATCTCCACCAATTCTCAAGACCCCAGTTCGGATTTGCTCTTGCAGCTCGAATCCCTCCAATCCCAGTCCCCCAAAGGCGGCGTTATCCATCTCACTGATTCCCTCCTCAAACGGATTCTATCTATTCCAACTCATCGTCCCTGTACTTTCCTCGTCTTCTTCGACGCCCAACAACTCCACTCCAAACCCGAACTCTCCCTCCCTTCTCTCAAATCCGAGTTCTCCCTCGTCTCTAAATCCTTTTTAGCCAACAACCCTCCAACTTCTCACTCAAAACTCTTCTTCTTCGACATCGAATTTCAAGAATCCCAGTCCTTTTTCGCCCTTTTCGGAGTAAATTCTCTGCCCCACACCGATGTCAAGAAAGACTCCGTCCAGATAAATGCATCAGATTTCTCGAGGCTCGCCGAATCCATGGCTGAATTTGTCGAGGCCAAAACGAAACTGAGCATTGGGCCAATTGATCGCCCCTCTTTGATTTCTAAGAAGCAATTGATGTTTCTCATTGCTGTTATTCTGATTTCGGCTCCATTCTTGGTGAAAAAAGTGATTTATGGGAACACCCTTTTGCACAATAAGAGTATTTGGATGACCGGAGAGATTTTTGTCTACTTTTTCAGTGTCTCCGGTTCAATGCATAACATAATTAGGAAAATACCCATGTTTTTGGTTGATAGGAATGACCCTGGGAAGTTGGTTTTCTTTTATCAGGGGGTCCGGGATGCAATTGGGAGCTAAAGGGTTCGCGGTTGGGTTCTTGTACACTGTGATGGGATTGTTGCTGGCTTTTGTTACTCATGTTCTTGTCTATGTGAGGAATAGGAATGCTCAGAGGTTGGTGATGTTTATTTCCTCCTGGGCTGTTCAGATGATTTTTGTTGGCATTCTTGTCGCATTTCTGGTTTCTTAATTTTAGTTTGTTCTACCGTGTTAGTTTTTGTTAGTGTTTCAGATAAGGAAAATTGACGTTTTATTTTTGGTGTAAATTAACAATGTACCTTTTATTTTGCTTTTGTGCTCATATTCTGTATTTGCAACTGTTGCTAAAAAAATTGAATCATGTAATTGGCAGTGATTTATGTATCTTTTTGGTGTTGTCTTGGTGAAATGCTTGTAATAAGCATAGCAATCACTTGTTTTCTCGTTTTCTATGGTATCTGTTCTAGATCTTCTTTCACATGTAGATATGGCGTTGAGATAAGTTTCCGACTAAATGAGGAAAGGTGCAATTTTGAATGGTAAACCTGCGGCCAAATTGCAAATCACATGCCAAATTATGAACTAGAGCTATAAGTTGGCATTTGCAGTTGGTAGTGGGTGTTTCTTCAGGAGTTGGAAGAATTTGATTCACAATTCCATAACATTGTAAAAGGCTATACTACGTACTCAGTAATTAGACTAGAGAGGATGATGCTTGAGTGCTAGAGCTTAGTGCAAGAGGATACTGCTATATTATTTGTGATATAAGTAATTCTCAATCAACTTGCACAACGGTGATCTTTATGCTAGTTTTCTAGTTCGAGTAAGAATAAGTACTTTGTAAAATTTGTTTTGCTTGCTTTCCTGGAATTTAAGTTTCATGTCTTACATGGTAGTTTGTTCTCCATATAGCATTATTTTATACTATATAATCACAAACTTTTTGCTGGATGTAGGTTGGATTTTCTGTTAACGGAGTAATAATACTAACTTTTATGTGGGTTTTGAAGGCATTCCTTGAGGTAATACCTTTTCTTTTCACATGAATGGTTCCCATTTTTGGTGCCATTCTTGAAGTAAATTTCACTGTGAATGTTTTGCAATGTCCCGCCACTTGCCTAACTTACTAGTTTGATTGGAATACAATATTAAGGGGTGCTGGTTTTCTATGGAATTAATACACCATGACAAACAGCAAAAGTAATTTCAGAGATCTAGAACAAGAAAGTTGTTTTTTGCTTTTAAATGGCAAAGAAACATTCTAGTTATGTTGGTACACATTGCTCCTACTTGACACCTTATATCATGATCGACATTACTTTGGTTATCATACTTGACACCTTGTATCCTCTGTGGTGCATTAGTTTGGATTGTTTTGGTTTAGTTTAGTTTAGTTTATTTGAATGTTTTAGCTAAGCAAGTGAACTGAAGTTGCTTTTCCTTTAGTGTTGTGCTTATCGTCTTATCAACTGGTTATATTGTTCATAGCAGTACTTATATCAGTACTTGTTATAGTAGTGCTTGTTGCCTTATCAACTTGTTATATTATTCCTTTGAGGCTGAAGTTTAATAGCAGTACTTATTTCTTGAGCTAATTTGGTGCATTAGTTTGGGCCTGATTTTGATTTTCTTTGGGGCTGATTTTGAATGTCCAGCTTTAATTATTGAGGTTCTTATTGGATTGCAAATTTTAGCTAAGCAACCGAACTACAAGAGATATAGTGAAATTGGGAAATGGCAAGGTTTAGTGAAATTTTGTCTGATGTTAAAAATTAATAAGTAATGTATAATACTAAATATTAAACAATAAACATAATTAGTAATTAGAATTTAGGCTTTAAGCACAGACAAGACAACTACACAATAACATAAGTAAGTAAATAAGCTGTATTTGATTTAAAATAAATTATAAGTTTGTAACTTAGTAACTTATCACTAATTATTGTAAATTATAAGTTTGTAACTAATATAACTTATCACTAATCATTGTAATTTGTAAGTTTGTAACTAATATTACTTATTATTAATCATTGTAAATTATAAATTTGTAAATTTTTTTAATGAATTCGGTTAAACCGAATTCATTACCATTTCCGAATTCAAAATTGGAAATGAAATGAATTCGGTTATATCCAATTTGAATTTGAAAGCGGTTTAAATTTCTATAAATCAAATAACCGAATTTACCGAATTCAACTAACTGATTTACCGAATATGCATCGTTTGCTCACCCTAATGTAACATGCTTCCGTTGTGTGTTTTTATGTGCTGACACTTTCTAATTGGAGGAGTTATTTTTCCAACTACATTGTTATAAGTTAGATAACTCTGAGAAAAGGGTCAACATGGGTTTAAATAATTTCTTCTTCGATAGTATTGTAATACAGGGGTGGATCCACCGTCCATTTTTAGTTTGTTTATTGTGCGGCCCTACGACATTATATAGAAAAAGCCTTACAATGTGAACATTAATAGATTGGAATCTCAAGCTTCGATCCAATTGGAAGACATTAATAAAAATTCATAAGGTTTTTAATTCAACTTTCTAACCTTCCCTTCTTTTCTTTTCCTTTTGTAAGGCTTGAAAAGCCAACTTTAGAAAGAAAATCCTGTAAAGTTTTCCAGCTAAATATTTAATGAGCAAAATGAAACTAAAAGGAATTTTAAGGTGGGCAAGTGTAGTAAACCCTTTACAGCAATCAAAGACCATTTTAGGAACATCAGGTTCTAAGAATTTAAAATTCTAGAAAAAACAAAAAATGGATAGTCATAAACGTCTGACATGGTGTGATGGTTAAATGAATGTGTTTTTTTTTTTTTCAATCAGTACTATGTTTGCTAATTTACTCCTATGCTTACTCTTACACTGTGGGATAGATGGATCTCAGGGGTCTAGGTTGCCTTTGTCTTTTTTTTTGTTTTTTACCAAATATGATATTGGTTAATCTGTACCTATATTATGGAAAAGGAGTTATTAAAAAAGTGCACTCTACTGCTAGTCGTATACTACCGGGACTGGTGTACAAACAATTGTTAGAATAGGAGAGTTCAATTAATATAAAGTTGGCACAGGAGAACTAAAAGTTTGGGGAAGGGATAGTTTAAGTAAAAAATAATTGTTAAGATGACCATTCTTTGATGGATTTTGGTTTTTTTTTCCTTCTAAACTTTTTTGCCTAAAAAGCTGTTAGAATAGCAAGGGCTATTTAATATAAGATTGTCATTAGAGTATTCAACGTGGATCAAAGGGGTGTTTAAGTGAAAATATAATTTTTAGATATCAAATTTTTAGTTTTATAAATTTTTGGTACTTAATCTACTAAATTTTTTTTCGAATAATTGTTAGAGTAGGGAGGGTATTCTAATATAAAGTTGGCATAGAAGGACTTTAAAAAAAATTGGAGTGTAGGAAAGGGGGTTTAAGTGCAAAATTAACTCCTAAATGGCAATTATCTTTATTGATCTAAGTTTTTGTTTTTAGATTTTTTTGTCTAAATTATTATTAGAATATTGAGGACGATGTAATATATGGGTGGCATAGAAGGACTAAAAAGGTATGAAGGTTTAAGTGTCAAAAATTGTTAAGATAGAAGAGCTTTCAGGTTTTAAACCTGTAATTAAGTTAAATATTTGAATATACTAATGAGCAAAATGGATGTAAAATTAGGATAGATTGGAAAAAAAGAAACTATGATGAAGGATTCGTGGCAAATGGTATACAAGACGAGAATTTGTTCTACTGCTGGTCATTCTGGTAACCTCATCTTCTCCAACTTGATGTCTTTTTGTGAACAAAACTCATCTTTTATGCCAGGGAGAAGGAGAACATCAAATGGGATACATGCAGTGACGAAGCCAAGATTTTTTTTCCAGGCGGTCAAAAATTTTTTTAACAAAATTATTTTAATATACTATGTTCAAAATAATTTCTATCTATTTAAATATATGACATCTAAAAATAACAAATATTAACTTTAATTACAAAGGTATGTTTATTTTATAAATATGCAAAACGAAAATTAAGACAAAAAATAAACTTTTCTTAAATATCTTATAATATCACAAACAACCCAAGTTGCACATTATGAAAAAATGCCTCAATATGTCGCCTATGCAAAATAGATATATATATATATGTAATATAAATATAATATTTTAATTAAAAAGATAAAAGTTATGTTAACATACACTAAAATTTCAACCTCTTTTCTTAAAAGTAAATTGAGTTTTACATTCCTTTTAGAAGTAAATTTATCTATGATTGAATCAACGCTAAATTTTTCAACAACTTTTTTTTCTATGTACACAATTAGGCAATTATTCAAGAAATTATCTTCCATCTTGTTTCGTAACTATCTTGATTATCTTCATAATTGAAAATATCCGTTCTATAGTTACAGTTAATACAACAAAAGTGAGAACGAGTCTAATCAATTGGGCTAAATAGTATATTTACATATTAGCCAAAAGAGTAATTGCTTTTGTTTTAACCCATTGATAATTATGAATTGGGTCATTTATTATAATGTATCAAATTGGGTCAATTTACTATGGGTTATTGATTATATGTTTTCTTTTTTAAAAGTTAAATAACTAGCACAATAAAAAATAAATAACTTTCTTTTGAAGACAAAATTAATTCAAAGGTGGCTAAATCATATATATATATATATATATATATATATATTATAATATAAACTAAAATTATGAAAATTAGGGGGCTAACTTTGTTTTACACCCATATTTACACACTATGAATTAAAACTTTCAAAAAACGGCCTCGCTCATCACCCCTTGGATGCATGGCATTAACAATAATAGATTGTGCTCTCATGCCCTAGCTCAGCTTAGAGTAGTATAACTAGGTGAATATTTGACAAAAAAAAACTAGGTGAATATAAAGTTTTTCATTCAATATTTAAGCCCTTTGTAAGATTTAAAATTTGTTTTGAAAGATAAGATGTAAAGTTTTGTAACTAAGATTAAGCAAAATGAAAATAGAAAGAACTTTAAAGGTGCAAGTGGAGCAAACCCTAAAAGGTTAACGTAGAGTGATTTGATCATTAGAAGTCTTGCCTATGCCGTCTAGTCAATTATACAAGTTACATAGAGGAACTCTATTGTATATAGACAAGAAGAGACCTTTTTTTTTTTCGGCTAATCCTCCCATTTCTTCTCACAGGCATTTTACTTTCTACTGTCAAGTACATAATTCGAACTGCTTGTTAACTTCAATTGTCAGGTACATGATTCGAACCTTGAACTTGGTATGAAAAAGAATCTAAGAACCCTTTCTTGATCATTGGGACGAGATTTGATAAAGTAATTAAATGGCTATTAAAAGAACTAATTATGTTTTGTGAAGCTTCAGTAGTGGTCCATCCATGAGGACTCCGTGAGTTTGTAAACTGCATCTACACATGCGTATGTAGATTAACAAGTTTTGGTTTTTAATATAATGTTCTATTTTGTTAGTTGTGTAGGTTTCTTTTATGGAACCCAAGAAAGGGGAAAAAAGAAAAATAAGGAAAAAAAATAAATCACAGAAACAAATATATAGAGAATACAAAAAATTAAAAATTAAAAAACCAGAAGAAATAATATATATATACCCAGTAAGCTACAGCCCAAATTCAGAAAAGCAAAAATGAAACGACGGCCGAAAGAAAGAAAGTCGGAAAATAAAACAGAGGAAACGATATTTGGAATTTTGGATTACAATCATTTGGATAGAAGAAAGTTAAAGTCAGCTTTCACCTGGCATTCTGTACTTTTTAGGCTCACAAGTCATAGCATCCAAAAAAAATTTCATGTAATAGTTTCCTCATCAACGTTCATCTTAGATGAGTGCCAGCTAATGGTTTTCTCTATTTTCTAAATATTCTTCTATTAAATAAGTTACATGGTATAGAATATCACAATTAGATGTCAAGTTAAATGAAGAAGTACATAGATTGTTCAGCAAAAATGTCAAAATACACATGAATTAACACATCATTGGACTGATTCAACATATAAACAAATGAAAAAGAGACATGAATGGTTTGCCATCGTAAACTGTTGAGAGAAACATGAATCATTATATAATTGAACTGATTCAACATATGCAAATATAGTTTTATCTGACCTGATGAGTGGAATCCCACTGTACATTCACTCTCACAATTGCCAACTGCGTGATGAGAGGATATAGACTCTCTTTCTGAAGAAACCTCCTCTGCTTCTGAGGGAGTTGACTCTGCTTCTGTAGACTCTTCTTCTGAGGAAATGGATGTATCATCATAATTATCAATTTCGATCTCTAGAACCTCATTTCCCATATCTATCTGCTATTGTTGAATTTGCTTTACAGAATCTACAACAGACTCACGACACCTTGTCACCTGAATCATTTCAAGATTCTCACACTCCCCTAAACAGGAAGGGACCTTTTCCAGCTCCTCACACGAGTGCAAGACCAATTTCTCAAGGCGGGAAAAATTATCAGAAAATGCAGTCCAGTTGCGAAATTCCAACTCTGACAATTTTAAGACTCGGAGTTTAGGGAACTCCCCTTCTTTCATTACCCATTCTTCCCCAACAAAGCAGTCCTCAAGTAATTTAAGCACTTCAAGATTGGGCAACTTTCCAATTGTTGAAATTTCACTCCATGGCTGAAGATTACCTGAGAGAGCCAACTTTTTCAAATTCAACGGGAATTTAAATCCACATCCATGAAAACCAAACAAATGAAATGATTCTAGTTGACTCAAACCGTCAAACTCAAGAATCTTGTTGTAATTTCTGGTAGCTTCTCTTGATCTGTTGTAGCATTCCATACATTTTAACCTGCGAATGCTTGGTAACTTTCTCAGTATCTTTTGCAAGCTTTGAGGGGAGGGATCAATTGCAAGATCTAAGTTGTCTAAATGATCTAAATTTGGGGATACTTCAAGACTTCCGACTGGAAAAATAAAACCATCTGGGTCTACTCCAGGATGATTTAAAGCACGTAGATGACTCAATGTCTTAATGAACCAAATGGTACTTGGCAGCTCAATATCAAAATTCGCATCTTTTACGATAAGGGTTTCTAACCTTGAGAGGTTGGCTATGGCAGATGGGATGTATGTTATTCCTGTGAGCGCCAGGTATCTCAAGTGAACAAGCAATACTACTTCCACTGGAAAAGAATAACTAAAGTCCACATTCTCAAAATCCAACACTCTGAGAAGTTTAGGTAACAAAATACCCAAATCCTCCTCTTCATGTTTAAAATCATCTCCTCCAAACAAGATCAAAGAGCGTAAATTGGGAAAAATAAGCGTTAACTCCCAAATCTTCAATTCTCCGGTATTGTGAACACAAACTCGGTGGGGGTTGCTTGGTCCAGTAAGCCCAAGAGGGTTCCAAGTATGAATAGCATATAGAAAACTTTCTTCTTTGGCTTTTTTCACACAAAACTCGTGTACCAAATCATGAAGTAGACAGGCTTTGGCACCACCCACGGTTCTTTGTCCGACACCCATAACTAAACTTCTATTAACTAGAGCCATGAAGTAGTCATAAGCTGCTTCCTCTACTCTCTTTCCTTCAGCCTGTTGCACGAATCTTTCAGAGATCCAAAGCCGTAACAACCTTCGCACATTAATAACCTCATCTTCTTTAAATGCAGCAAAGTACAGAAGGCATGGCTTCAAATAATCTGGTAGATGACTATAACTCAGCTCAAGTGTCTTCATACAGTATTCATCCTCAAGGACAATAGAACTTAGACTTTTTGCAACTTCTTCCCAACTATCTTGTGCAGTAATAGCAAGAATTCCAGCAACAAGGACAACTGCGAGGGGTAAGCCCTGACAAAGTTTTGCTATTTGAGATCCAACTTCACTTAGTGCTGGAGGACAATCTTTCGTGCCAAATAGCTTTCTCTGCAGCAATGTCCAACTCTCTTCGTCAGTAAGATGACGGAGATGGTGAGGCTTGCTATTAGGTTCGAAATGCAAAGATAAATCCTGGCATCTGCTGGTGAAGAGAATTCTGCTTCCATTGGCATCATTCGGCAGTGATTTTTTCAACAAATTCCATGCCTCAACGTCCCACAAGTCATCCAAAAAAAGGAGATACCTACTTCTCAGCAAAACCTGCCTTAGCTTGTTAGCCAAATTATTTTCATCCTCCTTAAGATATTCATCTGGACTCCTAGAATCAACACTACACAAAAGTTGAACTAACAAACTGTGTTTGCTACACGTTTGAGAAACACGACACCAACCATGAACATGGAAATGTGACCTAACTGAAGGAGCATTATAAACTTTGTGGGCTAATGTGGTCTTACCAAGGCCTGGCATACCCACAATGGGAACAACATCCAATTGCTTTGATCCTCTCGTAAGCCGATGAGTAATAGTTTCCACCTCGTCGTCAAGACCTACCAGATCTTCGTCATGCATGGTGATAGTAAATTGTGATGGTATGTGAAGGGAAGTCTTGTTAACTCTTTGGGTTTGACCATTATGGATCTCAGGGGCCTCAATCTTCAAAAGATTGATATCTCTAGAAACGGCATCCAAAGAATCTTCACATTTATCACCAACAAGTGCCAAGTCAATCAGTAACTCTGCCTTGTATGCAGCCTCCATAACATGACTCCAGAAAGCTTGAAGTTTTCCATTCTGATAGCGCTGCTCCTTGATATTTTCCAGGAAAGATCTTAAGAATACGAGATCTTTTTGAATCATTTGGATTCTATCCTGTTGAAAACCAATTGAATCATCAGCCTCATCACACCTTGCTAGTTCCTTGAGATTTTCTAGGAAAGAATCCATACAGCCCAACTCATTAGGTCTTGGATAATTAAATGATGAATATGGTGATTTTAGTGGAAAATTGTGTGCAACCTCTGCCACCATATATTTGAGAACTTTGTGCAAATGAAACAACCCAAGATCTGTTTCCTCGGGCAAGCCTTCTTTGATTTCATTGACAAAAAGGGAGAAGGTCAAAATTCCTACATCAGATACCACAACTCCAATAAGATCCTTTATTTCATCACCTAGTTTCTCCTCCTGTTTAAGAAGGATAGCCAGGCATCTTATTTCCTCATGGAGTCTTAGTATTTGATCCTTGACTGGAACCTGAAAACTGGCATAAGATCCTAGTAGATCCATAAGACAATCACGAAGAGAACCAATAAACTGGCCTACCACTGGATCCTCATTCTTCTGAAGGGCTAAATCATATGATGATCTTGGTTGTTTCTTTGAAGCTGTCAGGACATGGACAAAAGTTTCTCGGACTTGGAGATCAAGAAGATTGATCTTCTCGTGTATCAGCTGATAAATTTCAGATTCCATTTGATTGACCACTCGTTCATTATGAAGCGGACATACAGAAATCAGGCTTCCAGCTGCAACTACAGTGTAAGTCAACAGATCTGTCAGTTGCGAACATTCAAGACCTTGCATTGTCACAAAGCCAATGAGATTCCTCAAGAGTTTTAGCCTATTTCTAATTGTATCCCTTAGCTCCCCAATACGTAAAACCCAAGCCAGAGCCTCTAAAAGGCACATAATAAGATCCATAACTAGTCGTGGATCTCCTGGTGGGTAATAGTCGATGAAGATGGCGGTGCATGATTTCTTGAGATCCGTCTCAAGAAACATTTCGATCTTTTCCCTGTATCTGGTAACCGCACTTTCAATGATGTCAAAATCTAAGTGATAACCAGATTGAATATATTGAAAATAAGCAGGCAGAAGATCAAGAATCATCCTGATAGCCACATCTTGAATTCTGAAGCAAATAATACTGCGTCTCAAACTTTCAGACATAATATTACACCTGCCCTCGTGATCATGCTCCAAAAGTGCTTCGTGGTTCCTCCTCCTCCTACACTTTTTGACATACAGAAAACATGTTTTCATTAATCTTACCTTCTCCTTCAGGTTCTTGAAGTGCCAGCCAAATAGGGTCTCTGTTTCAGGCTTGGCTAGAAAATCTAAAGCAAGATCAAAGCAGCTAGTGCTAGTGCTGGAGGAGATGTGATGCGACTGCAGATAATCATATAAAGCAAAATCAAAGCAATTGGCGTTACTGCTGGGGGGGATCTCCATCTTCAGGTTCTTGAAGTGCCAGCCAAATAGGGTCTCTGTTTCAGGCTTGGCTAGAAAATCTAAAGCAAGATCAAAGCAACTAGTGCTAGTGCTGGAGGAGACGTGATGCGACAGCAGATAATCATAAAAAGCAAAATCAAAGCAATTGGCGTTACTGCTGGAGGGGATCTCCATTATCATATCTTCTTTTCACTCTGATATTAGATTTTTATCTGGTTTAGCAGCTGCTCAATAAAATCAGTTCAGGATCCAAAACTTTCTCATCTAACAATAGCCAACAAACAATAGGCTGGACTTTTTTTTTCCCACTTTTTGTGTAAATATTGCAAGACACTATCTTGTTCACAGAAGATATGGTGCTTCAGAACTTTGCCAGCAACTTCAGTGTAGCGCCAAAGAAAGATACCTCCCAATCTGATGCATTATTGGTGGGCCATGCATGTACCAATTTGGCCGCTTTTTGTTATGACCAAATGCGTGTACCAAACTGGACACTTTTTGCAGTCACATCAGTAATTAGATTACAACATTCATGTAATGGTTTCTGCATTAATTTCAATATTGTTCTTAAACAATTGCTGGCTTATGGCTTTCAAGTTTTCAAACTAATTGTCTAATTTGAATCATATTGTAAATCAATCAAGAAATATTGTGGCTAGCGTGTAGCTCTAATTAAACGCTTATAGAGGTACAACTTATCTATAATATATTAAGAGCAAGAGTCTAAATTAGCGGATTAGTGCATTAGATCTCGTATTCCGATAATGCCCTCTGTATGCAATGTTGTTTTTTTAGCTCTGCATTATTTATGATAATTGTGGCTATTTATGTAATTCAATGTAACAGCAAGAATGAGTTTTTTCTTTAGAAATATAAAATATATTAAACTCAGATTTTGTTAACTTTGTTGGGCAATAGTTGGAAAGAAATTTTTTGTAAAGAAGTTTTAGAAATTTCCCGAATTTTCTTGAGCAATATTGTTAAAAGAAATTGTTCGGAAAGAAGTTTAACAAATTTCTTTGACAATATTTTTGGAAACTAAAGAAGATTAGCATATCAATTTCTTGTTCAACATGATTAATTGTTGCGATATTAAGAAAACTCTCCTGGAGAAACTTTTGGAAACTAAAGAAGAATAGCTAAAAACTTTTAAGGAATAAAATTATGAATGAAGGAAATACTTGAGGAAAGGGATAAAAATAAAAGGAGTAAATCTTATATATACTGACAATATATATCACTATTAGATCTTTGACAAAAATACAAAAATTGAATTTCAAATTCAAATTTTGCATTATTGTCATTCATCTAAGACTAATAGTGTATCACTATCGGTGTTGGACATATTAATCCATACAAAAAAATAAACACTGACAGTATATATTCTATCACTATTGGATCCATGACACATGTGTAAAAGTTGAATTTCAAATTTAAAGTTTGCATGATTGTTATTAATCGAAGCCTGATAATGTATACATCGTCAGTGTATGAAAATTTAATCCATGCAAAAAAAGTAAATCTTATATCTATTGATAGTGTATATACTTTCTAATAATTTTTTTAATTGTAATTCAAATTAATTCCAGTCATTTCAATATAATTACCACCTAATGTTATTAAAAAATAATTGGTAGCTTGCAAGAATTATTAATCAAGCTAATTCCTTTTGGAATATTTTTTCCTTAGTAATCTTGAAAGTAAATCATTTCATGCATTTAACACTAGAAATAATGATATATGGAGGTTAATATGCACGTGTTTAATTGTTTATTCAAGTTCAAACCAACTCTTCAGAAGAATAACAAACACTATTTCAAATCAACTAAATAAGGAGCTAATATCTGTTTAAGAAAAATCACAAGGAATACAGGAAAAAAAATCAATTTTAGCTAACAGGTTCCTTTCAAAATCAATAGGTGGCACTTAAGTTTGCCATTTCATGGGTTTTTATTAGTTTCTCAAATTAAAAAATATGTATTTCAATTGCCAAATTTGCTGTGTTATGATGTTCATTAAATTTGGCTCATTCTATGTGAAAATCTAAAGGAGTTTCAACCGTGATAGAAGTTTTTCTTTTGCCACACCTCTAAGTATGCATAATGCTTATATAAGTATCTAGCCTCTAACTGAGAATTAGCACTAATAAAAACAAGAAAGCTAAGAAAATATAGAGCAAACAATTTATGTGTTTATAAAATTATTAGTCAATTGGTTTGGTTAAATTTTTTTTTTCAGTTTTATATTTTTCCTGTTGATATAAATGTAGGATATCTACGCTTACCATCCATTTCGCTTTCTTGTTCTCTTTCCACAAAAGATAAAGTTAGACCACAGTTTCCAGTAACCAAGACAATGGATGCTACTTTATCAAAGGAACAAAGAAAGGTATAGATCATCTTGGTGTTGCTAACTTTATGACCACTTCCTGATAAAAATTTGTCAAACTTAGGATTCTCACCCATTTGGTCATACATTTGAGTCCATTATCCTATTTCTTCATCTCTTGGTTCCGCTTTCTTTTCCCTTTTAAGTTTGCATCTTGCTGCATACATTTAAGTTTGCATTCTACCAGAGTTCCAAAATAAAAGAAATGGGTTGAAATCAGGAAAGAGGTGGATTCATGGGGGTGTAATAAAGAGAACTTGTTGCAAATGGAAGACCTGATAAGATAGAAAAGGCAAGAAAAGGTCGTGCCAAACTCGTTGTCGGACTTTCTTGTGAAAGGATACTAATAGCAAGCTTGGACCGTCCATTAGTATATCAAGAGAGATTCGAGAGGCCCCAGGCCCCAATTTAAGAGACAGATTTTCGAGAAGTGCCAACCGAAAGAGCTAGAGAAGCTTATTTGGAACTCTTTTAGGTTGTTGAGCCTTTTGTTATATCTAGACTTTTTTGTATTTTTAGTATTTAGTGCTTTAAAACTTATGATTTTGTACTCTCTTCTTCATAGTGAACTTGCCGCTCTTTCACTTGTGGCATAGGTCAATTGGCCAAACAACATGATTCTCGTATGTTATATTTATTTTTACTTTATTATTGTAATTTGAAGTTGCCAAAAACTCTTTCATCAATTTCCCGGATGACAACTCAGGATAGAGGCTATTTTTAGTTCTTGCTGGTGTTAATTTAATGCTATAGGGAATTGAGAAAAAGTCCATTGAGGGTTTTGCAGAGAAGATGAAACAAGATTATTGTATTCGTGAATTTTTGTCACATTTCACTTGTGGGAAGGTATGTGATATTTTTAGAACTATAGGGGCGCTAAATGATATTACTAGAAACTTCAGGGGAGGAATTTTTTTAAAAAAAAGTATTCCACATTTTGAACAACTTTAGCAGTTAAAAATATTTTGAAACTTGGACCAGTGATGAACAGAATGAGTGATTGGTTTTGACTTTATCAGTTCAAACATCTGAACCATCAGTTCAATCATTTCAATGTAGGGAAAATACAGAAAGCTCCCCTGAGGTTTTTGACATTTGCGCTGACCTCCCTTGTGGGTTCGAAAAATTGCACTGACCTCCCCTGAACTTACTAATTCTTTCCAAATTCAATCCAAGCGATTAAAATATTGTTTTAGCGAGTGAAATGAGATGTTTGTACCAGATTTGCCCTTTGTGCTACATGTCAAGTAGTATTAGCAAATGAATGATAAAGTACTACAAATCAATTAACAATTAATAAACTTTAAGGGGTGTAGTTTATGGGCAAATAAACTTACCGGTTCTTTATGAGCATTTTACTCTCAAACATTTAATTTATGATAAATATATCAATGTTTGTAAGTAAAATTCAAAAAGTGTTACAGTAATATTCTTACAAAAAGGAAATCGGTAGGTTATCTATTTAATGTAAATTAAATATTTCTAAAAATAGAAATGGCCCATAAAGTATTAATTCTTTATGGCTTTCATCCATTACATGAGTAATGTATTGGCTCTTTATGGGCATTTTATTCTAAATCATTTAATTTATGTTAAATACATAAATGTTTGTAGCTAAAATTGAAAAAGTGTTAATTAATATTTTTACGGAAGGAAAATCAGTAGATTTTGTATTTAACAAAAATTAAATATTTGAGAGTAAATACAAATTTAATTGCTCTGGCAAGAAGATCATCGCTCTGAGGGCTATCCATTCTAACAACATTTAATTGCAATATTTGGCTTAATTACAAGTTGCCCCTATAATAAGAAGTGAGTAGCAGATTACATCTATAATTTGAAAACTCACAAATTAGCCCCCACAAACAAAATGGTCAAACATATGAGTTGGCATTTATATGTATGAAAGGTCTAAAAGAACATTCATGTCCTCGGTTATATGATGAAATAAGTTTCTAACTCACAAGTTGCTCTGAAGTTTCTATTGAAGAGCATTGTAGTGTGTAAAAGATAATGACATAAATTTAGTTGTAATAATTGAAATGAGATAAATTACTTTTATTAAATAAATGTTTTAGTTTTCATAAGAATTCGTGTTAGTTAAAAATATTTCATCAGAAAACATCAGTTGATATTTGAACATTAACAGGAATTATTCAGAATGACAAACAATGTAAAACATATAAATATTCAATGTGATATTTATTAAGCTTTTCATGATTTTAATTTCAATGTGTAAAAGAATATGGTGAATCACCAAGCTCATAGTAATTAGATTAAGAAACAGACCCTGCTTTTGGCCCTCATGGGTTTCTTTTTAGTTAGCTTGGAGCATCTACCACTCTCTCGTCCCCTAGTTTGTCCAGCAGCTGCAAGTGTCCGTGGACAGAGAACATGCACTCAATCAAGAATTTTGCGTCTTTTTCCTGAGATTTTTAATTTGTTTGTAATTAATCTCTCTAGAGGACGGAAAGTTGGATTGCTTAACAAAACTATACATGCAGTTTCTTTCATTTGTAATTTTCATTAGCTTGGGACAGTTATTCACTAAAGCTGGAGAAGAAAAGAGTAAACAGCAAAGGAAAATGTTTAGGGAAAATTACTTTCGTTGGACTTCCAAAAATATTGCTAAGTTGAAGAATGAAAAGTTTGTACTTACTGCGAAACAAGAAAGATGAACATAAAAACATTTTGACAGGTTTCAAGATTGTTTCTTTCGGCAGCTATTTCAAGGCGTCTCTTTCAAATGAAACAGGGACTCAATATAACAACCTTCATGCAACATATAAAACTGCTGTGTTTGACATTTGACGTTTGTGCAACTTACTTGGACCGGTATAATGCTTTTAAATTCTTTTCCTAATTCTGTCTCTGCATGGTATTTACTGCATAACAAGTGTTTTATATATGACAAGTATTGGAGAAGATTTCAGAATTGAGATGATATATGACAAGTATTACTTTAACGCATGATAATTACAAACACTTATTTTACAGCGTTATTGATGTATATTCTATAGAATGATTTTTTAAGCCATCAATGGAATTAGTATCGGAAATCCCTGAGAACAGGGTGAAGATCAAAGTGCTTTAAGAGGAGGAAAGCTGTGATTGCAAAGCGAACTACCGTAAAGATGCTAAACCTGTGGTTTTCCAAGGATTTCACGTTTTATGTTCCCCCTCCTCCCAAGGCCCTTTTTGATATTTTTGTGCCCTTTTTGGCTGTTAACTATTACCTCAAAAAAACAAAGATATAAAAAATGGCTAGCAGTTCCATCAAGAAAGAAAGGTTTGGAAATTGGAATTACATTTGATATGCATTAGAAATTCAGCATTAGTACGAAATTAATGTTGCACCATCATGTCTCACTTTGTAATATGACACTTTAAATGTAGACTTTTTACTTTGGACACTTCATTATTTGAATCTTAAAGTCTTGCCTGCTTCCAAATTTGAATAACTTCAATAACACTGGGGACAATAAGAAGTTCACTTACCTCCCCTAAACTTTTGAAAGTCTCACATGCGTCCATTATTTGGCATTTTTGTACGCCATGTCAACCCAAATCAATGAAGGATAAACAATTTCAAGAGAGAGAATAGAATTTTGTACCATAATGCCCTTTTGTGTTGCAACAATTTGTTTTATGATGGATTTGAGAGATTTGATGAAAATTTGATATCCTCTCAAATTCTTCTAGGTCATTTGAATTACTTCGGAGGCCTTTTGTTTTAAAATCCACCATTTATTTTACTGCTTGAATGCATTCAATGAGTAGTGAATTCCAAATTCATATACAACCTAAGTAATCCAAAATATTTAGAAGTGTTTGAGAAGATTTCAAATCTTTCTTCAAATCCCTCAATCCAAGCCAATAATTAAGAAATTTTTAATTGCATTAAAAGTTGGAGACCAAAAGCAAAAGACTAGATGTGACACCCTGTATTTTTTTTTACATTTATTTAGTTATATAAATTTAAGATGTTTCAAGTTTTAAATACAAATTTCATTTTTGCAAAAAAATGATATTACTAGTACATTGTTTTTCTAATACCATAGTTACCATAACTAGAGTGTATTATCAAAGAGTTCTCTCCTAGAATTATAAAAACCAGAGTAACGCAATCATTTGCTAATTGATGAAAATACCAAATTAAGTATAGGAATTGACAAACTTGATTTAATGAATTGCTATATATTCGGAAGAACTAATTCTTATGGTTAAAATTGGAGAAGGAAACTAGTCATTCGAATTGCAATAAGTATGACTTGTTTATTAGACTTGGTCTTTTTTTGTTTAATTTTTCTTTTAAAGATTTTCGTCATTCTTTGTAATTGATAAATTGAAGGTTAAACAAAAAATGAGTAATAAGTATGAGGGATTCCTAGAACTCAATTATTGAATTAATGTCAATCTTATCCAGAAAAGCAAGAATAAAATGCGGGCAAAGTTGAAGAGCTTTTTTGAAATTTATGTGCTATTGATTATGAGAAAATGGTGATGTTACAAGTTTCTTATTAAAAGCTTGGAAGTTTATACTAAAATATATAAGGCTTGATGAGTGTCAATTAAAGCTTAGAAGAGAATGTAACCATGGAAAATTAGAGAACAGCTTTTTTTCCCTTGTGAAAGGTGCTGTAGAATCAAGGGTGAGAATAATTTTTGTTTGTTTAATATTTTCTTTTTGCATCGTATTACAAAATTGTGGAAATAAGACTTGACTTGATTTTTTGCAAATTACCTTTGAAGGTGAGAAATTGTTTAGTTAATATCACCAAAGACTAAAGATATAAGTATTTTGCTGCGCCTTTCGACATCAATAGGTCCCAATTGTCTGCTAGAGTATGTGAGATTTCCAAAAGTTGAGGAGAGATAAGTGAAATTGTCTATAACCTTAGTGGAGATTTCTGAAATTATCCCATAATATTGCAAGCTACATGTTCAAGAAACAAAATTCAAATTATACACTACCATTATATCAAGTTTAGGTGGCATTCATTCATTGTTGTTAGTATATGCATTATCATTATATACAAAAATAACTTATGAAATTATCCTAAATCCATGCATGTTGCCATTGCTTTATGTGGAACAGTTATCATTGCTAAAATCAACAAAACCCATGCACGTTTTGACATAGTGTGATGGTCGGAAGAATATGTCTTTTTATTGGCATAATTAAACCAAACTTCCTAATACTAATAGTTGATGTTTCCTATTTCTAGTTTAGACGTATTCAAGTATAGCCAAGTTTCAGTAATTTAGTTGTTTGGGGTACGGAGTAATTATGTGGTAGTTTCTTGGTGCAGTAGTTTCTTAATTACTAAGTTATGTTAACTCTATATAGGGTATTTTAGCATTATACTGAGTTGAATAGGGCGAGAAAAAAATTAAAGAGAGTTGCAGTTGTTAGGTCTGATCCCAGGAAATTGACAAACAAGAATAATAGGGTTCTTGCTAACTCAATGATGACAATAACAAAACAAATAAATCAAACAGAGAAATATGAAATTTACGTGGTTTGATCCAATTGACCTACATCCACGGACGAAGGGGTAGCAGATTTACTATACCAGAAAGAGAGTACAAAAAACAGAGTACAAAATCCTAGGAAATAATTCCTGGACCCAAAAGGCACATAAAACTGAAAATACAAAAGAGCCTAAATAGCATTAAATGCTTAATGGCCCAAAAGCCCATGACTTGCTCTTTTGGTTTGATGTCAATCCAAAACTCCTCTCAGATTGAGACGTAGGCCCCCCAAAACTCTCTTGGACTGGTGCACATGGCAGTTTGGCTGGTGCCCTTAGCACACTTAAACTCACTTAACTTCACTATATTTATAACCACCAAAAAAAGATATTTCTTTATGAAAGTTTCGATGTAGGATACAAAGACACACTCAACAAATCTCCACCTTGACGTGTATCCAACATCGGTAAATAGTAGACAAATAGTAAACAAACTTCACCTTCTCCATAAAAATCTCAACGGATCTCAACGAACCACAAAAGTTCCAACGAAACCAACGAACCAAGATGCAAAAGGCTCAACAAGTCCCAACGGGTCATAACTCAGAAAAGGTTTAACAGATCCCAACGGGTTAAACAAACCACGAACATAATAATCTTACTCCACCTTCTTCTCAAAACCCTTAACGAGTTCCAATGGGTCAAATAACTCTTCTTCAAAACCCAACTGAACTCCAAAGAAAATTTTTTTCTTCACTCTATGTAGCAGCCAAAACCTATTATTGTCATCAAGAATCTGACCATGACCCAAAACTCGAAGCTCTGATACCAATTTATTAGGTCTGGTCCCAAGAAATTGACAAACGAGAATAATAGGGTTCTTGCCAACTCAATGATGACAATAACAAAACAAATAAATCAAACAGAGAAACACGAAATTTACGTGGTTCGATCCAATTGACCTACATCCACGGGCGAAAGAGTAGCAGATTTACTATAATAGAAAGAGAGTACAAAATCCTAAGAAATAATGCCTATATCTAAAAGGCACCTAAAACTGAATACACAAAAGAGCCTAAATAACACTAAATGCTTAATGGCCCAAAGGCTATGACTTGCTCTTTTGGTTTGATGCCAAACCAAAACTCCTCTCAGATTGGGACGCGGGCTCCCAAAACTCTCTTGGACTGATGCACATAGCACTTGGGCTAGTGCCCTTAGCACATTTAAACTCACTTAACTCCACTATATTTACAACCACCAAAAGGAAACATTTCTTTATAAAAGTTTCGATGTGAGATACAAAGACACACTCAACAGCGGTTGTTGTAAAAGCAATTCTGCCTAGAATTTGTGCCAATCTCAATATGTGAATCAGATGTGCTTTTATTTATTTATGGCTATTAAACTCCTCTTCTCCTACATATTTTTACATGTGCCAATATCCTCTTGTACGCATCTTTTCTAAAGTGGTATTAGAACCCTACCTTTTGATCTTGGGATGTTTGTAAACTTAAGATTACGAGGTTGATGTTGATAGATTTTGAAATTTGAATTTTTTGATGAGTCAGAGTACTCGAACATCGGAAAAAATTGGGCCACTAAATTAATCTTGGGGGTACTCGAGTTACTTGACAATTAGAAAAAAAATTGATCCTAATTGGATAGACATGTGAGAAGAAGCATCCTATCGTGTTATTTGTGTTAGACAGTGATTAGTGAAAAAGATCCTACCATAGTTGTTGATATTTAATTTGGTAATGTGAAAGAGTTGAAAAAAATTCTTGTCAACTTTTTTTTTTGTGATGGACTTGCAAAATTGAGAATCTTGAGATTCGTAATCATCTAGTGAGGCTAATAAATTGAAAGTGAAGTGATTGGCAAGAATTGATTTATAACGAAAAAATATCTTAGAAGATTTTTTTTTTTTTTGGTTGGCAATAGTATAGAGCTATATTTGTGAAAAGTTTGGTTTAAAGGAGGCAATGTTGACATAATTAAACCGAACTTCCTAATAGTTGATGTTTTCTACTTCTAGTTTAGAAGTATTCAAGTATAGCCAAGTTTTGTCTAAAAACCTCAGTTTAATGGATAAGGTTAGGGCTCTAGAAATTAGAGACCTTAGGTTTAAATCACTCTGCTTCTTTTTCACTTCTTAAGTTCTTCCTTTTCCCTACTAGAAAAAATTAAAAACAAAAGTATAGCCAAGTGTTACGAATTTAGATATTTAGGGTATGAAGTAATTATATGGTAGTTTCTTATTTAGTAGAATTTTAATTTTCAAGTCATGTTGACTATATATATGATATTTTAGTATTGTATTCAGTTGAGAACATTGAGAGGCAAACTAAAGAGAGTTGTGGTTGTTGTAAAGACAATTCGGCTAGAATTTATGCAAGTCTCAATATGAGAAACAGATATGCTTTATATGTTTATGTTTATTAAACTCCTCTTCTTCCACATATTTCTATACGGGTCCAATATGCTTCCACTGTGTTTTTTTGTGTACCAACACTTTTTTTCAATAGTATTGTAATACAGGGGTGGATCCACCGTCCATTTTTAGTTTGTTTGTTGTGCGACCCTACGACATTATAGAGAAAAGGCCTTATAATGTGAACATTAACAGATTAGAATCTCAAGCTTCGATCCAATTGGAAGACATTAATAAAAATTCATAAGGTTTTTAATTCAACTTTCTAACCTTCCCTTCTTTTCTTTTCCTTTTGTAAGGCTTGAAAAGCCAACTTTAGAAAGAAAAGCCTGTAAAGTTTTCTAGCTAAATATTTAAAGAGCAAAATGAAAATAAAAGGAACTTTAAGGTGGCCAAGTGTAGTAAACCCTTTACAACAATTAAAGACCATTTTAGGAACATCAGATTCTAAGAATTTAAAATTCTAGAAAAAACAAAAAAATGGATAGTCATAAACGTTTGACATGGTGTGATGGTTAAATGAATGTGCTTTTTTTGGGATAATTTCAGAAACCTCCCCTAAAATTTTCAACAATTTCATTGAGTTCCCCTAAAATTTAAAAAATTACACATACCTCCCTTGTCATTTAAAATGACAATACTATCCTTAATATTTTAACGGAATTCCCTTGTTTGTTATGCTTATATTTAGAATGACTTTAAAATTATTTTTCATTATTTTTGCTTCTTATTCCTTTTTATTTTTTCATTGTTTTTGCTTCTTATTCCTTTTTATTTTAATTTTTTGCCAATAAAATTATAAAATTATCACTATTATCTCTAGTTTCTATTGTAATCAAATGTCGAACTAATGATTTCTTTGATGAATTAACTTTATACGTAATCCGATGTTTTTTGCTAATCTTTGTTTTCTATTATTGGTATTAAAATTAATAATAAATTAAAAAGAAATTGTCCAAAATCACTACTAAATTATGATAATCCCACTACTCAAAAAATTCATAAATTCTAAATCAATTATTTCAACATTTTATTTTTAATCTTATAAATCTAAATCCATAATAAAATACCATCAAAAGTATCCTATTATAGTGATAAAATTATTATTATAGTTGTTTATCAAATAGTAGGTAACATGAAAAATTTGGCACATTTTCCTTATAATTACATTAAATAATCAGATAATTTTATAGGAAAGTAAATTAAAACACATTACACAAGAGCATCTATGGGTATTCATTTAAAAATTTGACCAAGTCAATATTATTTTAAAGTTTTGTTACTAAAACTATCAAATCAAGGGAGATATGTGTAATTTTTCAAACTTCAGGGAAGCTCAATGAAATTGTCAGAAATCTCAGGAGAGGTTTTTAAAATTATCCCTTTTTTTTTTCAATCAGTACTATGTTTGTTAATTTACTCCTATGCTTGCTTTTACACTGTGGGATAGATGGATCTCAGGGTCTAGGTTGTCTTTGTCCTTTTTGTTTTTTCACCAAATATGATATTGGTAAATCTGTACCTGTATTATGGAAAAGGAGTTATTGAAAGGTGCACTCTACTCCTAGTCGTATACTACCGGGACTAGTGGATCCAAAGGATCTAGGTTATGTTTAGGTCTTTTTTGTCCTTATTTTTTTCTTTTGTTGATACAATATTACCTAATCTACTCCCAATCCTGACCGAACACTATGTGAAGTAAGGTGTGGCCCAAAAAGTATAGTTGACCACCTTTTAAATTAAACGCAAAGTAGGGGATTAGATCCGCCAAACTGAAGGTTCTATGGGAAATGGGTGGCAAGAAGAGTGCTCTTGAGCAGCTTCTGGATTAAATGCACTACTAATGATACATGTCATTCTATTAGAGTGTGTAATAGTACCTTTAAACTCTTTATTAGTTTGTATTTTAGGTATCGAATCCCTGGATTTGCATTTAATTCAAAAGATTCTTTTTGCGCAAACAATTGTTGGAATAAGAGAGTTCAGTTAATATAAAGTTGGCACAGGAGAACTAAAAGGTGGGGGAAGGGATAGTTTAAGTAAAAAATAATTGTTAAGATGACCATTCTTTGATGGATTTTGGTTTTTTTTTCCTTCTAAACTTTTTTGCCTAAAAAGCTGTTAGAATAGCAAGGGCTATTTAATATAAGATTGTCATTAGAGTATTCAACGTGGATCAAAGGGGTGTTTAAGTGAAAATATAATTTTTAGATATCAAATTTTTAGTTTTATAAATTTTTGGTACTTCATCTACTAAATTGTTTTTCAAATAATTGTTAGAGTAGTGAGGGTATTTTAATATAAAGTTGGCATATAAGGACTTTTAAAAAAAATTGGAGTGCAGGAAATGGGGTTTAAGTGCAAAATTAACTCCTAAATGGCAATTATCTTTATTGATCTAAGTTTTTTTTTTTTAGATTTTTTTGTCTAAATTATGATTAGAATATTGAGGACCATGTAATATATGGGTGGCATAGAAGGACTAAAAAAGTATGAAGGTTTAAGTGCCAAAAAATTGTTAAGATAGACATTCTAATTTGCCAATTTATATTTTTTTCCTTCCAAAATCTTTTAGAACAAATAATCTTAAGTTGCGAGGGTAATACTTTCACTTTGCATGCTGCGATGGTGAATTTTTGCCACATCACTTGTGGGGAAGGTAAGTGATACTTTTAGAACTATAGGGGCGCTAAATGATATTACTATAAACATCAGGGAGGATTTTTTTTCCAAAGTATTCCACTTTTTGAACAACTTTAGCAGTTAAAAATAGGAAAAATCGTTCAAAACGTTCCTTATATTTATAAAATGACTTTTCATCCCTCACTTTTACAAGTGTATTTTTATGTCCCTTACAAATCTACATTGATCAAATTTGGTCCCTACCTGGGTTTTCAACTAGTTCTTGGTCGGAATTCATCACGTAACTTGTATGAGATCATTTTTTAAGGACAAAATTATCAAATTAAAATTTACATCATCCGATCTATAGTTCCTAACATTTCACAAAATAAATTGTTTCGTTCCTCACATTTCACAAAATAAATTTTTTAATCCCTCACATTTCACAAAATGAATTTTTTCATCCCTCATTGACCATGTGTACACATAGTTTTTTTTTAAATCCATGTATATATTTATTTGATTTCACTTGAACAGTACGAATAGTATGTATTATATCTCTATTTGATTTCACCTAAACAGATTAATTGTAATTGTATACATGCGGTTCAATAGACATATACCTGGGTTTAAATCTAACAATTTTATTTTAAACCCATATTTGTATATTTGATTTCACCATGTGAATCTATTCAATATGTATAGCCTTTCTCGTTTGGTAATAATTCATTTGTTGAATTGTGTAATAAGGTCATCTTGTTAATCGGTCCTAATTCGAATTCTATAGTCATACTAACAAATTGCAATTTAAATCTAAAATTTTTACTTGTCGCCTTTAAAACCAAAAGTTGAATTTATTGTCTTGTGATTGTCTTAAAATTTGAAAGTGTCAATTGACGTGCGCGGGGTATACATATAACATTTAGCTCATCCACAATCAAGTTTTACATTTATAATTCCTAAATACCCCACACGTGATTTATCGCAAGTATACGAATCGTGAGCGAGTATAGGGTATTAAGGGTCGATCCCACAAGGAAGATTGCAATTACCAATGTTTTCAAACTCCTTTATTATTTAGACTACCACAAATATAAAATTTATGAAAATAATACTAGAAAGCTCCTAGAGATATGAAATTCCTTACTACTCTTGCAAATGAGATTACCGGTTAAGTGAATACTATTATCTTGGCTAGTTATGGCGTAATTTCCTATTGTATGTGAAACCTACTCTCGTAGTGAATCAACCATACTTGTAATTAAGCCATACCTACTCTCGTGGTTATAAATTAATTACAAGTTCATTTCTTCTATGAAATTACATGAAACAAGTCACTAAAACCACAAAGGTGCACCTCTACTCTCATGAGTGTACTCCCTAAGTTTATCACTTCTTTGAACTAGTGTTAAATTCCAATTTTCATTGCAAATTTAATACCTTTACATAATCACAATTAATGGCCAGTTAATTATGATTAGAAAATCAAAAGTGATAAATAACTTGCTCAAAATAATATCACCAAATAACCAAGTAAAGATCATAAACAAGATGTAGAAAGTTCATCCATACTCTAGGCATAAATTTTAACTAAACATGATAAAAACAAACACCAAACTTGTATTATAGTTAAACATGAATTCAAATACAAAAGAGAAAGTGATAGGAGAGAAGTCACCCTTGTCACTTGAGCTGCAAACTCTCCATCTTTGCTCCTCCAATTTTCCTCCAAATCTAACTACAAATACAAGAAGGATAAACTACTCTACCTATACTATACTAATGAACTAAGAAAAACTAGTGAATACTACATTTTTGGTGAGTTTTCCTAGCCTTACAAAGTTATTTTGAATCCTGCAAGTCCATGGCTATATATAGATGAATGCAATCAGGAAATGAGGCTTGAAACATCCCTTTTACAGCTGCTAATTGGTTGTCATACGTTCATCCATAGCTGTAAATTGTTGAAGGAGAAAACAGGTTGTACCAGCAGCTATTTCTGACCAGAATCTGGATACTTCAACTACTATTTTCTCTATGATGACGGCTGAATTAGCTCTTGTGCAAAACATAGAAGTTGTAGTCCATTGAAATAGCTGTCCAATACCTCAAGCATCATCCAATTTGGAGCTGTCTAGACCGAGATATGATAAAAATACCATTGACTGGTCAATTCCGCGTTTTCAGCTCTCAGCAGTAGACTTTTACTTCTGTATTTTGACATTTTGACCAAGAAAACAGCCGAATTGGACTTTGATGTCTTCATATAAAATGTAGATCTGTCTCTTAGCTTCGAAAATAGTTCAATAATCATCTCAATCCAATGCATGTAGCTCAAGATATAGCCAAAATACCAACAGATGCCAAAGCTGACTTTTGTTTGATTCTTTTGTTCTTAAATTGCATTTCTCAGCTTAGTTGAATTTCGGTATTTCAACTTTTGGACAATGAAAACGGCTGAATTAGATTCTGATGTCTTCATACCAAATTTAGATCTATCTCTTAGCTTCAAAATGGTATAAAGATCACCTCAATCTAATCTGTGTAGCTCCAGATATAGTTAAAATACCAAAATGTGTCAGAGTTGTCAAAGCTGACTTTTCTTGATTCAAATTGCATTTCTCCTTTTACACTTCATATTTTATTTTCACCATTTTAATCCATCTTCAATCATCCAAATATTTTCTCAATGCACTTCATTTGATGATTGAATTATTAAACCTACAAAATATGAAATTTTTATCATAAAAATCAATAGAAATGCAATTTTCACACTTTAACCACAAAATGCATATTTTCACTAGAATCTTAGTTAATTATTTATAAAATTAAATAAAACACACCAAAAATATTAATAAAGTACACTAAAAATACATAAAATATACTCTTATCATCAATCACTTACTTCTTTTTGTCATACTTTTTTTGACGCCCCCACTTCTCCCTAAGGCGAACCAAAGGGTATCCGCGGGACGCCTGCCTAGCTCTCGCCAGGACTCAAGCAATTCCATTCAAACTTATTATCGCTCTACCCAACACACATAAATAACTTAAATATAGAAAATGCGAAAGCGTTTAAACTTAACAATAGTCATCCATTATCCAGCCCGCACGTCGGGTGTTCAAAGTACATCTCAAATCCCAAATATACGTCAGGCCCAAAAGTTACATTTCAATTCCAAAAGTACAACCCCAACAAAGGGCATAGCCAAAATATAATAGAAATCCTAAACAAAAGCTCATCAGGAGAGTTTCTCCAGTACGCCTCCGGGTTCAAACCTGTTAAGGGAAACAAATCTATAGGGTGAGCGAAACGCTCGTGAGGCCAAGAACACACATGCATGCACATAGTTCAAGTAACAAGCTGAAGTAACAGTTCAAGTGATAACTTGCAAGTAATTAACAATGCCAACAAAATGTAAACAGAAACAATTCAAGGATATGGTAGCTCTCAGGAGCTAAGTTCCACTTGCTTTGCCAGTTCATTCGTATATCTTCCCGCGATGACTCTCTGTCAATCGGGTTGACATTTCCAAACCGTAGGTCACCACTTACTTCTCATCCGTCCACCATACACCGCTTCGGGCCCGCACGACATTTATGAGGCGATACTCCACGAGTATGCCAAGCAAGATCTCTCCAATAGATCAAGCTTATCATGTGAATCTCATGGCTCACCGAGATTCCCGACCAAGCCCATGCCGGCTCGAGTTTCAAGGTCGGCCTATGAGTTTGGGCGTCCCCCATGTGTCATGTAAGTGTCGAGGAGATTCACTCCAACGACGTATGCAGCCATAGCATACCATGTCATGTATTCAAGCATTTGACAGGTTTAAGCATGTATTCCAGGTCATGTAAATCAGGCAAACCATGTTAAGCATGAGTCATTTGTTTCAAATGAGAACGAGTGCGATAAAGTACACACTCGACTCCATTTTTGAAAACCAAGTAGGCTAAGCATGTAATCAGGTAAGCCAAGCATAAATCAAGTCCATAGAGTTCAAGTAGCCATACACTTGACACTCACCAAGATATGCAAGCAAGTAGGTTGGATTGAGAGTTCAAACTTCCACGGTAGGGTCCTCTTGGAGGTCCTCGTGCGTGCCTGAACATCGAATAGTAGACAATTACTATAGGTCCCCAAGTGGCGAGAAAGATTGAACACGAGTAAGGTTCGGAAATATTTTGAAAATTTCGTTTAAGCCTGTCTTTGAAGTTGGATTCTCAAAAGGGTGCAGGACTCGAGTAAAATTGAATTATTACTCTCGAAATCATTAGACGGAAACGAGTACGTGCGAATAAATCTCGAAACGAGTGACCAAAATTGAAAGTGGACTGGCCACGTCACAATCCGGCCGGAACCTGGCCGGATGTTCGGCCGGATTTCTGGCCGGATTTCTGGCAGTAGCCAACCTCATTTTTTTCAAATCCCAACTACAATCTGGCCGCCTATCCGGCCAGAAACTGGCCGGATTCAAGGCCGGATTCTAGAAAAATGCTTCCTGCGCGGATTTCTTTTGAATTTCCAGAATTCTCGATTTTTGGTCAAATATTTGAAAAATCATAACTTCTTTTCTACTAGTCAAAAATTGATAAACTTGGTACTGTTGGAATCATCTTTGAAAGTACTAAATGTTCTTAGAAGACACTATTCCATGAATCTAAATGGAAGGTATTCAAAAATGAGTTTAAAGTTGCTGTTCCAGATCACCCAGGATTGAGCCAGGGTTGGTTTTTCGCTAACTTTGGAAATTCGGAAGAATTCACTCGTTGCAAACCAGCCCTTGAAATTTATAGCTTAATTAGAGGTGCAAGTAAGGTTTAGGACAGAACAATAGGATCGAGAATCGGAGTTTCGAGTACCAAGATATGGTAGCTCAAAGTTGGGAAAAATTCAAGACTATTAAACAATTTCCAGATTTGGGTTTCCGACTTTGGACCTTTAGTTAAGTATCGAAACGGACTTGGATTGGTACCAAATTTTGCAGTATGGTACTCCTATATGAAGGGTATCTCTCTATCAAATTTTGTGGAAAAATACCTTCGGGAAGGTGGTTAACCAATCAACCAAAGTTTTGAAATTACTAAGGCAAAACTGCCTTTAGCTCCCTTTCTCTCGGTTTCCAAACATTCGGCTAAGGAAAAACCTCCAAACATGGTTCATTTGTGCAAGAAAGGTCTAAGGAACCTATATGGTACTTTTAGTAGGTGTTTAGCACCAAGAAATTCATTTAGTAAGACCACAACAAGTCTCACATCAAATCGGTCCAAATCTAAGGGTTTTCAAGAACAAGGCAGTCACCGTATTTTGATCATAACTTACTCAATTTAACTCGGATTTGAGCATGGTTGATAGTGTTAGAAAATAAATTCATAGGGTTATAATTTCACAGAAGAAATCATTTTAAGATTCAGCATTCAACTGGCTCGAAATTAAGCCTAAAGTTGCAGCATCATCAAATCATTTCAGCAGAACAGAGAAACAGGGCAGCCTTCTTAAAATGATTGGTTTGGCTCACAGACTTGGAACCAAAATGTGAATTTTATACCATTGTAAAGGTGTGGATGTCTAGTTTCAAATGCCACCAATGGCACTTGATTTCGATATCGGAGGACAAAGTTACGGCCGAAATACTATTGCTAGACAATGTTACACGAAAACAGTTTCCCAGTTTGATTAGTTTCACAAAGAAATTCATTTGCCCAACCAAACCTCAATATTTTCCAATGAAAATTTTTACACAACTAATACAACATATAAACATCATATTCAAGCCATTATATCATCAAAAATTGGCCTTAAAATAACCGAACAGGGCAGGGGCAAAATCAGAAATTTCTATCCCATGAATTCCTTGAGGTTTCTACGAATTAAACTCCATTAATCCACCATTTCTAACACTAAATCAGCAGTATATCCAACATCAATCATTTCATCAGCCAACAAACCAAGGGTGGGAGTTCATAGAGCCCACCATCAAAATTTCCAACAATACAAGCTACCCATGTGAAGATTCAAGCTCATATGTATAATTTAACCTCCATAAGACAAGTTTAAGGTATTGGATCATTACCTACTTTGATGGTTGTTCAAGTCAGAATTTTCGGCCCTTTGTAGCCTGAAGAAAACCGTGGAGAGCTCCTTTCTTTTGCAGCTAGATGGACTTCCCAAGTGTTGAGCTAAGTGTAGTTAAATTTTGGTTGAATTTGGTGAAGGTTTGAGCAAGATTTGGAGGTGAAATTTTGCAAAACTTGAAGGTGTTTTGCTTCAGCTGTTGTTCGGCCAGAATGAGAGGAAAAGAGGGATGTTTTGATCTGATTCCTTTGCGTATAAAGAAAGCTTACGTCTAATAGTTTAAGTGCACAAAAGTCATCCACCAATAGTGCGCATACGCGTGCGTTTTGTGCTCGATTTCTCTTAAGTTTGTTGCACTAGTGCACTAAACCTCTAGGGCACTTACATTCATATAAATATTATTCATTCTTAATTGTTCCAAAATAATGGTCCAAAGTCCCTCAATTAAGCGCGCACGTGAAAACACGTATTTCCAATTTATGCGCAATAAAATGAAACTTTCGAGAAATTCTTATAACGATCGTACTACCAACTATCACTTGAATTTTTAAACCTAAAATTGCCTATTTTAGGACCATTGTATATGTCTCAAAATTTTCCGGGCTAATTGTACTCTTAATTGGCAAAATTTTCCAAACGCTCACCTTTTCTCTAAACAAGCTCCTAAGAAAATAATTTTTGAAACGAGACACTTTAAAAATGTACGAAACTATAATACCATGTACTTAGGTCTAATGAGGATAGAAAATAATATTCGGGGCAAAAATCCAAATAGATAATTAATTGAGCCAAAATTAGGGGTTTTAAAAATAATAATTTTATGAGTCCTCACGTGAATTGAGTATTAATTCCTCCATTAACCTTTCTTAATCTATTATTGATCGTTCTTAATTCTCCAATATTAATACACTCCCGATTCAAGTATAGCCTAGAAAAACGTGCACCCGTCGTTCCGGACTAAACAAATTTTCGAAAAGCGAATTTTTCAACAAAACGCTTTAAAAATATAAAGAGGCGTCGTTCCATATAAATGGATTTAAAATGGTCGAAATAAATAATTCGAAGTAAATGAGTGAATAATCATTTAAATATTCCAGTAATATTCTATAAAAATAAGAAAATTTTCGGGTCCTCACACTTTTCCTTTGTTTATTTTTTTTGTCCAAATTTAATTCGATATAAACACTTGATAATGTTTATGATTAAATATCTTCTTTATTTTCAATTTTCGAGTAAAAGGAAATGAACATGAGTGAAAAACTAACAATTTTTTTATACCCCTGTATATATTTATTTAATTTCACCTAAACAGTACGTTCAGACGAAATCAAATAGAGATATATTACATTGCTATTCGTATCGTTCAAGTGAAATCAAATAAATATATACATGAGTTTAAAAAAAAGTTATTTATACACATGATCAATAAGGGATGAAAAAATTTATTTTGTAAAACATGAGGGATGAAAAAATTCATTTTATGAAATATAAGGGACGAAACAATTCATTTTGTAGAATGTGAGGGACTATGATCGGATTATGTAAATTTTGATTTGACAATTTAACCTTCGAAAATGATCACGTGACTAAACTAGTCGAAAACTTAAATAGGGTCTAAATTTGATCAATGTGAATTTATATGGAATGTAAAAGTACACTTTTAAAAGTGAAAATGAAAAAAATCATTTTGCAAAATACGAGGACGTTTTCAACGATTTTTCCTTAAAAATATTTTGAAACACGGACAAGTTATGAACAAAATGAGTGATTGGTTTTGACTTTATCAATTCAAACATCTGAACCTTCAATTCAATCATTTTAATGTATTTTGAGTTTGAAAAAGTTCTGATGTGTCAAAAATCATTACGAAAACCAAAACCTCTTGGAGTTCAGGACTCCTAAAGAAAAAATGGTCCAAAAAGAATAAAAGGTTCATTTTGACTCCTTGAAGAAAAAAATCAGAACTCAAACAAAAATTTGTCTAATACAATGTAAACCGGCCTCAACTGCCAGGAGAGCTTTGAGGTTTTAAACCTGTAATTAAGTTAAATATTTGAATATACTAATGAGCAAAATGGATGTAAATTTAGATTGGTAAAAAGAGGAACAATGATGAAGGATTCGTGGCAAATGGTATACAAGACGAGAATTTGTTCTACTGCTGGTTATTCTGGTAACCTCATCTTCTCTAACTTGCTCTCTTTTTGTGAACAAATCTCATCTTTTATGCCAGGGAGAAGGAGAATGCCAAACGGGATACCTGCAGTGACGGAGCCAAGATTTTTTTTCCAAGGGGCCAAAAATTTTTCTAACAAAATTATTTTAATATGCTATGTTCAAAATAATTTCCATCTATTTAAATATATCACATCTAAAAATATCAAATATTAACTTTAATTATGAAGGTATGTTTATTTTATAAATATGCAACATAGTCAAAACGAAAATTAAAACAAAAAATAAACTTTTCTTAAATATATGATAATATCACAACCAGCCAAATTGCACATTATGAGAAGATGCTCCAATATGTCACCTATGCAAAATATATATGCAATATAAATATAACTATTTTAATTAAAAAAGATAAAAAGTTATGTTAACACACACTAAAATTTCAACCTCTTTTCATAAAAGTAAATTGAGCTTTACGTTCCTGTTAGAAGTAAATTTATCTAGGATTGAATCAGTGCTAAATTTTTCAACAACTTTCTTTTCTATGTACACAATTAGGTAATCATTCAAGAAATTATCTTCCATCTTGTTTCGTAACCATCTTGATTATCAATACAGGAAGAGTGAGAAGTGAGAACGAGTCTAATCAATTGAACTAAATTGTCTATTTATATATGAGCCAATAAAGTAATTGCTTTTGTTTTAGTGTGAGAACCCCAAAAAATTATGTGGATGCCCTGAATTTATTTTATTTTAATTACTTTGATATTAGAAATATTATATATAACAAATAAATGGTTAAATTAAATGTCTAATTGAATCCCTATAAAATTGAGAATTTAGGAAATATCCTAAAATGGTATAGAAAAATTTTACGAATTAAATAAATTATGGCGTGCATATCGTAATTCATGTTATTTGCAAATATTACTAGACACGTAATATATACTGGAAGTTTGGTAAGTACATGTCTAATAAGTTTTTTTTTAAGCTAAATATGTCAAAATCGATTAGATCAACGTAAGAAATTTTCCCCGAAAATACAAACGAGGTTAGGAGCCCATGCATGAAATCATAAAATTTTAGGCCTTAGTGAGCAAATAAACTACAACTAAAAGACCAAACTAACCTTAAATATTAGACTAGTTACCATGCGGCCAAGACATAAACTATCAGAATTCAGAAACCCAAACCGAGAGAAGAATGCATTTGCTTGGAACCGAAGACTAAGCGGTGGAAGTGTAGGACTTAGCTGAGATTGGGGCGGTGAGTAGCTCTTAGTAAGACAGCTGTCAGGAAGGATTATACTACCAAGTCTGCTGGGTAAGCAGTGACCGAAAGAGAGCAGCTTAAAGAAACAAAATTGGCGGTGGCTGAGAGCAAAACAAAAGCTGTCTTCCTTTCTTGCTTTCTTTCTAAAACAGAATCGAGTGAGTGAGACGGAGTGTGAGGAAAAGAATTTGCGAGCTTCACCATCAGCTAACCAAGGAAATTATACAAACGAAGGCAAGGGAAGTGGGAAGTCGAGGGATAGGACCTGAGGAGTTGGAATAGCAATTCTAGCAGCCTGCGACAAGAAACCTTAGGGAAGAAAGGTAACCTTCTCACTGTAACTCGCTGATTAGATAGTATAATTAGCTAAACTTGAGCTGCAGGTAGAGCTAGCTAAGAACTTAGTTTCTGGTGCGAGAAATGTTATGCAGAAACTGTGAAAATTACAGAAACTGGAACTTATAACTGTTCTTAATATTTCTTAGGATGATAATGTTAAGAATCTGCAATAACTTCATGCTGACTCGGTAAAAATGAATGAATGAATACGCTGCATGTAGTGTTTGAGTAGAGAACTGAGCTTCGACCGAGGAAAGAAACCTGGTGCAGGCTGCTATGCATCAGAATTTGCAACCTTGCGCAGACCTGAGACTTAATCCAGTTTTCCTTTTGAATTCTGGTCATAAACCTCTATGCTTTGCTTAGGATAACCTGTAGTAGATTAAGTATCCTCTGCATGATTGATTGAGACAAAAAAACTGAGGAAGTGAAGGTAAGAAAATGTCAAACGATAAATTGTGGTCTTGCTGGAAACTTTGTGACTGCAACCGAGAGAGAAAAAGAAAGAAACTTTGGCGATCCTCTACAACTTTAGCTTCTAAACTAGTATAGTAAGCTGTAACATATCATAAGTCCCTTAACCTCAACAAGTAAAACAGAAACAAGCAGAAACTAAAGTGAGTATAGCAGAGCTAATGAACTCGATGGACTGCCGGTTGCTTGGCCTAGAGAATGAAGCAGAATGTGCTTCTGACCGTCCATTTTTTACTCTGAAAATGCGAGAACTGGGTGTCGATGTCTTCATAGGAAATGTAGGTCATGTCTTAGTTTCAAAACTATAAAATTTGCTTCGATCCGATAAGTGTAGTTTCAGTTGTGATCAAAACACCAGAGGATAACAAAGCTGCCATCTTTATTGTTTCTCATTGACTTTCTTTTATTTCCAGATGCATTCTGCTATGATGCTAGCCGAGAGCAAAACTTTCCACGATCTGTATAAGGCTACTTTCTAGCCTACTAAATGTAGTTAACTTGTCTAGTTGGAACATGAGATTGGAAGAAAGGATTTAGGGGAGACAATGAATGCTAAACTGTGTATATTGCTAAAACTTTTGATTTAACAGATAAATGAACCCCTATAATATTTTGGAACCCTAATGCAACTTATTATAGTTATATATACAAATTGGCTTCTAATCACTCAATCTTGTCTTCACGAATATTTTAAAGACTAAAATCTAAGGGGCTGGTGTAGTGGAATAAAATTTAATTTCCAAATAACCTAGAGTTTAATTAATTAAAAAGGAATCAATGGAGTCCTCCTAAGCCTTAATCTCAGAATCTTGAGTAGAAAATGATTTAATCCTAATGTAAATATTTTATAAATTATTAACTTGGAAAATACGTATATTTCTTGATGTAAGATAATAAAGTCAATAAGTCCCGAAATAAAATGTGGAATAAATATTGAGTATATTTTATATTTTAAAGTCAAACTTAATTTTAATAGTTTAAATAATAGAATAATAAATAATAGGTGAACATCTATAAATTATATATATATTTACTTTGGAATTATGAACTTGTCTCAAGAAGCAGCTACGAGCCAGGAAACAAACCCGAGACTCGAGAGTAATTTATTTGGGTATTTGGTGAGTGTTTCTAAATTTATGTGTTTAACTGTTTATGTGTACTTGAGTGAAATTATGTGATAAATGTATTTACTATGAAATATTGCTAAGTGATTCATTGTAAAGTATGTCTCAATTGTCCCTCGCCATCTAAGTCAGGAGTGTAATTTATCGCACTCGACTTAGTTGAGCTTGAAGGTTGATAATTGATCAAGTAATATTGTAAGTGTGCATGATTGTAAGCCGTGTGTGTACTTTATCACACTGGCTGAACTGGGCCCCAAAACCTTCTGTTCAACGGACTATTCGAGCCAGCAAAGGGCTTGGTCGGGTAGGACGGTAGCTTTGGGTAAATGTTTCGGTATACTCAAGTATTACTCTGAGATTGGGAGATTATTGAACTTATTATTAAATGTAGGGGATTGTTTATTGTTTTGGAGGACATAAGGAGATGAATTGGTGGAGTGTGTGCAATGATATTGAAATGAGTGTCTCTTGACACTGAAATGAATGTACAATGACATTGAAATGAAGGTGCAATGATATTGAAATTAGTGTATTTTGACACTGAAATGAACGCTCACTACAAGAAAATTGGTCATCAGTGACAACTTTTCTCTGTGACGAAAAAAAGTTGTCACAAAAGTGGATCCTTTATTGACGACTTTCTAACTCGTCACAAACCTCTAATGGGAGCCAACTCATTTGTGACGACTTAGAAAAGTCGTCACTAGTAAATTCCCGCCAAGATTTAGCAAGAGCGTGGGAGTATTTAGAACACACAATAGTGACGACATTAAGAACATTATCACTATTACTTGGCCTATTTACGGACGACTTTTTGTTGTCGTCACTGATCACTAAAAAAAAAGTTATTAGTGACAACATTTTGTAGTGATGACAATAAGTCGTCACAAAAGGAGTTTCTTTAGTCGCGACACCTAAAGTTGTCACAATTGCATCAAAGCAACTAAATGTTTAGTGACGACCCGTTATTTTCGTCACAAACTACACTGCAAGAAATATGGTCATTAGTGACAACATTTTTTAGTGACGACAAAAGTCGTCACAAAACGTGGCTATTTAGTGACGACAAGGAAAGTTGTCATTATTGCTCAAAGCAACTAAGTCTTCAGTGACGACCTTGAAAAAGTTGTCACTAAAATGATCTATATAGTGACAACTTCTAATATTGTCACTGTCACTCTACCGATTCGGATTTAGTGACAAGAATTAATTGTCACTGTTTAAAGTAATTATTTTTAAGTCACTTTCATTAATTCTACTGTGCCACCCTAACTTTTGCGATTTAGCCCCAAATGTTGTAAAAAATTCCATTAATTCCATTATGATACCTTAACTTTTACAATTTAGCCCCATATGTAGTACACCGATTTCTTTAATTCTATTATTACTCCCTAACTTTTGTAATTTAGCCCCATATGTAATTCACCAATTTCATTAATTCTACTATGGCACTCTAACTTTTGCAATTTAACCCCCATATGTAATACACCAATTTTATTATTTCTATTATGGCACCCTAGTTTTTACAATTTAGCCCCTATTTTTTTTATTAGGAAATTGCGAATGGTATCTTGATAAACTATGCATAAATATTTTATAATTTTCTCAAATTTAAGTAATAATTTGTTATAAACTCTAAAGATATATCTTTCATTACAATAGTTATAAGGCAGGCAGGTCTTTTTATCAATGGAATAAGAAATTTATGCCAGATTTATCCTTTGTACTACATGCCAAGTAGTATTAGCAAAGGAATAACAAAGTACTACAAAGTAATTAACAAAATAGCCTTCAGGGAGTGTAGTTTATGGGCAAATGAGCATTATCTATTCAAAGTACCAACTTTTTATGGGTATTTTACTCTCAAACATATAATTTATGATAAATTTATAAATGTTTGTAAGTAAAATTCAAAAAGTGTTACACTGATTTCTTACAAAACGAAAACTGGCAGGTTATCTTTTCAACATAAATTAAATTTTTTTAAAAAAAGAAATGGCCCATAAAGTACCAACTCTTTGTGGGTTTCCTCCATTACATGAACAAATATTCTGCTCTTTATGGGCATTTCACTCTGAATCATTTAATTTATGTTAAATACATAAATGTTTGTAAGTAAAATTCAAAAAGTGTTGCACTAATATTTTTATGAAAGGGAAACTGGTAGGTTTTGTATTTAACATAAATTAAATATGTGAAAGAAAAAAAAAAGAAATTACCCATAAATCTATGTCTTGCAAATCTAAACTAGTAAAATAGTTTCAAACAAAATTAAACATTAAAATAAACTGTAATTTATACACATTAAAATATCTGTAATTTATACACATTTTGCAACTACTACTTTGTGTTTTCTCTGTAATGAATTTTTTAACTATTGAGAACTTAAGTTTTGTCTTGCAAATCTATACTAGTACAATAGTTTTAAACAAAATTAAACATTAAAATAAATGTTTGAAAAAGAACAAAAGTACATTTATCACTTGCAGTAATGTAACAAAATTTTCTCAACCATTATCAATATTTTCACAAAAGTATTAAAAACTAGCAATTGACAATATTAAAAACTAGCAATTTAATTAGTGACGACTTTTCTTGTCATTATAATCTTGAATAAATTAGTGATAACATTATGTCATCACTAAATTTTCTTTGATTTTGACTTAACAATAATGTCTTATTAATAGCATTTGATTATTTTTAATGAAAGTCTGTTATAACCATAGAATTTGACTTTCGTTATTTTCAATTACATGATGTTATTTAGTGCTGCAATTATAAGAAATTAGTATAAAATATTAGCAAATTATAAAAGTACATTTTCAAATATATGAAATTAACAAATTTTGCCACCTATGTTGATGAAAATTTTTATGTTTTGCTAAAAAATAAAGAATAATACTATAGCATTAAAATCTATGGTTCAAACCATATTACAAATCTAGAAAAAAACATGATTTTTGGTATCACTACAAGAATTCTTTAAAAACAGCGGGAATTGAAAATTGGTGGAGGCATTCTTTAAAAAGCAAATTTCAAAATGAAAGAGTACAAGTCTACCACTTTTGGGCTAAGTTTGATACATTTCTAATTCTCACATTTTCACTCGCTGGTCTTCTCACTGTCTCTCTCGGTCTCTCTCTCACTTTGACCCCTCTCAATTTCTTTCTCACTACTGCTCGAGCATTCCTCCTTATTCACTACAAAAAATTATTTTTTTCGTGGCAAATTTTTCATGACAACCAACTTATTTGTCAGAAAAATCATACCTTTTATGACAATTCGTCAGGCAAATATCCTTCAAAAGGCATTGCTACTTTAAACATATTTTTCTACTTTTGCCCGCGTCAATTAATCAGGAAAAGTTTTCGTTTTCCCACCATTTTTTTCCCACCAGTTTTTTTCCTTTTCGACCAAAAAAGAATTTAGACGGACATTAACTTATAGTAGGTCGCAAAATGGCCTTCACAAAAGCCCCAATCTTCATCATCCTCTTCCTCATCACCCTCCTCCCGATCTCCACCAATTCTCAAGACCCCAGTTCGGATTTGCTCTTGCAGCTCGAATCCCTCCAATCCCAGTCCCCCAAAGGCGGCGTTATCCATCTCACTGATTCCCTCCTCAAACGGATTCTATCTATTCCAACTCATCGTCCCTGTACTTTCCTCGTCTTCTTCGACGCCCAACAACTCCACTCCAAACCCGAACTCTCCCTCCCTTCTCTCAAATCCGAGTTCTCCCTCGTCTCTAAATCCTTTTTAGCCAACAACCCTCCAACTTCTCACTCAAAACTCTTCTTCTTCGACATCGAATTTCAAGAATCCCAGTCCTTTTTCGCCCTTTTCGGAGTAAATTCTCTGCCCCACACCGATGTCAAGAAAGACTCCGTCCAGATAAATGCATCAGATTTCTCGAGGCTCGCCGAATCCATGGCTGAATTTGTCGAGGCCAAAACGAAACTGAGCATTGGGCCAATTGATCGCCCCTCTTTGATTTCTAAGAAGCAATTGATGTTTCTCATTGCTGTTATTCTGATTTCGGCTCCATTCTTGGTGAAAAAAGTGATTTATGGGAACACCCTTTTGCACAATAAGAGTATTTGGATGACCGGAGAGATTTTTGTCTACTTTTTCAGTGTCTCCGGTTCAATGCATAACATAATTAGGAAAATACCCATGTTTTTGGTTGATAGGAATGACCCTGGGAAGTTGGTTTTCTTTTATCAGGGGGTCCGGGATGCAATTGGGAGCTAAAGGGTTCGCGGTTGGGTTCTTGTACACTGTGATGGGATTGTTGCTGGCTTTTGTTACTCATGTTCTTGTCTATGTGAGGAATAGGAATGCTCAGAGGTTGGTGATGTTTATTTCCTCCTGGGCTGTTCAGATGATTTTTGTTGGCATTCTTGTCGCATTTCTGGTTTCTTAATTTTAGTTTGTTCTACCGTGTTAGTTTTTGTTAGTGTTTCAGATAAGGAAAATTGACGTTTTATTTTTGGTGTAAATTAACAATGTACCTTTTATTTTGCTTTTGTGCTCATATTCTGTATTTGCAACTGTTGCTAAAAAAATTGAATCATGTAATTGGCAGTGATTTATGTATCTTTTTGGTGTTGTCTTGGTGAAATGCTTGTAATAAGCATAGCAATCACTTGTTTTCTCGTTTTCTATGGTATCTGTTCTAGATCTTCTTTCACATGTAGATATGGCGTTGAGATAAGTTTCCGACTAAATGAGGAAAGGTGCAATTTTGAATGGTAAACCTGCGGCCAAATTGCAAATCACATGCCAAATTATGAACTAGAGCTATAAGTTGGCATTTGCAGTTGGTAGTGGGTGTTTCTTCAGGAGTTGGAAGAATTTGATTCACAATTCCATAACATTGTAAAAGGCTATACTACGTACTCAGTAATTAGACTAGAGAGGATGATGCTTGAGTGCTAGAGCTTAGTGCAAGAGGATACTGCTATATTATTTGTGATATAAGTAATTCTCAATCAACTTGCACAACGGTGATCTTTATGCTAGTTTTCTAGTTCGAGTAAGAATAAGTACTTTGTAAAATTTGTTTTGCTTGCTTTCCTGGAATTTAAGTTTCATGTCTTACATGGTAGTTTGTTCTCCATATAGCATTATTTTATACTATATAATCACAAACTTTTTGCTGGATGTAGGTTGGATTTTCTGTTAACGGAGTAATAATACTAACTTTTATGTGGGTTTTGAAGGCATTCCTTGAGGTAATACCTTTTCTTTTCACATGAATGGTTCCCATTTTTGGTGCCATTCTTGAAGTAAATTTCACTGTGAATGTTTTGCAATGTCCCGCCACTTGCCTAACTTACTAGTTTGATTGGAATACAATATTAAGGGGTGCTGGTTTTCTATGGAATTAATACACCATGACAAACAGCAAAAGTAATTTCAGAGATCTAGAACAAGAAAGTTGTTTTTTGCTTTTAAATGGCAAAGAAACATTCTAGTTATGTTGGTACACATTGCTCCTACTTGACACCTTATATCATGATCGACATTACTTTGGTTATCATACTTGACACCTTGTATCCTCTGTGGTGCATTAGTTTGGATTGTTTTGGTTTAGTTTAGTTTAGTTTATTTGAATGTTTTAGCTAAGCAAGTGAACTGAAGTTGCTTTTCCTTTAGTGTTGTGCTTATCGTCTTATCAACTGGTTATATTGTTCATAGCAGTACTTATATCAGTACTTGTTATAGTAGTGCTTGTTGCCTTATCAACTTGTTATATTATTCCTTTGAGGCTGAAGTTTAATAGCAGTACTTATTTCTTGAGCTAATTTGGTGCATTAGTTTGGGCCTGATTTTGATTTTCTTTGGGGCTGATTTTGAATGTCCAGCTTTAATTATTGAGGTTCTTATTGGATTGCAAATTTTAGCTAAGCAACCGAACTACAAGAGATATAGTGAAATTGGGAAATGGCAAGGTTTAGTGAAATTTTGTCTGATGTTAAAAATTCCCCCTTGTGTTGAAATTTGGTATTTTTTTTTCACGACAAAACAGCCTAGCAAATTGTCACACTTAAAAGACAGTATCTTTTATCGGAACAAAACAATGACTAAATTCGTTTATATTATTCCAATCTTGTTTGCCACATCCAAAGCATCGTAGTCTGGAGTCAACCGAACATATGCTTTCTTTGTTCCATCAGGCCTGATCAAAGTGTTCACTTTCTTGATCTGTATGTCGTACATCTTCTTCACTGCATCTTTGATTTTCTTCTTATCAGCACGGATGTCAACTATGAATACCATGGTATTGTTATCTTCAATCTTTTTCATGGCAGATTCAGTAGTCAAAGGATATTTGAGAATCTGATAATGGTCCAACTTATTCCTAGGAGGAGCACTGATACGTGGGTACTTCGGGTTCCCGTCCTTTTTCAATGTCTTAGGACGATGGAAGGTAACTTTGGTCCGGATCTTCTTGGCTTTCTTCTTAAAAGTTGTCCCAGATTTGACAAATTTGGCAACCTTGGCTTCCTGAGCCTTTGTATCAAGCTTTTTTGTGGTGTCAGCTTTAGGAGCCATTGCTGGAAACTGCCTTACAAATCTTTTACCTGAGGGGAGGAGCCGAGTGTTGAGGGGAGGAGCTGAGTGTTGCTGAAGCGGCTCTGTGTTGAAATTTGGGACTTGGATTTGTTTTGTAAAGCTACCTCGAGTTATATGTGAAATTTAGGCCAAATACCACTTATCAAACTATCTATAGGGTGTTGTTGAACTTCATTATGATATTTGAATGCTTATATGATATTTTGACATTTCGTAATGCAATGGATGCATTCATTTGCAAATTATAAATCATTGTCATTTTTTTCCATTTATAGATATAATTGTTGTAGGAAAATTTTCAATTTTCATGGTGATTAAGAGTTATCATTGAATCAGAATTTTTCATTAATAACAATATATAGTTGCACTTAAATGTTCGCTTTTGTTTATATGCTGATTTTAAGTTTAAGGATGGAGTGTAATTACTTGTAAGATTTTTTTTTTGTTTATTGTACCAGTTGTCACTAGATTTGGTTCAAGAATGGCTAGCAGAGAATGCCAAGGAATCAATATTGGGACAGGACATGAGTATTAGTGGAATAGCAACTTATCAGCCATTTGATGGATTGATGGAGTTGAAAGTGGTAAGTACTTTGACATTACGTCTCATTTCTATCTGTTGTGCAGTTAATACTTGTTGAGTTGCGTAAAAACCTCTGAAGTTTATTGCATTTCCTGCTTCTACTGTGCAAATTTTTCTGAAGCAATTTCTGTTCTGAAGTGCTATTGACTCTATTAAAATTGAAGGAGAAACTTCCCATGCAGCAAGTAATTTGAATGAATGCCTTCTATCTGTTTTATGGTTAATACTTGCTGGGTTGCATAAGAATCTCTAAAGTTTATTGCATTTTCTGCTTCTACTGTGTTAATTTTTCTGAAGCAATATCCATTCTGAAGTGTTATTGACTCTGCTAAAATTGAAGTAGAAACTTCCCATGCGGCAAGTAATTCGATTGAATGGCTGCTTTGATGATGTATATTTAATTCATATGAAGTATCTTTTGGTAAGTGCTTTAGAATGAGTAGAATCTTGGTGAAGAATCTCCACTTGCGATACAGAATTGAGTGTGAAGTTAGTTGATATCCTGATTCTATCTAAACTAAAGACAGAAAAACAAGGGAAAGACATTCGAAATGAAGCAAATATGTCCTGCATGAGTCTAAATCATTCTGTCAATGCACAAAATCGTGTCATGAAGACAATCTTTGGCAGATGTCACAGCACAAATTAGTCATGTACGTTGTACTACTTCTTTGAACTACTGGAATTTGCAATGCGTTCCATTGGTAGCAGAGTACAGGCAAGAAAATGAAAAACTAGATTAAAAAAATTCCAAACGTATTTAAGACTCAGGGCTTGCTTTTGCCTGCCTAAAGTCTCAAAAATCTTGAAAATGATTACTGTTTCATGTTTTTTGGTAATCAATTTGTGGTTTTCAAACAATGAATTACAAGTTTGGACACTACAATTTGTTGTATGTGATTTGTCACTTGTAAATAATGGCTTTGACATTCTTGTGTATCCTAACCAAAGTACTGTGTCTGCATAATTATGATATTGACAAATGTGCTTAATGAACACTAGTTGCTAACTCACTTTAGTTAAAAGATGATAGTTTTGAATATGTTTCTGCTTCTTGTAGTAGCACTTTCTCTCCCCCTGCCACTGTTGGAGTCTTAAAAGTAATTATTCTGGCAATAAGTCCACAGGTTACTATTAACATGGACTCGGATAAAGTTTGACTTTTTGGCTCTAGGTGTAGCTCTTATAGCTTCCAGCTATTAGGATATCCAATTTGTCTCTTCAATTAGCCAACTTGCAATCATGTGTACGGTGCTTGGACTTGCTTTTTATCTTGTTGCTGTATATGCTGATTTCACTAGTCTTGTAGGCAGTAGTTGGATTCATGTCTCAAGTAATGGACAAATTAGTATCCTTCAAAAGTTCTTGGTAGGTGACAATATTAACTTGTAGTATCAAGCCTCAAAAGTGCTTGGTAGGTGATAAGGCTGCTTTTTCTTGTTTATTAGACCTTATGTATAGTTACATATTTTTAGATATATGAAATCCTATGACATTCAAAGCTTCAAAGACTACTTTTGGTCCAAAACACAGTGAAGTTTGCAAAGTTGTTTCTCATAAATGTGGAATCGTTTGTTGCTGTCCTTTGACATCTTAATATTAAAATAAAGAAGTGGAACAATTCTGCCCATATAATCCTTGGCTCTTAATGAATGTTATTAAACTTCCATCCTCTAGTAGACTCTGTTTCCGAACTACCCATATAATGTCTCTTTTTCTACTCTTTGTATAGCCACTATCTAGATGAGACTTAAAACAAATGATTCACTTTATTTTTTGGTGACTCCTTAACTAATTTTCCTTGTTTTAATTTTTCTATCATCTACTAATAACTTTACTATTTTATTGCAGATATATTGCTCATTTTAGAGGTTTGGAAGATTAGCAGTACGGCTTACGTGTCGACTCAAAAACTATGGTTATAGTGCTATCTTAAGTTTAGAAAATGTTTCGGTAGCACGGAAAATGTTTTGGGACTTGGAATTGTTTTTTAGTGTAGCCTTGACTTATATGGCAAAATTTGCTCTATTGAAACTTATCAAACTATTTGTAGTGTGATGTTCCACTTATTTATGACATTTGAATATTTAATATGTTATTATGGCATTTCCTATTGTAACGGGTGTCTACGTTTGTTATTTATTAAACATTGCTGATGTTTTCATTTTTTAGATATTATTGTAGTAGGAAAATCATCAAACTACACATTGCAAGGTGTTGTAAATGAGTAGCATTTCTCAAGCAGGCTGTCTTTATTGACAATTGTTGTTGTCACTCAATCAAAACTATCCATTGATAAGAAGTTGTTGTCACAGTTGATAAGGGGTTTATTGACAATAAAGTTGTCACTAATGAATATATACACTGACTATGTTGCTTCATGCATCATTGACAAGAAAGCATGTCGTCACTAAATTTGTAGCTTTTATTGACAACATATCTTGTCATAAAAAAGTTTCTATTCACTGACAACTTTAAAGTCGTCACTGTATACTTTTACCGACGGAGATTCAGTGACGACCCTGCGACAACCGAAATGTTGTCAATAAAAGTCATCAGTGACGACTTTTTGCTTTTTTGTGACGAAAAGTAGTTGTCATTGAAGACCAAAATTCTTGTAGTGGCTCAATGATATTGAAATGACTCCTAGGAGGAGTGCGTATCCTTTTGAAAGCGATTGTAAAGTGAAATGTGCACTACTTACTTAATTGTATTGATTTAAGTGTTGATTAAATGTTACTTGCTCGGCGAACCTCACTAAGCTTTAGTTCAACCCTTTAGTTTTGTTTTCCTTACAGAAGTTGGTGGTCGGGGAATGAACAAGGGATCTTAGAAAATTAACGTGAAGACTTTTGTGATTGTAAATCCTTTAGTTTCATATTATGGTTGAAACTTTTGTATTGAACTTGGTATTGTAAAAGATTTGAGCCTTTGGTTTTGGTTTATCAAAATGTTATCTCTGGAATTAATGTAAATGAGTGAGCCCTAACGAGAACTAGACAGGCAATCCGCAAACTTTTAGGGTATGCTCTAGGAGAAGGTGGGGTCGTCACATTTAGCCGATTGATAATTTTGAATTGGGTCATTTATTATAATATATCAAATTGGGTCAATTTACTATAGATTATTGATTATATGTTTACTCTTTTAAAAGTTAAATAACTAGAACAATAAAACAATAACTAACTCTTTTTGAAGAAAATATTAATTCAAAGGTGGCTAATTCATATATATATATATATAGCATAATATAAACTAAAATTATGAATATTAGGGGGCTAACAATGTTTTACACCCATATTACACATTGTGAATTAAAAAATTCAACACCCCTTGGATGCATGGCATTAACAATAGTAGATTGTGCTCTCATGCCCTAGTTCAGCTTAGAGCAATGTTAACTCGGTGAATATTTGACAAAAAAAACGGTGAATATAAGGTTTTTCATTCAATATTTAAGCCCTTTGTAAGATTTAGAATTTGTTTTGAAAGACAAGACGTAAAGTTTTGTAACTAAGATTAAGCAAAATGGAAATAGAAAGAACTTTAAGGGTGCAAAGTGGAATAAACCCTAAAAGGTTAATGTAGAGTGATTTGATCATTAGAAGTCTTGCCTTTGCTGTTTAGTCAATTATACAAGCTAAATAGAGGAACACTATTGTGCATAGACAAGAAGAGACTTTTTTTTTTAATCCTCTCATCCCTTCTCACATGCATTTTACTCTTTATTGTCAAGTACATGATTCGAATTGCTTTTTAACTCCAATTGTCAGGTACATAATTCGAACCTTGAACTTGGTATAAAAAAGAATCTAAGAACCCTTTCATGATCATTGGGATGAGATTTGATAGAGTAATTAAATGGCTATTAAAAGAACTAATTATGTTTTGTGATGCTTCAATGGTGGTCCATCCATGAGGTCTCCGTGAGTTTGTAAATTACGTATATACATGCGTATGTAAATTAATAAGTTTTGTTTTTTAATATAATGTTCTATTTTTTTTAAATTGTGTAGGTTTCTTTTAGGGAACCCAAGAAAGGGGGAAAAAGAAAATAAGGAAAAAAATAAATCATAGAAACAAATATATAGAGAATACAAAAAAAAAACTAAAACATAAAAAAAACGAGAAGAAATAATTAACCCAGTAAGCTACAGCCCAAATTCAGAAAAGCAAAAATGAAACAAAGGCCCAAACAAAGAAAGAAAGTCGAAAAATAAAGCAGAGGAAATGATATTTGGAATTTTGGATTACAATCATTTGGATAGAAGAGAGTTAAAGTCAGCTTTCACCTGGCACTCTGTACTTTTTAGGCTCACAAGTCATAGCAACAAAAAAACAAAAAAAATTTCATGTGCCGGTTTCCTCGTGAACGTTAATATTGGTCTTAAATGACTGGCAGCTAAACCACTAGGTCAATGGCTCAGTGGCCACCAGTGAGGGACTTAAGTCCCCCCTTGAATTGTAGGCGAGGGTTTAAATCTCAAAAAAAAATCTAAGAATTGTGTCATAGCACTTCCTTAGTCTAGTTAGGTCTGTATACCCACTAGCCCCTTACAACAGCCTCCTTAGGCTCCCCCGCCCCTCATAGATTAGGATAGAGTAGGTTCTACCGTTTGAAAAAAAAAAAAAAGACTGGCAGCTAATGGTTTTGTCTATTTTCTAAATATTCTTGTATTGAATATGTTACATGGTATAGAATATCACAAAATGAAGAAGTATATATATTGTTCAGCAAAAATGTCATCCAGCTTCTTTAATTTGTCATTTTTACCAGGTTGAACATTGAACAATTAATCACATTGATCAGAAAATAAAAGATGAAATAGCATAGAAAAAAGTTTAAGAAAAGTTACACCCTTTAGACTTTTGCTAAGTTGAAGAATGCAAAGAAATGCGAGTGGCTACTATATAGCCTCCTTTTATTGTATATGTTCGCCAAAATATTATACATGAAAATATAATCATGTTGATGCAAAATTTACCATTTTGTTCCTATGCACTTTCTCTATTGAAAAGTAACACAATTTAGATCTCTTTTTTCTTTTAGTCTATACTAAGTAATTGTTGCATGAGAGTTTTATTGAGGAAAAAACAGAAGTCAAAATCTTTGGTATTACTGAAAGGAAGAGAAAAGTGAATCTCGCATGTATGCTTGTTGTCTGCTGGTTTTAAGGATCATTTGATCATTTTAATCCATAGTAGCAATGAAGTAAGATTTCAAAAATATTCCAGTGATATTTTTAATCCATAGTAGCAATGAAGTAAGATTTAATCCATGGCGAATTTTTGTCACATATCACTTAAAGGGAAAGTAAGTGATATTTTTAGAACTTTAAGGGTACTAAATGATATTACAAGAAGCTTCAAGGGAGGGTTTTTTTAAAAAAAAAATATTCCAGTTTTTACAACTTTAGCAATTAAAAATGTTTTGAAACTTGGACTGGTGATGAACAAAATGAGTGATTGGTTTTGACTTTATAGTTCAAACATCTGGATCACCAATTCAATCATTTTAATGTATTTTGAACTTGAAAAAGTTTCGATGTATGGGAAATCATTACAAAAATCAAAATCTCTTGGAGTATAGGACTCCTAAAGATAAAATGGTCCAAAAAGAGTAAAAAGTTCATTTTGACTCCTTGAAGAAAAAAATTCATATAACTTAAAACAAAAATTTGTCTAATCCAATGCAAACCAGCCACAACTTCCAGAAGAACTTTGAGGTTCAAAACGTGTAATTAAAGTTAAATATTTCAATATACCAGTGAGTAAAATAGATGTGAAATTAGGATCGATTGGAAAAAAGAGAAACAATGGTGAAGGATTGGTGGCAAATGGTGTACAAGACGAGGATTTGTTCTACTGCTTGTTATTGTGGTAATCTCATCTTCTCCAACTTGCTCTCTTTTGTGAACATATCTCATCTTTTATGCCAGGGAGAGGGAGAATGCCAAAATGGGATGCATGGCATTAACAATAGTAGATCGTGCCCTCATGCCCTAGTTCAGCTAAGAGCAGTATTAACTATGTGAATATAAAGTTTTTTATTCAATGCCCTCATGCCCTCTATAGGATTTAGAATTTGCTTTGAAAGATAAGATGTAAAGTTTTGTAACTAAGGGTGCATTTCATAAAATTGAAATCTAAAATCTGAAAACTGAAATTTGAAATTTGAAATTTGAAATTTGAATTTATTAAGTTATTAAATTGTTAAATATTAAATCTAATACATTTGAGTGTATATTACATTCAGTGATAAGTAAATAGCTTATCACTTATTTTTTAGAGCAAGTTTTGCTTAGAAAATTTAGTGCCACTTGATTAATTCAAATGTTCAATTTTTAATTATCAAACGCATTTGAACATATTAAAATCTGAATCCATTAAATTTAAATACTGATTTAGGTTACAGACATGACCTAAGATTTTGAGAAGCAAAATGTAAATAGAAAGAACATTAAAGGTGCAAAGTGGAATAAAACCTAAAAGATTAACGTAGAATTATCTGATCATTCGAAGTGTTACCCTTCACGTCTAGTCAATTATACAAGCTACGTAGAGGAATTCTATTGTATATAGACAAGAGAAGACCTTTTTTTTTTTCAATTTTATCCTCCCATCCCTTCTCACACTCTTTTTTATCCGTACTGTCAGGTATAATATGTACTTCTTTTTAACTCCAATTGCCATATATTGATTTGAATTTGACAATTTGACAATGAAAAAGATTCTAAGAACCCTTTCTTGACCACTGTAATGAGATTTGATAAGGTAATTAAATGGCTATTAAATGAACTAAATATGTTTTTTGATGCTTCAATAGTAGTCCATCCATGAAGATTCCGTGAGTTTCTAAACTGCGTCAATACATGCTTATGTAAATTAATAAGTTTTTTTTTAATATAATGTTCTATTTTGTCAAATTTGTAGGTTTCTTTTGTGGAACCCAAGAAAGGGAAAAAAAGAAAAATAAGGAAAAAATAAATCACAGAAAAAAAATATAGAGAATACAAAAAAATAAAATAAAATAAAAGACTAAAACATAAAAAAGAAACGAGAAGAAATAATAAACCCAGTAAGCCAAAAGCCCAAAATCAGAAAGCAAAAACAAAACAAAGGCCCAAACAAAGAAAGAAGGTCGAAAAATAAAGCAGACGAAACGATATTTGGAATTTTGGATTACAATCATTTGGATGGAAGAAAGTTAAAGTCAGCTTTCACCTGGCATTCTGTACTTCTTAGGCTCACAACAGAAATTTTTTTTTTTTTTTTTCATGTAATGGCTTCCTCGTCAACGTTAATATTGGTCTTAAATGATTGGCAGCTAATGGTTTTGTCTATTTTCTAAATATCCTTGTATTAAATATGTAACATGTTATAGAATATCACAATTAGATGTCAAGTTAAATGAAGAAGAATATATATTGTTCAGCAAAAATATCATCCAGCTTCTTTAACTTGGAGAATATTTTACAAACAGATTGTGATGGATCATAAACACTATTAAACATCAAACCAGAAAAGAACATGGAGAACATTTTACAAACAGATTATGATGGATAATGTTGGCTTGATAGAATGCATGACTGTGCTTGCCCCTGCAATGACAAAGTAATACAGCTGCATCAGGTTCAAACCAAATAATTTGGTACAGATGAAGAAGGGACATGATCAGTTATTATATGTCATTGAACTGAATTAACATACACATACAATTATATCTAACCTGATGAGGGGAATGACCACACCAAATCAAGGAGAGACATAAATGTTTCAGTCTTCACCTTCTGAGGAAACCTGCTCTGGAAGAAGGAAAAATTGCAGTACTACATCAGTTGAATGAAGAGGTATACAGATTACCCAACAAAATTGGTCATCTGGTTTCTTTGATTTGTCATTTTGATCAGTTTGAGCAATTAACCACTTAAAATAGCAAAATAAAACATGAAACCACACACAAAAAAAAGTATAAGAAAAAATTGCTTCCTTTTTTATTTCCGAAAATATTGCCTATTAAAGAATGAAAATGTTTGTATTTCAGCATGTTGTAGTGAAGAAAAACACATATTAAGTCCTATGCCCTTCCTCTGTTGAAAAGTAACACAACCATAGTTTTTTTTTTTTTTTTTTTGGGTTTTTGTCTCCACTTAATATTTGTTGCAAAACTGTGATTGTAGGTTTCAACATATCAGTCAATTGAATTATGGTTTTTATTGAGGAAAAATAGAGTAAGTCACACTTTTCTGTATTACTCTTATTTACATGCACAAATTGGGAACAGATAAGTGTATCTGGTTTGAGCATCATATCAAGTTATGTAGCAACAAGGAAGAAGATTTCGGAAATTGGGACATAAAAATTACTCAACACTGAACCAGAAAATGACAAGAAGAAGATTTTAGAAACCAGAAAATGTGTTTCCTACTGCAATCAGAAATTTATCAGAAAGTTATGCAGCAGAAATTGCTTCAAAATACACATGAATTAACACATCATTGGACTGATTCAACATATAAACAAATGAAAAAGAGACATGAATGGTTTGCCGTCGTAAACTGTTGAGAGAAACATGAATCATTATATAATTGAACTGATTCAACATATGCAAATATAGTTTTATCTGACCTGATGAGTGGAATCCCACTGTACATTCACTCTCACAATTGTCAACTGCGTGATGAGAGGATATAGACTCTCTTTCTGAAGAAACCTCCTCTGCTTCTGAGCGAGTTGACTCTGCTTCTGTAGACCCTTCTTCTAAGGTATGGAATGAATTTCGATCTTTAGAACCTCATTTCCCATGTCCATCTGCTCTTGTTGAATTTGCTTTACAGAATCTCCAACAGACTTGGGACAATAGTTCACCACAATCATTTCAAGAGTCTCACACTCCCCTAAACAGGAAGGGACCTTTTCCAGCTTCTTACATCGGTGCAAGACCAATTTCTCAAGGTGGGAAAAATTATCAGAAAATGCAGTCCATTTGCGAAATTTCAAGCTTGACAATTTTAAGACTCGGAGTTTAGGGAACTCCCCCTCTTTCATTACCCATTCTTCCCCAGCAAAGCAGCGATCAAGTAATTTAAGCACTTCAAGATTGGGCAACTTTCCAATTGTTGAAATTTCACTCCATGGCTGACCATTATAGAAGAGAGTCAACTTTTTCAAATTCGACGGGAATTTGAATCCACATCCATGAAAACGAAACAAGTAAAGTGATTCCAGTTGACTCAAACTGTCAAACTCAAGAATCTCGTTGCAATATCTTCCGAGGCGTTCCATACATTTTAACCTGCGAATGCTTGGTAACTTTCTCAGTATCTTTTGCAAGCTTTGAGGGGAGTCATCAATTGTAAGGTCTAGGCTGTCTAAATGATCTAAATCTGGGGATACTTCAAGATTTTCAACTGGAAAAATAAAACCCATTGGCCAGACTCCATGATAATATAAAACACGTAGATGACTCAATGTCTTAATGTTCCAAATAGTACTTGGCAGCTCAATACCAAAACGCGGATGTTTTACGATAAGAGTTTCTAACCTTGAGAGATTGGCTATCGCAGATGGGATGTATGTTACTCCTTTGAGCGCCAGGTATCTCAAGTGAACAAGCAGTACTACTTCCATTGGAAAAGAATAATGAAAGACCAAATTCCCAAAATCCAACACTCTGAGAAGTTTAGGTAACAAAATACCCAAATCCTCTTCTTCATGTTCAATATGAACATGTCCAAACAAGATCAAAGAGCGTAAATTGGGACATATAAGCGTTAACTCCCAAATCTTCAATTCTCTGGTATTGGAGACACAAACTCGGTGGGGGTTGCTTGGTCCAGTAAGACAAAGAGGGTTCCAACTATGAATAGCATATAGAAAACTTTCTTCTTTGGCTTTTTTCACACAAAACTCATGTACCAAATCGTGAAGTAGACAGGCTTTGGCACCACCCACAGTTCTTTGTCCGACACCCATAACTAAACTTCTATTAACTAGAGCCATGAAGTAGTCATAAGCTGCTTCCTCTACTCTCTTTCCTTCAGCCTGTTGCACGAATCTTTCAGAGATCCAAAGCCGTAACAACCTTCGCACATTAATAACCTCGTCTTCTTTAAATGCAGCAAAGTACAGAAGGCATGGCTTCAAATAATCTGGTAAATGACTATAACTCAGCTCAAGTGCCTTCATGCAGTATTCATCCTCAAGGACAATAGAACTTAGACTTTTTGCAACTTCTTCCCAACTATCTTGTGCAGTAGTAGCAAGAATTCCAGCAACAAGGACAACTGCAAGGGGTAAGCCCTGACAAAGTTTTGCAATTTGAGATCCAACTTCACTTAGTGCTGGAGAACAATCTTTCGTGCCAAATAGCTTTCTCTGCAGCAATGTCCAACTCTCTTCGTCAGTAAGATGACGGAGATGGTGAGGCTTGCTATTAGGTTCGAAATGCAAAGATAAATCCTGGTATCTGCTGGTGAAGATAATTCTGCTTCCATTGGCATCATTCGGCAGTGATTTTTTCAACAAATTCCATGCCTCAACGTCCCATAAGTCATCCAAAAAAAGGAGATACCTACTTCTCAGCAAAACCTGCCTTAGCTTGTTAGCCAAATTATTTTCATCCTCCTTAAGATATTCATCTGGACTCCTAGAATCAACACTACACAAAAGTTGAACTAACAAACTGTGTTTGCTACACGTTTGAGAAACACGACACCAACCATGAACATGGAAATGTGACCTAACTGAAGGAGCATTATAAACTTTGTGGGCTAATGTGGTCTTACCAAGGCCTGGCATACCCACAATGGGAACAACATCCAATTGCTTTGATCCTCTCGTAAGCCGATGAGTAATAGTTTCCACCTCGTCGTCAAGACCTACCAGATCTTCGTCGTGCATGGCGGCAGCAAGTTGTGACGGTATGTGAAGGGAAGTCTTGTTAACTCTTTGGGTTTGACCATTATGGATCTCAGGGGCATCAATCTTCAAAAGATTGATATCTCTAGAAACAGCATCCAAAGAATCTTCACATTTATCACCAACAAGTGCCAAGTCAATCAGTAACTCTGCCTTGTAAGCAGCCTCCATAACATGACTCCAGAAAGCTTGAAGTTTTCCATTGTAATAGCGCTGCTCCTTGATATTTTCCAGGAAAGATCTTAAAAATACGAGATTTTTTTGGATCATTTGGATTCTATCCTTTTGAAAACCAATTGAATCATCAGCCTCATCACACCTTGCTAGTTCCTTGAGATTTTCTAGGAAAGAATCCATACAGCCCAACTCATTGGGTCTAGGATAATTAAATGATGAATATGGTGATTTTAGTGGATAATTGTGTCCAACCTCTGCCACCATATATTTGAGAACTTTGTGCAAATGAAACACCGCAAGATCTATTTCCTTAGGCAAGCCTTCTTTGATTTCATTGACAGAAAGGGAGAAGGTCAAAATTGCTACATCAGAGACCACAGCTCCAATAAGATCCTTCATTTCATCACCTAGTTTCTCCTCCTGTTTAAGAAGGATACCCAGGCATCTTATTTCCTCATGGAGTCTTAGTATTTGATCCTTGACTGGAACCTGAAAACTGGCATAAGATCCTAGTAGATCCATAAGATAATCACGAAGAGAACCAATAAACTGGCCTACCACTGGATCCTCATTCTTCTGAAGGGCTAAATCATATGATGATCTCGGTTGTTTCTTTGAAGCTGTCAGGACATGGACAAAAGTTTCTCGGACTTGGAGATCAAGAAGATTGATCTTCTCGTGTATCAGCTGACAAATTTCAGATTCCATTCGATTGAGCACTTGTTCATCAACATCACGGTAAAACTGACATATAGAAATCAGGCATCCAGCTGCAACTACGGTGTAAGTCAAGAGATCTGTCAGTTGCGAACATTCAAAACCTTGCATTGTCAGAAAGCCAATGAGATTCCTTAAGAGTTTTAGCCTGTGTCTAATTGTATCCCTTAGCTCCCCAACACGTAAAACCCAATCCAGAGTCTCTAAAAGGCACGTAATAAGATCCATAACCAGTCGTGGATCTCCTGGTGAGTAATAGTCGATGAAGATGGCGGTGCATGATTTTTTGAGATCCGTCTCAAGAAACATTTTTATCTTTTCCTCGGATCTGGTAATCGCACTTTCAGTGTTTTCAGAATATAAGCGGTAACCAGAATGAATATATTGAAAATAAGCAGACTGAAGATCAGGAATCATCCTGATGGCCACATCTTGAATTCTGAAGCAAATAATTCTACGTCTCAAATTTTCAGACATAATATTACACCTGTCCTCGTAATCATGCTCCAAAAGCGCTTCGTGGTTCCTCCTCCTCCTACACTTTTTGACATACAGGAAACAGGTTTTCATTAATCTTACCCTCTTCTCCACGTCCTTGAAGACGCAGCCAAACACGGGCTCTTTTTCAAGCTTGGCTAGGATATCTAAAGCAAGATCAAAGCAACTAGTGCTAGTGCTGGAGGAGAAGTGATGCGACTGCAAATAATCATATAAAGCAAAATCAAAGCAATTGGCGTTACTGCTGGAGGGGATCTCCGTTATCATATCTTCCTTTCACTCTGATATTAGATTTTTATCTGGTTTAGCAGCTACTCAATAAAATCAGTTCAGGATCCAAAACTTTCTCATCTAACAATAGCCAACAAACAATAGGCTGGACTTTTTTTTTCCCACCTTTTGTGTAAATATTGCAAAACACTATCTTGTTCACAGAAGATATGGTGCTTCAGAACTTTCCCAGCAACTTCAGTGCAGCGCCAAACAAATGGTGCTTTATTGGTGGGCCATGCGTGTACCAAATTGGTCTCTTTTTGCAGTCACATCAGCAATTAGCTTACAACATTCATGTAATGGTTTCTGCATTAATTTCAATGTTGCTCTTAAACAATTGCTGGCTGATGGCTTTCAAGTTTTCAAACTAATTGTCTAATTTGAATCATATTGTAAATCAAACTAATTATAGAGGTACAACTTTTCTATAACATATTAAGAGCAAGAGTTTAAATTAGCGGATTAGTGCATTAGATCTCATATTCCAATAATACCCTCGGTATGCGATGTTGTTTTTTTAGCTTTGCATTATTTATGATAATTGTGGTTATTTATGTAATTCAATGTAACAGCAAGAATGAGCTTTTACTTTAAAAATATAAAACATATTAAACTCGGATTTTGTTAACTTTCTTGAGCAATAGTTGGAAAGAAATTGTTTGTAAAGAAGTTTTAGAAATTTCTCTGGCAATCAATTAATTGTGAGCAAGTAAGCAGATTTCCTTAATTTCCTTGAGCAATAGTGCAAAAAAAAATGTTCCGAAAGTAGTTTAACAAATTTCTTTGACAGTACTTTTGGAAACTAAAGAAGATTAGCATATCAATTTCTTGTTCAACACGATTAATTGTTGTGATATTACGGAAACTATCCTGGAGGAACTTTTGGAAACTAAACAAGAATATCTAAAAACTTTTAATGAATAAAATTGTGAATGAAGGAAATACTTGAGGAAAGAGATTAAAATTAAATATTATACAAAAGAGTAAATCTTATATATACTGACAGTGTATAACCTATCATTGTTAGATCTATGATACATGTACAAAAGTTGAATTTCAAATTCAAATTTTGCATAATTGTCATTTAACAAAAATGAGTTCTTGTGGATGGATTTTAGAAGTTTACTGAAGCTATATTTAGAAGAAAATTTCTTGCCATGCTAAATCAACGTGAGAACTCAAAATCAATTGCCTACCTTGGAACCCAATTACACCAAGTAATGTGATTCTTGGAGCCCTATACTGTGAAGGCATAATAAAGAAATTAAACTCATGCCTTTAGGAAAAGCTCAATTTTCTAATTGCTTAAACTTTGTAGAACTTAACAAAAGATAGCGAAAATATTAACCTTGAGGTTTTATTTAGTAATAGAATGTTGTTGACATAAATTTCTTTATAGAAAAGCAATTGATTTGGAGCAAAACATTGGTATATTTATCAATCTAGCTATTTGTAACAAAAGTTTTCATTCTTTTATTTATTTTTTGTTAAAGGAAATCCAATACTAAATGTGACCTTTTCTTTCCTATTATGTCTTTCATTTATTTGTGAAATTAAAATAAATAAAAAAAAAGAAAATATGTATTTCAATTGCCAAATTTGCTATGTTAGGATTAGAGGTGGCAAAAAAGCCCAAAACTCAACAACCCACCCAACCCGCCCATTAATTTTAGAGGATGGGTTGGGTCAATTGGGTTATGGGTTTTATTGGGTTGGGTGAGAACAACCCAACTTATTCATTGGGCGGGTTGGGTTTTTTATTTGGGTACCCAATACCCAACTTGTTTAAAAGTAATTCAAAATAATAAATACAAGATTTAATACACATATGTCCAACTATTTACATTTGGACATGTGTTAATAATTCATTAATTAATTTGTATTCAAAATTCTCATATATATATTTTTTCAATCATGTTTTTTAATTTTTATTTAAAATAAAAAAAGAAATTTGAAATAAAAACTCATGCTTATTTTACTTTTATAATAGTAGTTAAACTTGCTCAACTTCTATAATAATTTATAATGCCTTTTAAAAGTATGTTGTTTTCCTCCTCTTTTTTTTTGTGGTAAAAATGTCAATAGTTCATGAATTCTCCTCTCATTTATTTCTTAAAAAGTTTGGGATTTTCCTTAATAATTTTTTGGGAACCAATACCAGTACTTTTTACAAGTATATAATATTTTCTGCTTTATATTAGAACTGTGGTAATTCTAAAATATTAATATGACCATAGTATCATGTATGATCCTAGATGATTCTAATTAATTAGGTGATGAATTATCTAACTGTATCAAATCAATAAAAAAATACCTTCTAATATATATTATATGTATATAGATCATGATATTAACTTCGAATAAATATAGTTGGCTATCATTTGTTTAAGTATTTTTTTTAAAAAAATTTGTGGTAAAGGAAAAGTGGCTATGGGAAAGGGAAGGATCCAATGGAGACACAAGGGAACAAGAAGAGGAAGAATCCACTTCGAACCTAGATTACTACACTAGCTAAACAAATTCCGACACAAAATCCTGTTTTCTAACAAGTGTGTGCACAAGTAACTAAACTTAATGGAAGAGGCAATTTCAACAAAATTAATTGAATCAATGGGTAAAGTTAGGACTCAACTTGCAGAATCAACGTCGAATCAAAATTTTTGAGAATATAAGGACTAAAGTACTAACTTATTTTCTATAATTTCAAAATTATTATACAACAAATTATATGTCTCTTACTTACATTTTCAAGTATAATATAATCTAGCATTCAATAATTTATATACATAGAATATTACAATTTACAATAAAACAAATATGAATAGTAAAAGTGTTAATAAGTTATGACAAAAATAAGTTTCAATCAATTAGTAATATTAAAAAAAGTACAAAGTAAACAATTTTTTTAGCTAATCTATTTAAATGTATAATTTATTATCTAAAATTCACAATACAAGCAATATAAAATATTATTCTATTTATGATGTGTTTCCAAGGAACTTAAGAAGTGAGTGTGTGTCTGTGTGTGTGAAAATACATTTATGTATGTGGAAAAAAAAATTGTGTGTTAAAATGTATGTGCAAAAGTTTATGTATTAAAATGTATTAATTAATTTGTTGGGTCATATTTGGGTCATGGGTTTGAGATAACCCAATATGACCCAACCCAAAATCAACCCAATCTAAAGTTGGGCGGATTGGGTATAACCCATTTAAGTGAAAATCCAATATTAACCCGCCCAACCCGCCCAATTGCCAAGTATAGTTAGGATGTTCATTTAATTTGGCTCATTCTAAGTGAAAATCTAAAGGAGTTTCAACCGTGATAGAAGTTTTAACCGTCCATTTGCTCCTTTTTTTGTAAAAACTGTATTGTTTTTAAAATACTTAAAAATTTGTAGGCAAACAGAGAGATTATCCAATCTTAGAAGTAATTGGATTGTTCTAGCTGAGAATCAACGAGGTTATGCCTACTTGTTACACAGGATTTTTTCCCTTTACCTTTTTTTTTTTTTTTTTGGTTAGATATAATATTCCCACTAGCAGTAACCACCAAATCAACTAGTTCACACTCAACTATATTGGCATATTTGAATATTCCTTTTGGAATAGAGGAAAAGAACAAGAAAATTCAAGGTTGTCATCTGGTTTATAGGCTATCTTGTTCTCTTTCCACAAAAGATAAAGTGCAGGAGTAATTTGGGCAAAAAAAAGACAAAAAGGCTAAATAAGTTAGACCACAGTTTAAAAAAAAAAAAAAAGTTAGTTAGACCACAGTTTCCGGCAACCAAGACAGTGGATATTACTTTATCAAAAGAACAAAGAAAGGTACAGATCATCCAGGCGTTCTTAACTTTACGACGACTTCTGATAAAAATTTGTCAAACTTAGGATTCCCACCCGTTTGGTCATAAATTTGAGTCCTCTATCCTATTTCTTCATCTCTTGGTTCCGCTTTCTTTTCCCTTTTTTTCCTGTAATATATATTAAAAAGCAATAGTACATCTTGCTGCATACATTTAAGTTTGCATTCTACCAGAGTTCCAAAATAAAAGAAATGGGTTGAAACCAGGAAAGAGGAGGATTCATGGGTTGTAATAAAGAGAACTTGTTGCAAATGGAAGACCTGATAAGATAGAAAAGGTAAGAAACGGTAGTTTAGATGTGTATTTGTGTCATATTGGAAAACTTTTTGTGATTAGTTTTTGATAGGATGCATTTTAGTGGGTATTTTGGGCATTATTGCACAATTAATTGACTAAATATTTTCGTTAATTGGGTGGATTCTACTGATATTTTGTTTTGGTGCTAATTGCAGGAATGGTTGCTGAAAAATGCTTAAATTCAACTTTTAGAAGATTCATCGGACGTGGGGCCCGTTTGAGAAGCTGAAGAAACCTAATTGTAATAGATTTTACTTTTATATATTTCTAGGGAGTCTGGCTGCAAATTGGAAAACAGGTAACAATTTTTCGGCTATTGTGGGGGATTGTATTTATCTCTCGCGCGGCTTAGGTTAGAAGGAGAGTCTTTTCCCTACTCTAAAAAAATTAGACTAGAGAGCCGCAGCTCTGCGGAAGAAGCAGACAATAGCCACTTTTGTTGACTCTGGGATGCTTGTCAATTTTGATTAGCCTTGACCCATGAAATCAAGCTATTGAAACAAAATCTCTCGTATGTCTCTTTTGTGAGGAAAGAAAGAAAGCAAAGTGCAGCCGCCATTGTGGACTTTGTGGGTTTTCTCTTTACTCAATTTTGACCAAAAATTGGGAGACTATCCGACGTATGCTTTAGAGGAAAATTGGCAGCAGTAAGAAATCTCGTGGTGTTTCCTCTCGGTGTCGACCGAAGCAGGGGTAAAATAGTTCTGAAAACTTTCACAAACTCCACACGCACGACCTGTCATCAAATCATGGGGAACTAAACCTCTAATTCTAGTCAAGGGGGCAACTGACGAATTGGTTCATCGAATACTGTGAGATCTAAGCCGTTATTAATTATTTCCTCCGTTTATTGGTATTTATATACTCCCTGCTCTTAATTGTTATAGTTCTTATGTATGATTGATTAGTGCGCAATAATTAATTATTCATAGAGACTATTTTGCTAAATAGGGGTAATTGAATCCGTAATTGTTCGTTACCTCTATCCCAGTAGCAGCTGGTATAATTGGATTTATGTCAGGGGAATATATGATCTAGCTTAAATAAACCCTCGTAGCGTGTTTATTGGTTAGGATTGGGCCTTTCTAATTATTAATGCAATCTGGAAATTAAATCCTACGGTCGTACCTAGGGTTGTTTTTGGGTTAGAGAAATAGCTAACGGTCGTACCTTAGCTATCGATAAATTAAGGAAGGGTTGGTTGTTTAGCGCATGCGAGACAACTATAACCAATCTATTAGTAAATGTTGGAATTACCTCTGAATCAATGATCAGTTGCATGAACCATTTCTGAAGTACACCCTTGGCTAGAGTTTCTCTTAGTTATTTCTTTCAATCGATTATTTTCTGCAGTTAATTTGTTTATTTGGCATTTGATACCAAAACCCCCCATTAATCTTGATTTGAAAAGAAACAAAATATCTTGCTAGTCCCTGAGGAGACGACCCTGCTTACCACTGTCTACTAGTTAGGGAATTCAGTTAAATAATTAATTCAGGTATATCGGATTAAGTAAACTCTTCGGGAACAGGGTGAATCAAGTAACCCATTGCACACCTAGAGTCCCTGCTCCAGTACTCGAATTGATTACTGACTGTTTCAGGTGGTAGTTAGGTTTTATTTATTATTATTGCACAGGTTCGGCACCTGTCAATTTTTGGCGCCGTTGCCGGGGACTGGCATCTGATTTATTTGTTTCTTTTTTAATTCAATTTTTTTTTTATTATTTTTTTTCCTTTATTTTTCTCTTGGTATTTTTGCTAGTTTATGCCCCGTTCGTCTCGCACAGGTGAGTTGATATACGATCTTGAGGTTGAGAAGGCAGCGCGTAGGCGAAAACAAGAAACCAAGAGACGAAAAGAAGGGCACTTATCTTTTGCAAACGAGTCAGTAGAAGACGAATTTAGCATGGCCAACACCCAGACATTAAGGGAGCTGGCTATCCCAGACCTGACTCATCAGCCCTTGTGCATCACGTTCCCAACTCTGGCTGAAAATACCTCTTTCGAGCTGAAATCGGGGTTGATTCAGCTCCTGCCTTCGTTCCATGGTCTTTCTGGTGAAGAACCCCACAAACATGTCAAGGAATTCGAAGTAGTTTGCTCCAGCATGAAACCTCCTGGGGTCACTGAGGAGCAAATAAGACTGAGAGCCTTCCCCTTCTCTCTCAAGGATGCAGCGAAGGATTGGCTATACTACCTACCTGCAGGTAGTATCACCACGTGGGCACAATTGAAGAAGAAATTCCTGGAGAAATTTTTCCCCGCATCCCGAGCTGCAAGTTTGAGGAAGGAGATTTGCAGCATCAAGCAGTACTCCGGGGAGTCATTGTACGATTTTTGGGAAAGGTTCAACAAGTTGTGCGCTAGATGCCCACAGCATCAGATTAGTGAACAACTGTTGATCCAGTACTTCTATGAGGGACTCCAGTCAACTGACAGGAGTATTATTGACGCTGCGAGTGGAGGAGCCCTGGCGAACAAGACACCGAGGGAAGCGTGGGACCTTATTGAAGCCATGGCAGAAAACTCTCAGCAGTTCGGTTTCCGTGAGAGCACTCCTACCCGTAGAGTCAATGAGGCAGAGACGTCATCCATCCAGCAGCAATTGTCAGAGTTGACGTCTGCTGTCAGGCAATTGGCAATGAGAGACACACCGCGAGCGAAGGTGTGTGGAATCTGTACTAGCATTGACCACTGCACGGATTCGTGCCCCATTCTGCAAGAGGACGGGGCGGAACAGGTAAATATGGCCGGAGGCGTGCCCGCGCCCCGCAGGCAGTATGACCCGTATTCCAACACATACAACCCCGGTTGGAGAGACCATCCCAATCTCAGTTATGGGAACAGGCAACAAGGTTCATTCCCGAATCGTCCACCAGGATTCCACCAGCCTTGGCAACCAAAATCTCAACCCTCATCCTCCAATTCAGGAAGCTCCCTGGAGGACCTAGTCAAGAACCTGGCCACAACTACTACCAACCTGGCCACGACTACTACACAGCTTCAACAGGAGATCAGATCCTTGGCCGCGAATACCGCGCAGCTCCAGCAGGACACCAAAGCTGACAAGAAGGACCAAGATGTTCGAATAAGTCAACTGGAAACTGCCATCAACCGCTTGGAGTCTCACGTTTATGGGAAACTGCCATCGCAACCCGAGGTAAATCCCAGAAATGTAAGTGCCATGACGCTGAGGAGTGGCAAGGAGTTGGAAGGGCCTAGAGTGAAAATTTCAAAAAGCAAAAGCGAGGAGGAGATAGAAAAGGAAATTGAGGAGGAAGGACGTGTTCGTGAGGATCCTAAGGTAACTTCCACCTCTCCACTCACTATTAGCTCTAACTTACCCCCTTTTCCTTGCCGGTTGGAAAAGACAAAGAAAGTTGAGAAGGAAAAAGAGCTCTTGGATGTGTTTCGGAAAGTGGAGATCAACATTCCCCTGTTGGATGCAATCAAGCAGATACCGAAGTATGCTAAATTTTTGAAGGACTTGTGCACCCACAAGAGGAAGCTAAGGGGAGATGAACGAGTGGCGGTGGGAGAAAACATGTCATCTATACTCCAGAGAAAACTCCCACCAAAATGTGGAGACCCAGGTATGTTCACCATTCCCTGCAAGATAGGAGGTACTCCAATTAGGAAAGCAATGTTGGATTTAGGGGCGTCAATCAATGTAATGCCTAAAACAATTTATACGTCCCTTAATCTTGGTCCATTAAAAGGCACATGCATTATAATCCAACTTGCAGACCGCACCAATGCTTACCCAGAAGGGTTAGTTGAAGATGTTTTGGTGCAGGTCAATGAGTTAGTTTTTCCTGCAGATTTCTATGTCCTAAACATGGGGGATGAAAGGGCACTAAATCCGTCTCCTATTTTGTTAGGTAGGCCATTTTTAAGCACTGCTAGGACGAAAATAGATGTAAATGAGGGTACTTTGTCGATGGAGTTCGATGGGGAAATTGTAAATTTTAATATTTTTGATGCGATGAAGTACCCAGATGAGTCTAACTCTGTTTATGCTTTAAGTGTTGTTGAGCCCCTTGTGCAGGAAATATTTGAATTGGAGGGGGTTGATGCACTAGCAGTGGCATTAGCCAAACATCTTGAGTTGGGAGCAACTCCTGATGTGGGACTGAGCGATGAGTTATATTGTGCAGTTGGAGCACTGCATTCGCTCCCACCAATCTCCCCGAGGTATGAGCTTACGTCTGTCTTCGTACCAGAAACTCAGACGAAATTGTTGCCTTCAATTGTGCAGGCACCTGAGTTGGAGCTCAAGCCTCTTCCGAAGCACCTGAAGTATGCATTTCTCGGAGATAATGAGACGTTACCAGTCATCATATCTGCACACTTATCACCAAGGCAAGAAGACAACCTGATTCGCCTTCTTCGAGATCATAAGGAGGCGATTGGGTGGAGTGTAGCAGATATCAAAGGAATTAGCCCCTCCTTATGCATGCATCGGATCCGACTTGAGGATGATGCAAAGCCAGTTAGACAAGGGCAACGGAGATTGAACCCACTAATGATGGAAGTGGTCAAGAAGGAGATACTTAAACTCCTAGAGGTGGGGATCATCTTCGCCATCTCAGATAGTCCTTGGGTGAGCCCCGTGCAAGTAGTCCCGAAAAAGGCGGGAGTAACTGTTGAGGAGAACCAAGAGGGTGAGATGGTCCCGGTGAGAAAACCTACAGGATGGCGCCAGTGCATTGATTACCGGCGTCTGAATGCTGTGACAAAGAAGGACCACTTCCCTTTACCTTTTATTGATCAGATGATAGAAAGGTTAGCTGGCCGTATCTATTATTGTTTTCTTGATGGTTTCTCTGGTTATTTTCAGATCGCAATAGCACCAGAGGATCAGGAGAAAACTACCTTCACCTGCCCCTTCGGTACATTTGCATATCGGAGGATGCCTTTCGGCCTCTGCAATGCCCCAACAACTTTTCAAAGGTGTATGGTAAGTATATTCTCTGAATATGTAGAAAAAATTATTGAGGTGTTTATGGATGATTTTAGTGTGTATGGAGATAGTTTTGATGAATGCCTTGATAATTTAGCTTTAATTTTGAAGAGGTGCATTGAGACAAATTTAGTGTTAAATTGGGAAAAGTGTCATTTCATGGTAGATCATGGCATTGTTTTAGGGCATGTAGTGTCGGCCAGAGGTATAGAGGTAGACAAGGCAAAAGTCGATATTATTTCTGCTTTACCTTACCCCGCAAGTGTGCGGGAGGTGCGCTCCTTTTTGGGTCATGCAGGGTTCTACAGGAGATTCATCAAAGATTTCTCCAAAATTGGAGCGCCCCTGTTCAAACTGTTGCAAAAAGATGTAGCATATGACTTCACCGAAGAGTGCAAAGTGGCATTTGACAGGCTACGGGAGTCATTGACATCACCACCTGTTATCCAACCTCCAGACTGGAGCCTCCCATTTGAGATAATGTGTGACGCGAGTGACTATGCAGTGGGAGCAGTGTTGGGGCAACGGATTGGCAGGGCGGCTCATGCAATCTATTATGCATCAAAGGCGTTGAATGGAGCCCAACTCAACTATTCTACAACAGAGAAAGAATTACTTGCTGTGATTTTTGCACTAGAAAAATTTAGACCATACTTGTTAGGTGCAAAAGTAATAGTTTTTTCTGATCATGCAGCCTTGAGATATTTGATGACAAAGAAGGATGCTAAACCAAGACTTATCAGATGGATCCTGCTCCTTCAAGAGTTCAATTTGGAGATTAAAGATTAGAGTGGGGCAGAAAACTTAGTTGCTGATCATTTGAGCCGCTTGCTTGCTCATAAGGAGGAGCCACCATTGAGGGAGGCATTTCCAGAGGAGCAACTACTTGCCATTAACTCGTCTACACCCTGGTATGCTGATATAGTAAATTTCTTGGTGACTAATCAAGTGCCTGCAGGGTGGCCAAAGGCTAAGAGAGACAAGTTGAAAAGTGATGCCAAATACTACATTTGGGACGACCCCTACCTTTGGAGACAATGCTCGGATCAAGTGCTAAGGAGATGTGTAAGTGCAGAGCTGTGGTTAGTGATAGAGGGACACATTTCTGCAACAAAACTATCACTGCCTTGTTTCGAAAATACGGTGTACTCCACAAGGTATCCACACCGTATCACCCGCAGGCGAACGGTCAGGCCGAAGTGTCGAACAGGGAAGTCAAGTTGATCTTGGAGAAGATGGTGCGCCCGGACAGGAAGGATTGGAGTTTAAAGCTAGAAGACGCGCTATGGGCGTACAGAACCGCGTATAAGACGCCGATTGGGATGTCTCCTTATAGACTTGTTTTCGGTAAGGCTTGCCATCTCCCCGTGGAGTTCGAACACAAGGCGTTTTGGTCAGTGAAGCAGTGTAACATGGGATTAGATGAAGCAGGGGTCCAAAGGAAATTGCAGCTACCAGAGTTAGAGGAGATAAGAAATGAAGCGTATGAGAATGCCACGATCTATAAAGAAAAGAGTAAAATCTTTCATGATCAGCAGGTTTCTAGGAAAACTTTTGTAGTGGGGCAAAAGGTCCTCTTGTATCACTCAAGGCTTAAACTTTTTCCCGGTAAGTTGCGTTCTCGTTAGATTGGTCCATTTGTCGTTTCTAATGTGTTCCATTATGGTGCAGTGGAGATCCAAAGTTTAAAAACGGAGAAAAAGTTCGTGGTGAATGGCCATCGTCTCAAACCTTATTATGAGGGGTTCTCTGTTGAAGAAGTGGAAGTTAAACACCTCTGTCAGGATCAAGCGCTTACCATTACACCAAAAGCTATAGCTTTTAGCGAAGGCGCAACTTTATTTCCTTAACCACAATGGCAGCGCAAAGCACCGTACCACGCTCGGCCAGCATGAGGGGCTGCACCCCTGGGTGCCACGGGCTGGGCGGTTAGTCCCTTCGAGCTGGGATCTGAGGGATGTTGCTGATTAGGCCAACAATCCCTCCCCCAGCAACAGCCAGGGAGACTCGAACCCGCGACCTCGCTCTGATACCACTTGTCAGGATCAAGCGCTTACCATTACACCAAAAGCTATAGCTTTTAGCGAAGGCGCAACTTTATTTCCTTAACCACAATGGCAGCGCAAAGCACCGTACCACGCTCGGCCAGCATGAGGGGCTGCACCCCTGGGTGCCACGGGCTGGGCGGTTAGTCCCTTCGAGCCGGGATCTGAGGGATGTTGCTGATTAGGCCAACAACCTCCAAGATCCACCTTATCATGCTTGAGGGTTCTGGCCGTGTCTAGCCAAAGACATTAAAGAAAGGCGCTACTTGGGAGGCAACCCAAGACTATTTGTTTTAGTTTTCGTGCATTTTTTTGAAGTTTTAGTTAAGTGTTAGTGTCAATTGATGGTTTGATGTTTTGTGGCAGGAGATTAGTGGTTAGGCGTGCCCACGCCAGGTGGTCACGCCTGAGGAAAAGGAATTTTCGCTCAGGTTCTGCGAACTCCATAGTAGTTAGACGTGCCCACGCCAGGTGGTCACGCCTGACGGAGGAAATTTTCGATCAGGTTCTGCGGACTCTATAGCAGTTAGACGTGCCCACGCCAGGTGGTCACGTTCGAGGGGAAGAAATTTTCGATCAGGTTCTGCGGACTCTATGGCAGTTGAGCGTGCCCACGTTAGGTGGTCACGTTAAAAAAAAAAAAAAAAAGAGAAAGGGGTGGCGAAAAGACGAAATTGCCCTTATTGAAAAAGAAGGAAAGAACCGTAGCCCTACTTCTTCTTTTCTTCCTTTTTTTTTCTTTCTTTCTTCTTCCTTTTCTTTCTTCTTCTTCCTTATTTTCTTTCTTTTCTTCTTTCCCCTCTTTTGCCTTGTCCGCCGCCGCCACCCTGCCAGCCGCCGGATCGCGCCATCAGCCCAGCGCGCCGCTCTCTGCGCGACTCAGCCCAGCGCGCCGCCCATCACGCCTGCTTCCTAGCTGCGCGCCACCACTTGCAGCGCCGCACGCCACCAGACGCGCGCGAGCTCCAGCAGCCTCGCGCGACCCCTCTGCTCGCCCGCCGCGCTGCCAGCCGCACGCCACCAGACCGCGCGCAACTCCAAGCGCGCCTCTACCTACAGGCCTCGCCACAGCCCAGCCTAGCCGCGAGCTCCTCCGCAGCAGCAACACAACACCAGGCCAGGCCCAGTAGCAGGCGCACAGCACGCCGCGCGCGCCTGCCCTCGCGCACCAGCGGACGCCTCCAGACCACCCCTGCTCCATACTTCACCAAATCCACCGCCTACTCCAAACCTCCGGTGATTTCTTTTTAAATTTCTGTCACTAAGTAGCTGAGGCCAGATTACTAGCTTTTCTTAGCTGATGCCAGATTTTAATTTCTTAGCTGAGGCCAGATTTCTTTTAATTTTGCTAACTGTTGACAGATATCTTGTGGTTGATTTGAGTGCTGTGATATCAACTATGGTTGGTTGGCGATTATTTGTTCAATTTTGGGGTAGAATCTGAAGTAATTGGGGGAATTCTTGTTGTTTTCACGTTTAATTAGTTTTTGGGTGAAGTTTTTATTGTTATTCTTCTGGATTGATTTTTGGGCTGTTTGGTTGCTATTTGTTTAATTGATGGTGTTTGGAGCTGTGTTTGGGGACCCCTTACTTTGTTGATTAACCACCGCTCCATTTTACCCAACTTCACCGTGACTTTGCCCTCTTTTCCAATCCCCAATGACTAAACCAAAAACCAAAGGCAAGAACAAGCCTTCCATTTCAACCCCTCAGCCTACGGTCCCCTTAGAGCGACCTGCCCCATCGACTGGGCCTGGAGGGCCCCGTACTCGCCTTGGGCGGAATAGGGAGGTTCATATCTCCTCTCCGGCCCATTTTGGCGGTCATTTGACCTTCACCCGGGCTGCCGACAAGGAGCGGTATGCCTCGGCTTGCACAAGGAAGATAATTTCTTGTAAATACATCCATGGCCCTACACTTGATATTCTAAACCTGAGGGATGAGGTCACGCAGCACTTGACTAACGTAGGCTGGACCCGCTATGCTTCTATCATTTTACCTGCTTTCACTGAACTGACGTGGGAATTCTATGCTACTTTTGAGTTGAATATTCCTGATGAATTTTCCGTCACCACTCCTGGGGTAGTGAGGTTTCGATTAATGGGTAGAGAGTTCATCCAATCTATAACTGAGTTTAATTTGGCTCTTGGGTTTATTGATATTCCTTACTCCCAGAGTGAGGAGTATATGCATAGTGTGTGCGAGTACTCGGAGCCATTTTTCTCTCATTACCTTGATTATTGGAGTGGTTTGTCAGTTGACCGACAATGCTATGACCCCAGTCAGTCTAAGGCTTCTTATCTTAAGAGCGCCGCCTACCGCTATTTACATAGATTCATGGCCTATAGTTTCTCAGGTAGGAAGGATAGCTCGGGTACTCTGACTAAGCCCGAGTTCTTTTTCGTGTGGTGCATGGTCACTCGGACTAAGGTCAATTTGGGTGGCTGGTTTGCCCTCCAGCTCCAAACTGTGCTAAGTAAGAAAAATAAGCCATTAATCTTAGGTTCATTTATCACTCAGTTGGCTGTAAATCTTGGGGTTTTGGACTTAAATAACCATAATTTGCATCGTGCTTGTACTATGGAACCCCTCGATTTGGTTTGTTTGGAGAAAATGGGTCTTGTGCGACAGGTTAATGGCGTTTTCCAGTTTGCTCCCCCGGGGCCAATCTCTGTTCCTCCGAAGCGCAGTGCTTCCAAATCCACTGCCCCGGAGGCTGGTGGTCCTTCCACGGATACACCTGGACCATCCTCTTCGGCACCCCCACCATCTTCCTCCATCGATAGCCAGCTTGCAGCTCTTCGGTTCCAGATGCAGCACATGGACACTCGTATGGATCGGATGGAGGGCCAAATGGCCGGCATGGCCCAGAATTTAGCACAATACCTCCACCACGTGGGTTTTCGCCCACCGTGCCCTCCACGACCTTAGTTCACCTCTGCCCCCCGCCGTATTAAGGGAAGTGTTGTTGCCTTTATCGCTTTACTTTCTTCTTTATCCGCTTCCATTGAGGACAATGAAAGGTTTAGGTGTGGGGGAGGGTTAATTATGCATTAGTGGTGCTTTGAGCTGTTTTATTTGCATTGTCCTTGCCTTAGTAGTTTTTTTTCCCTTTAAACTGTGATGAATACAATTGAGATGTGAGTATAAGCAGTAAGTTCATGCCGTGGGGTGTTCTATTTTCCTTAATATTGAATTGATTGCTGAATATGCTGGATTTGACATCAATTTGACCACTTGTGCGATTTTTGGGCCTAATTTTTCGTTTGTTTGAGTGGTTAGTGCACATGGTTTGTCATTCTAGAACTTGCTCGGTTATGCGTGTCAAGACCACATCTAAATGAGTTTAATGCATTGAAATGATAGGGCACCTAGGAATAAGCCATTTTTGGACTTTCTTAAAACCAACCCTTGGATTATTTACTATCATTAGGGAGCCAAGTTGAGCCTTAACCCCTATTCGTTCCTTGAGACCCCAGCTCTTAGCCGTGAAACCTCTTTTTAGACTTTCTTTTTGAACCTCGTGTGAAAAAGTGCTTTGATTTCATTGTACAGACTTTTGGAGTATTATTCGAAGGGCATTACACCCATTTATGTCTCAAAAAAAAATCCAAAAAAAAAAAAAGAGAGAGAGAAAGAGAAAAGAAAAAAAAGAGGGATGTGAAGAGAAGACAAAGTGCAGGAAACCAGCAAGTAAAGTTGACTTTTAGGGTGCTGGTTGGGAGTATTGAAAAAAAAAAAAAAAGCAAAAGAAAAAAGGGGTAAGAAGAAAACAAAAAAAAAAAAAAAAGGGAAAGAAAACGAGAGGGGAAGTAGATGAATGAAAAAGGAGAAAAGGCGAAGGGTGTGGCAAGTGCTTCACTTCACTTGTGTGATGGTTGAGATGCCTTTAAATTCCAGATGTGCAAGAATCTATGTAATGAATTTCTGGGCACTTTCTTTATACTTTTGCACCCTTTTGACTCCTTTTAATCCTACCTTCTCACCCTAACCCCATTACAACCTTGCAAAGTCCCTTGATTGCTGCACTTAAATTCATGAGTAGGTGGTGGAGATATGATATATGAGCAAGCTTATGGTAGTGTCATTCTATTGTGTTGATTTGAGAGCCATCTTATATACATTTCATATACACTTTGGAGTGAATGAGTGCACTTAGAACTGTGAGCATTGTTGATTTGGTATATTCTGATTTCGATGAGGTTATTGGGGAATTTGGGATGCCGTTTTTGGTATGAACTGCTGTGAGTAGCTTCGTATCTTGATTGTACTTCTGAGTTAATTATGCTTGAGGGCAAGCATAGTTCAGGTGTGGGGGAGATTGATAGGATGCATTTTAGTGGGTATTTTGGGCATTATTGCACAATTAATTGACTAAATATTTTCGTTAATTGGGTGGATTCTACTGATATTTTGTTTTGGTGCTAATTGCAGGAATGGTTGCTGAAAAGTGCTTAAATTCAACTTTTAGAAGATTCATCGGACGTGGGGCCCGTTTGAGAAGCTGAAGAAACCTAATTGTAATAGATTTTATTTTTATATATTTCTAGGGAGTCTGGCTGCAAATTGGAAAACAAGTAACAATTTTTCGGCTATTGTGGGGGATTGTATTTATCTCTCGCGCGGCTTAGGTTAGAAGGAGAGTCTTTTCCCTACTCTAAAAAAATTAGACTAGAGAGCCGCAGCTCTGCGGAAGAAGCAGACAATAGCCACTTTTGTTGACTCTGGGATGCTTGTCAATTTTGATTAGCCTTGACCCATGAAATCAAGCTATTGAAACAAAATCTCTCGTATGTCTCTTTTGTGAGGAAAGAAAGAAAGCAAAGTGCAGCCGCCATTGTGGACTTTGTGGGTTTTCTCTTTACTCAATTTTGACCAAAAATTGGGAGACTATCCGACGTATGCTTTAGAGGAAAATTGGCAGCAGTAAGAAATCTCGTGGTGTTTCCTCTCGGTGTCGACCGAAGCAGGGGTAAAATAGTTCTGAAAACTTTCACAAACTCCACACGCGCGACCTGTCATCAAATCATGGGGAACTAAACCTCTAATTCTAATCAAGGGGCAACTGACGAATTGGTTCATCGAATACTGTGAGATCTAAGCCGTTGTTAATTATTTCCTCCGTTTATTGGTATTTATATACTCCCTGCTCTTAATTGTTATAGTTCTTATGTATGATTGATTAGTGCGCAATAATTAATTATTCATAGAGACTATTTTGCTAAATAGGGGTAATTGAATCCGTAATTGTTCGTTACCTCTATCCCAGTAGCAGCTGGTATAATTGGGTTTATGTCAGGGGAATATATGATCTAGCTTAAATAAACCCTCGTAGCGTGTTTATTGGTTAGGATTGGGCCTTTCTAATTATTAATGCAATTTGGAAATTAAATCCTACGGTCGTACCTAGGGTTGTTTTTGGGTTAGAGAAATAGCTAACGGTCGTACCTTAGCTATCGATAAATTAAGGAAGGGTTGGTTGTTTAGCGCGTGCGAGACAACTATAACCAATCTATTAGTAAATGTTGGAATTACCTCTGAATCAATGATCAGTTGCATGAACCATTTCTGAAGTACACCCTTGGCTAGAGTTTCTCTTAGTTATTTCTTTCAATCGATTATTTTCTGCAGTTAATTTGTTTATTTGGCATTTGATACCAAAACCCCCCATTAATCTTGATTTGAAAAGAAACAAAATATCTTGCTAGTCCCTGATGAGACGACCCTGCTTACCACTGTCTACTAGTTAGGGAATTCAGTTAAATAATTAATTCAGGTATATCGGATTAAGTAAACTCTTCGGGAACAGGGTGAATCAAGTAACCCATTGCACACCTAGAGTCCCTGCTCCAGTACTCGAATTGATTACTGACTGTTTCAGGTGGTAGTTAGGTTTTATTTATTATTATTGCACAGGTTCGGCACCTGTCAGTTTTCTTTCTCCGATTGTGTTGTTTCTCGGCTTAGCGAGGCTACACAACAAAATAAACCAAATCCTCTAGCTAATTTGGACAACTCTTCTAGTCTTCTGCCCTCAACAAGAAAATACAGCTAATTGACCAAACCAAATCCAAACTCTACTGGGACTGAACGTCCAGCTTCAGATGATCTAAAAATGCAAAAGAAAAGATATTATTGCCAGCAAGTCTCCACTAACCAAACTCTTTGTTGGACTTTCTTGTGAAAAGATACTAATAGCAAGCTTGGACAATTAGTTAGGTTGCGTTTGATAAAATTGAAGTCTGAAATCTGAAATCTGAAGTTTGAATCCATTAAGTTATTAAGTTATTAAATATTAAATTTAATATATTTGAGTGTATATCACAATCAGTGAAAAGTGAATAACTTACTGCTTATTTTTTTGGAACAAGTTTTGTCTAGAAAATTTAGTGCCACTTAATTAATTCAGATGTTCAATTTTTAGTTATCAAACGCATCTAAATATATTAAAATTTGAATCCATTAAATTTAAGTACTAAATTAAATTATCGAACAGCTGGGCCTTAGTATATCAACAGAGATTCGGGAGGCCCTAGGCCCCAATTTAAGAGAGATATTTGAGAAGTGCCACCCAAAACAGCTAGTTAGTAGCTTATTTGGACCTTTTAGGTTGTTGAGCCTTTTGTTTTATTTAAGCTTTTTTGTGTTTTAGTATTTAGTACTCTAAAACTTATGATTTTGTACTCTCTTTTTTATAGTGAATTTGCTGCTCTTTCACTTGTGACATAGGTCAATTGTCCAAACAACATAATTCTTGTCTATTATATTTATTTTTGCTTTATTATTGTATTTAAAGTTGCCAAAAACACTTCCATCCATTTTCCGGATGACAACTCAAGATGGAGGCTATTTTCAGTTCATGCTGGAGTTAATTTAGTGCTATAGGGAATTCAGAAAAAGTCCATTGAGGGTTTTGTGGAAAAGATGAAACAAGATTACTATATTCGTGATTTCAACTTGTTGAGATCTGCTGAGACTTTTGTGATTTTGGCCGATTGGAATTTGTTGGGGCTTTTGTAGCTTTGACCCATTAGAATTCATTGTGGCTTTTATGATCTTGGTCTATTAGGATCCGTTGAAACTTTCGTACAGAAGGTAAAGCATGGTTGCTGCTTGTCGATGTTGGATATATAAGATAGATATTTGTTGTCTTTATTTTTGTAAAACATATCGAAAATTTTACAAAGATATCTATCCTTTTAGTGGTTATAAATATGATGGGTTTAAATGAGGTCAAATGCATCAAAGCACCAGTCAAGGACCCTAAGCCCCAATTCAAGAGAGAAGTTTTTGAAAGGTACCAAACAAAGAGAGCTAGTTAGTGGACTATTTGGACCTCTTAGGTTGTTGAGCCTTTTGTTATATTTAGATTCTCTTGTGTTTCTAGAATTTAGTGCTTTTAGACCTAGGATTTCTTTTCTTTAGTTTTTTACTCTCTTTTTTATAGTGAATTTGCTACTCTTTTGCCTGCGAATGTAGGTTTGTTGGTTGAGCCATGTAATTCTTATGTCTCTCTTCTATATTTATTTTTGCTTTATTATTGTCTTTCAGGATTGTCAAAAAACCTTTTCATCAATTTTCTAGGACCAGGCCTTACAGAAACTATTTTAGCTCTTGACTCTGTAAATTGAAATGGACAATACAATTCAGAAACCAGAGGAAAAGATGGTGAACTGAGAAAAAATTGCGCAAGAAGAACTTGAGAAATTGTGACAGCAATTTAGACCCACTTCCTCACTCAGTAACCCCAGTATTGATGCATCATTTATTCGTCCAACCCCCGTTTCAAACCAATTGTAACTTACTACTCTACCTGGCTGCCAACAATTAACAGTAACTAATTGTAACTAACTTACAGCAAAGTAGCTAACTTGTCTTGCGGAGTCAGCATTCAATTAACTCCAACTAATTGCTAAGTAAGTAACTAAGTCTTTCTGATACAGTAACGAAGTTAGCTTGCCAAGATCTTACAAAATCTCAATGATATTTTTGAGAACTTTTTTATTTTAGGATGAAAATATAATGTATTTTAGGGTATATCTCACTCAAGTGTTATTTCAATATATAAACTGAAGTATCCTACTTTTGGCTTCGAATCTTCTGTCCCCAAATTAGTCTCTATCCCTCTGTTCCTTCTTTATACAACTGCCACGTGTCTCTAACTTTTTGATAATTCAAACTCAAATAAACCGATAATAATCGATTGACAAGTTTACTCTAACCCCCGACTTGAATGTCAGATGATTTATTGAGTATAGGATATTAGGTGTCAATCTCACAGAAAAGATTGTCAATTACTGATAGTTTTCGAACTCCTTTATTGTTTAGATGATCACAAAATAAAGCACTTAAATTTACTCTACTAACATGTAAGAAAAGAAGTAAAATAACAACAAAAATGTGTCTAAAATTATGGAATCCCTAACTACTCTTGCAAGTGAAAACAAATCATCTATTAGTATCCGTCTTCTTGACTTTCTTGAAAGAGGACAATCTACATCTAATTACCTCAAGGATCTCTTGTTGAATAACTTTTGTATCCCTACATTCATTCCTAAATTGTGTTGCATTCCTTTCTTTCCAAATGCACTAAATAGCAGCTGCCAACAAAAACTCTTCCTTGTTTTAGCAAGAGATTTGCCTTTCAAATTAATTCCAATCCAATCAATCAAATTGCTCCTATTGGTACCATCATACAGCACATTTGGATTCGAAATAAATCCAAATACTATTAGTAATAGAGCAATCAAAAAACAAATGGCTATGGTCTTCAATGTCAGCTTTTTATCTTCAATAGTCTTTTCTTTTCGCTTCTCAATTTTGCTGAACATATTAGCTCTTGCTTATCTGGAGCCTGCAGCACAGGATTTGGATCAATACTTATGGTCTAAATATATTCCAACAAGATACTTACATAGTCAAGCTCAATTATTTCTGTGTTTCATTGTTTTCTTCCAGTGCCAACTTCCAAATAGTTAGCTTACTATAAAGATAAAACTCAGGAAGGGCTCAAAGACATGCAGACTTGAAAGTATTTAGCTAGAATTTAAAGTTACACTATTAAGATGTCAAATATATCGTTTAATGTTATTGAACTCAGCATAACAAAATTAGTTTCTTGCATTGAATCAATCTGAATAAAGCGAAATTTTCCAAGCTCATCTATTAGAGTGGACAAAAAATTAGAAGGGATTTGCAATTTTCACCCTCTAAATGTCATCTATTTTTGGTTTGCACCATCCTAACAAATTACTTGTAGCACTTAGCAGGAAAAAGATAAGATGAGCAGCAAAGAAAAAGTTTAGACAGTTTACTTTCATTAGACTTGTGAAAACATTGCTAAGTTGGAGAATGAAAAAGCTTGTTCCTGTGTAAAGATGAAACGTTTAAAAAAATAAAAGAGAGAGAGAGAGAGAGATAGATTTGATCATCTTTCTGGTTTTTTTTGGATAACATATTAATCAATTTATTTAAGGTAGACGGTATGCAATTTAATATTTTCATATAGTAATTAGGACAGAAAATCCCAATCACTTAACGTAAACTATAAGCAATTTAACAATTGTGTAAAAAAATTTTCTGGAATAACTTAGATTACTCATGTAAAATTCACTTCACTTTGTGCTCCATCTGGTTATAGCCTAGCTGAAGCCCAAAAAGCTGAGCCTCCACAGGGTAGCTCGGTCGGTTATGTAGTTCTTTTTTTAGGCATTGACCAGTGTTCGAATTTCGTGGTTACCGTGCTCGGAGGGGGTTGGGACGCCCTTTCCCGAGCCACAGGGGTATTAGTCAGGTCAAAATCCCGAATACCCCCTGTGTCGTCAAAAAAAAAAAAAGCCTAGAAAACGGTAACAAATGTAGTCAACCAACAAAAGTCAAAAACAACTTAAGCTCGTTAGCCAAATCATCAAAGTAAATATTACCGGTTGTAAACAATTGTTAATTGATTTTCTGGTCAATTTTAGGACAAATGCTTTTATCTGTTCCTTTAAAACCTTGGTGTAAAAATACATTGAAAACATCTTTTCCTTCTAGAATCTTTCTTTATATATTAGTCGACTTATTTAGCTATGATCCCCCGAATCCTCCTTCCAAAGCCTGTCCAATACGAAGACTACTTTTCTGACTCTCATCTAATCTTTCTTTATTTTCTTGCTTCTAAAAATTCTTTCTTTATTTCAAAATTACATTTAATTCAATGTTCAGTTATAAAAACTTAGGCTTGTATTACACAACATACTCTCTTTTTTTTCCCGCAATGATAATATTTGTATAACCTAATCTATTGTGTAAGAAACTAACAGATATATAGACCTGACTAAACCAAAGTGATGTTCTAACACTTCCTTTAAATTTTTTTCACTGCAAATAAAGTTAAAACGCCTGATCTACAGGCTAAAGAGGGACTTGGTCCCTTTTGGTGTATTACTAAACATACTCGTTTAACTTTTCATTCTCAGTCCAATGAATGGGGCATCAAACTACTACAAAATACATTTCACCTATCATTTTCTAGAAAATAATAGTGAAAAGATTTTCAGCATTAAAGAGCATCTACAAAACGGTTAATAATTGACTTACCATGACAGCACAAAAAGCATCTAAGTGGTTCCTTGTCTTCATGTAAATATATATATATATATATGATAACCTCTATTATTGATCATCCCATAAAAGTTCTCAATGGCTACTTTAATTTCTTCATCAAAAAGCGTTTATCATTTATGGCGCATACTATTGCTCTCTTTTTTAATTTACCCACTTCAACTGCATGGTGCAAGCAGACAAGAGTTGAGGTTTGAGCAGTATGTTTCACTTCAGAATAACGTGTTCCCACAATGTTTTGAAACTTGGACCATTAATTAAACCAGTAGAGTGACTTAGTCGAGATTCAATAAGTCAAACTGATTCAATCCCGGTTCGATGACATTTTATATAAATATACACACACATACATATATATATATATATATATATATATACACACACATACACATAAACACACACACTTGTGCCTAGAATAATTGTTTCAATTGTTCTAGACTGTTATTCCATAGACTAATTTAAGACATCACTTGATAAAAAAATTAAATATTTTAAAACACAAAAAAAAATTTTAAATTGTAAATTCAAACAAATAAATTTATCTCAATTGTACCTACTTGGTAAAACTCTTAAATTCCATACAAACCACAACCATATTCTAAAATTAAACAAAATGCATTGAGATTTTTGAAATTAAATAAAATCTAATAGAACTACAAAAGAAAACGACAATCTTTGAGTTTGAGACCGAGAAATATAGAGAGTTTGATTACTTTTTTATAAATTAGGGTTGGGAACAAAAGATTCTACTAATAAATTTTATTATGTTTAAAACTTTAGGTTCAATTTTTTTAAAAAAAAATGGGAAAAATAAAAAAATCACGGTTCACGATTCAATTCGAATTGAATGGTCTGATCGATTTTTAGCAATTTTGATCAATTTTTACTAAAAGTCAATATTAGTAATGAATTGGATCAAAGACTTGGCCGATTTGCAGTCTGATTAGTCGAATTGACAGGTCGATCCGATTTTCAAAACATTGGTTCCCAAGCTTTTAAAAGGGAGCCGATCCCTCCATCAGGTCCTACAAGGGATCCTCCACCACCTCCACTGATAGAGCCACATGGGCCACATGCTTTACCCCAGAGTAGCGTATTTCCTAGGCTTTCGAGAGGGGTGCCTGTCCCTCCATCAGTCCGCCAAAGAATCCACCGCCGCCACCACCATTAGGGCCACTTGTGAATCAAAAATCCTAAATAATCGGTATTCCGGTCCATGAAACATAATTGAGTTGATATAATAATAGTAACTAGTTGCTATCAATGCCTACTTGCCTAGATTGCATAACTAGGCGGTTGTTCAATTTGGGAAATGGGGCAGGGACGGTTGCAGGTGCAACCGTCCCTGCACGGTTAACGGTCCAGATTCTCCCTCAAAAAATTGTGCGGCTGAGATAACAAGTTGTAACTCGATTTCCGCGCTGTGTGTGGGGCCCACCACTATCTGTTGTGAAAATACATCCTGTGAAAAAAAAGTTACACGATATACAAAGAAAGTTATGCGCAGTTGATAATGACAAAACTTGACAGGGACGGTTGCATCTGCAACCGTCCCTGCCCCGAGTCCTTCAATTTGACTCTCCAAATAAAGTTTTTTGCTTATCTATTGTCATTAGCATTTTTATTTGCTAGTCAATATGTTTAAAAACTACGTGATTTTTCTTGCTGATGGTTGTGACCTTTTGCTTCTAATCATATACTATCACAAATTAGTTTCTTTTTATATAAAGTTTCGCGTAATCCATTAGCATGGGGTCAATCAAAGCCTCATCAACTCCCATTTAGTGACAATGTATTTGGCATAAATGTTGGCTGTGCATGTAAAATTTTTAAGTGATTATATATTTTGCCATGATGAACAATTTATGGCAAAGATTTTCTCCACTCAGTTTCTTCTCGTAAATAATGGTTCGTATTATTAACACATCCAAAAATTACAAGGGTAAGATAATTTTATATCTTGTTGGATAGTTTATTACCCAAAAAGGGGTCTAAAACAGCTGAACAATCCCTGAAAATAAACGCAATGTTTGCTTAATTTGATTTTAGCGGAATTCAGCTGCTTTAGTCATCCAAGGCAAATTTTGGATCTTTAAGAAGGTGAAGAGAGATTGCCCTGAACCATATGTCCTGCTCATCTGACTCTGAAAAATGTTAGCCCTTTGTATCTTTCACGTATTCTCCCTCCTATTTTTGTGAGTGGAGGAGAAATCACATCTTAATGGTATACTTCATGCATACTTTGATTCGGATATTTCACTTGTTAATGCTATGTTACAAGTATGTGATTAGCATAAGAAAAAGAGGACAAATTTCTTGTGGCGTAGCTTAGGCCGGCTTGCATCCACCAATTGTAATTCGAAATATGTTTTACTTCCACTATTTATATGATCATTCAGCTAAATAGATTCTAATAAATTTTTTAACCAAAAATGTCAAAAAAGACGGTTCAGTAGCCTGTATGAGGATTGAAGCCTATTACTTCATGCTGAAGGTTTAGTTCACAATCTAAGTGATCGAACACATCAAGTTATACAGGACATTATGATGATCCTTTATCTCCTCCTCAATTGGTGAAGGACAATAGGTTTTATTCATGAATCTAACCTTTATCCCTTAAATTAGTGAAGGACAGTAGGTTTCATTCACAAATGTAACGTGCTCAATAGTGTCATGCTCCTGCAACTTAACATTGAACTGAGCCCCATGTACTGAATAACAGTTGTTGTTTTTGTGTTTTGGGGCTTTTTGAAAATTTGTACAGAAAACAGAAGGACAACTCTCTTGTCAATGATTCTCAGGCAAATATAAAGTGATCCCCTGCCAATCCAAGCTCAATTGGAGGACATCTACATACTCCAATTTACCTAATCTTCTCCTAGCAGCATTTTCTTCAACAAACAATGCCAGAGTGCATTTGGAGTTGAATAGAATCCCGGACAAGCACCGTGTTCTATTAGAGTGAAGTTGCAAGAGGCTGTTTCAGCCGAAAATCTTTGTTTTCTTTCAGCTGATTGTCAGCAGATAAAAATGATTGAAGAAAGAAAGAGGCTAACTACACAAATACAATGATGCTTGAAAGGCACAAAGTTTTATGCAAGTAAATTTGTGAGATCCTGTTAAATAGATCCTACAACTAGCCAAAGTAACTCAAATAGTTTTGGTGTCTTAGAGGTTTGAGCCTCAGAGTTGCTGCTCATTGTCTTGTGCTTCACTATGTCCATTTGTTGATATGTATAAAACAAAATCAAAAGCGAACCTCATCAGTAGCATAAAAATGATGTATGGAAAAATTTCCTAGATAGCTATCATCTGGTGACAAATGAGAGTTACCAGAGTAACACGGGTATATAAAGTTTCAACAGCTACTAATTTAGGGGGAAAAAAAATCAAGTTGTAACAGCTATTAAAATATGACAGCTAAGTAGCATCAGCATGTTTCTTGCTACATGCTGAAGCTCATTTCAAGCTCTAGTCATTGAATACATGCAAGTCAAATCAGCGGCGGATACAGAAAAAATTCTCAATTGGGGCAAAAATAACACTAAAATTTTTTACCTACTCTTTTTCTAGTATTTTAAGCAAAAAAATATTCACCACTAAGTTGAGGTGAAAAGGCTTTTTCTAATTTACTTCAAATGAAAATTTGTGCTCCACATATCCTTTTAGAATTTTAGTTCATGAACTAATTTAAAGAACCACGTAATTCTTTCACATCTTCATAAGAAAACTTCAGAGACACACTTGAACTTATATCAAAATTTTATGGGTACTATAGGAATTTAAGGATCCCGAGTGCCCTTTCCTTAAATCCGCCACCAAGTCAAATAGAGCATTGTAATGACACTTTTTATCTCCTCGTCTGTCGCTTAATGAAGTAAAGGTGTTTCAAAAATGAAATCTTCCAATCAATTTCAAATTGCATGTTGATTTCTTTCTTCTTGCCATTTATGCATTTTGAAACAAAAAGATATGCCCATTATCTGGGATAGCGTCAGATGGATGTAAAATCCTCATTATACAGAGTCATCACCATCAAGGGATGAGGGGTCAGCAGTGAATACATATTAACTCTCTCTTGCATTTCATTTGGCAAATTTATTTCTCTCATTGTTGCTTAGCCTTTCTTTCACAATCTGCATGAATTTATAAGCATACAAAATATAGGGGGGGGGGGGTGAGTGCATTTTAAATTTTAAACATTACGAAGAAATTTTAAATTTTTTCAGACAACTAACACCCGGACTCACTTCTTATCATGTGTCCTAAGAGCACATAAATAAATAAATAAAACCCCAACTAACATGGTGATATACATTGTTCCTGTTTTTGCTTTAAAGTAAATATGTCTGCGTAGCTTCATCGCTTCTTAAGTAGGAGGAAGTTCAACAACTTCATAAAAATACAAAACAGACGCAACAGGGTATACTTTCTCCAATTTTAAAGTATGAACTGCTCAGTGATTTAATTATTCCTCAAGTTCAGCAAATATAACTACTCTATTTTTGCCCTTTGGTTCTAATAACCAGGGAATTCACAATTCTTTATTTTATTTTATTTTCACCAATCGATAACAGTTAGGGAATTCACAATTCTTGTCTTCGATTTCTTCCAAACTGCATTGGCCTCTAGTAATGCATCCACTGGGAAAACATTTAATAATAAGGTAGGATGCAACTTGCCATGTCTCAAGTGATCAAGGTAAGTCAGAGAACGCTTTTAATTCTTAGTGATAGCAAACCTACCAATACAAATACAATCACTAAGCAGAAATACCGCATAAATATATAGGTATAGTATAGGTGGCAAATAAACTCATTTAATTAAATTTACCCGTACCCGCCCATGAATAAATGAGTAAATGGATTACCCAATTATACTCATTTATTAAATGAGTATTTTTGAGTAACCCATCAAGCCCAATTAACTCATTTAAAATTGTCTTTTCCCAAGTCTCCTCTGTTCCCCCACCCATTTTTTTTTTAGATTTTTCATTTTATCATGATGTTAACTACTTTTGTTTTATTATTATTATTATTTGTTGGTTTTATCTTATCATTTTATTTTCTCTTTGTTTGTTAACTTGCTCATTTTTCAGCATTACCAATTTATGATAAGTTTTAACCTCTTTTCCTATCTTTCCAAAATGAAAATTTAAATTTATACATGAAAAAAATGTTAGGGGTTCAAAATTTTTGGTTTAAGTTTTTATGCTAACTTTTATAGTACTTAGTTCAAAATTTTATATTCTTATTATTCAATTATTAAATAGCATGTAATTTTGTAACATAAAGTACGGATAGGAAAAAAATTGATAATTCGGCTTATTGAACATTATAAGTAAATATTTAAAACTAATGATGTGTGTAAAGGGCGGTATAAATTGATAATTTAGTTTGCAAAAATGAATTTAAATGAGTTTACAAAAGTTAAAATAAATGGATTATAAATGGATAATTGGATTATCCAATTCATTTTTTGACTTACCCATTTATATCCATTTAATTAAATGGATATAAATAAGTTGATTCACTTATACCCATTACCCATTTTACCCAACCCAAATCCGCCCAAGTCACCAATTTTGACACCTTTAAGGTATACCTATATTTTTCCATTCCGTGGCTGGGTGAAACAACAATGATTCCCAAATGAAAACGCTGGAAAAGATTAAGCAACCAAAGGGATAAAAAAAAAAAAAAAATCCAATTACATTACAAGTCATGATGCTATCCTCGAAATAGAACGTCATAGCAACAGGGCAGGATCATCTTACACAAAGAGAACTAAGTAAAATTAAACTAGACTATCTTATTCTAAGCTTTTAAGGAGCCTAAACAACGTAGCTGCTTCTCTCATCCTTGAAAACTCTATACAAAAGGCTTGGACTTCAATAAATAGATCCTGAACTGCATTGCAAATGGGTTTGACAACATTTAGTAAAAATAGATCAATGAGAATAAATCAAGGTTTGAAAGATGAAAGCTGCCATATGCACCAGGTAGTTAACACTATATATTTAAAACAGATCAAGGTGCATAAAATTTGAATTGAACTTTCATATTCATCGAGCCATAACTGAAAATGGAAATGGAAACTTTGTGTGCCTTTGAAAATATTCGAATCACAACAACCTGTTACGGTCCAGAGTTACCTGGAAAACTAATTCCAAGTCATATGTTATTTCAGGTGACTGAAAATTTAGCTTGCAGGATCACTGCTTACCTGGTATTCTAACACCAATGAAATTTTTGCCTTTAAATAACCTTATACATTTGTTGACTAGTACGGAAAATAATTCTACTAAGATATCTAATGTAAATTTTGACTTATGCGCAAGGAAGCATAAGTTACTCAAGCGAGGAAATGTTCAGAAAGGAAAGAATTTCGACGTATAACAAAACCCCCTATAAATCAACAGATGAAATAAATTATCTTCCGTAGAGTTAAGTTTTATCCAAGAACTTTTTGACTCAGCAATGGTGTCATTAAAATTTGACCTGTTGCCGAAAGAACCACTAGACCATAATTAACTGAATTAATTATCTTTACAACCACATAAGGTTCCAGCATTGCTCCATCTAATCATTTGCCAATCCATTTCATGTTGACTAAGTAATGCAATTATTCTTATTAGTTATCCAATAATGTTAGTGACAAAGATGATTGGGCGATTAAGTTCATCTTCCACTGTCTAAAGGTTGTACATAAAAACAAAACATGCATAGTGTCCTGCTGATACAAAAAAAGTAGTCAAGAAATAATGACAATGAGTTAGAATAGGAGCAGAACCATCATTCAATACATACTTCATATGCAGGTACAGCTAATACTACAATACAGAGATGTAGTTAAAGGTTACAATAGCAAAAGAACACCAAGTTTAACTCTGCAAGTAGACACAGCTGAAGGTGAATCTATGTTCTGTAATCTGCCTCTTAATTTGGCAGATAATTTCATCGATTCTCCTAAACAGCGTGTGTGAACCAACCATTCATGATTTTCATTAGCATTCGTGAATCAACTTGTACATGAACCATCCATGACATGCACAGCTTAGTCCCCTCTTTCTTTGAGTGTTCATTATTGCGGTTTACTGAAAATGCTTATATGCCTGCGACTTTCCTCACATAAACAAAACTTTCATTCTGCACAACAGATTGATGACTGGACATCCTAGGTCTCGAATTGTCCACCATTGCAGGTATTGCAGATGAGGCTTTACTGAAAATCTATTTTGGACCATCGTAGTACCTACCAAGATGCTTTAATTTTCACGCAAAAAGAACACTCCATCTGATAGCTATTTCTTTGCACCTACTTGCTTATTTTCTATGAATCAACATTAAACGAGGCAACTGGCAACACCTATGAATACCAAGCCAGAATCATGATGAATAGGTCAAAATTTACGGGTTTCAAAACGGGGTTGAAAAAATGGGGAAGTACATCAAAGAGTAGAGAGGACTAAGAACCTTGGTGTTCTCACACGAAGATATACAGTTCGTTATATACAAGTGAATAAATTCAGTTGGTAGTTCGACAGCTGTAGTAAGCCTGTTAACCACTTCCATTGAATGAAGGCTCATATCCATACTGACAAGAACAGTAAAATACCTGCATTTCATAAAAAGAATTTGTTGTCGGAACACTAATAAGATTAAGTTTCTTATACTATAACGTAAAAAGATGAACATACTCTTCAATTTCAGGTGAATTTGCAGGCTTAATGAGAACTTCAACTGCTATGACAGGATTATTCTCCACAAGTTCCTGATGACCAAACAAAAGAACACTCACATTCAGGAAATTAACACATAGAACACATCGATATGCCTATAAAATAACATACTCGCAGCTTTCTTGGTGTCAGCCCACAGTGATATACGTTATAGTATAAGAAAGGATTTGTTACTATTAATTTGTCAACGATTTCTTATTCTCTAGAAGCAAAAACAGGCTCTGAAAAGAAGTCTTTCCCACAGTAATGAATAGGCCTCCACATCAGGTTCATGTGGTTATCTAAATTCACTAGACTCAGTATTTCATACAGCAGACAGTCCAATAATTCTTAGCACTCCGTATAAAAGTTAACTGAAAATACTCTCAGCTTTCTACTGTCACTGAATAAACAAGTCAAAAATGCACTTGATGTGCATACTGCATAGCTGAACAATCTTACACAGTGCATGATTATTTAAAATTGACCATTAATAGAGCACAAACAAAATCCTGAGAACAACAAATACAATGAGGAGAAGACATATGCATACTTACATTCACAAGCACAAAACTGAACGGGTTAGAACTAGGCTGCTGGGAAGAATACGCCTGGTGGAGAATTGCAAATCCAACTAGACGCTGTGTTGGTCTTAACACTTTACTCTGCAATAACAGGACATACAACCATTGATGATTGGAACTCCCCATATTAGGAGATTAAAAATGGCGAGAAAAAAATTTAACCTTCTTGTTTTCGTTTTTATCCACAAGCAAAAGAGAAGAAAAATATAGCCAAATATCATTCTTCTATCTTTGTTAACAATCCCTGACACCCATGTACTAACAGATATCTTTTATGGAGAATAAGTATATTGTTGAATTTTAAAACCATATTTGAATTATCTATCCGACTGAATAAGTCAACTTCCTTTCTCCCAAACTTTGAACTACTTATCCATTCACCAATTACTTGATTTCCTTCATAGCTGCAACAACATCCACTAAACAGATCATTTCGGGGCAAATTTTCATCCTGTAATTAAGGTTTCAAGGATTCCAGCTAGCTTCCCTCAAACCATTACCTCCGATACAGCCAGATCCTCAATGAAATCCTAGGTACCAGAATAGGAAATTCCCTCAAACCATTAACATCTTATCTTATTATTAACATCCTGAAGACGCCGCTCGCCAAAACAAGTAGGGAATGGAAATAAACATAATGGTAGCTCCTCCATTTTCCTTTTCATAGTGTACTAATCGCTGCCTGACAGTCTTGGCGATAACCGCCCACGAAAACAAAAGGATTTAATACTGATAATTTCAACAAGAAATCACCTGACTGCTGAAAAGGTATTGACCAAATAGAATCAACAGAGTTCAGACACAGATGCATTAATGCAGAACATAAAAGGGCGAAAAAAATCTAGTACATATCTTAAATGAAACAAGAATCTCATCTGACGTCTCAAATTGGCCAAGAATAATCTCTTACATAGTTCTACTGCACCGTAGCAATCACTTTTGAGGAAGAAGAACAGCATTGTGTAGGGAAAACAGAACAACAATCAAATTGCAAAATCAGCTTGGCAGAGATGTATTCATCCAACCCATTCGAATAAGTACCACCAAAGAGCTTGGAGGCTCGTATATACACGCTTATGAGAACAAAAAGGGCCACTGCAGCTCCTTAAGTGAAATCCCTAAACCATTTCTTCTACATGTACAAACAAAGTATAAACAAGCCAATCCTATCTTCAATGAAAGAATTGACGAAAATGGGCCTGCATGGATTTGTTTTGTCATGTACAAACTATCAAAAAATATGATACGCACGTCAGATTTTCTTTCTGTCTTCTATCTATTTCGCTTAACCAAGAAGTTACCAAATTGTACAACAAGAAGAAGACCGTTCTGGATCTTTATAAATCATTCAACTCATATTTCTGCATCCATTGACACAAATAGCTCTCTTCGCCAGCAGAAGTATATAAGGCCACGGAAATGTCAGCCAACTTCTTGCTGCTCAATCGAGCCCTCGGAATTCTCACTTGCCTTGGAGCTTGTTCAATCTCATTAACTCATCCACATTTTCAAAATCAATAGCATTTGGAAATCCGAGTGTCTTCTTGCGGGTGCTATCTGCAAAATGCCATCGCTTTGCAATCAAAGTCTGCATTTTTGTTTAAGAAATCCAAATCAAAATCAACCAATGCTCAAGACATGTTGAAGAAACCACTCAAATTTTAAATTAATTCAATTCATAGAGATGTATAAAAGCTTACCGCTTCTCTTATCGATTTTGACACAAAAAACAGCCTCTTCAAATCATCATGTTCAACACCACACAATATCCTAATCCGTAGGGCAAAAATAAATCCCAATCTTGAGTAATAACATTCAGCCCAAAAGGTAACCTTAAGATTAATTTCCTGATGTGACCATCCAAAAAAGCCCTCATCTTTCACCAGTAAAGCAAAACGTAATTAGTGACCGTAAATGCAAATGCCCCTAAGAAAGCGGCGTAACATTCACTTCAACTCTTAAACAATTAAAAAAGGGTTATTATCACTTTACCCCCTTAACGTTCGGTGTCACTATCAATTTCCTCCTTAACGTTATCTTTTAGTTACTTTACCTCCAAGACTAACGGTCAAATTTAACGGAGTTTGTTAATTAAAATTAGGGTTAATCACATTTTATCCCATTAAAGAATACCCCATTTCTCAGTTTACCCCCTAACCTTTAATTTTGTTCACTTAACCCCCTTTAGGACAAAATTGCCCTTGCATTATTTGACTTTTCATTTACCTTATTTTCCTTTCTTTTATTTCTTTTTCTCTTTCTTCTTTATTTAATTCTTCCTCTTTTCCACAAAAATTTTCACCTTAATGATTGAAATTAAAAAAGAGGAATTGCAGAGATCTATCTTTTCCTTAAATGATTAAAAAAAATTTCAAATCACTTTCCTAAAATACAATTTTTTTTAGCCTTTCAATTCTTTTAATTTTGGGTTTTCCTCTTTCCTTTCTAGTTTCTCATTTTATTCTCAAGAAAATATCTTAAGATGAAATTGTGACCTGATTAATAATTATCAATTGAAATTTGTGACACGTGGCATCATACAAAAAATCAAAATTAGTTTTTGATGTCTTTTAAACCTTCGCCCAGAAATATGCAATTACAAACTCAAAACAAAAATTTTTGTGGAAATCGAATTTTCTATTGGGAAGGATGATAGAGAGAAGAAAGAGAAAAAGAAATAAAAGAAAGGAAAACAATTTCATCTTATGATATTTTCTTGAGAATAAAATGAGAAACTAGAAAGGAAAGAGGAAAACCCAAAATTAAAAGAATTGAAAGGATAAAAAAATTGTATTTTAGGAAAGTGGTTTGAATATTTTTTTGATCATTTAAGAAGAAGATAGATCTCTGTAATTCCTCTTTTTTAATTTCAATCATTAAGGTGAAGATTTTTGTGGGAAAGAGGAAGAATTAAATAAAGAAGAAAGAGAAAAAGAAATAAAAGAAAGGAAAACAAGGTAAATGAAAAGTCAAAATAATGCAAGGGCAATTTTGTCCTAAAGGGGGTTAAGTGAGCAAAATTAAAGGTTAGGGAGTAAACTGAGAAATGAGGTATTCTTTAAGGGGATAAAATGTGATTAACCCTTAAAATTAAAAAGAAAAGTTTAGCCCATAAAGTTATTATCACTTTACCCTATAAACTATAGCCTCATTATTAATTTATCCCATATAATTATTTTTTATACAATTTATCCCACCATTAAACCAACTTAGTAAGTTAAAAAATTTTTAAAGAAAGTACCCTCCTCTTTGTATAATAAAAATAATAAAAAATTTAGAATGGCTCTTCTCCTCTTTAGTATAAAAAAAAAAGTCAATGTATTAATCTCTTTTTTCTTGGCAATCTTATTAATATTAAAAAAAATAGAAAGATCGGAAGAGGGAGGGAGAGGGGGGAGAGAGATAGATAGAGAGAGAGAGAGAGCTCAATTCTTTTTTTTAAAAATACAAATATGAAAGAATTAAATACTTTTATTATTTTAAAATTATTTTTGTGAGAACCTGAAACTTTTCTATTTTCTAGGTTTTATTATCTTTAATGGCATCTTTTCTGCATTTTCTTGATTAGGAAAAATTCTAGATAATTTTTGTGAGTAAATAGGATTTTTAGATGATTTTTTCTAGTGTCAAATAGTTTTTGAGAAATTAAGAGCGTATACCGGACGTGGGACCCGCTAGTGCAGAAAGTTCGGAAAAATTCGGTCAACTAGGTTAAGTTTTGGATACTGGAATTAAGTTATCGGGTGTTAAGAGATAATTAGAACGTGCTATTTGGGTTGGTGTGAGAGGAAACAAAAAGATAGGGATGCATTAAATAAAGTGACAAGTGTCACTTAGTGATTGGATGGACTTGAAGACCACTATTCACCTTTTTCCATTTGACCAAATAAATCACAAAAATTACCAAAATTTCACCATTTTCTTCTTCTCTAGTGGCCGGCCCTCTCTCTCAAGAAAGAAAGAAAGAAAGCTCTCCAAGTTTGCTTCAATCTTGCTCCAATCTACCAAATCAACCATTTACTCTTGTTTTTGTTCCATAGAAACCCTTAAGGGAGTGTTTGTGAGTTGTTTTGTGGAGTTATTTGGAAAGCTAAGAGGACTAGTTGCTCTTTCTGTAGTGTTGCTAAGGTAAGTTGAGAAGGACCCCTCTCCTCCCTCTTATGATGCTTAATTCATGATTAGTGGTGGTATAAGATGCAATTTTATGGATTATATCTTGATTTTGGTTGGATTGGTGAAGTTTTATAATTATTGGGGATTTTTCTGTTTTCATATGAATATGATTATGTGGTCATGTATGATGATTGGAAATGGTATTTAATGAATCTAGAAGGTGGAAAAAGTAGTTAATTGCAAGAAATTTCTGTTTTGGAAGAAAAATTGGAAAACTAGGGTTCATGTTTCTACATTCTGCCCGGTTTTGTAGCTCATAGTTAGAGGCCGATTTGGCCTTGGGTCAAAACATGAAAGTTTTAGGGAATAATATTTTAGAGGTGCCTGCAAAATTTCAGGTTAATCGGAGTAGCGTAGCTTGAGAAAAGACGGAATTACTCTTGCTGCCCTGGTTTTACCCGAATTTGGGAATTGCTTCTGTAATGGGTTATTTTGGTTGGGAATGCTTTGGAATTGGTTGTTGAGGTCTTCTGATGTATTGTAGCCCTGTTTCTTAGCTTTCGTATGGCTTTGGAATTACTGGATTTGGACTTAGGTAGGTTGACTTATGATGTTTGAACCAGAATGCGTTCTGTGAATCTGTTTTTCCGGTTCTGGTGTAGTATCTTGCATTTTTGACTTGGTTACACTCAAAACTGGGCTGAGTGACCTTCTGAAATATTGTTACCCTATCTCTTAGCTTCGAAACGGTGGATCTTGTACCTTCATTCGATAATCGTAGTGCCATTGGTACCAAAACCGCAAATTGACGTCAAAAACTGTTTTTTTTTCAGGTTAACGCTTAACTACATTTCCGGATTTTTCTGGTTTCCTCTAATGCTTATGTATGCTTATGGAGCTCTATTTTGGTGGTAACTGGATTTGGTTTATGACTTGTAAACGAGTCTTTGTGTTTATTTGAATAGTTTTAGGGCTTGACTTTCGTTTCCGGTCATTTTCCTAGCTAAATTTTGTACTTGAATAACTTTAAGCTTAGTGAACGGCTTTTGGAAATGAGATTATTTTTGTATGAGATATTGGGACTTGCTGCCGAAATTTTACTTGAAGGCTAGTTGGATTTACTTGTGACTTGAGCGAAGGGTTTTAGGTTGTTCATGGTTTTGATACCAACCGCTACCTTTTTTTCCAATTTCATTGTTATTTCTTTGCACTGGTAGCTAATGTGATCAGGCACACGACTTATAGTTAAGTCTTAGTTATGCATTTCGTGTACTGGATTCGTGAAAGTGGGAACCATAATTGTTTCACCTTGGTTATTTTAGGGTTTCTTGGTGACTAAAGCCCAAACTTTTGAGGTACCTGTACTGACACCGGTGAGTGTACCACTCCCCTCCATTGCTGTTTCATTTTATTTCGGCCCTGCAATCTGTGATTTAAATGACTGCACTATCTGTTTAATTTGTTTGAGACGAGGGTGTACTTTATCACACTCGTTCTCTTGTCTGTTCCTATGCCAATTTTGGTACGAATCTGAATCTGTATCTGTATCTGATATCTGTATCTGTATCTGTATCTGTATCTGTTCGGACGTCGTTTGGAAACTTGTATCCAACGACCTTTCTGTGACCTCTGAGCTCAACCCCTGTGGCAAGTTACTCGAGTCGGGCCGGCAAGGGCCTGGTCGATTAGATAATGAACCACGGTAGTCTGTTTTGGGATCTTTGGGTATTGAGACCCTTGATTCCGGTATACTCGAGTATTACCATTTCTGATCTGATTGGATTGCAGGACCGGTAGGGGTATGTGAGGTGGAAGGAATCGGAGAAAGTGGAGTCTACGGTATTGGTTACTCCTTTAGCGTTGACGGAGTGTCAACTATTATTTTGATCAAGCTTCGGTGACGCGAATGGGAATTGGGCTCCTGAGAGCCACCTGTATCCTTCCTATTTGAATCATTGGTTCCTTTATTTTACATCTGGCATGTGTACCTGATTTGTTAAATGTGAAATGCCATGATTTTACTGCTATGTGTCTGGTACCTCATTGAGCGCAAGCTCACCCCTTTCTGTTTCTTTTGTTTTCCTTACAGGAAAATAAATTCTTTTGGACTGGATTTGATAGTTGGTTGCCGAATTGAGCTAGACGGACATATCTTTTGTATAGCTCATTGATTGAAACCCTAAATGAACTTTTGGGTCCGTTTCTCGTTTTCTGAGCCTACTGCCCCTGTACAGGAGCTGATGCACTTAATTCCCCCATTAATTACGGAGGAGGATAATAAGTCCTTGGAGCAGGTCCCGACCATGAAGGAGGTTTGACGAGTGGTTTTTGCAATGGACGGGGCAAGTGCTGCGGGACCAGATGGATTCACGGGTAAGTTCTTTACATTTTCTTGGGATGTCATTGCCCAAGATGTTTATAATGCGGTGCTGAGCTTCTTCTGTGGGGCTGAATTGCCTAAGTTCATTACTTCCACCTCTATTGTGCTTATCCCTAAAGTGTCAAATCCCCAGGACTTTTCAATGTTTAGACCGATTAGTCTCTGCAATTTTTTTAATAAACTGTTGTCTAGACTTTTGGCCGACAGGCTATCCTCTATTTTGCCAAAGATTATCTCCCCTCAGCAGACGGGTTTTGTTAAGGGGCGGAATATAATGGAAAATTATTTGTTGGCCCAAGAATTGATGTCGGGCATTGGCAAGTCCGCTCGAGGGGGTAATGTCGCCCTTAAGTTGGACATGTCTAAGGCATACGATAGGGTGTCCTGGTTTCATATTGTGAATGTGCTGCGGAGGTTCGGGTTTGGAGAGCAGTTCATAGACAGGGTTTGGCGTCTACTCTCTAATGTATGGTTCTCAGTCATTGTCAATGGTGCGTCGCATGGGTTTTTTAAGTCGGCTAGGGGGTTGCGTCAGGGTGATCCATTGTCGCCGGCACTATTTGTCATAGGTACTGAGGTGCTGTCGCGAGGTCTAAATGACATGGCTCTACAGCCAGGGTTTGTCGGCTTTAGAGTTCCCCATGGGTGTCCTCCTATCACCCACTTGGCTTTTGCAGATGATGTACTTATATTTGCGAATGGTTCTTCCAGTTCTTTGCGGCGCATTATGCAGGTTTTGGAGTTGTACCAGCATTCCTTGGGGCAGTTGGTTAACGCTCAAAAAAGCGGATATGTGACTCATCCATCACTGCCTCCGTCTCGACAAAGGTTGATTGAGCGGGTCACGAAGTTTACTAGGCAGGCTCTTCCGTTTCGCTACTTGGGATTCCCGCTGTATTTGGGCAGGTGTCGGTCGTCGTATTTTGGGGTAGTGAGCCAAGCTATTTTGGGAAGGGTGCTGTCTTGGAAGTCAAAGCATCTATCTCCAGGTGGGAAGTTAATCCTTATTAAACATGTTCTTGCGACTATACCTGTCCATTTGCTCTCGGCAGCAGTGTTGCCGAGCTCGGTATTCGCAATGATTGAAAAGGTTTGTGCAAACTTCTTGTGGGGATCACTGGATGAGAAATCGAAGTTCCACTGGATACGATGGTCTCACTTATGTTACCCGGTGGAGGAGGGGGGCGAGGTTTTCGTAGGCTTCGGGATGTTTACCGAGCTTTTTCGTGCAAATTATGGTGGAGGTTTCGGACTGGATCTTCGCTTTGGGCAACCTTTTTGCACGCTAAATATTGTAGGGGGGATCATCCGTGCGAAATCCCATTGAGGTGGTCCGCTATGGCTACTTGGAGACGGATGTGGAATGTTAATCGTCAGGTGGAGTTGTCAATGCTATGGCAAGTTAACGAGGGTTCGTGTAACTTCTGGTATGACAATTGGTTAGGCAGCGGTGCTTTATTTCTTCGGTCTACCGTCGCCCCGGGTCTCACTTTTGGGGACTTCATCAGCAATGGGGCATGGGATGTACAGTTGCTCTCTCGAGCTGTACCACAAGAGATTATCCTGTCCATCTTACAACAGCCGGTACCGGGAGGGGGTCGGCCGGATGAGGCGGTATGGATGGCGTCGACATCGGGTAAATTCACACTGGCCTCGGCTTTTGGAGAGGTTTGTCAGGCCCGCAACATCTCTGCTATTTTATCTCGTGTCTGGCATCATCGAATTCCATTGAAGATCTCCTTTTTCATGCTACGGTTATTGATGGGACGGTTGCCTCCGGCAGAGACGCTATGTAAGCTTGGCTTTCATATGCCTTCGAAGTGCCTTTGTTGTCAAAGTCCATCCTGCGATTCGATTGAGCATCTGTTCTCTATGGGGCAGGTGGCCCTGGAGGTATGGGGTTACTTTGGGAGTGTGTGTGGGGTAATCTGTTCAGGGTCCTTACTGTGTGCTCGAATGTGTGCGTGGTGGTTCGTTGAGTAGAAATTGGAGAGGAGGTGATTCATGTTTACTATCCTTCCTAGCCTTATTTGCTGGCATATTTGGAAGGCTTGGAATAAAGGCGTCTTTGAAGGCGAACTGCTGCGTCCAGCAGCTGTTATTCAGGCCATATTCAGCGAAGTTAAGATGCTATTGGAGATTCAGTTTAAGGGCCAAGTTGGGGCACACACGTTTCAGCAGTTATATGATTGGTCGGGTGTCCCAGTGGGTGGCTATGGTTTTCAGTTGGTGCGTTGGTCAGTGCCGGAGTTTGGGTGTTAACGCTCAATACGGATGGGTGCTCAAAGGGTAACCCTGGTACGGGTGGTGGCGGTGGTGTCCTGCGCGACTCATCCGGAAGGTCGCTATTTGCGTTTTCGGCTTATCTTGGGGAAACTACCAGTCTACATGCGGAGACTTCAGCCCTTCTGATTGGGCTTCGTGAGTGTGTTCAGAGGGGATTCGGCAATGTAGGAATCCAATTAGATTCCTTGGTCTTGGTGGGGGTTCTGCAGAAGACATTCCAGTGTCCTTGGCACATCCGGAAGGAAGTTTGGCAGATATGGCAATTGCTTGGTGACTCCCCTCGGATAGCCCATTGCTACAGGGAGGCGAACAAAGTTGCGGATATTTTGTCTAATGTGGGAGTTACCCACCCTGGGCAGCAAGTTAGGGTTTATGAACACTTACGATTGATTCCTCAGTTGGCTCGTGGCGCACTTCGTTTAGATAGGTTAGGATTGCCGTCAGTTAGGAAGGTCCGGATGGCGTAGCGTCTGTGTTGGGATAAGGCATTGAGCATGGTTGTATGTTCCGGAATGTATTAGATCGATGTAACTGCACCGTTAGTCCTGGCGAGAGTTGGGCAGGCAGTCTGCTAACCCCTTTGGTTCGCCTTAGGGGAAGGTGGGGCTGTCACAATTTTACTTTACTTTACTTTTTCGCGCTTAAAAGCTTAAAAATATGATAGGTTAGGACATTTGCCAAGGAGATCTGTCTTTACATGTAGACTAGTGCAGAAAAGAAAAATTACTTCAACGGAGCATTCTAAGCTTTTTGGTCGGATCAAATTTTGGTAAAGAAGCAAGTCAAAACAACTAAAGAGATTGACTTGGTCTCCGGTCGGGTTTGAAAGCATCCACTATTTCAAACACTTAAAAATAAGCACTTAAAGTTTTCCTTTAATAATTTTGACTATCCTTATTTGGTTGGCAGATTAGTCCCCGAAGATGATGTATAAAATATGGATTAGGGGATACTTTGAATCAATTCAACTTACTACCAATTTGCACTATGGTATACTATTTTTTCCCTTTTTGATACTTTGCACGCTAATTTTTGTGTCACAACTTAGTCGCTGAATTTCAAAATTTTCAATCTTTAAATTAGTAGTTGTCCTCCGATTTTTTACATATTCATCAATATTTTGAAGTTAGACACTTAAGATTAATTATTGAGCATTAGTGATGGTTGTCTAAATATCACATGTTCAGTCGTAAATCAAAATATGATCCAGGGATACGTGAAGCCAATTGCATGGTCATGTAATGTATACTCGTACGCATAAAATAGATAAATAATTAAATAAAATGTTTGCACATATAATTGGGAATTTTCTCACATCGTCACGTATCGCTTCTTCCATCATTCAATGATGGGAAAAACGGATAAAATGTCTTTTTACCGAAATCAAAACCAAAGAATTACCCATTTGCACATATCCATTTTATAGCTCGTGCGCTTGACGTGGCATTAGTAAAACAAAAAAAGGTACTAATATAAAAAGAGTAGGATTAATTTGTGACCAGGAAAATATGTCCCGATGGTTAAAAGTAGTAGATTGACAGTGGAACGAGATGAATTCTACGCACGTACGCACTTCCAAAGACAGCTGAATTTTATCGGTGTATTAAATATCAGAAAAAGGAGAGATTGCCCTGAATAAAAAGAAGTATAAACAAGAAATTTTTTTTTAATCAAATATCAACAATAATGTTAAAATCAAGGGATAATTTGACAAACCTCCCTTGTAAGACTTAGTAGAAGGGAGGTTTGGAATAACGTCAAAAATTGCTAAAAGCGAGGCATGCCACCTCATTGTCATATGCAGCCCAAACCTGGTTTTCAGCAAATGATTCTTCCACCCCGTCTTTGTCAAATCCAGATCAGCCACATCCATCGTCATGAATATATCAGTTGCTTCTGTGTTTGTGCCATTGGTTGAAGCAGAAGGCAAGCTCCCTAGTGCATGATCTAGCTCAGGCTACTAATGGTGGCAGTTGTGTCTGAGAAAGTTATAATAGAAGAAATTGACTACTTTTTGGGGTGTATCTGCAGTATTGGCACCCTTCATCATAGTGTTTTCATGTTTCTAGCCTCCTTCATGCCACTTCCAACAGATTCTTTCGTAGCATTAATGAAGTTGGCTTCTTTCATTGGCTTCTCCTGCTTCTTTAACTGAAGACTTCGTACAGCAGCCATATTCCATTCCTTAAACTTCTTGTGGATTTCCATCCTTGCCTTTCCCATCAACACATCTCGAATTTCTGACCGTGATAATTCCCTTAAACTTTTAGGCTAGTTATCAGAAATAATGACTTTCTCTGCTCCAAACCTATCCATAAGAATTTCCGCATCAACTACCCATTCTGAATTTTGTAAAATCACAACTATTTTTATTCATATCTTCCATATCACCATTAAAACAGCAATCATTAATGATTTTTTTCCCTCTAATTACTGTCCAATATTAATAAAGTAACATAAGACTACCGTAGGACCAATCCAGTTGCACAATTATATTCCCATCTTGGTGAACACTCACCCTATCAATCCTATGTGGAATCTCTTTCTCTGCTGCTTTCAAGTAGACATTGTACAAGAAGAAAAACGAAATCCAAAAAGTCTCCGGAAAATGGGGTAATTTCTCTCAAAGCTACGGACAATTTCTAGCCACTCATTTCAATTTGGGTGCTTAGACTACTTGCTTGTTCGGGAACAACACAATCATCTTATTTCACATTCTCTTTTCTTTTTCATTCTCTTTTACATTTTGCATCTTCCCAACTCTATAATTCTTTGCCTTATCAATCTATGCTTTGCTCCAATTCCATTCTCCTTAATCCTCTTTATCCACATCTCTATCTTACCCATTTGGTCATCACCTTCCTTTCCTCCTCTTCTGGCTATCCTTAATTTGCCCCCAAAGCCCAAATCAATTATCTTCTCTAGGTGATTATGTCCCTCATAACCAGAGCTACACTCTTGAATGGTTAACTTGTATCTCCCTATTTTTTATTTTTATTTTTTTCTGTCTTCTGAAAATACTATTCAATTATTTAGACATGTACTGTATATAGAAGTTTATGCAACTACGATGATGATTAAAGGGATGATTGATTATGATTTGCTGGTGGTGGATGGCTTGAGATTTAGATTTTTATAAAGCTAAATCATGAACATGAGTAAAATGGTTGCTAAAGCTCATTGGTCATCTATTATAATTTATTGTCAATGGAGTTGGGTTGGCTTTCTTGTAAGTTGATTCGATTGCTTATTGGATATGAATATTTTTGACAGGTTGTCAGCCTGTGTAATAATAAAACCTGCTCAAACTAAAAGTAATTTCTGTAGATAGCAGTGAGCAGGGTCGAATCAACAGGGACTGGAAGTAATTGTTTCTTTAGGAATCCACAGTGACAAGGCGGGTGTTTTTATCTCAGGGGTGACAATTTAAGCAATTCAACTAAAACTAAATAATAAAAATAAAATAGCCAACTAGAAATTAAATAACAATTACTAAAATTAAAGGATCTAGTCAAGGAATAACTTCAGCAATGGTTCACCTAATTGATCATCGAAACAAAGGCAATTCCAATTATTTACTAATAAATAGGTTATAACTACCAAACAAGCGATGACAGTCAACCCCTCCTTACTGTGTCGGTGATTAAGGTACGCCCGTTAATCACTGCTCTAATTGAAAAATAACCTTGGGTACGCCCGTAAGATTTAATTTCCCAATTGTCTTACATATTAGAGGAGCCCTATTTTAACCAAATAACACACTACCAGGGTTATTTTAGGTTAGCCCGTATATTCTCCTGACACAAACCCAATCATGCCAGTTATCACTAATTTGAGACAATTAAACAATTACGGATTTAACGTCCCAATTGACAATAGATTATCAAATTAACTAATTATCTGGATCCAAGGTAATCAATTAATTAAACAATCATAAGCACTGTAACCAGGGAATATGCGAATACCAATAAATAAAAGAAAAAAATAAAATTAAATCGATCTCATAATTATAATTTTAGACGAACCAAAGCCTCCGTTTTTCCTTGACTAAAGTGAAAAAATTAGTTCATACTTGAGGTGGAAAACCCACGCACAATTGAAGGGAGAGCAGCGGCCATCGTCCTTTTTGAGATTTGGAGAATTCAAATCGTCCAAGTATTGAATAGATAGTAAGCCACAAGAAGTAATTGATGACCTTTCCTTCGTCTGACATACAAGGGGTAAAAGAAGCTACTACCAATTCCAAGGAAAGAAAAGTCAAAGTCTTAAGCTAAAACTAAAACAAAATGGAAAACTAAGGGGACCAGCCAGAACGTCCCCTTCCTCTCCTATTTGTTTGGTTTTTATCCTCTGCTTCTCTTGGATGTGCGGCGGCTTCCCTCCTAAGAGGAAGGAACACGAGCCCTGCATTCCTTTTTCTTCTTTTATGCTGTCTTCCGTAAATTACCAAAAAGGGTCGCGTCTTCTTGTTCCAAAAATGCCCCTGAATGCTTGCTATTTGAATTCTTTTCCGATGACTGTCAAATTGGCTTTGATTGTGATATTTTTGTTCTACTCCTTGAAATAAATGTAAATTGCGAAAAGTGAATAGAATCTAATAATTAATCCATATTAGGTCAGGTAATAGAGGAAATTAATAATAAAATAAATGATAAAATTGCAACCTATCAATTTCCCCCACACCTAAACCATGCTTGTTCTCAAGCATAAGAATAGCAAACAAACACCCATGTTTGATAATGGCTATTGCTCCATCTATCTTATTGCCAAAATACCAAGAAAAAAAAAATATCAAGCATCAGTGATCAAGATCCAAGAAACATCACTTTGGTTAGATTCTAAACCACAAACTCCTCTAATTTTAGGTTAACTAATCTAAGAAAAAGGAATGACGCACAACATTTATCAGCAAATGGTCCAACTATTAACCAAAATCTCAACATTAAATCCATAAATCGGCAAGCTGACTTTTATTATACACTAACACAACCTTCACTTTTTTTATCACATTTTTCTACTTTCCTCTTTTTTTGATTTTTTTCCCTTTTTTTTTTTTTTTTGCTTTTTTCAATAGTAACAAAAGACTTAGTCGCTAGCCATTGGAGCCTTTTGACGCGAACTCTGACATTTGTTAGATGAAAGAACCCGGTTACTCAGCTCCTATCGCCACGTGATCACGTACTCATAGCCATTACTACTTTTTGATGCGAGAATCGACACTTTTGGTGAAGATCCCTGGTTACTCGATAGTAAAGACTAGCAGGGTACAGTCAACTCTTATTCTCAGTTAAATAATACAAAAACTCAATTTAACACGAAAACTAAAAGAAAATTTGCATCAGCTAGTTTCATTTTCAAACATGGAGAACTAGGGTTAATAACCAGACCAATTCACATGAAAATGCCAACAATCATTCCCTATGCCTAGGAAAGTTAACCAAAAATTATAAGAGTAAAACAATCACCGATATTCACTAAAGAGATGTTCTTGGACTCAACCACATTAACTTGATACACTTTTATTATTAAAACTTGGTAATAGCAGAATTAGAGTCAACAATCCAACATCAAACTTTGGTATTCATAAAAAAAAAAAAAGTAAACTAAGACTAGACAAATAACAAACTAAAAATAAAAGAAGATCACCTGAAAACTAAAAACTAGAAAAACTAGCACAGCTGTCCCTCCCCCCACACCTAGATCCAACATTGTCCTTAATGGAGGAAATAAAGCAATTAAAGCTAGGACAACGAAACTCCCTTCTCGAGTGGCTAAGGGGTATTTGGCAGCTGCGGAGGGAAACCAACGTGGTGAAGGTATGAGGCCAGGTTCTGAGACATCCTTGCCACTTGGTGGGCGATGTTCGTCATTCGCTCATCTACGTTGTGAACCTGTGCTTGTAAGTGGCGCCACTCACCATTTTCGCCAATTATCACCCCAAGCAACAAAAGATAAAATATCCAACAAAGATAGCAACCAACAAATGCAAATCCATAGTCACTGGTGTTCCCCAACTCAATAGTCAAATGCAGAAGTTGTCCACTCAAATACTCAATACATGCCCCTAATGGTACAGTTAACTGCACAATTCAATCGACCAAAACCGTAGCAAATGCCCCAAGAATTCGACACTTCCAGCAGCAGCAGTTCAGAGATTTGACGATAACAATTCAGTCACAAGTTCTTAGCTATCAATTAGACAGCCAATCATATAGAATTACCAAATCTAGTCAAAATACCCCAACCAGTACCACTGGTGCACCCCACAGATAATGAAGCAACTTAAATGGCAAACCCAATCAACAAAATGTACATGTGAGGCACCCAAGGTCTATACAAATGTCCCAACAAAGCAGCAATTTCAATCAATAATCAGTAGTGGTTCTAATTTAGTCAAATGCAGAATTAGTGCAGCCCAACAATTCAACTGGATGTACCCAACCTCAACAAGCAAAGCAAGTGGCACAGGTTTCCCAAGTCAACAGGCAATTCAGAGATAACTCAACCGAAATCTCAGTAGAAACCTCAATTAAAATACACTCAACATGAATAAGCCAAGCAAGTGTCATAGAAACTCCACAATTCAACAAGCAATCACAGTATTTTAGCTCACCCAAAAAACTCAACAATTCCACCCAAAAGTTGAACAAATGCCCCCAGCACTGACCCATAGCAGGAGCCCCCAAAAATACTGCAAAACCCACAAGAGTAATTCAGAAATTTAAGGACGACAATCTCAACCCATTAGCAGGCAACCATCTATCCAACCGAATGAAGTTAACAAATGGTAGGCAAAATATCATCACCAGTACCACTGGTGCATTAAACGATTGAAGGAATGCTACAAAGGGTCAACACCAAACTACGGAGAAATCACACACATGATACTGTCAACTTGGGTTCGAAAGTCAAATACCTCCACTGCTCTCCTACTGAAGAAGTTGGAGCGTGGTGCGTGAAGATGCGGCGCAGGCAGCGGCGGCAAGCGGGCGACGGCGCTGATGGAGGCGCGAGGCGGAGCGCCCGGTTGGGGTGCGTGATGGTGGTGATGGGCCGCGTCGTGCGACAGCTGTGTGCGCAGGTGGAAGGTGACGGAAGAAGGTGGCGGCTGTGGGAGAGGGATGAGCCCGGAGGGGTCAGTGTAGAGAAAGAGAGAGAGAGAGAGTGTGGAGGCGAGTTGGAGTGAGGCGGCGGACGACGAAGCCCCGGGGCGTGGCCAGCGAGGAAGTCGAGCGAGGGGGTGAGTGTGAGGTGGGCGGCGGCGCCGCTCGGAACAGCGGCCGGCCGGACAGCTGGGCCACGGGGAAGGAGAAGAGCGCGATGGATCTGTGGTGGTGGAGAGAGCGAGGCGCGCAGACAAAGGGGAGAGTTGCGGTGGAGTTAGTGAGCGAATGGAGGAAATGGCAGCGTGCGGCTTGCTTCGGTCGAACAGGAGGAAGAAACAAAAGAGAAGAAAGAAAGAAAGAAAGAAAGAAAGAAAGAAGAAAGAAGAAAGAAAGAAAGAAAGAAAGAAAGAAAGAAAAGAAGAAGAAAGAAAGAAAAGAAAGAATAGGGAAGAAAGAAAAAGAAAAAGAAAATAGTATTTGTGTTTTTTTCTTTTTTTTTTTACTTTTCCATTTTATATTTTTTTAGAAATTTTTTTACAGGAATACTCTCCGTTTTTTTCAGTTAATTACTAAAAAAAAATTTTTTTTAAATTTTTTTTTTATATAACTTATTTTTTATTATTATTATTATTGACAAAATTTATTTTTGAAATTCAAAAATAGAGATTAAAATAAAATTAATAATCGTTCTTGAGATTTTTTGAATACTTACCATTCCCGCGATCGTGACGTGAACACGTTAAGAGGGCAGAAACCCTTTTGACCGTGAGCTCTCTATACTACATGACGCGGGCACGTCATAAGGACAAGAACCTCTTCTGACGAATCTAACCATGAGCTCTTCATGGAACTTGACGCGGGCACGTCATGAGGATCGAAATCCTTTTTACTAAGCACCAGAAAATCGTAATGTGCCATGCGCCCAGTTGACGCGGGCGCGTCATGTCAGAGGGATGCCTATGAATCTTAAAAAACTAAAATTGAAACCATAAATCAGTCAAATCCAAGGAAAAACATATTTAAACTAACAAACAAAAATGAACAAACAACTAAAAGGAATTGGGTTGCCTCCCAATGAGTGCCTTTCTTTAATGTCTTTGGCTAGACATTATCATGTTTTATTCATGGAGGATAAAATCTTGTGGCTCGTTTTAATGTTTCATCCTCTATATAGTCCTGATAGCCCTCGTAAATAGAGTAATTCTTGGGTACACGAGCTACGGGCTTTCATGGACTAGTAAATGGCGCCAAACAAGTCAACGATAATTTGCATTCTCCACTCACTCCTCCATCACATGCATTTATCGGCTCAAAATATTTTCCATCGGCATTCTTAACTTATTCCTGTCATGAAATTTCAAATTTTCTGATATAATAAAATCAATTTCAGTAACAGGAGTTGAAGAATAGGAGTCAGGAAAATGTTGATTAAGGAATGGAGAAGATATCACCACATTTGGAGATTGTACACTGGATTCATTCACTTGGACGGATTGGTATTGGGGTCTCATTTTTTGCACTTCACTTTCCTTTTCAACTGCATCTTTAGATCCGTTTTGTTGAAACTCTTACAGTTTCATTTCATTTGGTCGGATAATTGTACTCTCATCTTCTTCAAGGTTGATATTGATTTGTGAGGGTCATTCATCAAGGTGAGAAGCTAATCGCGCTATCCTGGATGTCAATAGATGCACTTGATCTGCCATCCCGGATGTGAATAGTTGCACTTGATCTGCCGTGTTACGAATACTCGCTTGTGTCTCCTGATGAAATCGATATGTATTAGTAGCAAATAATTCAATCATTTCCTGAAGAGACATACCTGACATGGATGATGGTTGTTGAGACTCTTGCTGTTGAAAATCCATTGGCCTGGTCGCATAATTAAAATTAGAGTCATCCCACCATCCTTGATCATACCCGTTTGAATAAGGGTCATACCACGTTTGAAATCGAGGTGGAAAATCTCCAAAAGTATCAATTGGAGCACTTAAATTCTCTTGAAATGCAGGGCATGTGTCGGTTGAATAACTTGAGGCAAAATAAGTTCCACAATTTACAACACTCCATTGATCATTAGGAAAAACACGAGTTTCATAACCCTATTCAGGAATAAAGTCCAATCTATCATCAAAATGCGGAATGTTAGTAGCCATAAACTATATAAAAAAAAGAGAGAAAAATAAATAAAAAATGAAAACAAGATGAACTCAAAAAGAAACAAATTAATCTGGCACCAGTCCCCGACAACGGCGCCAAAAATTGACAGGTTGTTAGCCTGTGCAATAATAAAACATGTTCAAACTAAAAGTAATTTCTGTAGATAGCGGTGAGTAGGGTCGAATCCACAGAAATTGGGAGTAATTGTTTCTTTAGGAATCCACAGTGACAAGGCGGGTGTTTTTATCTAAGGGGTGACAATTTAAGAAATTCAACTAAAAGTAAAATAATAAAAATAAAATAGCCAACTAGAAATTAAATAACAATTTACTAAAATCAAAGGATCTAGCCAAGGAATAATTTCAACAATGGTTCACCTAATTGATCATCGAAACAAAGGCAATTCCAATTATTTACTAATAAATAGGTTATAACTGCCAAACAAGCGATGACAGTCAACCCCTCCTTACTGTGTCGGTGATTAAGGTACGCCCGTTAATCACTGCTCTAATTGAGAAATAATCTTAGGTACGCCCGTAAGATTTAATTCCCCAATTGCCTTACGTATTAGAGGAACCCTATTCTAACCAAATAACATACTACTAGGGTTATTTTAGGTTAGCCAGCGTATTCCCCTGACACAAACCCAATCATGCCAGTTATCACTAATTTGAGACAATTAAACAATTACGGATTTAACGTCCCAATTGATAATAGATTATCAAATTAACTAATTATCTGGATCCAAGGTAATCAATTAATTAAATAATCATAAGCACTGTAATCAGGGAATATGCGAATACCAATAAATAAAAGAAAAAGGTAAAATTAAATCGATCTCACAATTTTAGGCGAACCAAAGCCTTCGTTTTTTCTTGACTAGAGTGGAAAAATTAGTTCATACTTGAGGTGGAAAACCCACGCACAATTGAAGGGAAAGCAGCGGTCATCGTCTTTTTTGAGATTTGGAGAATTCAAATCATCCAAGTATTGAATAAATAATAAACCACAAGAAGTAATTGATGACCTTTCCTTCGTCTGACATACAAGGGGTAAAAGAAGCTACTACCAATTCCAAGGAAAGAAAAGTCAAAGTCTTAAGCTAAAACTAAAACAAAATGGAAAACTAAGGGGACCAGCCAGAACGTCCCCTTCCTCTCCTATTTGTTTGGTTTTTATCCTCTGCTTCTCTTGGATGTGCGGCGGCTTCCCTGCCAAGAGGAAGGAACACCAGCCCTACGTTCCTTTTTCTTCTTTTATGCTGTCTTCCGTAAATTACTAAAAAGGGTCGTGTCTTCTTATTTCAAAAATGCCCCTGGATGTTTGCTATTTGAATTCTTTTCCGATGACTGTCAAATTGGTCTTGATTGTGATATTTTTGTTCTACTCCATGAAATAAATGTAAATTACGAAAAGTGAATAGAATCTAATAATTAATCCATATCAGGTCAGATAATAGGGAAAATTAATAATAAAATAAATAATAAAATTGTAACCTATCAATTTTTCTTGTAATAATAACTAAAGATTGGTTTTCACTGCCAACGTCGAGCGACCAGATGGATTACATCAGGGAAAAGGAGAAATAAGATATAGGCAGTCAGGCAACAAAAAGGGGTTGATCGGTAGAATCTAGTGGAGGAGAAAAATATTTTGGGTTTTTGAACAATTAAGTATAATCAAGGAACTAAATTTGTTAAATTAATGAAACTTTCTTGATTGGCGTCTGTGAGTGTGAAACTCACACCGTCCGTCATCCTATTCCCGTTCAAAGTCTCCAAAACCCGAAACTTGTGTAAAATTCACTGGTACGAATCGTGCAAAAGACGTGATTTACGATCACTATGCCCAATTTACTGTCGAAAAGGGCCTGAAAATTTTACTAGCTTTGTAACAAAAGCAATATGTGCATCCTGCATAGTTAAGTCTCTGGTTGACCTATACCAAACTTATCAAATGGGATGACAAAACAACCTCATGATCTCTTCTAGTAACATTTGCAGAGGTATTCATGAGCTTCATTTTGGTGAGTTAGCCTCTGGAAACTACTACACCTCCATTGATGCTGAAGGTTCTGTATTGGATCTTATTCTCGATCATATTAGAACGTCAATGTATAGTCATCAACTGAATGGATTCGTCTTCTTGTGGAAAAACATAGTAGGAGAAATTTGTATTGTATTGAGAAGCTGAAAACTGAACTGTCTGATGATGGAAGAGGAGCCATAATATCACATGCCCCTGGCACAGGGAAGACTTGCCTGACAATTGTTCTCATTTTGTCATTGTTAAAAATATATCCAATGTGCCGGCTTTTGATTATAGCTCCTACAAGCATGCTGCTTATTTGGAAAAATGAGTTCCGAAAATGGGTGTTAGGAAATTGGCTTAATTTCTTTTAGGTAGGATTCCTATTTGGTGTGAGAAATAACTAATTTCCTAATTGGATTTAGTTACTTGAAATAGTAGTCAAGTAAAGTCCTATTTAGCTAGATACTATTTTCTACTCTATATGAGTTTAGGAAATAGTATTGATTTCCAATTGTTATTTGGTTTTTTGGCAGTAATGCTCTCTATAAATAGGTGGGTTGGCATACTACACAAGACACATACAAGGGACACAAAGGGTATCATGTAGCCTTATACATGGGGTGTGAGAGAGAGTTCTTGGGAGATGAGAGATGGTATACAAGGGTTGGGTTTGGGTTCAAGTTGTATTCTTGTATAGGATTTTTCTCTCATAATAAAGAACAGGTTTCTCTCCGTGGATGTAGGCTCAATGGTGGAGCCGAACCACGTTAAATATTGTGTGTCGTTTATCTTTCATGCTTGTGACTTGTTTCCTCATTAAATTGTTATGCACTTGATATCTCAATAGTTGTTTATTCTGCGCCTGGATCCTAACCTATTGTTGGGATATCAAGTGTGAATTAATATCTCACATCGGAAAGAGATGAGTAGAATGAGAAACATATAAGTGGGAATGATCCATAGACCCAATGCTTTAAGGTTTTGGGTTGGATGTGGTGTCAAGCCCATGGTTGTGGTTCCCATTCTAGCTCATGGTTAAATTCTCTCCGAGTTTGGCTCTCCCAGAGTCCAACAAGTGGTATCAGAGCCGATGGTTCGGCTGGGTAGTGACTCCAGGATAAAAAGCCAGTGGGAGTGGTAAGGCGTGGCTTGGATAAGAGCGGGAAAAAAAAATCATGCAGACCTACAGTGAGGCAAGGGCATGTGGGCTCTTGAGCAAGAATCGTACACTCCAGATTGAAGTGGGTTTAATGGAGTGGATGGGCTAGGGAGAGAGGTCCGATGTGGAAGAGATTCACAATTGAGGGAGAGATTGTTGGGATATCAAGTGTGAATTAATATCCCACATCGGAAAGAGATGAATAGAATGAGAAACATATAAGTGGGAATGATCCATAGACCCAATGCCTTAAGGTTTTGGGTTGGATGTGGTGTCAAACCCATGGTTGTGGTTCCCATTCTAACTCATGGTTAAATTCTCCCCGAGTTTGGCTCTCCCATAGCCCAACAATGGGGATATAGAATTCCTTTTCATAACTTTCATAGCAAGGACTTGTCAGGAAACGAACTCAAAACTGATGCAGAATTTCTTCGGAGAGTTGGAAGTCGAATGACAAAGCTGTACTCTTGGACAAAGGATAAAAGTGCTCTTGGAATCAGCTACAAGTTATTTGAGCAGATTGCTAGTGGACGGAAGGAAAAAGGAAGTGATGAAAGACTTTATAGCACGGCCTTGTTTGGAAAGGAATTTTTCATCAAAAAATTTTTTATATTTTTCGTGAACACATTTTTCAATCACTTTTTTATCTCACGTATATCAAATCGTTAAGGTATATTTTTTACAAAAACTTCAGAAAATTGCAATTCAAATACGACCTTAGGGAAATCTTTCTTCAACTGCCTGGTCTTGTGGTTCTTGACAAAGGGCACACGCCTCGCGATCAATAGAGTCTTGTGTGGAAGGTTTTGACAGGAGTCAAGACAAAAAGAAAAACAATCCTCTCTTGAACTCTTTTTCAGAACAACTTTGACGAGTTGTATAGTACACTTTGCCTGGTAAACCCAAAGTTTCATGCTCTCAATTGTCTAATCACGCTTACGGATGGAGGAAGGCAAAGTATTATGCTGGAGACGAAATAATTTTGTAACTCAAATACCACAACTCTCTCAATAACAAAAGTTGAACTCAAGTCTTTAAATAGATACATAAAACCATAACACCTATTCCAATACTAATATCTAAACACAACTCAACTATATTTTCTAAATCAATTTTAACGCAAATTCTAATCTAGTTACCAAATAACAAATCAGCTTAGTTTAATTTTTTGTCAACAATTTTTTAATGTGTCTTTGAACTATTTTATTCGTATTACTTGAAAGAATGGATGTATTTATTTTTTTAATGCGTGTTATTCACAATTCTAATGATTCCCAAGTTTCAACAAAATAGTATTTATTTACATGTTTTTATGCACTAATAGAAATAATCTAACGAGTATTTGGCTACATCGCTTAGTAGAGTAAATTATTGAACCAATTCAAAGATATTAAGTCGAAGCCATCCATGTTTTGAATAGTTGCATAATTTGCATTAAAACTTGTATAAATTCTTCAATTTGCAGAGATATGTCTCCATTGAATTAAGTTAAGGAAATTCAGTTTTCTGAAAACAAAAAAGTTGCATAGAACTTGTGATCATGAAGAGTCATGCGTCATGAGTGATTCACCTATTAAAATTTCTCTAGCATCTTCCAAATATTTGTTCAATTTCTACTGCTGACTTTATGTTTAATTTTTTAGCCTCCTTACAAATTTCATACGCAATTATACAATTCAATTATTATCATCGACTTTATCTTCAATTTTTTTTTTAAAACTTCCCTATATTTCAATTGGTATCAAAATTCTCAATTTTGTAAAATCAGAACCAACCATTGTGACAAATTGGTATAGCAAGTTTTATAAAAATCACAACCCACCTAATTTAATGGGCCAAGTTCGCTGTTGCTTTTGGAGTGCAACAAGAAATCCTAACTATAAAGGGCTTTCTGGACAAGACTTCATGAATAATAGCATGAAAGCCAGGCATGCCATCCTCATTGTCATGAGCACCTCTTTGTCTCTGTCTAACTCCGAATCAGGCACATCCATTGTCATAATAATATCATAGCTTCCCTGTTTGAACTTTGAACCATCTGTTGAAGCAGAAGGCAAGCTCTCCAGTGCATGATCTGGCTCAGGGGCACTAATGGTGGTAGCTGTGTTTGAGAAAGTTATTATAGAAGAAACTGATGACTTTTTGGGTTGTAGTGAAAGTATTGGCACCAAAAATCAAAGCGTTTCCTAGCCTTCTTCATGCCACTTCCAACAGATTCTTTCGGAGCATTATTGAAGTTGGCTTCTTCCCTGCTTCTTTACCTGAAGACTTCTGTATAGAAACCATATTCCGTTCCTGTAACTTCTTGTGGATTTCTATCCCTGCCTTTCCCATCAACATATCTCAAATTTCTGACTGTGATGATTCCCTTAAACTTTTTAGGCTGGTTATCAAACATAATGACTTGCTCTGCTCCAAACCTACCCATTTGGCTTTTATAAGAACTTTCGCGTCCACTGTCCATTCTCAATTTTCTAAAATCACAACTACTTTTATTCATATCTTCCATATCGCCATTAAAACAGCAATTGTTCATGATCTTTTTCTCTTAGTACCGTTCAATATTCACACAGTAACATGAGACAACATATATAGCGCCATTCCAGTCGCACAATTTTATTCCTACCTTATGTTTATATTCAGCCCATCAAACAGGTCCTACATGTTACAATATACTTATTGTTACTATCATCCCTTAAAACCATCTGGAGAGCTCACGGGAGGCAGCAATTGCCTTTCGTTTTTCAGAATATTAGCAACATACATCCTGGTTCGCTGCTATTACTGTAGAACACATATACATGATAGGCAAGGAATTGCCTTAATCAGTTGAATCGTGCAAAATACGTGATTTACAAGATATGGATACTGTTTCTTCTTTCTTTCTTTTTTTTATTTAATCTTGTTATAGTGGTAGGGTAAGAGGTAGTGCTTTGCCTAAATAACCACAAGATCTCTTCTAATAACCTCACCTTTTTAGTAATTTTGAAGTGTCTTATTGGTATCAATTGAAAAAGAAATTATATAGGAATTTAATAACAAAGAAATTACAAGGTCTGCAAAACCTCCCTAGAAAAGAAAAGCATCCAACAAATTTAATAGTTCCAAGAAAACAGTGAAAACAATCATTAAACCGAAATAACTTTCACAGTCATATCAATAAAAAAAATTCAGTAATTTGTGATACATCCAATCAAAAAAATAGCAATATTTCCTAAGTTTCACCAAAATAGTCACTATTTGTAGGCTTATGTTTATATTCTTTATGCTAATGGGAATAATCTAGCTCGTATTTGCCTCCATTACTTAATTAATAAAGTATGATCTGTCAAATCATTAGAAAAAACTATTCTCAAGTTTTGATAGGGTATAATTTGTTAGTAATTTTATTATTAATTTCCCCTTTTATCCCTGATAAATATTGTGTTAATTGCTGATATCTACTCATATTTGGTGTCTGGACTTAATTTCAGGAATGAAACAGAAAACTACCAAAAAGGAGGGATTTTATGAAGAATATGGAGACTTCTAAGGGTTTCAATCCTTGGACCCTTGGATTGGTGGGGACCACAAAGCTATAAGTCATTTGGGCTCTTCAAAGAAAGCTACGTAAAAGAGACTTGGAACAAGAAGTACTTTGGAGGCTTTGTCCACATGTGTGGGGACCACCTAGATAGCTTTAGTCTATCTTTCCTTTGGTTCTTAAATAGGGATAACGTAGGAAAAAAAGAGACATCTCTAGTTTTTTAGTCTTTTAGTTTAGTTTTAGTTTTTCTTTCTCCTGACTGGCCTCTGACACACGCCAGGTGTTCGACGATATTCCCCAACGGGAAAAACACCTTTTATTCCTTGCTTCTTAATAGAAAACGCAATGCCTTTGCAATTTATTAATTCATGTGGTGATTTCATTATGCGGCGTGGCTAAGCCTTCCATCTAGTCAAGGGTCAACTCGACGGCACAGTCCCGAAAATCTGTGAGATCTAATTAGTTTTCACGTGTTCCTTAATTTATTAATATTTGCACGTTGTCTGCTTGAATTTTCATGGGATTATTTTATTAATTGGATGTCAAGGGCCCGATGTTCAAAGTGATTTATTAATCTCGTGCCAATTTAGTCAATTAAATCCGTAATTGTTTGATTGATTAATATTAGTGGCAACTGGTGTGTTTACACATTAGGGGAACGTGCGATCTAATTTAAATAGCCCTCGTAGCGTGTTATTGATTAGGGCTAGGTTTTTCTAGTTATTAATGCAATTGGAAAATTACTTCCTATGGTCGTACCTAGGAGTATTTGCTGATTAGGGGTAATCAACGGTCGTACCTTGGTTATCAATAATTTAAGGAAAAATTGGTCGTCAGACTATAACTAGCCTATTAATACATTAAGTGAACATCTCTTGCATCAATGATCGGATGATTGGACTGTGCCAGAGTAGTTGCGTCCTTGGCTAGAATTTATTTATTCTTGATTTAATTCTTGCTAAACTTGTGCTAGTTAATTATTTATTTTTAGTTGGATTGTTTAATTATTTTTAACCACCTATCCACAAAAACACCCCCCTTTGTCACTGTGAGTTTGAAAAGAAACAATTACTACCAGTCCCTGTGGATTCGACCCTGCTTACCGTTGTCTACAGAAATTACTTTTAGTTTGAGCAGGTTTTATTATTGCACAGGCTGACAACCTGTCAAGTTTCAAGTGAGATATGGTTCCTAATAGCTAAGAAACAAAAAACCAAAATCTTTCATTGTTGCTAATGTAGAATTTCTGTCATTTTATAGAAATTAATCTTGTATAGCTATTATAAATACAATTGAAGACTAAAGTAAATTTGAAGTTATAGTAAATTTGTTTCTCAATTTTTTCAATTTACTATATTCATGAATTCGGTGAAATCGGAATTTATTTCATGTTTATGCAACTATATTGAAAAAGAAAGAACTTTGGTGGAATGCATTACATTAAAGACATAATGACTAAATTTAAAGCTAAAGTTTTAATGTACAATGTTGTTTAATCAAAGAACAACAAACTTTCACACATTTTTCATTGATTAATCACAAATAGTCCTCGTTGGCTGAATCCATAGCAATTAGTTCGCCTTCCTATCTCAAAAAAGAAAAAAAAAAAAGGTATGCGAAGACAAAGCGATATTTTTGTTTCATAATCCACTCCAAAAGGCTTTTTCCTAGAGGAATTTACTCTAGAATTTTACCTGTGGTTAAGATAAAAAACACCCCAGAGAAGGTGCATTTTGTACTTAGTCTTCCGGAGGTGAAATTCTGAATCAACGAGTGTAAAGTTTTTTGCTCTAGATCCTTCAAGAGTTGGAATGATGGGCAGCAATGGTGAAAACTATACTTTGCAATTAAAATTCTGAAAAAAGCCCTTCTTCTAAAGGACAATTAACAAGTAGCATTGAGGGTGTGAAAAAAACTTCAAAGATTTTTTAAACAAAGTAATTGCAGAAAGAATTCAATTAGGAATAATGCAATTTATTTTGTTCAGTAACGTGATGTATAATGGCAAGCATAAAATACACAAACGTCAATTTTGTATGATATTGTAGACTTCATATATGCAATAGAGTTATGATTCTTAAGAATATATATATTACAAGTAATTTGCACGGAATCAAATTTAACAAAATTAAAAGATTAAAGTCGGATAGGCTCAGGTCAATGTGTAGCTTCTCTATTAGTGGATACTTGATGAGGAAATGAACAATGTCGCAAAGGCTAACAAAACTTTGTCCCTCTATCACGGCTTGATGCTCCAAGAGACAAGGTGTCAAAGCAGGCAGAATTGGAGTTCTTTGTAATGTTTGTATCATCCTTCTATGGATGAGACACAAGATTACAAAAACTTGGCAATGTTTGTATTTGATTGATTTTGACACGATCAGCGGTACTGTTGAATACCCTCCTTTGCAATAAATTCAAGAAGTTTCATTTTGGCAATTAAATTCAGAATTTTGTTGGAGGTTGAAAGTTGAAGCCATGTTTTATTTTAGGGTTAAAAGCATTAAATTCCCTGAACTTTATTCTCAATTGCACCTTACCCCTCTCAACTCAATAAATTGGCACTTTGCCCTCCAATTTTATGCTTTAGGACACAAGTGCCTCTTCTATACTAATTATTATTTTCTTTTCTTTTTCTTTTTCTTTTTCCTTTTTTCTACCTGTCCATTTTCTTTATATATTTTTTAAACTTTTCTCCATTTTCTCATGTGATCAACTACTTTCTTCTCTTTACTATTATTATCCATGTATTAATTTTAATTTTCTTAAACATCATCTTCATTTGTTTCTATCTTTTTTACTGAAAGTAATATTATCATAAAATCTATGCTACAACAAAATATATGTTATCTATATACATAAACTATGTCACATATTATTTAAATTAATAAGTCTAGAATTTAGACTGAATTACTTTTTAATAACAACAGTAATGAGTTGAAAAACCATAATAACATAGTGTTTAATCAATTTTACATAAAAAAGTAAATAAAACAAATAGTTATTTTATTTTTTGGGATATAGCTTTAAATATTAAGTTATTTAAAGTTCTAGTTTGCTAATATTTTTTCAAATAGTCAAATTGCTAGCAATATATACTTTTTTGTTTTATTATGACAAGCATATATTAGTTTTTTATGCAACACAGTCTATTTTGAACTTTCTAATAGTGTATATAAATAATACAAGAATGAAATTATAAGTAAAAGATAATTACAATAATATAGTAAGTGTACAAATTAGTAATACTAATAGTTGTATAATTTGCATTAAAACTTGTATAAATTCTGCAATTTGCAGAGATATGACTCCATTGAATTGGATTAAGGAAATTCAGTTTTCTTAAAAAACAAATTGCATAGAACTTGTGATCATGAAGAGTCATGCGTAGTGCGTGATTCGCTGCTAGTTTATGAAGAGAAGACCATTTGAAAGTTTCTTCCCGAAGCAAACACCCATTTCATCACCTAGAGGACTAAAAGAAAATTTTTTTTTAGCAAAGCTACAACCCACCCAATTTAATGGACCAAATTCGCTGTTGGTTTTGGAGTTCAACCAGCTGATCCTATCTTTAAAGGGCTTCTTAGACAAGACTTCATGAATGATAGCATAAAAGCGAGGCATACCATTCTCGTTGTCATATGCATCCCAAACTCGGTTTTCAGTAAATGATTCTTCCACTCTGTGTTTGTCAAACTCCGGATCAGCCACTCCGGATCAGTAGCTTCTGTGTTTGAGCCATTGGTTGAAGCAGAAGGCAAGCTCCCTAGTGCACCTGGCTCAGGGGTACTAATGGTGGCAGTTTTGTCTAAGAAAGTTGTCATTAAGAAATTGACTTCCAACCGATTCTGTCAGAGCATTATTGAAGTTGGCTTTTCCCTTGCTTCTTTACCTAAAGACTTCTGTACAGCAGCCATATTCCATTCCTGCAACTTCTTGTGCATTTCAATCCTAGCCTTTCCCATCAGCATATCTCGAATTTCTGACTGTGATAATTCCCTTAAACTTCTAGCCTGATAATTCCCTCAAATTTCTGACTTTCCCTGCTCCAAACCTACCCATTTGGTTTCTATAAGAATTTCCACGTAACACCCCTATAGTTTAAAATCCACATAATCTTCTTATGGTTTAAATTAAAGTTACATGATCGTTGAAACTAATGATCAATATTAAAAAGTCAAAGCAAACTAATAAATTACCAAATTATCCTTTCACTATCTTTTACCTTTTTTCTTTTCTTTCTCTTTTTCTTTTTTCCCTTGGGAAGAGATTAGATGTTTTTAAAAAAATTGTATTTTGGCCTGCTAAATCTTAATCTTTACCAAGTACAAAAAAAGGAAAGGAAAATAAAAATAGATAAACAAGAAATAGAGGGTATCATTAAAGATTTGGTTTAAAATCCTATAATGATATTTGTAGTTATTAAAGACTTTACATTTTGTATTTCTCATTTATCTTTTTTTTTTAATTTTCACTTCTTCTCTTTTCAAGAAAAATTAAGTAATGAAATAGTGAATTTGTCAATTTATTAGTTTGATTTTGACTTTTTATCAGAGGAGGTCTTTGAATTATCCCTTTATGAATTTCAAATCGGTTTCCTTGGATAACTAAAAACTCTCTATCTCACTTTTTATCTACAAATTCATCCGGTCAAAACTCCAAACTAAATTAGAATTTGACAAAATTTTATGAGTATCTCTTATATACACTAACAGTGTATATACTATCACAGTTGAATACATGACATATGCGTAAAATTTAAATTTAGATGAGTTGTATGTATTCAATGGTGATGGTGTATACACTGACAGTGTATAAAAAATTAATTATTTGAGATTAAGTCGAAACCATCCATGTTTTGAATAGTTGTATAATTTGCAGTAAAACTTGTATAAATTCTGCAATTTGCGTAGATATGTCTCCAATATTGAATTAAGGAAATTCAGTTTTCCAAAAAAAAAGAAAAATTGCATAGAACTTGTGATCATGAAGAGTCGTGCGTAGTGCGTGATTCACTAACAATCAACTTTATTAAAATCTCTATAACATCTGCGAAATCTTTGTTCAATTTCTATGGCTGACTTTATCTTTAATATTTTAGCCTCCTTACAAATTCCATCCTTGATTCAACAATTCAATTTTTATGATAGACTTTATCTTCAATTTTTTTTTTTTTAAACTTCCCTATATCACAATTGGTATCAAAATTCTCAATTTTTTTAAAATCACAACCAACTATATATTATGGCAATTGGTTTAGCAAGTTTTAGCAAATCCACAACCCACACCAATTTAATGGACCAAATTCGCTGTTGCTTTTGGTGTTCAACCAGCTAATCCTAACTTTAAAGGGACTTCCTAGAGAGGACTTCATGAATGAAAGCATAAAAACACGGCATACCATCCCTATTGTCATATGCAGCCCAAACCTGGTTTTCAGCAAATGACTCTTCCACTCTGTCTTTGTCAAGCTCCCTAGTGCATGATCTGGTTCAGGGGTACTAATTGTGGCAATTGTGTCTCAGAAAGCCAAATTTGGAGTAAAATACAAAATATCATTCTATTTCCTATTAATGCTAGGCATGCAAAATTGACTCAACACTCATTTATTTGATTAGGTGTAAAAATAAATAAATGAATAAATAGAACTAGTTCTTTCTCAATGTATGTCATCAAGAAAATCATCATTCATCTTATGGCCTGTCGACTCTTCATAATTTGCATGGCAGAAAATACACATTCAACTTTTAATATGGACGGTAAATTATGATGGGAGAAATTTTCAAGGAAAAAAACTTGCCTTGCAACAATGGAGTTTGTAGGAAAAAACAAAAACTTGCCTTGTAATAATGGAGTTTATGAAAAAATGGATGCTTGAAAAGACAAGAATGCTATCTGAGGAGGGTTAATTGTCAAAAGTACGAATTTTAGAAGAACTCCTGGCATTCGGTAATTGTTTTTGACTAACATACGAGTGTTAATTGAAGTCAACTCAATATATACAAATTGTAGTAGAAGTTAAATTTGCTTTGGTTTATCTTTTGTTTCCTTCTGTTTAATTTCCTTATTTTGCTATATCATACTACTTTTATGGAGAGGTGCAAAATAAAATTAACCAATTTTTGGTAGAAAGCCTCATCCTTTAAATAACTATTCGGAAAGTTTTTGGTGGCCTAACTGCCCTTGCCTGCACCCTATTTCCATCCCTGCCAAAGAGGACAGACAACGAGATTAAGAATTACTGGAACACACATTATAAGAAAACACCAAAAATTTATTCTTGTTTGAGGAGATTACATGAAAACCAAGAAATCTTTTGATTTATTTTTCAAGTAGAGAGAATAGGAACTTTGTTTTGGTTTTTTTTTATCCATATATCTTTCTTTAGTTGGTGTTCTATGATAGACTAAAAGAATAGTTAGCAGTCAGCAGTTCTGTTTTTTGTTTGGTTTTATTCAGTTAGATGCCATGCAGAAGGTGGTAGATTCTGGACTCTGGTGTTACCGAGTAAAAGATTGTTCACATACTTGTTAAAACAAGTTCAACAAGATTTCCTTGAAAAAAAAGAAAAAGAAAAATGACATCGAAATGTCTCCAAATCCTGTAACTTGTGAAAATCCATTGGTACGAATCGTGCGAAAGACGTAATTTACAGTTACTAAGACCAATATTCTACCGAAAAGGGCCTGAAAATTTTACTAGTTTTGTGACAAAATAATCATGGGCATTCTACATAGTTAAGTCTCTAGTGGTCCTGTACCTAAACTTATCAAATGGAATCACAAAACAAACTCGTGATCCTTTCTAATAACCTTACTTTCTTCGGAGAGTTCTACTGTAACTTTTGGATATCACGTATCAATTTACCGTTGAATGTATAAAGACAGATATCAACCTTTAGATAGTTTTAATAATTTAAATTATTGAATGATGTGATAAGAGTTTATTGAATTATAATCATCAGTATCAGTATGATATCCAAAAGAAACGGTAGAATTTGCATTAAAACTTGTATAAATTTTGCAATTTGCAAAGACCGTCTCCGTTGAATTAAGGAAATTCATTTTTCCATTAAAATAAATAATTGCATTAAAATTGTGATCACGAAGACTCGTGCATAGTACGTGATTCACTGCCATTTTATGAAAGACAATATTGAAAGTTTCCTCTGGAAGCAAACACCCATTTCATCACCAAGAGGCCTAAAAGAAAATTTTTTTAGCAAAACCCCAACCCACCCAATTTAATGGACCAAAGTCGCTGTTGCTTATGGAGTTCAACCAGCTAATCCAAACTTTGAAGGGCTTTCTGGACAAGGCTTCATGAATAATAGCATGAAAGCCAGGCATGCCATCCTCATTGTCATGAAAGCCGGCAAATGATTCTTCCTCTGTGTCTCTGTCAAACTCCGGATCAGGCACATCCATTGTCATAATATCAGTTGCTTCTATGTTTGAACCATTGGTTGAAGCAGAAGACAACTAGGCAAGCTCCCCAGTGCATGATCTGGCTCAAGGGTACAAATGGTGGCAGCTGTGATGCCTAATTTAAGAGAGGTTTTTAAGTTAAACGCCAAATTAAGAGAGCCAGTTAGTGAGTTATTTGAGCCTTTAGACTGTTAAACCTTTTGTGTGATTTTGAATTCTCTTCTTGTGCTTTTGATATTGGGTGCTTTTAGGTGTAGAAACTCTTTTCTAGGGTTTTGTATCCCTTTTGTTATAATAAATTTGTCACCCTTTTGCCCGTGAATGCAAGTCATTTGATTAAATTATATAAATTTTGGTGTTTCTTTGTTTGATTTATTTGTTTGTTATTGTTTTTATTGAATTGTCAAGAGTCCTATTATTCTAGTTGATTAATTTCTTGAAAATGGGACCAGTCCTAACAAAAGATTATTGACGAACTTATTAATAAAAGTTCAACAAGTTTTCCATAAAAAACAAGGAAAAAAAACGAAATCTACAAGTCTCCAAAACCTGGAACTTGTGAAAAACCATAGGTACGAATCGTGCGAAAGAGTGATTTACAATGACGACGCCCAATTTACTATCGAAAAGGGCCTGAGAATTTTACTAGCCTTGTAACAAACACTATATGCATCCAACACTGTCAAGTCTCTAGTTTTCCTGTACCTAAACTTATCAAATAGAATCACAAAACAACCTCACAATCTCTTCTAATAGCCTAACCCTTTTTCAAATGTATCCTTGAACTATTTTAATCGTAATACTTGAAAGATTGGATGTGTTTATTTTCTAATTTGTGTTATTCACAATTCTAATGATTTCCAAGTTTCACCAAAATAGTATTTATTTACATATTTCTATATACTAATAGAGATAATATAACTTGTGATTTCCAACTTTGTAGCAGTGGCGTAGCCAAACCTTTTTATTCATGGGGTGTAATAATATTAATTTAGACTTATAACGTGTTGGTTTGTAGATTTTTGAAATGACTAAATATTTATTATAGCAAACATGCAACTTGGGATTCATTATTTTTCAACTCATCCAATGGTATAAAATTATGCATAAGAATACAAGATATGTATTATAATTAAGATGTACAATTGGCAAATAATTTACACACAATCGAACTGTAAAATCAATATTTGGTTGGCTTGTAATTTGTATGAAATATACATGTAAGAAAAGCTAAATATTAAATAAATAGCATTTGCTTACAAAAAAATACATTTAATAAAAAGAGAAAAATAGTATCATGTAATATATTATAATTCAAGATTTACCATTGTGGAAATGGAGAAGACAATTATTGAAGATTTGAACAATTTTGGGGGACAATTATGAGGTTAAAGGGAATGCTACCAAAATTCAGAACAGCAAAAATGGGGCAATACTATAATTTTTTTAAAAAAAAATTTATGGGCTATTTTATAGTTTCTAAAAAATTGGGTGGGTGCAATTGCATATCCCCTTCAACTGAATCTGGCTCTACCACTGTTTCGTATAGTAAATTATTGAACCAATTGAAAGTAATTATTTTAAGGGTAAATTATCCTTTACCCCTTATATAGTTTGTTGTTTTACCACATAAAACCTCTGTAGTTTTTGTTAAAACATAACTGTTAGTTTTCTGGTTAAACTAACAATTAATATCAAAAAGTCAAATCCAAAACTAATGGATTGACAAATATAGCTTTTCACTAACTTTTTTCTTTTTTTCCCCTATTTGTTTTTTGTTTTTTCCCTTTGGGAAAAGAAGAGATGATTTAGAAATAATTTTGTACGTTGGCATACTAAATCTTAATTTTTCCAAATACAAAAAAAATAAAGGGAAATAAAAATATATAAATAAGAAATAGAAAATACCATCAAAGATTTGCAATCATTAAAGATTTGGTTTAAAATATTTGCAATTATTAAAGATTTTGTATTTTCTAATTCTTATTTGTCTTTTTCTTTAATTTTCTTTCTTCTCTTTTGTACTTGGAAAAAATTAAGAAATGGTGAATTTATTAATTTATTGGTTTGATTTTGACTTTTTTAATATTGACGGCTAATTTTAATAGAAAATTAATGGTGACAGTTTAACCTAAATTATGAGGAGGTTATGTATAAATTTTAAAACCATAAGAGTGAGGAAGAGGCGGAACGAGGGAGAAGAATGATATGATTAAGAACCTAACACAATGGGTAAAAGGTTACTTACCCTTATTTTTATTTAGGATATTGCCACACGAAAGAACTTTTGTACAAAAATTCAACATAGATTGTCATGAAATTAACGACATAATGGCTACATCCGGAGTTCATATTTAAAGGTATAATGTTGCTCAATCATTCAACAACAGGTTTTTGCAAAAGGTTTTCATTCCTCGGCTGAATCCGTTGTAAAGCCCAACAAGAAGTACCGAAAAGTCTATTGCTATACTACCCGTAGACCTCAAAGCTGCAACTTTGTCTCATCATCCACTCCGAAAATATTTTTTTCTTGAGGGGTTTTCTCGGATGCTTCAAGAATTGGAATAATGGGTAGCAGTGTTAAAATCCCTCCTTTGCAATTAAATTCCAGAAGAACCCTTCTTCAATGGGATAAAAATAAAGAAAGAAAAAGTGGATTTGAATTGGTTCAAATAAAAAACGGAAAATCTAAGAGAGGAGTATTGAGTTGTAAGAAAACAACCTATGCAGTTGGTAGGGTGAGCGCTCATGCATTCCTTCCAAATTCGGCAAAACCGAACACTAACTCAAACAATCAGTTTCTTTTTGACTCTCACTATTCCTGAACATTTCACACCCGTAGACAATTGATCAAACAATCATTGGTAAATTTCAAGTCGGCTTCCTTGGATAACTGAAAGCTCGATATCTCACTTTTTAGTTTCAAATTCATCTGTTCCAGACTCCAAACTGAATTAGAATTTAACCACAAAATTCCATACTTAATTGGATAATTCAATTATTATCATCGACTTTATCTTCAATTTTTTTTTTTAAAAAAAAGAACTTCCCTATATCACAATTGGTATCAAAATTCTCAATTTTGTAAAATCAGAACCAACCATTATGACAATTAGTTTTGCAAGTTTAGCAAAACCACAACTCACACCAATTTAATGGACCAAGTTCAATTCGCTGTTGCTTTTGGAGTTCAACCAGCTAATCCTAACTTTAAAGGGCTTTCTGGACAAGGCTTCATGAATAATAGCATAAAAGCGAGGCACACCACCTCATTGTCATATGCAGCCCAAACCGGGTTTTCAGCAAATGATTCTTCCACACTGTCTTTGTCAAATCCGGATCAGCCACATCCATCGTCATGAACATATCTGTAAAACCCACGATTTTGGGATCATTTTTTTATCCTTGCCCAATCAATTAAACGGTAATTTACCATGAGTAAAAGTAAAAAAATAATTATAAGATAGGTTAAAGGGTTAATTGGGGGATAGGAATGAGATAAGATAGGGTAAAAGTTCACAACAGTTAGAGCTCTTGTCTAAACCACCAAATGGTGGGTGGTTACTAGGGTTTAGTGTGGCGGCCCCACTTCTCCCTAAGGCGGACCAGAGGGTTGACGGGTCGCCTGCCCAACTCTCACCAGGAGTCACGCAAGCAAACCGATCAAACATTCAGGTATAACTTAAACTAAAACACGATCCGCCATCCGGGCACCCAAACCTTCAAAACTGGAATACTAAAACACATTAACTTCAGGGATAATGTAAGTGCCCGGTGCAACCCAATGAGTACAAACAATTTCACAATGATGCACAAAGATATATCAAATTTAAGCACAATAAAGAAAACTTAATGAAAGAGAAAAGATAAGAAATGCAAACCAAATATCAATCCAATAGCCTCTTCAATAGATGGCGATGCTAACCAAGATGTACAAGTGAAGGCTCACTCCTTCCTCACCCCAAACACACTTTGGTTGAGCCAAGGAGTTTTACAACTATTCTAGTTAACCCTCAACAACCTACACTTGAAAGATCACTCACCCAAATAAGAACTATTTTATACAAATGAGGCAACCTTCACCAAGGTTTTACCACTCCAAGTGATAGGTTCACCTTCACCAAGGTTTTACTCCTCCTAGAGAATAACCTTCACTTGAGCAACCTCACAACCCAACTTCCCCAACCCCTTATACAACCAACAAAGAATCTTTCTACTCAAAAATCTCACTTGTAAGCTTGTATTTTGTGTTGGCAAAAGTCCCTTGTCTTCTTGTGCTTTGGGGTATTTATAGAAGGTGAGAAATGGCTTCAAAAGGCTCTCTAACGGTCAAATATTAAATGCTGTCAAAACTAGCCGTTGGCCTGTCGGACGTCCGAACCACCTGTCGAACGTCCGAACCCTACGTCCAAACCACCTGTCGGACGTCCGAACCCTGCGTCCGAACGTTGACAGAGAGTCATCAAATCTTTGCGAAATTTCTCGGACGTCCGATGCGATCGATGTGCGTCCGAGGCGTGCGTCTGATCCTTCCGGACGTCCGATGCTTCCTCACGAGCGTCCGACAGAGTTTCCTTCTTGATGTTCTTCATCCTTTCGGACGTCCGATAGCGTCCGACATGAGTGCCCTGTTTTTGCTTCTTCTTTTATGCCACAAGAATCTGTTCTAACAAATTACTCACATAAAAACATTAACCCAAATCTACATATTGGTTTGTTAATCATCAAAACCAAGGATTGATCGACCAAGGTCAACAATCTCCCCCTTTTTGATGATGACAAACAAAATGAAGATTTCTTTTATCAAATAAGTTCAAATAAAGCTCCCCCTTAGAAAGTGCCAACATACAAAGAAATTTCAATAAATCCTACTCCCCCTTTTGGCATCAATCAAAAACAAACTCCCCCTTTATTTTTCAAATCAAGACCATATTGAATATCAAAATTTTCAATTGTACTTACAACCATATAGCACTTCTTGGATCAAATCTTCATGATGTACCTAAATATGAGAAATTTCATTTGGTACCCTTTCTTTATAGGGTCCTTGGGAGTTAATACAACATGATCTAGCAATCCACATGGATTTCATACATTTTCTCATATTTTTCTTTACATAGCAATCATTTTGCATATGTCCAAATTTGCAACAAAAGTGACACATGATAGAAGTATTTTGCACATAGGTGGATTTAATGCAACTAATTTTCTTACTTCTTATCATAGCAAACTTATTTGTGCCTTGAAAAGATTTGCTTTCTTTTGTTTGAGAAAACTTTTGTTTTTCATTTTGGAGAAATTCGTTCAAGTCATTAATTCTTTTCTTTAACAAATTCTGTTCCTCCAACATTTTTTCATAAAACTTTGTTTTCTCTTCCAACTTCCTTTTCAAAATATTTTTTTGATTTTTTAAATCATCATTTTCCATTCTCAAACATTTGTTTTCTTGAAAAAGTTTGGAGTTTTCTTCCAACAAATCATTTATTTTTGTTTTCAAATCTTTATTTTTAGCATAAGATTTTCTCAAACTTTTATGCATTTTAATCATAAGAATTTTCACATCATCATCTTCATTATCTTCATCACAAGAAGAGTGATAAGAACTTACCTCATCTTCTCCAACGACCATTAGTGTCATTTGGGCCAACTCTTCTTTTTCTCTTTTAGAATTGCATTCATCACATGTAATTTTGCAATCTCCTCTTGAACATCTCTTGTTGAAGATCTTCTTGAAACTTTTGATGTGAGGAGTTATATCATTGTCCACTTCCATGATTTCATTACCCATGAAGGATGGGTTATCCCCCACTTGAGATGCTTTAAAAGCTATGCCTCTCTTATACATTCTTGCATTTTCTTCCTCTTGCACTTTGAATTTCAGCTTTAATTCATAAGAGGTTAGGGTATCCACAAGAGATTCAATGGACATAGAATTTAAATCCTTTGCCTCTTCTATAGCATTTATTTTGTTTTCCCATTCTTTTGGCAAGGCATTCAAAATCTTTCTATTTTTCTCACCCAAAGAATATTCTTTTCCAAGCAATTTAAGATCTTGAATAATGTCACAAAATCTACTACACATCTTATCAACATTTTCAAGAGGATGCATTTTGAAAAATTCATATTGAGAAACAAGCAAAGATTTCTTTTGTTCTTTAATATCTAGGTTACCTTCATGAAATACACACAATTTATCCCAAATATCTTTAGCTGATTTACAACCTTTAATCCTACTAGATTCATTTACATCTAATGCATTGTACAATATACACATGGCCTTGGCATTCAAAGAAAGGTATCTCTTGTCTTTTTCATTCAATTCTTGTCTAGTCTTTAATCTACTCAAATTAGTGATAGAGTCAATTATTCTGGCTTCATAAGGACCATCTTCTACCACATACCATAATTCAATATAAACGGATTGTAAGAAAATCATCATTCTTTGTTTCCACATGCTAAAATAAGAACCATTAAACATAGGTGGTCTGTCAATAGATTGCCCTTCTAAAAAAGAAACTTTTATGGTTGTCATGATCTTTACTCTAAGCGGTTAAGCTTGATCAAAAGAGACCAAGCTCTGATACCAATTGTAAGTGCCCGGTGCAACCCAATGAGTACAAACAATTTCACAATGATGCACAAAGATATATCAAATTTAAGCACAATAAAGAAAACTTAATGAAAGAGAAAAGATAAGAAATGCAAACCAAATATCAATCCAATAGCCTCTTCAATAGATGGCGATGCTAACCAAGATGTACAAGTGAAGGCTCACTCCTTCCTCACCCCAAACACACTTTGGTTGAGCCAAGGAGTTTTACAACTATTCTAGTTAACCCTCAACAACCTACACTTGAAAGATCACTCACCCAAATAAGAACTATTTTATACAAATGAGGCAACCTTCACCAAGGTTTTACCACTCCAAGTGATAGGTTCACCTTCACCAAGGTTTTACTCCTCCTAGAGAATAACCTTCACTTGAGCAACCTCACAACCCAACTTCCCCAACCCCTTATACAACCAACAAAGAATCTTTCTACTCAAAAATCTCACTTGTAAGCTTGTATTTTGTGTTGGCAAAAGTCCCTTGTCTTCTTGTGCTTTGGGGTATTTATAGAAGGTGAGAAATGGCTTCAAAAGGCTCTCTAACGGTCAAATATTAAATGCTGTCAAAACTAGCCGTTGGCCTGTCGGACGTCCGAACCACCTGTCGAACGTCCGAACCCTACGTCCAAACCACCTGTCGGACGTCCGAACCCTGCGTCCGAACGTTGACAGAGAGTCATCAAATCTTTGCGAAATTTCTCGGACGTCCGATGCGATCGATGTGCGTCCGAGGCGTGCGTCTGATCCTTCCGGACGTCCGATGCTTCCTCACGAGCGTCCGACAGAGTTTCCTTCTTGATGTTCTTCATCCTTTCGGACGTCCGATAGCGTCCGACATGAGTGCCCTGTTTTTGCTTCTTCTTTTATGCCACAAGAATCTGTTCTAACAAATTACTCACATAAAAACATTAACCCAAATCTACATATTGGTTTGTTAATCATCAAAACCAAGGATTGATCGACCAAGGTCAACAGATAACATGGCCAACAACATCTGAACATCCACCTTTAAAGTACAACCCCAGCTAGCTTAACACATATCCCCCTTTATACGTTACAAACCATGAAATGAAGTCATAAAAGTTAAACACTTTCATACAAGCCAAAAACACAGGGTTTGCACTTTTCCAGCTTCAAGTGACAACCTAAAACAAAGATACAAGGTCAATCCGAAATAAAATTTACACAAATGAACAGATAAGCTTCAAGTCTCTCGATTTCCAAGATCTGTTAAGGAAAAACAAATATCGCGTGGTGAGCTAAATCTCAGTGGTGCCCAAAAAATTGACAGGTGCCGAACCTGTACAATAATAATTACTAAAAAGTCCTAATTACCACCTCAATTAAATAATTATAGAACAAATCCAAATACTGGAGCAGGGACCCTAGGTGTGCAATGGGTTACTTGATTCACCCTGTTCCCGAAGAGTTTGTTTGATCCGATATACCGGATTTGTCTATAAAAATATTGATTTTACATACAATGGCAAGTAGGGTCGATTCCACAGGAAGCGGGTAGGAAATTATTTCTTTCCAAATTAGTAGAACAAAATTGGGGGATTTTCAATGGGAGGCAAACAAAAATAAAATAAAATAAAAAAAACAAAATTCAAAACTAACTCACAAAGCACAATTTACTAGAAAATAGCAATTAATAAAAGTTCTACCCAAAGGATTAACTGCTCAGGTACGGTCCAATTAAATGATCATCGATGCAAAGATATTTCTTCCATTCATCACTAAGTTGGTTATAGCCATCAATAAGTTCTGACAACCAGCTCTTCCTTACTTTTTTGACAGTCAAGGTACGACCATTGACTGCTTCTCTAACCAGATAACAACCCTAGGTACGACCGTAGGAATTTAATTACCCAATTGCATTAAAGCTAGAAGAACCCAACCCTAACCAATAAACACGCTAAGAGGGTTTATTTAAATTAGATCCTGCGTTTTCCCATCATAAAACCAATTATGGTGGTTGCCACGAGGTGTTAACTAAATGAACAATTACGGATTCTATTTAATTAACGTGGCAGTAGGCTATTAAATTAAATCAAATATCCGGCCGTTGATATTCAATTAATAAAATACCCATGAACAATTAATTCAGGAAACGCACGAATAGCAATAAAATGGAAGAAATAATGAAGATTCGATTAGATCTCACAGATATTATGGACCGCGCCTTCGCGTCAACCTTTGGGTAGAGGAGAAAATTAGCCGCTCCTCATCATGCCAATCCCGCGTGATTTAATTGAATTCATTCAATTAATTTCCCAAGAATCAATTGCCCAGAAATTGGGGAGGATGAATTAATCGAGAAAACAATCAATGAAAAACCTGGCTCTGTCTTGTATTGGAGCCGCAATTACAAAGCAAAAGCCAACGGAGAATTGTCAAAGGCGGAAGGAGCGAATTCAGGAGTCAGAGTCGCATAAAAGCAAAAACTACAGAAAGGGAGAAAGTCTCCAATATCTGACCCAACGCCGCAGAAGAAAACAAAAGAAAAGCAAAAGCGTCTGACCAATCTTGCAAAAAGGTAAAACTAAGGCTAAAAGTAGTGATGCCTTGAATCTTGCTTTTTCCTTTCTTTATAGCCGCCCCAGGAACTCTCAGACGTCTGGCCCAATTCAAAAGCTAGCCTTTTGGAGTTTTTATCCTATGCTTCTCGCGGTTCACGTGGACCGCAGTCCGGCTTTCGGTTTCGTCCACCTTCCAAGACGTGGCCACGCTCTGAAATGAAAGGTCTTCTGGAAATTTGCCTCGCGATATCATTTTTTATGACGACCACCTACAATTCACACAAATGTCGAATATGAGTGAAATTCCAGTTCTTAGCACCGTGAATAGTCAAAATTAGGACAAAATAACAGTGCAAAATACGCCAAATAACCGTTCTATCAAATCCCCCCACACCTAGACAATGCTTGCCCTCAAGCATTTCGGAGCTCAGAAGTACAACCAAGAGAGCAGAGGTCATGTAGTAGTCTATACTAACACAAGCATCTAGGGTCCCTGACAATATCACCAAAGGTAGAACACACCGGACATGTTGTAATTCAAAGAATCTATATGAATACTAGGAACGCTCAATTCAACATCACGGAATGTCATTACCATAGGCTTGCACATTTATCACATCTCCACCACTTAAAAGTGAACTAAACACATAAATCAAAGGGACTTTAATAGGGTTGTAATGGGGCTTCGGGTGAAAGGCGGGTTAAGAAGGTGTAGATAGGGGGAAAAGTGTCAAGAGAATGTCCGAAACTCACCAATAACCACAGTGCTTTACCGGAGGAGTTTCACTAACAAGGCAATTTCCATTTGCTGTACACCCTGTACAAGTGCCCCAAAATGTTTTTCTCTTTCTCTCTTTTTTTTGTTTTTGATTGAATACTGCTCGCAAGGCGTGGGCACGCCTTGTAGCCCATAGTCCTCTGGTCATGAGGTCTCTTCAGGAATTTTTTTTTTTTTTTTTCAAGAGACAGTCCTGTAAGGCGTGGGCACGCCCTGTAAGCCAAAGTCCTCTGGTCAGTGGCCTTTTTCCAATTTCCCCTCCTTTACACAAGGATAGCATCATATAGCTCCTAATCTATCAGCACTTTCAACCCCAAATTCGTTTGCTTTGTGCAAATGATGGATTTCAGACATCCCTTGACAACACAGGGATAAACAAGAAAATTTAAGGAGGTCTTGGGTTAACAAACACGGATATCAACCAGAAACGAAGGACAAAAGCTCAAATTGGTTCACTATTGGGATATAAAATGAGGGCTTGATTTTTTTAGATAGCTGAAGAGGGTTAAATCCTAAATGCCCTTATCATTTCAAATGCATCCAATTCATCAAAATGCGGTCTTGACATGTACAAAATAGCAAGTTCTAGAATGTTCATACCATGTGCGATACCCACTCAATCAAACAAAATAGAGCAAACAAGAATAATACGCTCAAGTAAGGCTCAAAAGCTCCCCAAAAGTTACAAAAACGGGTGAATTCCAGCATACTCAACATTCAATGACATTGCCCAGGGAAACAAAATGCACAGCTAGCATATACGACCACATAACCACTCACTTTGATTGTGTTATTCATCACAGCACATGCCCAACACTAACAAGCATAGAAATAACCAAAAAACCGACTAACTACAATGTTTTTCATTTTTTTTTCATTCATCCCATGTTATATATTTTTTTTTTTGAGTAATCAAAGCAAAAAGAACTAATGAAAAAGAACTAATGGCCACTCCCCCCACACCTAAGACCTACATTGTCCGCAATGTAACCTAGAAAAATAATTCGCAAGGGCAGAGGAAGCGAAAACTTCCCTGACTACTGAAAAGGTGCGGCTGGAGCCTAAGGAGGCGGCGGATGCGGCGGCTGGAAGCCAATATGAGCATAGAAAGCCGCTTGATTCTCTGCCTGAATGCGGGCGAAAACCTGGAGCGCCATAAGACGGCCATCTATCCTTGACAGTTGGGTGTTAAGCTCATCGACAGCAACTTGGAGATCCGGGTAGCGGGGGTCCGCAGCAGGAGGAGGATGAGAGGAGGACGGACCCGCCTGATCCGGATGGGGTGGCGAGTTAGTGGAGGGTGCAGTTGTAGGCACCCGAGGCCGCGGCCCGCCCTCACCAGGAGGCGTAAACTGATAAACATCGCCCACTTTGAAAATAACCCCCATTCGCTCCAAGCTACGCAAATCCAGGGGTTCAATTTCTCGAGCCAGAGTGTAGTTGTGCTCCTTGTCCAGATCAAGCACTCCCACTCGAATGGCCAAGTGAGTAATGAGTGATCCCAGTATCACCGACTTATTACGCTTTTGCATTACCGTTTCCATCTGGGTGGCTACCCAACATCCAAAGTTAACCTGAACCCTGTTGCGCATGCACCAAAGAAAATAGAACTCCACTTTGGTAAGCGTGCCGGAGGTATCCTTTCGCCCCGAGAAATTGTGAGCTAAGAACCTGTGGACAACCTTCAAGACCAGATCCTTCAGATGGGAAGCCTTCGACTGACTCGGATTGTAAACCTGACGATCCGTGGACCACTCCCTCCAAATGCCAATGTAGTCAGTAGAGAACGGTCGGGTGTAGTCACACACACTGTTTACATATGCCCCGGAGGCTATGGTGTCCTCACTAACAAACCCCAAAGTCAGATTAAACTCATTAAGGGACATACCAAACTGAGTACCTCCCAATTTGAAATTAATGACCTCCGGCTCATCCAAAGTGATGAATTCATTTCTGTTGAACTCGAATGTGGAGAAGAATTCACAACACAGCTCCTCAAATGTAGGGTAGTTAATGACTAGATGTTTTTGCCAACCTATGGCCGAGAATAATTGTTCAACCTCCCGGGCAATTCGCAAATGGTCCAAGGTCGGAGCATGAAAGCACTTACAAGGAGTAAAAGGACGGTGTGCCAAGTTATTAAACCGCTCCACTTGTGCCTGTGTAAGATTAGTGACCGTTTCCACCCCTCCTCCAGGAGACATAGTGCTCTTATTCAGGCCCAGATGAGACCGAATGGTGGGTTGAACCGGGGCTTGCCTCTTGCGAGGTTGGGACCCAGACGGCCCAGCAGTTGTCGCCTTCTTTGGAGGCATTCGGATGCCCAGAAATGAAATGTAAATCAGCCCGGAGACAGCCAATCAATTACCCAAAAGAAGACACGGGACCACAGGTAACAAATAATATTCAACAATCAACAGTCCAATAGCAAAGAGGGAACACAATGTCCCCATCGAACAACAACCGGTCAACAAACACCAACCAATGCTCCACTGCTGTTAAATAGCCGACAACAATAAAGAAGACCGAACCAATTCCCCTCAAATCAAGATATCAGTCAATAAAAGGCAACAATCAGCGAGCTACCGGCCACGTGTAACAAATAATAAATTCACCAGAGCCCACAGATGTCTCAAGTATATAATCAATCCCAAGCAGATTCGTGGACTCACACTTGCAGACAACAATTAAATGGTCCCCCAGAAACAAGCAGTTATGTCGATTCAACACAAGTGGCAATTCAGCAATAAAATTCCAGATCCTGGTCACATAGAGCGTCTAATCCCAAATTCAAAATTCAGCGGCAAAAGTTGTAGTAAAATAGAGTTACCCAACTACACGAGACTGTGGAGATGGCACACGGCCAACGGGTGAGACGCGCGCGGGTGGCCGCGCGCTGGAGTTGCGCGCCTGGAGAAGCTGGCGTGCTGGGCTGCGTCGCGCACGGCTGGAGCGACGGATCTGGCGGTGGCGGGCTGCGTGAAGCGGCGGCGCACAGGTACAGGTTGCGCCCTGGGGTGGCGAGGCGCGCGCAAAGTACAGGTCGGCAGGGGCAGGCCGCGCGCGGCTGGAACGCACGGCGCTGGGCTGCGGCCTGAGAAGAAAACCCGCGGGGGCGGCTGGTCTGCGTCGCACGGATCTGCTGATGGGTGAGAAGGGGTGCGCGAGGCAGCGCACAGGCTGGGCCCTGGGGCGGCGCGCGGTGTGGTGGTGCGACGCGAGGTGGGCTGCAGAACTCCGAAGGGGGCGGCGGACGGCACAAATACAAGAAGAAGAGTTGCTGAGGTAGATTGGCAGGGAACTAGACAAAAGTGGTCAACGTACAAGAAAAAGTGGGAAAGGTAGGGTCCGGGTCCTTTTTTTTCTTTTTTTTTTCTTCGCTATCGGAGGGGTTGGAAGGCGTGGGCACGCCTTGGAGGGCATGCTCTTCTGCCCACAACATCCAAATAATGTTCAAACGAAATTTTTTTTTTTTTTTTTTGGCAATGCGTAGGCGCGCCTTGGAACCCCTATTCTTCTGTCCAACACCACAAAAACCATCAAAACATTAAAATAAAACTGAAAAATCGCAGAGTAAGGAAAAAATGATCACAACTAATATTGTAATCCTTGGGTTGCCTCCCAAGCAGCGCCTTTCTTTAACGTCTTTGGCTAGACATGGCTTTCAACTGTTCAGACTTCACCACTTGGATTATCAAGGAATAGAACCTCCACTTGCTCGCTATTAAACCCTTCATAATAAGGCTTTAAACGATGACCATTGACTACGAACTTTTTCTCCGTCTTGAGACTTTGGATTTCCACTGCACCATAATGAGAAATATTAGTAACAACAAATGGACCAATCCAACGGGAACGCAACTTACCAGGAAAAAGCTTAAGCCTCGAGTGATAAAGTAGGACTTTTTGCCCAACGACAAATGACTTCCTCGAGACTTGTTGGTCATGAAAGACTTTGTTTTTCTCCTTATAAATTGCTGCATTCTCATAGGCTTCATTCCTTAGCTCCTCCAACTCTTGTAATTGGAGCTTTCTATTTCCTCCGGCCTTCATAAGGTCCATATTACACCGCTTGAGCGCCCAGAATGCCTTATGTTCAAATTCTACCGGTAAGTGGCACGGCTTCCCAAAGACTAACCTGTAAGGGGACATTCCAATTGGCGTTTTATACGCGGTGCGGTAAGCCCAGAGAACATCCTCCAATTTCACACTCCAATCCTTTCTATCAGGCCTCACCATCTTCTCCAGGATCGACTTAACCTCTCTATTCGATACTTCGGCCTGACCATTCGTTTGGGGATGGTAGGGAGTGGACACTTTGTGGAGCACACCATACTTACGAAACAAAGCAGTGATCGTCTTATTACAGAAATGGGTGCCCCTGTCACTCACTATGGCTCTCGGCATTCCAAAACGGACGAAGATGTTAGATCTTATGAAATCTGCAACCACTCGAGAATCATTAGTCCGGGTGGCTTTTGCCTCCACCCATTTGGAAACATAGTCAACAGCAAGTATAATGTACAGGAACCCAAAAGATGAGGGGAAGGGACCCATGAAATCTATACCCCAGACATCAAAAATCTCAACAAATAATATGGGGGTTTGACTCATTTGGTCTCTACGAGAAATATTCCCCACCCTTTGACACTTATCACAAGATTTGCAGAACAAGTATGCATCCTTAAAGAGAGTAGGCCAATAAAAACCACTTTTCAACACCTTACGAGCCGTCCGCTTAGGACCAAAATGCCCTCCACATGCAAACGAATGACAAAAAGTCAAAATAGAGTGAAACTCACCTGCACTCACACCTTCTTATCACTTGGTCCGAACATTGCCTCCACAGGTAGGGGTCATCCCAAAGGTAATGTTTGACATCACTCTTTAGCTTATCTCTTTTAGCTTTTGACCACCCTGCAGGTAATTGATTCGTTACCAAAAAATTGACAATGTCAGCGTACCAAGGTATTGACTAATCAATGGCTAGTAATTGTTCCTCAGGAAATGATTCTCTTAACGGTAGATCCTCTTGATTTGTGAGCAACCGGCTCAAATAATCAGCCACCAAATTCTCAGCCCCGCTCAATCCCTGATTTCTATGTTGAACTCCTGCAGGAGCAAAATCCACCTGATCAGCCTTGGTTTAGCATCCTTCTTCGCCAGCAAGTACCTCAAGGCTGCATGATCAGAGAAAACTATTACTTTTGCACCCAATAAATATGACCTAAATTTTTCTAGTGCAAAAACAACAGCTAGTAATTCTTTCTCCGTCGTGGAGTAATTAAGTTGGGCTCCACTTAAGGCTCTCGACGCATAATAGATCGCGTATGGCGCTCTTCCAATTCTTTGCCCCAAAACGGCCCCCACGGCATAGTCACTCGCGTCGCACATAATTTCAAACGGAAGGCTCCAATCTGGGGGTTGAATGACAGGCGGCGATGTCAATGATTCCTTCAGTTTACCAAAAGCCACCTTGCATTCATTTGTGAAATCAAATGGCACGTCCTTCTGCAGTAACTTGAACAGGGGTGCTCCTATCTTTGAAAAGTCTTTGATAAATCTCCTGTAAAAGCCTGCATGGCCCAAAAACGAACGCACTTCCCGTACACATACGGGGTAAGGTAGAGCAGAAATAAGGTCTATTTTAGCTTTATCTACCTCTATTCCCTTAGCCGACACGACGTGCCCTAAAACAATGCCATGATCTACCATAAAGTGACACTTTTCCCAATTAAGCACCAAATTCGTCTCTATACATCTTTTCAGAATTAAAGCCAAATTCTCAAGACATTCATCAAAACTGTCCCCGTATACACTAAAATCATCCATGAACATCTCGATTATTTTTTCCACATACTCAGAGAAAATACTTACCATACACCGTTGAAAGGTCGCTGGAGCATTGCAGAGGCCGAAAGGCATTCGGCGGTAGGCAAACGTGCCAAATGGGCATGTGAAGGTGGTGTTTTCCTGGTCTTCTGGTGCGATCGCGATCTGAAAGTAACCTGAAAAGCCATCCAAAAAACAATAGTAAACACGACCTGCCAATCGTTCTACCATTTGATCAATAAAAGGGAGGGGGAAGTGGTCCTTTTTAGTCACGGAGTTTAGCCTCCGGTAGTCGATGCACTGACGCCAGCCAGTAGCTTTCCTGACCGGGACCATATCACCCTCCTGGTTCTCCTCCACGGTCACCCCCGCCTTCTTCGGGACCACTTGGACAGGACTCACCCACGGACTATCCGAAATAGCGAAAATGATCCCTTCCTCCAGAAGCTTGAGTATCTCCTTTTTCACAACTTCCATCATCAGAGGGTTCAATCTTCGCTGTGCTTGCCTCACTGGCTTTGCATCATCCTCGAGTCTTATCCGGTGCATGCACAAGGACGGGTTAATCCCTTTAATATCGGCTATGCTCCACCCAATTGCCTCCTTATGCTCCCTAAGGATTCGCACCAGTCTGTCCTCTTGACTTGGAGATAGGTGTGCAGAGATGATCACCGGCAGTGTCTCCCGGTCTCCTGGGAATGCGTACTTTAGATGCTTCGGGAGAGGCTTTAATTCTAACTCCGGTGCCTGCACAACTGAAGGGAGCAACTTTGTCTGAGCCTCTGGCACAAAAAGAGAGGTAAGCTCATACCTTGGGGAAACGGGTGGAAGTGAGTGTAAGGCTTCAACAGCATGGAGCAAATCTCCCCCTAGGTCCACATCAAGAGTTACACCCAACTCCAGATGCTTGATTAGAGCCATTTCTAACGCGTCTTTGCCATCTAATTCGAAAGTTTCCTGCACAAAAGGCTCAATAGCGCTCAAAGCAAAGACCGAGTTAGGTTCTTCTGGATATTTCATCGCATCAAAAATATTGAAATTCACAGTTTCACCATCAAATTCCATTGACAAAGTACCCTCATTCATATCTATCTTAGTCCTGGCAGTGCTAAGAAATGGTCTACCTAACAAGATAGGTGACGGGTTTAATGATTTTTCATCTCCCATGTCCAAGATATAAAAATCTGCAGGAAAGACCAATTCATTTACCTGAACCAAGACATCCTCAACTAGCCCCTCTGGATATGCATTTGTGCGATCAGCTAGTTGGATTATGATAGCTGTTTCTTTAAGTGGCCCAAGATTTAGAGAAGCAAAAATGGTCTTTGGCATCACATTGATTGACGCCCCCAAATCTAACATTGCTTTCCTGATCGGCGTATTCCCTATCTTACAGGGGATCATGAACATACCTGGATCTCCACACTTGGGAGGGAGCTTCCTCTGGAGCATGGCTGACACATTCTCTCCCACCGCTACTCTTTCGTCCCCTCTCAACTTCCTTTTATGGGTGCATAGATCCTTGAGAAATTTCGCGCACTTCGGTACCTGCTTAATTGCCTCCAACAAGGGGATGTTGATCTCCACTTTTTTGAACACGTCTAGGATCTCTTTCTCCTTCTCTGCCTTCTTCGTCTTCGCCAACCTGCAAGGAAAAGGGGGTAAATTAGCTTTAACGAGTATTGATGGTGTGAGAATTACCTCAGGACCTCCACGAATGTGTCCTTCTTCCTCTATCTCCTGCTCGATCTCGTCTTCACTTTTACTCTTTGAGTTCGTGACCTTCGGCCCCTCCACTTCCTTGCCACTCCTTAATGTCATGGCACTTACAGTTTTGGGATTCGCCTCAGGTTGTGATGGCAATTTCCCATATGCGTGGGACTCCAGGCGATTTATAGCAGTTGCCATTTGGCTCATGCGAGTCTCCATGTCTTTCATGCCTACTTTGGTGTCCTGTTGGAACTGAGTAGTACTTGCAACTAAGGACCTAGTCTCCTGCTGGAGCTGAGTGGTGGTCGTGACGAGTTGAGTGGTAGTCGTGGCCAAACTCTTGACAATTTCTTCCAAAGAACTCCCTGAGCTTGAGGACGAGGGTTGAGACTTATGTTGCCAAAGTTGCTGAAATCCTGGAGGCCGATTGGAGAATGCATTTTGTGGCCTACTACCATAGCTGAGATTGGGGTGATCTCTCCAACCCGGATTGTACGTGTTGGAGTATGGATCGTACTGCCTACGAGGCGCGGGTACGCCTCCAGCCATGTTCACTTGTTCGGCCCCATCCTCTTGCAACATAGGGCATGAGTCAGTATGGTGACCCATATTTGTGCAGATTCCACAGGCCTTTACCTGGGGCATATTTCCCACCACTAATTGTCGAACAACGGATGTTAGTTCCGACAATTGTTGCTGAATAGATGATGTCTCCACCTCGTTGACCCTACGGGTAGGGTTAGTCTCACGGAAGCCAAACTGTTGAGAATTCTCCGCCATCGACTCAATGAGCAGCCACGCTTCCCTTGGGGTCTTATTTGATACTCCTATCAGTTGATTGGAGTCCTTCATAGAAGTATTGGATTAACAGTTGTTCACTAATTTGATGCTGCGGGCATCTAGTACACAACCTGTTAAACCTTTCCCAATAGTCATACAAGGATTCCCCGGGATACTGTTTAATGCTACAGATTTCCTTCCTCAAACTCGCAGCCCGGGATGCAGGGAAGAATTTTTCCAAAAACTTCTTTTTCAACTGCGCCCATGTGGTAATACTACCTGCTGGTAGGTAGTACAGCCAATCTTTAGCCGCATCCTTGAGAGAGAACGGAAAGACTCTCAGTCTAATTTGCTCTTCAGTGACCCCAGGAGGTTTCATACTAGAGCAAACCACCTCGAACTCCTTAACGTGCTTGTAGGGTTCTTCGCCAGAGAGGCCATGGAAAGAAGGTAAGAGTTGAATCAGCCCTGACTTCAGTTCGAAAGCAGTATTCTCATCCAGAGTGGGGAATGTGATGCATAAGGGCTGGTGAGTCAGTTCCGGGGCAGCCAGCTCCCTTAATGTTTGGGTGTTGGCCATGCTTACTTCGTCTTCTACTGACTCGTTTGCAATAAATAAATGCCCTTCTTTTCGTCTCTTGGTCTCTTGCCTTCGCTTACGCGCTGCCTTCTCAACCTCAGCGTCGTATATCAATTCACCTGTGCGAGAAGAACGGGGCATAAACTAGCAAAAATACCAAGAAAAACAAACTAAAATAAAATAAAAACAGAATTTGAAAAGAAACAAATAATCCACATGCCAGCTCCCCGGCAACGGCGCCAAAAATTGACAGGTGCCGAACCTGTGCAATAATAATTAGTAAAAAGTCCTAATTACCACCTCAATTAAATACTTATAGAACAAATCCAAATACTGGAGCAGGGACCCTAGGTGTGCAATGGGTTACTTGATTCACCCTGTTCCCGAAGAGTTTGCTTGATCCGATATACCGGATTTGTCTATAAAAATATTGATTTTACATACAATGGCAAGTAGGGTCGATTCCACAGGGAGCGGGTAGGAAATTATTTCTTTCCAAATTAGTAGAACAAAATTGGGGGATTTTCAATGGGAGGCAAACAAAAATAAAATAAAATAAAATAAACAAAATTCAAAACTAACTCATAAAGCACAATTCACTAGAAAATAGCAATTAATAAAAGTTCTACCCAAAGGATTAACTGCTCAGGTACGGTCCAATTAAATGATCATCGATGCAAAGATATTTCTTCCATTCATCACTAGGTTGGTTATAGCCATCAATAAGCTCTGACAACCAGCTCTTCCTTACTTTTTCGACAGTCAAGGTACGACCATTAACTGCTTCTCTAACCAGATAACAACCCTAGGTACGACCGTAGGAATTTAATTACCCAATTGCATTAAAGCTAGAAGAACCCAACCCTAACCAATAAACACGCTAAGAGGGTTTATTTAAATTAGATCCTGCGTTTCCCCATCATAAAACCAATTATGGTGGTTGCCACGAGGTGTTAACTAAATGAACAATTACGGATTCTATTTAATTAACGTGGCAGTAGGCTATTAAATTAAATCAAATATCCGGCCGTTGATATTCAATTAATAAAATACCCATGAACAATTAATTCAGGAAACGCACGAATAGCAATAAAATGGAAGAAATAATGAAGATTCGATTAGATCTCACAGATATTATGGACCGCGCCTTCGCGTCAACCTTTGGGTAGAGGAGAAAATTAGCCGCTCCTCATCATGCCAATCCCGCGTGATTTAATTGAATTCATTCAATTAATTTTCCAAGAATCAATTGCCCAGAAATTGGGGAGGATGAATTAATCGAGGAAACAATCAATGAAAAACCTGGCTCTGTCTTGTATTGGAGCCGCAATTACAAAGCAAAAGCCAACGGAGAATTGTCAAAGGTGGAAGGAGCGAATTCAGGAGTCAGAGTCGCATAAAAGCAAAAACTACAGAAAGGGAGAAAGTCTCCAATGTCTGACCCAACGCCGCAGAAGAAAACAAAAGAAAAGCAAAAGCGTCTGACCAATCTTGCAAAAAGGTAAAACTAAGGCTAAAAGTAGTGATGCCTTGAATCTTGCTTTTTCCTTTCTTTATAGCCGCCCCAGGAACTCTCAGACGTCTGGCCCAATTCAAAAGCTAGCCTTTTGGAGTTTTTATCCTATGCTTCTCGCGGTTCACGTGGACCGCAGTCCGGCTTTCGGTTTCATCCACCTTCCAAGGCGTGGCCACGCTCTGAAATGAAAGGTCTTCTGGAAATTTGCCTCGCGAGATCATTTTTTATGCCGACCACCTACAATTCACACAAATGTCGAATATGAGTGAAATTCCAGTTCTTAGCACCGTGAATAGTCAAAATTAGGACAAAATAACAGTGCAAAATACGTCAAATAACCGTTCTATCATGCCCAAAACATGCAATCAAATCAATTACTTAGAAAATAGTAATTTCAACTTAAATTCAGCAAGTAGGAAAGCGTGTAACAGCACGGGTAGGATACAGGGGCTCTCAGGAGCCATTTTCCTTGCGCTTGATCAAAATTACCCGCAGTTGACCCTCCATCTACTTTCACTATCTAAAGTCCATGTAGATTCATTATTTTTTTTTCTTAACACGCTCCAGCCAACTTACTTCCCCAACCGGGCTCGCACGCCGCACGAGAGAGTTTGGTATTACTCGAGTATACCTTTTTATAGACTAGTCGAGGGATTCACCCAACGACGTTGCATCCAACACGAGGTTAGTATAGACTAGTCGAGGAATTCACCCAGCGACGTTGCGTCCATCATGAGGTTATTATAGACTAGTCGAGGTCGCCCAGCGACGTTGCGTCCAGCATGAGGTTATTATAGACTAGTCGAGGGATTCACTCAGCGACGTTGCGTCCAGCATGTAGATAGTGCAAGCAGGATATTCACGAAAATATTTCAAGCAAGTCACCACTCGAAAGAGCTAGTGCGATAAAGTACACACTGCCCACTTCGATGGATCAGAAAACCATTTTTCCAATTATCACATATCAAGTCAAGAAAGCACTTTAATCAAGTAGGCATAGAACAAGCAGGGACACTCACCTAGCAATAAGGGCAATAGGTTCAATTTGAAGTTCAAGCGTCCTCTGTCAGATCCTCTTAAGGGTCCTTGTGTGCGCCTGAGCAAATAGTACTAATCTATCATTTACAATCCCTACTATTGATGAAGATCGTAACATAGTACAACTTTAGGAAAAATCTCGTGAAACAAGTCTTCATTATCCTAAATCTAGACTCTCAAGCGGGGTTTCAAAATACAAGAGGAATTAAGTCTACATCATGAAAATCAAGGATAAAACATTTGAATAATATCGAAGGGATAAGGAGTACTTGAAAAACTCCATTTCCATGGAATTCGGAAAATTTTCAGTTTTGATACGATACTTTGAAAGATCGTATCTCACCTTCTACATGTCAAAAATTGGAAAACTTGGTAGCGTTGGAAACCTCTTCCAAAGTACTAAAAGTTTCTAGAATACACTTTTCCATGATTCTAAATGGAAGATAGTCAAAAATGGGCTCAAAGTTACTAAAAGTTTCTTGTTAAATCAAGTCTCGAACTTTGGTAATTTACTTGACCCATGAAACGGTCTCGGAATAACCCCATAATTAGCAGTATAATATTACCATATAAGGGTTGTCCCTCTACCAAATTTCATAGAAAAATAAGCACGGAAAGTTGCTTAACAAAATCACTCAAGTTTCCAAAATTTTAAGGCAAAGCTGCCTTGTATATAAAAATTTCCTTTTCCAAACTTTTGACCAAGGGAAAAATCCTCTAAACATGGTTCATTTGTTTAGCGAAGTCTAAAGAACATTCATGGTACCTTTGGTGGGTGTTTAACTCCAAGAAATTTAATTATCAAGTCTATACCAAGCCTTGCATCCAATCTGTCTAAAAATCAGGGTTTTCAAGAGCAGGGCAGGTTCCGTATTTTGATCACAAATCACTCAAATTGACTCGGAATTGGGCATAGTTTAAGGCGTTGGGAAATACATTCATAAATCTATAATTTCACAGAAGGAATCATTTTGAAATCCGGTGCACAACTAGCTCGAATTCAAGCCACAAGTTGCAGCCTCAGCATTTCGTTCTTGTAAAACAGAGAAATGGAATAGTCATCTTTAAATGGTTGGTTCGGCTTACATACATGGAACCAGGACATACATTTTATACCGTTGGAAAGGCTGGGATGTTTAGTTTCAAATGCCGCTGACGGCACTCGATTCTGACTTTGGAGCACAGAGTTATGGCCGAAATACGAAAGCTGGTCAGAACATTACGGAAACAGTTCCATATTTACTAGCTTTGTGAGATCAATTTATTTGACCAACCAAACCTCAATATTTTTCAATGAAACTTTGTACACCATATATTCAACGTATCAACATGATATACAAGTCATGAAACCCTCAAAATTTTGCAAAAAGGGTGCGATTAAAACAGGGCAAATCTGAACATTTTTGAACTATGCATCTCTTGGAGTCTAGACCAGCTAGGTATCATTAATCTACCTATTTAAACACTAAACTAGCATTATATCCATCATCAATCCAAGGGTGGGAGTTCATAGAGCCCACCATCAAAATTTTCCGACATGAAATAAAACAATTAACATGTAATTTTGGCAAATAATTCCACCACAATAAATCTGTCATCGGCTAAACAGAATTTCCAGCAGCTATTTGGTCATAAATCCAACTTTTTACTCGGCTAAAACATGATATTAAGTACTCAATTTCGGCATGCAATTTCTTAACTAGCCAATTAACGTTTCCAGTTCAAAATTAGATTCAAATAACAGCTTCAAACATCCCAAAAATCCAAAAATCTGTCCAGCTAGCCACGGATGAACATGCAGGTAAGCTGGTTTCTTTTTATTTTATTTCTCTTGCTTAGCCGGACTAATAATTCCATGCAAAGCTTAATCATCTAATTTTAGTTAGTCAAATATACATCTAGGCTCAGTTAATCACAGATTAGCTAATTAAAGTCTCAAAATTCCAGCTCAACTTTCGGCAGCTTCAATTCATTCCAAACCAGATTTCTTAAGTCTCAATTCCTCATCTAACCTCACAAACCCACATGCATGCGTATAGACAGCTTCATCAACTCGTAAACAATTCATCTAAGTCCATAATTTACCTTAGCTTGAAGCCTAAAACACACAACTAGCAGCTGCAATTCTAACTCTCGGCTGTCCAGAAAAAAATGCAGACCGTTAGCTCTCTCTTCCTCTCTCCCTTGCTCTGGCTTGCGGCTGGATGAAGGAACTCTGGTCTCAAGCTCTGCACCAGCTCACGGATGGAAGACAGACCGAATCCCAAGTCCCCCTCTTCCCTCTCTGGTTTACGGACAGAAAAGAAAAGAAACAAGAAGCTCGGCCCTTTTTTTTTCTCTCTCTCACCCAGTCGATACTTCCTATGCTGCTCCCTCACTCTCACGGCAGAAAGGAAATTGAAGTTGTGATATTGTGATGTAGTGAGAATGATATAGTGGTGTGTGGTAGTGTAAGGTATATAAGGTGAGGCTTTGAGTGGAGTTGGTCGGCCATATCAAATGCAAAAGGCTGGAATGATACGTGAGAAGTGAAACCGGCAGGATTTGGAGTTGTTTGTAATGTTCCATGGCTGCATGGTAGATTTGAAATGGAGGAGGGCTGTTTTAGTCTTTTAGCAACTTGTGCAACCTTTCACTTAGGTCCCTCATCCTAAACTAATTCCAAAATTTATCCCAAGTGTAAATTGAATGCCTACTAATACCCCAATCTCGCAAAAATTCAATTATCGAAATACATTGTCCTAAACGTAATTGTAAAAGTTTTGACTTAAAACGATTCATCTTAATTCTAATTTCGCCTTAACACCTATCGTTATTAATACTTAAGATTAACTTATTGAACTCAAGGAATTAAATAGAAACAATGGCACACTCAACGTCAAGAATTATTAATTTAGCTTGGCAAAAATTCAAATAATCTAATGTTTTGCACAATTGAATTATTTGTAATCTATAATAAATTATTTTTGCACACATACTCAAGAGCATTTAATAATAAAGTTCATTAAAAATCTAAAATGCAAATGAAATATGCACTGATATTTATATATTTTTTTTTTCAGGGTTCTCACATTTAGCACACTTATCAAAACAATAAAAAATAAAATAAAATCATTCCTACCTTTCATTGTCTGCCTCCCCTTAGAGCAAGAGCCGTCAGAGAGTAGAGGAGGAGAAGAAGGCGTCACTGTTCATCAATCAGACAGTTAGGTACCTAAAACCGTAAGTCCTAAATTTGCGTGAAAAGTCCTCTTTTAAATTCTATTAGTCGCATTAATCATTTTAAAAATTTTACAGATATGTATTATGTTATATATATATATATATATATATATATATATATATATATATGCCTGTATGAGAAATTTAGGAAGATTTAGGTTTGGATTAGTAGGATTAGGGTATTGAATTTTAATTATGGGATGAATAGGGTTTACCAAATTGTTGGAAAGTTGTTTTAAAAAAAAAAAAGAAAAAGAAAGAGGGAAGAGCAGCGGTGAATTGCTGAAGCTTCAGCCCAAAAAAAAAAAAAAAAAGCGGGCAAAGCAAAGGTCGCTAGCAACCAAGTGGAGGAAACAAAAAAAAAAGAGGAGGTCGCCAGCACAAGTAGAATAATAAAAATAATAATAGAATTTGAAAAAAAAAAGACAAGTATATATATTTGGGAACAAAAATATAGTATGAGTTTAGTGAATGTCCAATAGTTAAATTTTAGGTATAATTAGTCCACATTTTATGGACTAACATAGGAATTAAATTTCAAAACCCAATCTAAATAATAATTTTTGGAGTTTAAAGATTTAGTCATTTAAGTTTATACTTAATTGATTAAGTCTAAGATACTTAAATAGAAATTTAAAACGTCTTAATCTAGCTTTATTAGAGTAATTTATACAATGTAAGATAAGTCCTAGTTGTTAAACGGAACGCATAAAATCGTAATAATAATAATAATAATACTAACGATAACACTAATGGTTATAATAATAAGTCAATATATATATACATATATACATAAATAATAATAACACCTACACATGCACAAAGTGGAAATAAAGCGAAAGATAATAGTAACTAATTAACAAATATATAAAATGGTAATAAAATAAAGTAGCGACGACGAGGACGATAATAATAATAATGAATAATTATAAATTATAAATATGTATAGTAAGATAATAGGCAAGATAATAAATATGATTATGAATAATTATTTTCTTTTAAATTCAGAAACTTTACAAAAAGGAGAACCATCCAAATTCAGAAACTTTCTAAAAAATAGAAACTTTTCAATTTAGAAAACTTTCTAAAAATAGAAATCGTCCAATCAAAGAAAATGCTGTTAGGGTCTTATAATGGTTTAGACATGAATCTTCGACTCGCTCAGAGTTTGTATATTTATGCATCTATATAAAATATCAACTAATTAGGAAACTTATGCATTTGATAGGTACAACATAAGTTTAAAAGACCTAAGGTAGCCTCACTCGAACAGCCAGACAAAGGTAGGTGGTACTTACTCTTCTGAGATTTCAAAGGTCCAAAATGCAATTTTTGTTGTCAATCATATTTTGTTGTGTTGACTCGAAATGTATTTGATTAAACGCTTTACTTGGATATTTATAAACGTTATATTTTCACTATACGAAAATGGACCATGTGACTTATTTGAAATATTTTGATATATTATTATATGCCAAACGAGCTGTATCTTTTATGAAATCAAAGAACTATGTATGTGACATATGAAATGATTTTATGACAAGTAAAGCTCAAAACGGTCATGGAATAGACGGTAGGGGTTATAGTTCTGTCTAATGGTCATGGTAACCTGGTATAGAGTCCGACCAATTGACAAGATCATGGTAGTCCGATATAAAGTCCGAACGATTGACCCATGTATGTAATGAGACCAATCGATAGTCATGAAATCTATTAGTCGCCCACCTAGAAGGGGTTTAATCTCTAGGCTGAATCCTCAGTAGCCGATCATTACATGTACTTGTTATGAGTTGATATGAATTGATTTATGAACTGATATGAAGAGACTTATGAATTGATATGAAGTAATTTATAAACTGATATGAAGAGACTTATGAATGGATATGAAATGATTTATGAGTTTGTGATTTTTCATGTATAGTTGTCAATAAGATGCTTTTAAATTGTTCGTCATCCGTTATCACTGATTGTTTTATAAACAACGTTACTTTCAAGATTATGGATGTAAACGATGTGCAAATGATTTAATTTATATCTATATATGTATCTATAAAGTTACGAGTGCATGGTCCAACAGAGAGGTAAATATTACCTACTGAACAATTTGTCGCTCATCCCATTTTTTACCATCTTTGCAGATTCTGAAGAGTATGAATTGATTTACGTAGAAGACCCTGAGGATGACTTTTATTAGTTTTTAAGTGAACAGAAGTTAGCAGGCTCACTACTTCTAGTTGTTAGTTTTATTTACTTTTATTTCCGCTGTTTCAATCAGAGAATAAATGTGCAAACTTATTGGATATTCGTAGACTATCCTTCATATGAGATTTGTACCGCACTTTATCTAATTATATTATTTAATACTTTTAAAGTTTAGTATAGTATGATGTTGTCTTGTATTCTTGAGCGAGACTTGAGGGTACGGCGGATGTCACGTGACTGGCACGTGCGGGTTCGAGGCGTGACAATATCAGTTGCTTCTGTGTTTCGACCATTGGTTGAAGCAGAAGGCAAGCTCCCTAGTGCATGATCTAGCTCAGGGTACTAAAGGTGGCAGTTGTGTCTGAGAAAGTTATAATAGAAGAAATTGACTTCCAACTGATTCTGTCGGAGCAGCGATGAAGTTGGCTTCTCCCTTGCCTCTTTACCTGAAGACTTCTGTACAGCAGCCATATTCTATTCCGGTAACTTCTTGTGCATTTTAATCCTAGCCTTTCCCATCAGCATATCTCGAATTTCTGACTCTGATAATTCCCTTAAACTTCTATGTTGGTTATCAGAAATAATGACTCTCTCTGCTCCAAACCTACCCATTTGGTTTCCATAAGAATTTCCTCGTCCACTATCCATTGTCAATTTTGAAAAATCACGAACTACGTTTATTCATATCTTCCATATCACCACTAAAACGACAATCATTCATGATCTTTTCCTCTTATTGCTGCCCATATGAGAAGATTTACCGCGGTTGATTTCGTGGGTACAACAACTTTGAAGATATTTCCTGATTTGTTTACGTTTCTATTCAGAAAACTACAGAATCAAAAGAGCACATTCTTGATTCCAAGATCTTGAGATGTTGTGTCGGACTGAATGAGCTAGATCATTAGTGTTGAAGACCGGAAGTGCTATGCATTTTGGACTTTAATCTTTCTTGAAACCATGTTTAATTACTCTTAAAATGTGCATGAAACATTGTCATCCAGAATTTTCGTGCAAAGTACGTGATTCACAATCCAGAAATTTGAACTGTCTTATTGGTATCACTTGAACAAGAAATTATATAGGAATTTGAAAATAATAGCAAAAACCTCCCCAGATAAAGAAAATCATCCAAAAAATTTAATACTTCCAACAAGACAGTGAAAACAGCATTAAAAAGAGTAGCTTTGGAAGTTATATCAATCAAAAGTTCAGTAATTAGCGATACATCCATCCAATAATTAAAAAAAAAGCAATATTTCCTAAGTTTCACCGAAATAATCACTATTTGTATGCTTATATATATCCATACTCTTTTACACTAATAGAGTAATCAAACTCATATTTGCTTCCATTACTTCATTAATAGAGTATATTCTATCAAAACATTAGAAAAAGTTATTCTCAAGATTTAAATGACATATGGTTCCCAATAGCTGATCATCAAAAGCCAAAATCTTTCACTGTTACTAATAGAATTTCTGTCATTTTAAAGAAATTGATCTTGTATAGATATTATAAATACAATTGAAGCTATAGGATATTTATTGCTCAATTTTTTCTCACCTACGTTCTTGGAATCTTAACTATTACCACATTGGGATTTGTGTTCTTTAAGATGGATCTAAAATTTAGTGGACATGCATAAATGTTAGTACAATAGTTATTATATATCCCTCTTTAATTTTTTTTTTCATGAGTACCCAACTATATTGAAAACTAAAGAATTTGATAGAATGCATGGCATTAAAGACATAATGACGGAACTTAGAGCTAAATATTTTATTGTACAACGTTGCTTAATCAAACAACAACAAACTTTCACGCAATTTCCATTCATTAGTCACAAAGTATTCCTTCGTTGGCTGAATCTATTTCAATTAGTTGCCTTCTTATCCTACCAATTGGATTATGTGAGTTGGGTTTTAACATGCTTAAACTCAGTTGACATAAAATATCATTTTTTTGAATCCAAATTCTACTCAACTAGAATCACATTTTGTAACTCATGCTCGACTCAAAATAAAAGTAGGGCACTTGGCCTAATTCGGATAGGTGCAAATTCATGTCATGTACTTTTAACGTTCACAAAATCTAATTAAACCAAACAGCCAACTAATCCATAGATGTTCTAGAAGTTTAAGTTTTATAACAAAAAATAATATTGTTTACCATAACATCCATAAATCTATCAACTAGAAATTGAAAAAGAACAATTTATCATAAAATTAGGCATCTAAATTTCAAATATTTGTCTGGATTTAGAGAAATAAATCTTCTTAATTCCCACTATGAGCTCTAGTATACATATTATTCGGACTGAGAATTAAGTGGATTAAATTCAGTACAACTAAAATTCAGTTCACATTTAAATCAGGCAAAATAGTTTAGTCCACATCAAGTCAGCCCGCATTGCATGAGGCACAACCTACTACATTTGAGGTTGATCGGGTTGAACTTGGGTTAGCCCAAGTCAATTGACAGGTCTACTTCTTATCTCAAAAAATAAATAAATAAAAGAGCATGCAAAGAACAAGTGCCTGAATGCCTCATCTTTTCGTTTCGTAGTTCCAAAGCCGCAGTTTTGTTTCATTATCCACTCAAAAAATCATAAACACTGTTAAACATCAAATCAGAAAAGAACATGGAGAACATTCTACAAAAGCTAGTTTTAAGGATCATATCAATCTGTAGCGGGATTGAAGAATATTTGAAAAATTGGGATCATGAACACTGTATTAAACATCAAAATCAGGAAAGAACTTGGAGAACATTTTACAAACAGATTATGATTGGATCATAAAGTGTACATTATTAAACATCAAACCAGAAAGGAACATGGAGAACATTTTACAAACAGATTATGATGGATAATGTTGGCTTGATAGAATGCATGACTGTGCTTGCCCCTGCAATGACAAAGTAATACAGCTGCATCAAAGTTCAAACCAAATAATTTGGTACAGATGAAGAAGGAATACACATACATGAGCAATTATATATCATTGAACTGAATTAACATACACATACAATTATATCTAACCTGATGAGTGCAATGATCGCACCAAATCAAGGAGAGACATAAATGCTTCAGTCTTCACCGTTTGTCTAATGTGATGATGAGAAGAAATGGACTCTCCTTCCGAGGAAATCTACTCTGGAAGAAGGAATAATTGCAGTACTACATCAGTTGAATGAAGAGGTATACAGATTACCCAACAAAATAGGTCATCTGGTTTCTTTGATTTGTCATTTTGATCAGTTTGAGCAATTAACCACTTAAAATAGCAAAATAAAACATGAAACCACACACACAAAAAAGTTTAAGAAAAAATTGCTTCCTTTTTTATTTCCGAAAATATTGCCTATTAAAGAACGAAAATGTTTGTATTTCAGCATATTGTAGTGAAGAAAAACACATATTAAGTCCTATGCCCTTCCTCTGTTGAAAAATAACACAACCATAGTTTTTTTTTTTGGGGGTTTTTGTCTCCACTTAATATTTGTTGCAAAACTGTGATTGTATGTTTAAACATATCAATCAATTGAGTTACACTTTTCTGTATTACTCTTATTTACATACACAAATTGGGAACAGAAAAGTGTATCTGACGGGATTTTTATATCAATGCAAGTTTAATGCCGATTTTACACCCGTTGGACTGCAAGTATACAGGTCGCAATTGTAATACAAGATGTGTATCGAGTCGATCCCACGAGGTGCAATTTAAACAATTACTAAGCCCTTGTTTTTTCTCTATTATTTAGACTTACAATTAATTTGAACAGAGAAAGTCCAATGCTGTAATCTAAAAATCTGATATACAAATCTAGTTTAACAAATGCTGAATGCAAATAGAGAAATTTCACTTGAGGAAGATTCTAGGAATGTAGATTCCACTTATGGCATAAACAACACAAATGAATGGATTTACTTCTTACTATTATTCTTGTTTAACTAGAGATTCATTTCCAAAATTACCAAGTCTCATTTTCATGATGAAATGGCCTAGAGCAATATAGATTTCCCTATTTTTATGGTGAAATACTACTACTACTCCGTTTTATTTCATAAAATGCTAAATAATCTGTGACGCCCCGAAAGGATGAGTGTGAGAACCCGAAAATTTTTATATATTTTTTAGACATTATTTTGTTTCCTTGTCTATAATTTTATACCTTTCTTCAATATATTAATTTCTTATACATTTTTTTAAGGGAATATAGTTTTCAAATCATTTCCTTGATACAAGTTAATCCACATTAAGTTTGAAGTGTATTATCATCGTGGGACCCGCTAGTGCGGTAAATGCGATAAATTTTTGACAACTTGTTGGAGTTTTGTATTAAATGATATTATTTTACAAGGTGCTAAGAGATAATTAGATGTTACCTATATGGATTAGTATTGGAGAGACAAAAAGATAAGTTTTAAATCAAAAGGTGACATGTGTCACCTTCTTATTCAAAGTTGGACTTTTGACCATCTTACCTTAACTTTACTAAAACCAAAATTTGACCAAAAATCAAGCCATTTCTTCCATCTCATGGCTGAAACTTGGAGAGCAAGAGAGAGAGAAAAACCTTCATCTTTCACTCCAATTTCTTACTTCAATCTTGAGTTTTAACCGATGGAATTGCAAATCACTCCATAAAGTTGGTTACTAAGGAGATTCCAAGGTCTTGGTGGAGTTATTTTGGAGAAGGAAAGATTAAACTCCTACCTTTCTTGTGGTTTTAAGGTATTTTGCCAAGAACATCCTCTTTACTTCAATTCATTGCTTATTAGTGGTTTTTAGTTGTTTTAGATGTTGTTTTGTGGAAGATTAGCACTTGAATGCATGAATTCCAGGTTAGGGTTTTGAATGACCCTGTTCTGTCCCATTTTTTTTGAGCATGTTAGAGGCCGAATCAGGCTTAGGTTAAAATATAAAAGTTGTAGAGAATGATGTTTTATAGTTTCCTGCAAAATTTCAGCTCAATCGGAGCAATGTAGCCTGTGAAAAGACCGAAATACCCTGCTGCCCTGTTTCTGTCCGAAAATGAAAATCAGCCTCTGTAAGTGGTTAGTTTGACCAGGAATATTATCGAATTGGTTGATGATGTCCTCGTAAGAATTATAGCCTTGTATCTTAGCTTTCAAATGGCTTTGGAATTACCTGAATTGGAGTTGTGTGTGCTGAGATATGAGTGAATAAAGCAGGACTGCTAGTTGATTTCTGCAGTGAATTTCGAACTGGAAAATCTGGAGTTGTTTTGGTAAATTTGACCTAGTTAGGGTGAGAACTGGACTGAGTGGTCCTCATGAAAGTTGTAGGTCTTTGTCTTAGCTTCGAAATGGTATAAATTGTATTCCAATCCGATAAGGGTAGTTTCACTTATGGATATTGTGCCGAAAGGTGTTAAACAGAACTTATATACGTTAACTGCGATCGTTGCGGAAAATTTACGCTTGAGGGAATGAATTCCGGTTTCTAGGGTTTAATTGGGGGTTTTTCTAATGGTGGCTCTTAAGCTTCTAATTGGCTTTTATTGAGGGATATTGTGGCCTAATTGGATATATTTTATTGCTTATTAACCATATGTGTGATTGGTAATATATTGTAGGTTGGAAATGAAGCATTTATGGGGAAATGTTGTCCGAACTTTGAGAATGTATGATTGCTTTGAGTTTGTGATTTAGGGCTTGGACTCGGGCAAGGTAATGATATATGATGGCTGGTTTCTGAGCCGTGGAGGTGAGTAACTCTAAACTATTTCCAAAGTTACTTACGAAGTGTTTCTTGCATTATTTACTCGTTTGCATATCATGTGTGCCGGCATGTGAGTCCATGAAATGATTTGGCTTAAATGAGTTCTTGGGGAGTCTTGTGCTGAACACCAACGTCTCCTCTACTATTTACCTCACTGGCTCACGAGAGCAATAAACGTACATTTGATCTTTGACTCATGACATCATCGAAGTGCATTATCTTGAAATATATTTGATTACTGATTTTACTGGTTACTCACTGAGCTTCTAACTCACCCCAAAACTATTTTATTCCCCTCCACAGGGCTCGTGGCGAATGAAAGCCTTGTAGTACTTATTCACGTGGTTGGATGGCTTATATATTGTACAGTTTAGAAGTGGATGTTTGTGTACTTTGAATTTTGAACTTCCTCCTGTATAATAGTTGGTATGAAGGATCGCATGGATGTATGAAGCGGAAACTAATTCTAAGCGTGGATGCTTCACTTATGACATGTAATTATTGGAGAATTTGATGTATATTTGAAATTTATATTACATTTTGTTTGAGATTTGTAGTGAGTGAGTCCCGGCGAGAGCGGGGCAGACGACCCGCCGAACCCTGGGGTACGCCCTAGGGGGAGGTAGGGCCGTCACATAATCCACCAAAGTGCATCTCTATTTTCATGAACATACAACTCAAGCTCTACTCATGTGTTTCCATTGTTATTACCAATTCTCTTTGAACAATAATAACTATAAACAAGCTATTGGTGATCAATCAACAACAAGTAATCACAGCTACACAAGTAGACAAGTTAATACAAGATATAACAAGTGTAAATCACATTCAATTCATATTATTTAGCCATAAGTTTCATCTACTCCCCAGATAAAGAAAATTAGCTACTCATAAATGAATTAACAATCACAATCACAAGTTTATTAATGCAAAACATCATAAAGTACAAGTATAAGAAAGATAAAAGAAAGCTTAGCCAATTGAAGGTAAAGCTCTCCAATTCCTGCTAGGCTCTTGCACAATATGATTACAAGTGAAAAACTCCAACAATGCTTCTCCAAGAACTCTTAGCTAGAGAGAAAACTAGTTACAAGAAGGAAAACTAGCTACGTATGGTGTGTCAGGCTTCTCCGCTGTGTTTCTGCATAAAAGGTGGTAGAAAGTCTATTCTTCTCCTTCATAATTTCCTCCACTCAGATTTTGTAAAAAGAAGTCAAAGATATGATGTTTCTTTTTGTCTACATTCATTTAGTCTTCTCTTTGGTTGCAGAAGCATGTGCCACCGATTTCTGTCCCTCAAAATAGCTGGAAAAGTTGTGAAAAAGGTAAAGAAAAACGGCTGTGCCACTTGCTGAGGAGAGAGGCAGATCCGAGCCACGGATCCGAGGAGTGAAAATGGATCCGAGCTCGGATCTGTGGATCCGAGGACTTTCCATGATGGATCCGAGGTCGGATCTTCCTGACCTCGGATACACTCCGCCAGAAGTACAGACGAGGGCTCGGATCTCTCTTGTACACACGGATCCGAGCTCGGATCCGTGTTGAGCAATTTTCCAGTTTTTCACTTCTTCCCTTTTTTCTACATTTTTTGTCCCAATTTCTTGTGTACTTTGTCCTCTGGATGACCCTTACATTTCTTTCAGCTTGTGCATGAATTTCATATATCAATTATCTTCACAATTTCACAAAATTAACGCATTAATCCACTCATTTATCAATTTTTGAACCCTTAAACAATATTTAAGCAATTATCACCAAAAGAGTTCAAATATGGCTTTAATCTTCTCAAAACATACCAAAAATTCATGCCAAATTTGTACAAAATGTACGTTAAATATTCACTTATCAAATTCGCCCACACTTGAATCACTGCTTGTCCTCAAGCAATTTTACACAAAACTTACTTCAATGATTCAATAGATAAAACAATATACGTACTTTTGTCAAATTTAATTCCTCAAAATCCTAGAAACCAATCATTATGCCATTTCTCAGATTACACTAAATACTCATAATCTTCAATTAAATAAAAATAATTATGCCGTAATTTCAACAAATTCAAATCAATTCTCTCATTCTATCCTAATTTCACAAATAAGGAAATCACATAGTCAATTTTATGGCCTTCCTCATCCCAAAACTTATCAATTTAGAGGGATTTATTCACATTTCATCTTATTTAAATAGTGAAAACGTCTTTTTACGTGAAAATCAACACTTTTCGGTAAAAATTTCCGGTTACTCAACATTTCACTTATTTAAATTGCTAATCATACTCTTAATTCCAATATCTTTTTACGCGAATGTCGACATTTGTAAATGCCAACCCCCGGTTACTCAGTATGTGAATCATTGGAGTAGAAAAGTAATAATATTATTCTCTTCTTTTTTTTAACATATAATTTCTTTTTCCCTCTAAGTATAATCAAAGGAAGAATTTGGCCTTGTCTTTGACTATATGAATCACTTACTTATAAAATTAAGCAAAAATGATAAATATCATTAATCTTGCAAAATTCTAAGCATAATTTTTCTTATTTAACCAAATATACTTTCTAAAATGTAAAAATCCTAATTGCATAATAATTCATTCCAAGCCAAATAAGAATTAAACTTTTCTAAAATACACATAGCATTTTATCCAATGGAAGAATTAGACACTTAAAATTTTAACATTTTAGCCATTTAATTGGAAGAATTGCAATGAAATATTGAAAAATATTTTAGAAAAATTTTGACTGAGTTTTCCCATAAAAATGGATGAAACTCCCTGCCAACATCCTCAATTTCACAAAAATTATCCTCATGACAATATCTCCAAATATAATTCCAACATTTTTAAGCCATAAACAACTAAAATCATGCATTTCAAGACACAATCACCCATAAGATAAAGTAATCCCTCCCCCACACTTAAAATCTACAATATCCTCATTGTAGAGGAAGGTAAAAGAAACTGAAACTTCTCTCAAATAGGTGGTGATGCAATTTGAAGCCCTTAATCATCACGATCATCCAATTTCTGTCCAAAATGAGACAACAAGGGTACCAAATACCATAAGTAGCACAAGATGATTCAAATACAAGAAAAATAAAATCTACAAAGTTTGTCATAACAAAAGAAAAGAAAAATAAATAAAGAAATAAAAGATCCAATCGGCTAAGTAGCGTTATGGCTGCTCGGAACGAGGGTCTACTGCCTCCTCGACTCCATGAGGACCCTGTGAGGTACCAATATGGCCCTCCTCCTGATGAGGTGTCGGAGTAGGGGACCATTGGATATGGAAATGATCCTCGATCGCACGAAGACGGCGATCATGTCGGTCGAGGCGCTCAGTTATCATCCGCTCCGTCTGGTCAATGCGCTCGACGACTCGCGTCTCCATACAGCAAATAGCATTAAGAAGCTCTTGCCACTTGGAGAGCGGTTGAGGAGGTGGTCGCGGAACCGGAGGAGGAAGAGTCTGTTGTGCCTCCGTCTCTTGAGTTTCCACTTGTGGTTCAGTGTGAGGCGGAGGCTGAGTGGAAGTCGATGCTTCTCCTGTGTCCCGAACCAAAGCAGCTCCAAAATCCGTAGAAATACCCAAGGATTTGAGTATCGAAGCATTTACCTTCTCGGCCAACCTAGTTACCACAGTTTTCTCGGTTCCAAGGGGAACCTTGAGCTTCTCAAAAATGAGGGATAGCAGTCGAGGAAATCGAAAACAAGTCTCGCCGGCCCTCATGCGAGCTGTGGTTCGCATATAGCTGATGATAATGCTGGGTAGAGGAATACCGGTCAACTGCCTACCCACTCCATGTATCATCTTATCCAGAAAATAGAGATCGTTGTTTCGGATCTCCCGTTTGCCACTCCTCTTCGGCACCACATTAAAGGCAAAAAGATAGAAGATCAAGTGGTACCGATTCTCAAAGGAGTCGGCATATACCGTGAGTTTTTTCGAACTTCCTCGTTCATGGTACTGACCTTTAAGTCGTCCCACAGCCTCTCCCACTTGCCAAGGGTCTCGAGCCTTGAACTCCTTGGTCAATTTGACATCGTCGCCTTCGTCTTTGAGTTTGACGAATTGTCTCAGTGTATCTCGATTGAGA